>NC_138531.1:82837528-83455653 GCF_964234715.1 Podarcis melisellensis
CATAGAAGGGTGGCTAAAGGGGAGAGTTTCAGATGTGGATAATGGTCCTCCCTGGATAAAGGGAGGGCAAAACAATGACATGGTTCTTAAGAGGCCAGTGCAATTTTTTTAGTATCTCCATGTGTTTTACACAAAAGTGGTGTAATCTATTTTTGTAACATTATTCTGGCATGGGGTGTCCTACAACACTAGATTGTAGTGAAACTATGTTGATCTGTTGCAGGTGATAATTCCCAAGTAACTCTGTCATACACAGAAGAGCATTCAAAAGAAGCACATGTTCCAAAGACTGGTTGCAGTGGTAGTGAAGTCACCTTGGAAGAACACCTGGAGATGCAAAATGTAGGAGTTGAAAAATTTCCCAGGGACTCTAAAGTGAGGAGTGAAAGTGACCCTGTAGAAATGGGAATGGCTAGCCAAAGAACCAAGCACAATACAGTCTTTGAATCTGAGCAGAATCATGTCTCTGACCCAGAGTTCAGTGGACACAGTGTAGGCTCTTGCAGCAAACAAGGAACAGCAGAGAGAGACGGTAGAACTGATAAAGACCTCTTATGTCAAGATCTTCAAAACTTGCCTCATTTGCAGTATGATCAGTTGGGTGTGATGCATATCTCACTGTCTGGAGGAGCAGAGAGTTGTTCATTGTCTAATAATATACTAGCGGAAAGGACAAATGCAAAATTGCTATCCCCTCTGAGAGCTGCCCGAAATGAAATGCTGAAAGGAACTATTGCAGCCAACTCTAGCCATTCAGCAGAAACAAATAAAAATCTAGAGCACATAATGGGACAGCCAGCTGAACTTCCTGTACCTGGCCAGCAAAACCCAGATAGTCATGCTGCCTCTGATTGTCAAAACCAGGATAAAATTGAGTCTGATTCTGCTGCAGCATTTGTAGCGAATGCATCTGATCCAAATGCTGTAGAGCTCCAGCTTGAAGTTGTGGATACTTCCAACAGCCTCCGTTCAGATGATCAGCCTGTGCACCAAGAACTTTGTTCAAAACCTCAAAACCAGAAATTGGAAGGCTCTGAAACCTCACAGATAGAAATGCAAGAGCCATCATCTTCCACAAAATCAGATGCAGATAGCTTATTTCGGTCTTCTGATAATGAGGGGCGTTCAGAGAGATCAACTGATAGCAACCCCACCACATCTGCTGCGTGTTGCTCTCCTCCTCCAGAACCAGTGGGAGAATCAAGTCCAGGGAACAAAGAATCAGGCAGTGTTTCCTCTAGTAGTCAAGCCACAGATGTAGATCCCTCCAGCGTAGTTTCCTTAAAAATCATTATCAGCGATGAGACATTCATTTCAGCAGATGCCGAGCTGAACAATGCAGTTTCCAGCATCGCTGGAGAAAACTTGCCGACTATAATCCTGTCCTCGCCAGCTAAATCAGCAGCCAAGCTAACGGAACCAGCCAGATGCATAACTTCGGAAGAGGTTGAAAGAACTGGAGATTCAGCTTTGGTAGAACAGAATCTTCTTGTGCTCAGACCTCAAGACTCTGTCGCGAGTACACTCAACATATCAAATGAGGAGTGTGCTGTTTTTTCCATTGCTGGGACGTCCAGCGTTGCCAAGGATGGGGGATTTATACAGCTGATGCCAGCCACAAACACATCTTTCAGCAACTCCAATGGTGTCTATATTGCCACCTGTATGACTGAGCCAGCTTTAAATACAAACGTTACTCCCTCAAACTTGGTTATGTTGCCTGGCAGTTCAACATCTCTTGCATCGCAGGTTCCAACACCACAGCAGTTACGGACTCCTCCTAGAACAAGCAACTTGTTTGCCATGAACCCACCAATGTCGCCAAACTTTTCACAGGGTAACTATTGGTTTAAAACCGTAACTGAAGCTTATACTGGTTTTGGTCATAAGTCTGTTGCTTTACTATTTAAATGAGTTAGAACTTACATATTACATTGCTCTTCACTTGTAGGTAACTTATAAAATGTGTTTATGGTAACCAGATGCAAAAATCATGCAGCTGATTTCAAAATAATCCAGTTTCCCATAACAGAAGCAGAAGAGTTTCATTGTATGGTTTACTTTCAAATGGTTCCTGTGGCCAGTAATATCTAAACCTTGATTCCATGGATTTAATACCCATTTAGCACTATGGAATTTGTGCTTAACTTGTGACAAGTCAAAAATCAGTGGGTGGCAAGTGAATTGACATATTTGCTTCTTTAGAATTAAGTACCAAGGATCTTGAGTGGTATGCGCATGCATTCAAATACGAAGAAAAGTTGATTTAAGAAAGCTACCCCTTTGGGTTAGAGGCTGAGATTTCTTTGTTTCTGGATCTCACTATTTGTTTCTGGAGCTCACATAACTAGTCTGGAGTGAAAGCTGTATTCTGGCTTGAAGTTTGTTCTAAAAATGGAATGAGAACTAAGAGCAGTATACTAAGAGTTGCCTCACCCTTAGGATACCTACTGGGTTGCATGATCAGTGATCATGGATGATGAGAGCTCCTGTCCACAACATCTGGAGGGCACTACATTGGTTACCTCTGCCATAAGACATTAAGTTGATGGTTGCCTTGCACATCCCCCCCGAGTTATTGTTGAAAGCTCTAGACTGGAGCACCTAACCAATATGTTGAGATGGGAGAAAGCAAAACAAAGGAGCCCTTCCTGGAATTGAAATGCATTGGAGAAGCCTGGTTTCTTAGGAACACATACACAGTCACAGGGGTTTCTTTGCTTCTTTTCTTGCCTTATTGTTCATCTGCCACACAAATAGTTGCTAAAATAGATGTGAATG
The DNA here is from genome assembly GCF_964234715.1 of Podarcis melisellensis. Classification (NCBI taxonomy): domain Eukaryota; kingdom Metazoa; phylum Chordata; class Lepidosauria; order Squamata; family Lacertidae; genus Podarcis; species Podarcis melisellensis. The sequence continues at coordinate 82,840,310 of NC_138531.1, forward strand.
CAGGCAACGTGTCAGACATTACTTCCTCCCTATAGCTGTGTACCTAGCAAAGGCTGGGTCACTCCCATGCAGAAGAACATATTCCTATTTTAGCCCTTTGCTTTAGAGAACTTGCTGTCTGCAACCTGCTGTATATATAGGGTGGTGTTCTTCATAGCAAGATATCTCAGCTTAGTAGCAATAATGTGGTTAGAGCTATTTACTGCTCTTTCTTTAAAGAGCTTATAGCTGCTTATATAGGGTTCCCAGGGAGTCTGCCTTCCAGGTAGCTTACAGGGTCATACACACTTAGGCTTACTGGTAGAACAGTGCCATTTGCCTTTGGATCATTCTCTGAAATTGGATCATTGGCACAGAGAGTGAGAGAGACTCTCTGAGTAAGTACTAACAGCTTGCTCACATGAGTCCTTTGATTTTCAGGTTCTGCCATCATAATCGCATCTCCAGTACAACCTGTGTTGCAAGGAATGGTGGGAATGATTCCTGTATCTTTAATGGGGCAAAATGGACATACATTCTCAGATCCTTCCCGTCAGGTAAAACGCTGCTGCTAAATTTCCATACTGTCATTCTTGAGTTGGAAAATCTTGTGAGAAACCTTCATTGTGCTGCTTTCACTTTCTCCAAGGTTCTGCACATGCCAGTACAGACTTCTTTGGGTGGTGGTGTTCCTAAACTACCTCTCCCTCCCAAATCTCAGAGGATCCCAAGAAACAAGACAAATACAGGTGAGCTAGTGATGTGGCTGAAGGAAGGGAAGTCTGTTTCTAGCATGGGAAGAATTCATAGGTTGCCAGCTCAAATCTGATTCCTTCCTCAGCAGCCCAAGATACTCAGTTCTGCAGGTAGAAACTATTGTAGCAGACTGTATATAATGTTTGACTTGTCTTTTTCTTCCATATGAAACCTAGAGTATGCTTCTTTAGATGCTGTTAATTTTTTAAAAAAATCCAGACTTGTTTCTTTTAATTAACATTTTGATTTTTAAACAAATGTTTTAGGAAAGTTGGTACCCAGTGGATCTGAGCCTATAAATCGTCCCGCTTCTCATGCACAAAGGTCAGTTAAGTTGCATTCCATAAAATGTGTTTTTTTCCCCTCAGTTCTCAGCATTTCTGGGAAGGCACTTGCATGGTAAAATATATGAGCAGTCCATAGTTATTTCTGCCATTTGGAGTGATAATGTTTAGGCATTGCAATCATGGGAGCTGCTAGCAAACATAATAGTGATCACTAACTTCACACATTATATTTTTTCACTTGAGTGGTTTGGACTGTTTTCTACATTGTTCCTTAGTAGCCTTTGAAATTTTGGCTTATAGCAACTGATAGGGAGTTTAAACTTTCTTGTAGCTGTTACTTTCCATTTGTTCAAAGAATTTCGTTTTTAAAATAGTGGCAAATGTGTATTTTAACATGAATGTTTAAATGAGGGTTCAGAAACTTTATTGGGTAGTTAAATTAAAGTGGGTATCTCTTCTCCCTGTTAGTTGCCTTCAAGGCCTTGTTCTTTAGAAGAAAAACTTTTCTAGGATTTGGACAAGGAAGCACCTCTAGCAATAGCTTTTAAAAATACACCAAAATAATTGAAAATAGAAATTTCATAACAGGATTGTCAGATAATCCCTGCCCTTTTCCCCCATTCAGAAATGCAAACTCAGACAAGAATGTTTGTGCAGAATTGAAAAAGAAGCTGGAGACAGTTGCTCTTGACACCCTAAGTTCCGCTTCCAAACAGAATGAAAGCCATAGGAGAGTGCTTTGCTTTGACAACACTCTGGCTGCTCCAGTAGGAAGTATTCCAGCATCACAGAAAGAAAGGAGTGAAAACGCTTTATGCTCTGGGAATTCTCCCAGCGCTGTGCTTTCAACTGCTAAAACTCAGTCCTGCAAGAGGGAACGAGAGAGAACTTTGCCTAGGATTTTATGTAAGCCTGATATTACTAGCAGAAACTTGACTGCAAAGGACACCCAATCTGAGAAGAGACATTCAGGTCCAGGATTGGCATCGGATGTGTTAAGAAAACAGACTGCAAATAAAGAGAACGAATTGGAAAGGACTGTTGACAAACCCCCCAAAAACCAGGAGGTGGCGACTCTCTCAAACGGCCAACAGAACGTTAGCCTTCATAATGAGAAGAACACCTCCTCTGCTCAGGAACTGACTAAAAAGCAGGGGCTGCAGCCAAATGCAAATTGCAAAATTTCAGCAGCTTTACCTTCAAAGGAGCCAAAAAAAGACCAAAACAGGTCTGCCAACCAAGCCCATTGTTTGACCAGTCCATTAACTAAACAAGCTGTGGAAATGCTGCATGACATTCAGAGGCAAAGCCCCGCTAGTAAACTTCCTGAAAATGTGGATTTGCCAGTACCACGCACACCTTCAGGAACTGGCGATAGACACTCTGAGGATACCTTTGATATAATAAGGACGCCCACGTGTAGACGGTATAGTGAAGACAGTACAACACCACGGATCATGGTCCCTCCAGCTACTCCTGACTTGCCAGCCTGTAGCCCAGCTAGTGAAACAGGCAGTGAAAACAGTGTTAGTATGGCTGCCCACACTTTAATGATACTTTCACGAGCAGCCATTGCAAGGACTAGTACCACTACACCTCTTAAAGACAATACGCAACAGTTTAGGTCTTTGAGAAGTGCAAAAAAAAGGAAACCAGAAGATATGGTTGAATGTGAGAGGAATGCCCGGACTGCCAGTAAAAAAGATATGCAGAACTTTACAGTGCCAATAAAAAAGAAGAAAGTGAAGGTAAGTAAACTAGTCCTTTCAAACATAATTGCATGGTACTGTTTCTGTTCCAGCACAGCACCTACAGGCAGAAGAAGAGTTAACAGCTTTTAATCCCATTGTCTAGCTAAATGGCCCAGAATGGGAAGCATCATAATGTATCCTGCAATATGCCTTTTCTCAAGCTCACATTGGCATTCCTAAACTAATGGAAATGGTTCCTTCATTTTTTACTTGTCACAACTTTTCAGAAGAAATCTTTGGCTGAGGAGACATCTCCCCGTCTTTAGAGCTTGTCTTAATGAATCTTTAGAATCACAGTTGCTTGCTTAACCAATGTTTGCAAGCTAGCCTGTATTGGTCTGCTGTAGTTGTAAGAGACTGCAGGTATTGCAACCTTTATGATTATTTTTTTAATAGCTATGAAGTTTTGGTACACTTACCAGTTGACCATTTAAGCCTATGTCCACTGTTGGACTACATATACTTATATATAGACTTGAGAAGTAAACAAAATTACATTAGGGAAGAATCTCAATAGGTGTTGATGCAGAACATTTAAATGTCATGGGTCAGGGATGGTTTGTTCCAAAGGTTGATTTTGCCTTTTGGACAGGATGAGACGTGATCCTGGTTTTTAATTTATTTAATGCCCAAAAAGTGGTGGGTGGAAAGCAGCCCAATACTATAAGTGTAGGCCTGCATAATCCCAAAGAACTGTACAAGCTACTTTTGAAAAAGACAGGAGATCCCACTCATTGGTTTATACAGATAAGCATGTTTTTGTGTTGAGTTCTGTGGAACTAAGCAATTTTTAAGCACCTAGATCTTGTTTGCCTAAATGGTTGTGTGTTTTTTTCCTTTTTCAGCAGAAGAAGCTACCAATCGCATTTCCTGCTGGAATGGATGTGGATAAATTTTTGTTATCTTTGCATTATGATGAATAAAAACTGAACTGTTCATTGGTCTTTTGCAACTTTGAGGTGAAATAACAAAATGGAGTGCAGTTGATGCATTCAAGTGTCACTGCATATTTAAAAAGACACGCTGGTTCTGAAGAAAGTTGCTAGCTTATAAATAACTTGGCAGATCAACTTCTGAGGAAGCACTTAATGTACAACCAGTTAAGTTTGCACAGTTATACTTGTGGGGATAATGTAAATATTGTACAGCTGTTGGAGTTGTAAAACAACAAGGTACTACTTTTATTAACACTGGGGGTTGGATGTGTTTTGCAAAATGTGCACATTAACTGCTCAGACATTTTCAGTGTCATACATTGTTGAGCCAAATTACGCTTAGAAGCAGGTTCTGTTGAACTGTGGAACTTGCTTTTCAGTCATCGTGCTTGGGGTTATAGCCCAGGACAGATAGCTGGCTCAAGTTGGAAAACATAAGGTAATGGTTAGCAAAGTCTTAAATTGGATAGCTAGCTAACTTCTAACGATAACAATTCAGCTTGTCTTACAGTGGGAATTTCCCCAACCTGGTTCCCTTGTGCCTGTCTTTTCCTCTAGTTGCAAATCTGTTACAATAAAGGCTTTTTCAACTTTCTTACTATATTTACGAATATTAAGAGGCAATTTATTTTTATTCCATTTAACTTTAAAATACACCTGTAAATGACACTAACCCAGTGTGGTGTGTTTTCGAACATTTCCTAAAAGTTGTTGCATTTAATACACACCCTTAATATGAGTTCCTCTTCCCAAAGAGATGTTTGAAACATGACTGCCATGAATTGGGATTTTTAACCCAAGCCATTGACCATGGAGGAGGGGGGAATCTGTTGTCTCCTTTTTCTGGTACAGCTCCTCAGGAGGATAGGATTTACTAAAAAGGATACCCTATAGAACCAACTGCTCTGTTGTAGTGTGGTGCTAAAGTTCAACCACAATGTTATCAGTTGTGAGAGAGCAGATTACTCACACTAATGTAGCTTGGGAATCCCTACAATGTAGCTTTGTTCAATTTTTATATTTTCAACTGCTTTTTAATCTGGAAGCAAATGATCAGTTGCTCAAGGTATGCAGCTCTGGCCATTTTTTAGGGAAACTTTATATCAGTCAAGAAAAATTTGTGAGGTAGTACCTTGTCGGTATATCACTTTTATACACACACTTTCCTCAGTGTTTATGAGGTTCCTGAGCAATCCTTTATAAAGGTGTAATAGCAAATGTTAGGTGCAACATCCAGTTGTGTCCACTTGCTCGTGCAACAGGATTTACAGTTTATCTTGTCCCCCAACCCTTTGCAGATTTGGAAGGATATGCAAACAACTGTTCATGCTATGCTGGATCACACCCCAGCTTTTGAAAGTTACTTCAAGTATACTTTCTAAATTGTCAATTTAAGTAGACCAACTTGCTGCTTTTGTTGTCATCCTTTGTAGAACCAACTAATAACTATTAGTACAGTGGTACCTCTGGTTACGTACTTAATTCGTTCCGGAGGTCCGTTCTTAACCTGAGGTACCACTTTAGCTAATGGGGCCTGCTGCTGCCGCACCACTGGATCACAATTTCTGTTCTCGCCCTGAAGCAATGTTCTTAACCCGAGGTACTATTTCTGGGTTAGCGGAGTCTGTAACGTGAAGCGTATGTAACCTGAGGTACCACTGTATCAGCTTTTGAATACAGCAATCCAGTCCTCACATGCCTTTAAGAGCCCTCTGTGAATTCATATTAGAGCTATGCTGGGAGAAACCACACCAGAGAGATAGCATACTATAGCAGGGGTAGGTAACTTTCAGCTGATGGGCATAGTTACCAGCTGCTAGGCTATATCCACCTGACAATATATATGGTAGGGGGCAGGTAAAGGAGGGGCTTGAACAAGGGCTGTGCAGGCCCTGTCTTATCCAAGCCAAAAGACACAAAAACTTCTTTCATGACTTGGAAGACTGCACGTTCCTTAGGGCACGGGGAAATAGTCTGAATGCCAAGGTAAGTGTGAGCAGGTATTTGTGACAGCTATTTTTTAAAAAAATTATAAAACATAATGAAACTTCCACAGTAGCCAGCCACTATACTTAGTCTTTATTGTCTTTGATTGAAGTTTAACCCACATTTTATAGTCCCTATGGTATAAAAAAACCACTTGCACTGGATATATAGTAAAAAAAAAAAAATTAGTTGTGTTTTTTTAAAAACAATGATAGACTGAGCTTGGGCAGGGGGGTCTGCGCTGCAATTCCATAAATAGTTGTAACAGCCATTTGACAGTTGAGCCTTAAGGCTTGCCATTAGAGTCTACAGTTTCTGGATTAGTATCGCAGATGCGCCTCCACCTCCATTACAGATTCCAGCAAGGCCATACTCTCCTTGCTTCAATGCATGAGCCATGTGAACAACAATTCTTGCTCCAGACATCCTAAAACAGAAAAAGCACCCTAGTTAAGTTTTGAGTTGTATAGATTGGCAAAAAGGTTAGCGCTTAACCTCATAAATCAGCTTTTCAGCCCGTGCCTTAGAATCAGTATAGTGCTAAATAATATCTAGCGGAAGCATAAGAGAGTAGTACTAGAGGTAAGTAGTTTGTGACAGACCTGTCTCATGCATGTGCTAATCTATGACAACCACGCACCACTGAGCATCCTGGAGGATGAGTTAGGATGAAACTATGCCAAGAGGGAAGGGAGGCAAGAGATGTGGCAAAAGAGGACGTGGGAATGGAATCAATAGGGAAGGAGTATCCAAAGTAAACTTTTCTATGGGTCTGTCTAATGCAGAACTGGCCAGCTTAGCAACAACTCTTCATTGTCTTAGGTCTTTCCCACCCGCCCTGTTCCCAAACTTGATGCACTGATCTGTGGTCCCAAGACTCAGAGACAACTTTTTCAGTTACCATGGTTGAGATTTTCCAAATCTATTGATTGTGTCTACTGCATCAATTGATTAAAACACTACCAAACACAATAAATGTTAAGGAGGGTGTTGATGGTTTGAAGTTGGATTTTTTTACATGACTAATACTTCCTCTGCACCATTACGTAATCTTATTTCCTAGTGGATTATGAAGCAGGGCACTTAGAATATTGCAAACTATTAATAATTTTAGTTTAAATAAGAGTAGGCATGTTTAAAAGTACCAAGAGCAAGCACTTAAAATGCACCATGTCAAGTAAATTTACACATCAGAACTAGGAATGCTTTCTGCCTTTTTACATTTAAATACTGTTACCAAAACTATAATAACTATTTGCCTTTGCTGTGGAGGGGAGGGTCAGATACAAATTTCTTCTTGTTGTGTAAACAAATGTATTACTTCACTTACCCAATTGGATGTCCCAGAGAGACTGCTCCTCCATGAATGTTCACCTTTTGCGGATCAACATCTAGCATTTTAATGTTGGCTAGGACAACAACACTGAATGCTTCATTAATTTCCCACATTTTAATATCTTCCTTTTTTAGACCTGTCTGATTAAGTATCTGGAAAAAGATAGAAACACACAGATAAAAGGTAACACTTATCACCAACAGGGTCTGAGGGTTCTTGCCCTTCTGTCTTAATTGTGATATAAAATGGGTCACTGGCACAATTGGGACTGTAGTTCAAGAGACATCCAACCATAAAGATAAACATTTCAACTGACTTGAAGCCACAAGTCATGTGAAAAAAAATTCTAACAATTACCACTGCCTACAGCAGTCAGGATTCAAGTAAACTTTCTCTAGAAAAAAATAAGCCCAGTCCCTGTATTACGAAATCCATGTGTACCAGTTTCTGATCAAATCTAAGGTCTGAGATACTTCAGAATTCAATATTAACAAACTAAATAGTTCAGTGTTTCACAATGCTAAAATACCAGCATTAACCTAAGAGTGAAATGTAGATTTCAAGCAATAAAGCAACTGGAGTAACACCTATTTAATTGTCTACTTAAATTACTTACAGTGCTGCTGAGAAATGTCAGCTAACATTTACGTTTTACTCAAATATATTTTGCTTTTCAGGTCCATTTTAAAAAACCACTTTGTTATCAGTAGGTAGTGAACACCAAAACGGAAAATAAAAGTACAAAGGCCAACAGAAATAAAAACCTAATGAGAAGATTCAGAGGCAAGTTGCATTATGATTTTGGCAGAAGTTTTCTAAGAAACCTTCCATGTTTGATTGCCACTAAGTCTTATTATCCAATATTCTGAATACTTCTGAAGTATAAGTATTACTGTTTGACGTACTGTGATAAATATGAGAGAGCCTGCTTTGAGGAAGATTTTAATTTGAAGGTAGGGGAATGCTATAAAATGATTACCTTAGGAACTGCATGTGCTGGTGCAATTGGAAAGTCAATAGGATCAACAGCAGCATCTGCAAAACCTGCAAAAGAGCAAATGTGAAGCAGAAAGGGAAAATTCATTATTAGTATACATAGCAGCATTTAGAGTACCTGCAATGGTTGCTTACAGCCTCTCTGGCAAAATTCTGGATATTATTGCTTTTAAAAGATGTAAGCATGGCAGTGTTAGAGGAACAGCTGTGACATCCCAAAGGCCCCTGAATTCTCTCGAGTTTGACAAATTGTCAAGCTATGACTGCACCATTCAGTTAAAAAGCAGTCCTTTCAACGTAACCCGCTGATAAAAGGCAAAGTAAAACAAAGAGCGGGTGGCGCTGTGGGTTAAACCACAGAGCCTAGGACTTGCTGATCAGGAGGTCGGCGGTTCGAATCCCCGCAACGGGGTGGGCTCCCACTCGGTCCCAACTCCTGCCCACATAGCAGTTTGAAAGCACGTCAAAGTGCAAGTAGATAAATAGGTACCATTCCGGCGGGAAGGTAAACAGCATTTCCGTGCGATGCTCTGGTTCGCCAGAAGCGGCTTAGTCATGCTGGCCACATGACCCAGAAGCTGTACGCCGGCTCCCTTGGCCAATAAAGTAAGATGAGCGCTGCAACCCCAGAGTCAGTCACGACTGGACCTAATGGTCAGGGGTCCCTTTACCTTACCTAAAACAAAGTCAGTCTAACCCATTATCTGTCAGGATCAAGCATTTCTCAACATTTCACTAGAAAGTCAATAAGATTCTTACCTACTATTTTAGCCAATGGTTTAGCATTCAGCCTTTTGGCTGCTTCTGAAGTCATCAGTACTAATGCAGCTGCTCCATCATTCAATGTACTGGCATTGGCAGCAGTTACTGTTCCTGAAAGAGCCAGCAATGTGAATATAGTGCATTCCTCAGTAACATCCTAAATTCCAGCCTACGTCAATCCATATTCAAAACACTGGCTACACAACATACAGCAACTCAAATTCAACAAGGCTGGCATTATATCAAAACACACATCCATATAAACCATTTCACCGAAGGAAATGCAGGTATGTTTAAATAAAAAATGCAATCTGGCCAGCTTTTACTACATTAAAAACCAGGCACCACTTTTTCCGAGCTTACCATTTTCTTTCTGAAAAACGGCCTTCAGTTTTGGAACTTTACTGAAATCAACACGCTTGTACTCCTCGTCTTCTTTAATCTCTGTGTCTGGTTTCCCTAAAATAAGACTTTATTTAGTTAAACAATTTCAGACTTCTTTGTGGCTAGACAGCTGGCACTCCCTAATTTCACAAGGAACAGCAGAACATGCAAAGGCTGCAGTTAAGCATGCTTCAAATCATTGTCTCATTTCTTGCTTCATCACTGCCCTAAGCCTCCTGTGAAAGGAAAGGCAGATAGGCTTCCCAGCAGGCCACAAAACTTTTTTTTTTTTGGGGGGGGGGGAGGGACACAGAAAGAAAACTCAAACCTCAGCTTGGAAGATCAAAAAACACAAAAAGCTTAATATGGGGATAGGGGTGTAAACAGAAATGGTCTCTATTTCAGGAAAAAGAAACAAAATATGTTCAGTCTTCATTTCATAGACAAGTTACGTTTGCCAGAATGCATACAACATTTTATACCATTTCTGTACATAGTTTATCATAAAACAGAAGGTGGGGAGGTATTATATATGAAATTATACTACCTTTCTGAGAAATAGTAACTGGGACAATTTCATTTGCAAAAACTCCCGACTCCCAACCTTCCTTGCTTTTGGTGTAAGATTTTATGGCATAGGCATCTTGATCTTCCCGTGATATAGTAAACTTCTTTGCGGTATTCTCTGCGCAATTACCCTGGGGAGGCAGACAGGAAATCACTGAAAGTCATTTTATAAACTGGACAGGTTTGTGTAGATCAGCTTTGCCATCGCCAAAATCCCCACTTTTGAGTTTAATGGACTCAAGTATGAATGAATAAATTTAAACCAACTGAAATGAAACTGCCCATTTCATTTGTGACTCTGTTAGACATTGGGAACAAACAAAAAAACCATGCAACTCACAAGCTTCTTGGTTTGTTTGCTGCCTGAAACAATCTGTGCTAGCTTTTCCAATGAAACAGCATGAAGCAAGGCCGCTTGTGGTTTCTGAGTGTTAAGCAAAGGTCATTGGATAACTAGGGATGGGGGAGAAATTTGATTCTATTCACATTTAAAGGTGAACCTACCATTGCGCTAAATGGAACTTACTTCCAAGTAGGGCTGCAGCCTAAGTGACATAACTGTTCAGGGCTGCAGCCTTAGGAAACTGATCAAATCATTTTGCATGTACATGTGGGGATTCCTGTTTCATCCTGTTTTCCCCGACTTCTCACTCTGAATGCAAATGAAACACCAGAGATGGACCGGATCATCTCTTAATTTACTAAGACTGCCAGCCTGAACACACCACAGTGCCAATCGCACTAAATTCAACAGCATTGCTGAAATCTTAGGCATAAGATTTTGGTATGTATTCACAAATTCTGAATCCCATTAGATTCAGTAGCGTCATCTCCAGACTATTGGTAGTTTACAAAAGGGTATTCAACTGCTTACCGGGAAGTTTAGGTTTGAACAACTGAAGTGGATTAAATCTGCTTAAATCTTTTTTTTAAAAAAGAAATAGACCTGAATGAATTTATCATTTCGGTCACAGACTAGTTCCAGTCCACATACAATATCAAGGAAGTCATAAAACATAGGGATACATTTGAATTTGCAATTAGGTATAACAGGGACAATACAGTTACAGCAACAGTTAAAATATATATAAATTAAAACTTAGTTACTAAAATATAACCTAAAATTATCATTTAAGGCCTTAATCATTGTGATAGCACAGTTTGTTCCCTACGTTTTACGGCAATCGCACAGAATTTGGCTACCCTTAATGTGATCTCAGGATTCCTGTCCTCTACCAGGGATTTTAGATTTTGAAGTTCGGATTCATTTGGAGATTTTTGCATAGCAGGGGTAATATATACCGAGCGTATTTCCCCGTAGAAATGGCAGTGTAACAAGGCATGAGATGGACTCAAGTAAGTTTGAAACAGGAATGTAGTCCTGATTTCCCAACAGTTCGCTACTCATGGCTCAGGGTTCCCATACCTTATATTCAGCAACTGAACTACGTAAGCAGACTTTTATATGTGTGTAATTTTTACCAGAAACAGTCACAGAATGTTTAAAGCTGTTAACACTAGTTGTTATCAAATACTAATTTGGGGATGGGGTGGGTGAACTTGGAAAAAAACCCTCTAGATTCCTCTCTGGGTCAAAGTTCTCGACCTTTCAGATGACCTTCACAAAATTGTAAACTCTGTCCAGAATCCTATGGTCTGTATGGACTAGATAAGCTTGTACAGTCAGCGTTTTATCCAGAATCTCCTAGCAACAGCTTCTAGCTGATCAAAAGCAGTTCACCTATTTGAGTTTTTTTAAGTTTCGCCCAAGGTGGTTGAGCAAAAATAAATTGGACATTTCGGAGCCATTTCTGAGAAAAAAATGGCTTGTTAACACTGTCAGCATGGGCTGCCATACGTCTGGATTTTCCAGGACATTTCACCAGAAAATTCTATGAACGAAACGCTAATATTGTGCAATTGCACACACAGAGTGTTTTCGGTTCCTTTCCTTTCTCAGATTAGGTGGAGACTATTATTTTTATTTTTTATTTTCCTGGACTGGCCATTGCATTGGTTGCGACGGGGGGTGGGGGGAGCTCCTAAACTCAACAAATGTAGGAAAGGATCTGAACATGCTATTTGCCAAAAGAACCTTTAAAAAAAACAACAGAACAACAAAAATAGGCTGCCACGAAACTTGCAAGACATTAAAAGCTGTATTTACCATGTGAATTTTGTTGTAAACATCTGTCAAGCCATCTTTTACAATCAAGTCTTCAAGCTTTACTCCTCCATAAGGCGTTGCTCCTCTGACCATTGTGTAGGGTACATTAGACATGCTCTCCATTCCACCAGCTACCATCACGTCCTGTTTCAACAAATTATATACAGCTTTTTCCAACTTACAAGGAGGATGAAAACAAAATACTGAAGGGTGCTAGGGAAGGCCTAGGATACAGCAGATTTCCCCCTCTGTCAACAGAATCTCCACTCTCCTAGAACGCCCTCTCCCCGAAAATAAGGGGGAAATATGCCAGCCCTGGAGTTGGCATACTGATTTTCCTGCCCACTATGACCTCTGCAAGAAAAATAAAAACCCTGAAAAAGGTTCCTTCATCTTTCACTTTCTCTCCCACACCTTTGAATTGCTTGGCTCAGATCTAAATGATGTTTTGGCAAAAGGTTGCAATGCAATTCGTCATACAATCAAAAGGGTACATACACAATAACAAACACTCGAATGGGAAACCTGTAGCCCTTCAAATATTGTTGGACTACAACTCCCATCATTCCTGACCACTGGCCATGCTGCCTGGGCTAATGGGAATTTTAGTCTGACATAATCTGGAGGGCCATGGAGTTTCCTTTCCTTTGAGGTTTTTTTTAATATATTGAAAAACAAGCAGTGTATACATTTTATTAAATAAATAAAATAATTTATAAAAATCCTCAGATAGTCACACAGCGTTATTAATTTTCCACCCACTGGTTATGCTAATCTTCATGTTGCATATCCTTTTGATGTCCCCCCCAAAATTGTGTAGATTTAATATAAAATGTTAATAGTTTGTATTGGGAGAGAATGGAAGAGTGCGCCTTTGGGGCTGAAGTCAAACTTTTGGAAAGTTACAGGAAATAACATAGACAAGTCAGATACTGAAGCCATACCAGCACAATAATCAAAGCAGTGTGGTTTGGTACAGTTGGCAAGAAATCTCTCTGACACACTTCCTTTTTAAAGGAAGAAGATCTTGCAAGAGCAGAAGCTCTCAGAGGCATACAAAAGGATTCCAGCAAATTTGCTCTTATAAACAGTTGCTTTTAGCCTATTTAAGAGATTATACATTTCCACGTATTTACAAGTCTTCTGAATATACTGACTCTCCTACCTGGCTCCCACATGCCAGACTCTGTGCTGCCAGCATAATAGATTTCATTCCAGAGGCACAAACTTTGTTGACAGTCGTGCAAGGAGTAGAAACTGGTAAACCTGAGCCAAGTTAAAATAAAAATAAACTTCAAAGAATTGTCAGCCAGCTGCATATATGGAATATATCAAGTTCCTTTAATCAATTAAAAAGGAACTCATGCCAAAGAATCCCACTGACTTCCTGATACCATGTGTTTTTCAGACCAGTAGTGTCCCCTCATACTAGTCTCAGTTCTATAAAGATGAAAGACCATTCCTGACATCTCCGGTAGTTCCTTCCATTCATAACATTTTATCTTTGGGATTCAACCCTTTGACTTCACCACATCAGAAAACTAGCAGCGTGTTATTAGGCAACATATTACCTCCCCACCACCATATATGCTAAGGACACTAGGCTGAAGTGAAAGTACAGAAGGAGAAAAAGAAGAAAAGGTAACTCAAAAAATGTTCCAGTTCTGATTATGGCAGTTTGAAGAAAACAGAAGGCCGATTCAGATTAAAATTCAAACTCAGATTAATTTGTTGAGTATTATGTGAATCGTACTTCTCAGTTATTTACCTGTTTTATAATTTAGCGGTGAATCTTACTCATTGAGGGTTGTATCCAATGTCATCTCTCTGCTAGTGAAAAAGGCTTCACCTTCTCCCCCACTGTAGCTCCCTGCACACCCTCAGAATCTACTCTAGAGGTCTGGGAGACCCACTGGACCTGATTCAGGGGGCTCTGAAGGAGCTGCGGGTGTGGGGAGAAGAAGTCCCACTGCATGAAAGGAAATCTACTCATGCCTTGTTGGATTTACGACTTGTGCCCTAAGAAGTCATGAGCCATAAAACGGTTTTGGTACCTGCACCAAGGGTTGCTTGTCTTGCAGGAGCTTGTCCTTGTCCAGCCTGAATAACATTGCCCATGTAGACTTCTTTCACTTCTTGTGCAGGGATACCTAATGGCAAAAATCAGAGAAGGCATTTTCCAAGCATAAAGTGATAATATGCTCACAGAAGGAGAGAGAAAAGAAACATCTGGGTAAGAAGAATGAAATAGACGCTGAAGCTGCCACTTAGCTTTTGTTTATGGACAAAACTGAGGAGCAAAGTTAAGTCCTTAAAAAGCTCATCTAGATTGCAGCTCTCCCTGCTTTTAGCTCAGAACCTCTACGCAAAATCACTTGTGAAGTGGTGCAGAGCAGGTACTTTTTTGCAAGCTTAGCACAATGTTTGCTGTACAAATTTGATCACCATTGCTTTAGTCCCTGGGTTACTCACTTGAATGCAAATGGCCAAAACTGAAAATGGGACAGGTTTGCAATAAATCATCCTTGAACCATGTCAGAACTGAGAATAAACCAGGGGAGAGCGTAGCAGAGCAATGACAATGGAGGACTAAGAATTGCTCAAAAGCAGACCGAGTGTGACATGCTTTAAAAAGGATGGCGTACTTTACAGATACACCTTGGGCACATGCATAATTGATTTCTTTAAAGAACAGCATGAATACTTACTGGCTAACTTGTCCTGGCATAATAGCAAAGTGACAAGGGGTGATTACAACAAACACTAGCTGCTATTTAACCTGGATCAGAAGAGATCGTGAATATTTTCCAAACAATCCATCACCATCCCACCCTGTTCCACAAAGCCTTCTGAAGAGAGTCCAGACTTACCTGCTCTTTCAATTGCGCCTTTAATTGCAATGGAACCAAGTTTAGTGGCTGGCTGTGATGAAAGGGATCCTTGGAAAGAGCCAATGGGTGTCCGGACAGCACTTACAATTACTACTTCCTAACAAACAAAACCATTGCAACGATTATGATAGTTACCCACAGTAAGGTATATTCTCAAGACTTAAGTTCTGTTTTAATTAGGAAGATTAGACTTAGCCGTTATCAAAGTAAGTGTATGCTCCAGAAACATCTGGTTATTCCTGTATGATGGGTTGTGTAGTGGTCAGAGTATCAGACTAGGACCTGGGAGACCAGGGTTCTAGTCCCCTTAACCATACCATGAAACTTGATGGGTGAACTTGGGCCACAGTCTCTCAGCCTAACCTACTCCACAGGGTTATTGCAAGGATGAAACTGACGGAGAACCACCTTGAACTCCTTGGAGTAAAAATAAATGTAAAAATAAATATATAAGTTAATTGGTATGTCTCTTTACTCAAAGATAATATGTGCTATATCTTAGCAAGAAGGCTGTGCAACTGCTGATAATTAAAGGAAATAAGACATACAGATGGGAGAACTTCCTACTTATTCTTTTTTTGCCAGGGAGTGAGTAGGTGGATCAGACAGCATGATAATAGAAATAATATTATCTAGTGCTGGAAAACATTGAGAGAGGGGGAAGCTACATTGCAGGTTCTGTAACAACCCATGTAGGCCAAATTATAGGCAGTCTACTTAGACAATTTCAAAAGAGAACACAAGTTATTTGCAGCAGTGAGACAACAAAATTCTATGGCATCCTAGAATCTAATAATAATAATAATAATAATAATAATAATAATAATAATAATAATAATTTATTATTTATACCCCGCCCATCTGGCTGGGCCTGCCCAGCCACTCTGGGCGGCTTCCATAAAAACCAAAAATACAGTAAAATCACACGTTAAAAACTTCCCTGAACAGGGCTGCCTTAAGATGTCTTCTGAATGTCAGGTAGTTGTTTATCGCTTTGACATCTGCTGGAAGGGCGTTCCACAGGGTGGGCGCCACTACCGAGAAGGCCCTCTGCCTGGTTCCCTGTAGCTTTGCTTCTCGCAATGAGGGAACCGCCAGAAGGCCCTCGGCGCTGGACCTCAGCGTCCAGGCAGAATGATGGGGGTGGAGACGCTCCTTCAGGTATACTGGACCGAGGCCGTTTAGGGCTTTAAAGGTCAGCACCAACACTTTGAATTGTGCTCGGAAACATACTGGGAGCCAATGGCACACACTTTGACAACAACAACTTTTTGGATAGGAACCCACTTTATCAGATGCATGCAGCAAGGTAACCTTTTCAAGTATGTACATAGATAGACATGTATCATTCTTAGGGCCAGACTAGGTAGGATGCTGAATGCAGTGGCGTAGCGTGGGTTGTCAGCACCCGGGGCAAGGCAAGTAATTTGCGCCCTCTAACCCATGGATTTGCGCCCCCTAACCCCAATCCCCAGATGTTGCGCCCGGTGCGGCCGGCCCCCCCTGCACCCCCCCCGCTACGCCACTGGCTGAATGCACTGCTTTTTAATTCCTAATCGAAGTGTGGAATGGTAGAGTGTTTTGTCAGGCTGTGGTGTGCAGCAAATCCAATTTAACCCTTAGCCTCTAGGCCAGAGCTTTCCAAACTATATGTAGAGACATGTTAGTGTGTCGGCTGCAGTGTGTAGGTGTGTCGCGCGAATGCTGGGAAGGGGTTAGTTTAACCTCTGGTTTGCTAGTAAAACTGAATTACTGTGTTGTGAAATGATACATGTCTAAAAAGTGTGTCACCAACATGAAGTTCAGAAAGCTCTGCCCTAGGCTGTGGTCCCAGTGAAAATTCTCCTCCCTTGGCCACTATCAGCCCCACCAGGAGAGCTTACATTGGTACCAATAGTTCTTCCTAAAACGAAAATGCATCTATGTGGGCAAGGCATCTTTTGTCAGGACCACAGCAGATGAGGAACGAGTTAGAAAACCCTGCACACCATAGTCCTGGCAAAAATCCCCCCACCCCTAATATGTTTCATTTGCAATTTAAAACCCAAGGAACATCAGGAAGTGATATGTTTGGCATCACACCCACTCTGGCCCTTAATCCATTTAATATATCTCAACTCGCTGTTTGAAAGAACATGGTCTTGTAGAGCTGGGCAAAGTATGGTATTGCCATCGCAAATACCTGAAGTCCTGTTACAATTGGTACTTACATTTAAGCCACGTTGTGATGAGTAGCCTCTGCTTGCATAAGTTAACATCTGAAAAAGAGTTTATTTTTCAGTAAGTGCAAAAACATCTGGTTTACGGATTCAAAAATATTGTGTTTTTCCATTTAACATATTTTAAACAAGCTACTTAAATACACTTGTTTGTTTTTCTTAATACTCTGAAGCTTTAGAATTATTCTTATTCTTAGCAGCAGCATTTGCTACTCTTTGAAATACGGTACTTCCAGAAGTGAATAGGCAGAAAAGGGCAACAACAACTGTCATAACTTTGTGAAGAATTTTCAAGCAATATACCTTTACAAAAATCCTGATGCTTAAAATAACTGTCAGTTAAACAATATTGCAATATTGTACAATCCTATTGCAAAACAAGTCAGGGATGCTGAGCTATGTTATTTGGTAATTTACCCTTTTGATCCTATAACCTTTAGCCCACTTAGGTTAACAAACTCTGACAGACACACTGAGCAGTTTTTAATCTCTGTTTTAGCCTCTCTATTTAGATAACTTTTGCCACAGTAAGCAGTCACACATAAAGATGAGGATTCAGGTTTATTCTTTTTAGCAGCTTTCAGGCGAGCTCCAGAGGAGTGCTGTTTTAAAAGAGGCCATTACTCCTTGATACAAACATAACTTATGAATGATATTAGATGCATAAACACCATGAAACAACCACCACAGTAGCAGATTTTGAGCATCATTGAGGGCAGCAGAATGGAGGGAAGATTTTATCCAAAAAAGGTAAACTCCACCAGGAGGTTCTCCTGTAGATGACCCTTTACACAGGAGATCTTCTGATGGACCATACCTCCTCATGTTCATTTGCAGAAAGAGGAAAGCAGATCTGCTGATTGGCTTTTTTGTTTCAAGCAACAAAGAATATTGGGCTGTCTCTGCTCCAGAGAGCTCCTTTACCTTTAAGAGGGGAACCACAGAGCAAGAATTAGGCCCTGCCTACAGATACAGTAGCATGTAAATTGCAGGTCTAGCTTCAGATTATTGGGGGTGCTGGGCAGGCTGTCTTCCGTGGGCCTCCCATCTCCAGCACCTGTGGCCACTTGAGTCCCCAGACATTAGCTTCTGCCTTCCACAAGGGAACTTGCAGAGTCTGCTCTTGCAAGGACTGGAGTTGTTGTTGTTTAGTCATGTCCGATAAGACATCTTAAGGCAGCCCTGTTCAGGGAAGTTTTTAACGTGTGATATTTTATTGTATTTTTGGTTTTATGGAAGCCGCCCAGAGTGGCTGGGGAGGCCCAGCCAGATGGGCGGGGTATAAATAATAAATTATTATTATTATTATTATTATTATTATTATTATTATTATTATTATTATTATTATTGTGACCCCATGGACCAGAGCACGCCAGGCACTCCTGTCTTCCACTGCCTCCCGCAGTTTGGTCAAACTCATGCTGGTAGCTTAGAGAACACTATCCAACCATCTCGTCCTCTGTCGTCCCCTTCTCCTTGTGTCCTCAAGCTTTCCCAACATTGGGGTCTTTTCCAGGGAGTCTTCTCTTCTCATGAGGTGGCCAAAGTATTGGAGCCTCAGCTTCAGGATCTCAGCTTCAGGACTGGAGTGGGCCCTGGCAAATGTCCATGACCCTAGGTGCCAGTACCACCACAGAATAAAACCCTATTTTTTATTTAAAATGCAACAGTTAACAACATTAAAGGTTTAAAGCAGGCAGTCATGGGGGAAGTGGACAAGAAGTGATGTGACCTTGCAGCAACTTGATCCCCACTACACTCTCTGTGTGTTAGAATTCAAAGGTAGCAAGAATTTGGGAATACAGTGGTACCTTGGGTTAAGTCTTTAATTCGTTCCAGAGGTCTGTTCTTAACCTGAAACTGTTCTTAACCTGAAGCTCCACTTTAGCTAATGGGGCCTCCTGCTGCCGCCGCACTGCCGGAGCATGATTTCTGTTCTCATCCTGAAGCAAAGTTCTTAACCTGAAGCACTACTTCTGGGTTAGCGGAGTCTGTAACCTGAAGCGTATATAGCCCGAGGTACCACTGTATACCACTTAAGTATAGGAGAAGACAATCACCTTTGGAACATTATGCACAGAGAGACATCCTTAAAAAACATTTTTTTAATAAAAAAAAGGGCAGCAAAACTCGAGGGAGGCCACAACAATAAGAGCAGCGTTTCTCAGGAAGGATTTATTAGGAGAGAGAAAATACAGGAGAGCGCTCGAACACGGGTCTCCTTGGCTCGCTCCATGCCAGCAAGACTCTGCCACCTCAGGTGGGCTCGTCCTGGCGCATGCGCGCAGGCCCGGCCTAAGAGGCACGCGGCGCTGACGCAGGGAAGGACGAAGAGAGGCGGGGCTCGCCGCTTAGCCCGCTGTGCCTCAGGGGGGCTCAGCCGTCCCTGAGGGGAAGCGCGGAGGACAAAGGAAGGCGGCCGGGTAGTCCGTTAGGGGAAAGCGGGACCTCCATAACCAAACCCGCCCCCCCCCGGGCCTGGCCTAGTTTTTTCCCTCCTCACCCGAAGCGTCCTCGGCACCTGCCGCCCGCCCAACATCTTCGCTCTTGCGCCGGCCTCCGCAGCACCAGCAGTCGCCCTCAGAACCCCTTCAGCTGCCTCGGCAACGGACCTCAGAGGCAGCGCGAGAGCCGCCGCCGTCACCTTCAGAAGGGCACGCCCACCCCTTGACCTAGCCAATAGGAGCCCAAGGGCGGACCCGCCGTTTAATCCCCTGCCCTCGATTCCTGTGCCTCCGGTCTGAGGAGGGGAGGGCGCGTCAAAGTTGGGATAAAATCCTATTGGAGCCTGAAGAGGAGTGGGCGTGGCTATTAGAGAGCAGTGCTATTGGTGAATGAGGGGGCGTGGGAATTAATAAGCGGCGCTCATTGGACAAGGGGTAGAGGTTGGGGAAAGGGCAAGGAAGAGACACACTATCCTTGTTTGAGAGGGAGGGGCTTAGCAGTTCCCAGCATCAAAGTGAACCGCTTGAAGGACATTCCTTCCCCCAGAGAATTCTGGGCACTGTAGTTTGTTAAGGGCGCTGGGCATTGTAGCTCTGGGAAGAGTAAACTGCAGTGCCCAGAATTCTTTGAGGGAAGGAATGTGCTTCGAATGTGCTTTGAACACAGTAGGCAGGGATGTAGACAGTTTAGGTTGGGATGGAATCGTAGAATTGGAAGGGACCACAAGGGCCATCTAGTCCAACCCCCTGCAGCACAGGTATCTTTTAGCCAGCGTGGGACTCAAACTCACAACCCTGAAATTAGGAGTCTCCTGCTTCAACGACTGAGCTACCTTGTTTGAAGAGGAAGCATTCACTATTGCTCCCAACTGCCATAAATGTGCAATGGCAAAACAAGTTCTCAGCACAACACGCACACAAAAGAGGCACCAAACGAGAAAAACAATTTACACAAAAGTGCACAAACCAAACATGAACTGGCAATAAAGTTGCTTTGCTTACCACTCTCTCCCCCAACTAGTCTGGTGAAGAGTTCTGGGGAACATGCAAGCTTGCACACTATTTTGTGAACTTTTTTTGGTCTAAGAAAGGTATTGCTCTAATCTGGATTTTTACAATGTGACAGTAAAGTGACTTTCAGCCTTATCAGTATACAAGCATACTCTGATGCCCCAGTTTTAGGCATACTTATTTGGGACTTAAATCTCATTAAGTCAAAAACACACATCTCACACTGCCTTGGATACCATCGAATTCCTGTTTTGTTTTGGGGGGAAAAGATATTCAGGAGTGTCAGGACCAGCCTTCTGGACCCAGCCTAAAGGCTTTGTTTGAAAAAAACACTGAAATGATCCAATGTTTTATCGACATTTGCTGCAATACAGAAAACAGAAGATTACACTGTGGACTCCAATGAGTCGTAGTACAGGCTGTAAAAGAAGATTAGGCAATAAAACCGAAGTTTTTGTAAACTCTTATTATATGACAGGTGTGGAGCTATGTAAATGTTATTTTAGCAAACTTCCAAGAATATAATAATGGAACAGGATGAAAAACGGCTAGCGACCACTTCATGCATAGTAAATCCCTTTATAAAAGCACTTGTGTGTCATATATGCATCATCATGTAAAAAATGGCTGTGATCCAAAGAGCTACTTGTTAAAATAAACTGCTTAAAGGACAAGCCATACATCAGTCTTCCATGTCTTGGTAGACTACTGCCTCCAAGTGCCTCAACCACAGCTGGAATTTCTTTCATCTCTTAACATGAGAGAGAATTTTTTCTCAACTTTTAAGTGTTCAGTCTACTAGTGCTGTACTGCTCAAATTTCTGAAAAAATAAAATGTCATTGAGTGTCACCAGATCAATTACAAATCCAAACTGTCCATGGGACTGAAGGCAATATATCCAAGTACTAAAGCGACATTAATTGAGTAAGCAGCACTAAATAGCGGTGGGAAAGTATTGATTTTTAATAGCAACTTGCAATCCAAATCTTCTAGTTTAAAATTTCAATTACTTTGCCCTACTATAAGGTTTACATAGAGAGCTTGTACTAAAAAGGTAGTAAACTTCTGTTACATAGAAAGAACTGATAATTAGGTGCTGTGGATTTGGATCAGATTATATTGCTGCACTGCTGTCTGGCAAGGCAGTTGTACGTGCCATGCATATAGCCAATACAAATGCATATCCCTGTAACAATGCTCACAGGTCCCTTGGAACCTATGTGGTGTTAAATGCTGATAAAAACACTTATTCATACCTTGGACTAGCTTGGGTTTGGATTTCAAAACAACTGATGGTAGTCTAGGAACCCTGATGGACTGTGTTTCATTCCCATTTTCAAAAGGTTCTGAAGATAACACCAAAATGTTTTGTGGTTTTTTATATTTTATATTACATTTTTATTTTGCAAGAAAATAAATTATACAACTTAAAAAATAAAATCCAAAAATTAAGCAGTACATCAAAATAGTTCAGCCGGACTGCCATACAAGAAGAAACTGCTACCAGTCAAAATTGTACAGCATTATTTCAGTATGTAGTGGCACACATTCAAAACTGTAAATAACCATATGTAGATGGATATTACAACCTAGGAAACTCATGTTTGCGCTGCACTCCAGGCTACATATAGTCTATTAAAACAGGAAAGCTCTTGTGTATTGTTTTATTTCACAAATATGACCTTGAATTTACAAAGATAGGATCCCAGCCAGTTCCATGAAAATAGAAAATAGTTTTGCGCTTAACGATACCAAATCTTTCCGTGAAGCTATCAAATATTTCTCTCAGCTGCATTTTTAAAATTTGTACCTTTTACAACGGATACTGTAATGCAAATAAATCCAAAGTATTCAACTACCCGGGCCATGTTACTTTCTTTCCCCTCAAAAGGGGGAAGCCACCACTCAAACATAAGTTAAACTTCACTATGCTCCAACAACAGCTTTGAACAAATGAATAGGTAGAAAACAAGGGACACCAGTAGGATAAAGGGGGGAAATGGAAGACTTCAAAATTAAGTATGAGCCTCATATGTTGCGACAAAAGTTTTTTTGTTTTTTTTAACAACTATGTTTAAAATCAATGCAACCTACATTATTTTTCACATCTAGAGTATTACTTAATACAAACCACAATGGCAGTGCTTGTGGCAACATACATTTTTCAGAAGCAGCACCTCTTTATGCTAGGTCTTTGGAGAAAAATATCCAAAGCTAAAAATCAAGCTTTAAAAGTGCCATGTTGCCATATTGCAATGACTGATGATTCAGTTCATTCTTAGATTTGGATGTTTTCCTATTTCTCCATACATTTTTAAACCAGTTTGTTTCTCTTCCTGATAAGCTTTAGCCTTAAGGGCATCTTGGTGAAAAGTGTCCTGACAAGAGAACGCTAAATGTGATTCTGCAGCTGTAAGGAAATTGCTGGTGTGATTTTTTCAGATTCAGTGTTTTACATGACATCCTGATCCAATGTACACAAAAAGAAAAGAAAAAAAAAAACTGAACAAAGTTATAGGCACATTGTCCGTTGTAATTCCCCTGGTCCTAGAAACATTTAGGTACCTTGTGTAAGAAATAACCGTAAGAGATGGAGACGCAAGGGCACTGTGAATTTTGCTGCTATGTAAATGAGCAAGACAAACTCTCACTGGCAAGATCCAAACAGCCTCATGTGATCCTTAAAGTGCTTCTGCATGTGGATGGGTTTTCTGAGGTTTTTTCCTTTTCTTTTTCTTTTTGGCAATTTTCCTTTTGAAGTACAGGCCACTGTACTGCACTCTTTTTAGGGAGAACAAGGGGCTGATGGGAGGGCTTTATGAATAGTCACAAATGAAGTCCATGGTAGTCATTTACATCCTAGCCACTAATTCCAAAGTTCTAAAGTAGTTGCACTGCTAAGAATAAAAATAGGGAAAGGAATATTTTTTGACAATCAGGCTGCTCATGTCTGAACGATACCAAGAAATTAAATATGAAGTTTAAAGCTGGTTTTATATTTAATGTGTCATGCCTACTGCCTCCAATACAAATTAATGGGAAGCATACAATTCAAAAGCACTCTCATCAAAGTATTCAAGAAATATGTACAAATATTTTAAAAAATTACTTGCCCTTTTCTACCCATTTCCAAACCAACTTCCAAACCAAATGCAGTTTTAGAAACCCTGTAGAATGTAGACTTCTGGGGGATCAATTTTAGTTGTCTTTCCCTTTAACAAGGAGTGCTTGACAAGTATGTAAAACATTTTTTTAAAATTCTTGCCCATAAAATTTTGATGCTGAAATTCAACAATTCTATGTTAACTTGGAAGTTAACTTTATGTCAACTCTATGTTAATTTTTAAAAAATATTATCCTCTGATCCACAATAAAAATGCGCACATTAAGTGTAGAAAGTGAGGTTTTTAAATCACTGCCTGTTTTCATCTGCCACTTTTGCATTTCCATGCAGATTTGTCAGTCTCTGCCATTCCAAAGCACATACAGTTCCCCACCCACACTGGTATGTTATTTATGATCACTTAAGGGCGCCAGTACCAACCTCTGTCTGTGGATCGGTAGACTACCTTTGGAGCCCCATTATAGGTAAAATACAGCAACCATTTCCAATTTCACTCTGTCCACACAGCTATCTGTTACTATTTCACTTTCCAACCTGTAAGCATAATCACTAACTTTAAGAAGGAAAGACAATTGCTCTAGACTGCTAAAAGTTTAAGGGCCGTTTTGCAACATTGCTTTCCCCAGGCAGAACCTTTAGGAATAGGGTATGGTAAAAGCTGAACTGGCGTTAGGTAATTTTTTCCCCCCACACTAGTAATGCTGAGGCAGGAAGCTCGACTCTTCATGGACATTTTAAAGCAGCTGGAGACTTGGCAGTTAACTCTGAAAATGACTAGCATCTTGTTGTGGTGTGGCAGTTCTCTTGCCCTTAGTAAAGCACTCTTTAGCCCTAAGCCTTAATGTGCATTGCTTTAAGTCTCTGGAAGATTTTTATCAAGGGAAAGGGGTGGGGGATGTGCACATTCCATCAGTGGGGGCTCACTGAAACAAATGGAAGCCGGGTGGCAGCATTTTTTCCTTTTTTGTAGAACAGTCAGATTTATGACAATCTGTCAGCATATATATGTGGAGCTGGTCTAGGAGGTCAAAGAATTATCATATTCCACACAGTTGATCCCACCCCACCCCCCGCCAGAGTAGAACTGTATTAAAAAAAAATGTAACATTTAGAGATTTTCAAATAAATAATCAAGGAAGAAATATATAGGGATTGTCAAAATGTTAATTCCTATTTTGGATAAGTTGTGCACTGGCTATTTTTAATGCATTCAGATTTACGCAAGCATACTATATTAAATGTACAAAGAGATACACTTAATATTTCATTTTGTTTCACCATAAACAGATCCATCCATGAAACACAGTTCTTAAGGGTGAAGCCATAATCAAGAGAAAGCAACACCTCTTATTTTAAAAAGGAGGGGAATGAAGTCATCTGTCCAAGAAACAAATGTTTACCCAAGTTTTGTAAAGAAAAGTGACAAACAGGATATATCCTGCTTAACATCACTTGTGTCTCAGTATCCAAATTCAGTTATACTGAAGCACTTTGCTTGAGCCCAAAGATAAATATGTATCTTCAGCTGTGATGCTATTTGTGTCTTGCTCAAATATTGTACATAAAAATGGATCAAAAGGAGGCTGTTGATCCGAAACACAAAGTGTGAACTGCTACATCTAGTCCTACTCGCTGCTTTCTTAAAAATGTGACAACCCTCAGTGCATGGGTTTTGAAGATTATTTTCCTTGTGCAAGGTACTGTTCATCTAGAAACCCCAAATCTGTTCTTTTCCAGGTGGGTACAATGGAAATCTAAAAAAATATCACAACGGGCTCTCAATGAATGCAAAGTTTCCCCACAAAAACAGCATGCTGTTAAAAACCTGTGCAACATGAAGGGAACGCCATCATGCTAGCTGAAAAAAAAAAAGGTTGGCAAAACAAAGTCCTCTGGTAAGGTAAGGCAGGGATTTGAATATGTAATGCAAGTCAAACAAGTCCTTTCTCAGCACAGTTCATTTTCTTGTAGTTGTCTGCTCAAGCCATCTCCAATGCACATTTCCTTGGCATCTTCCAGTAAGAGAGTCTTCAAGCTATGCCATGTATATAAAAGTGTTGATATCTGATTCATCTCTTCTGATATATTTGTGTTCTATAAGCCATTCAATCTGCTCTTTTATCATTTTCTTCTGTGGCAAGAACATGTTCTTTAATATCTCTACTAGTTCAGTCTGAAGCTGAGCATTAGTAATTTTCTTCCTCATTTTCATTATTTGGATGATAGCCTCCTAAGCAAGGGGGAAAGGTAAGAAAAAGCACTTTGGGTGTCTGTTGTACAAGGTTAACAAACCAAATCTATTTAACTGGTTGGCAGAGAAGACAGTCAATTTCACAAGTATCACTTCGTAAATCACAGAATTTTGAAGACTAGGGCTACCTATTATACTAACTGAAAAGAAGAGCCAACTTAGCTTAAGACACACCCCTCATTTTAGATTTGTACTTACCAGCTTAGTTGAATTCACATGGACTGCTTTAGCAACATAGTAAGCAATTATTTATTTGTTTACCTTTATCTGTTTATATTTAAAAGCATTCCTAATGTTAAGCAAATATTTAAAAATCTCTTAAGCAGCATACAAATATACATAAACGATAATAACAACAAAATAATGTAACAGAGATCTTCAGATATTTCCTTCAGAGTTGCTAGACACATAGTCACAGCAACCAAGAGAGGAAAACATTTTGTACTAACACAAGACAAAGTTGCAACTATGCTGGTAAAAGTGAAGGTCAAACAAGGTCCTACCATTTTATTTTAATATCATAAAAGCCTATTGCTTTCGAAAACTGCAGGGGTATGAGTACTGGCAGAGGGCAGTTTGTGAGAATAACACTTAGCCTCTTTAAGCTAACATATTACATATATGCATACTGGAGAGGATCGTGTAAGTTATGAATTTTCAGCTAAAAGATTTGGGACTAAGTTTGTCATTATTAAGCTGGCTCAGACATTCACCCTGAAAGCTAAGTTCTCAGAAGTTGTAGGGCATGGGGCTCAGCATCTCATGAATGCTACTGCATGTGAGCCAGGCGTTTGAAACTACCAACGTATGGTCAAACAGGACAGAAATTAATTAAACAAAGCACACACTTTGCCACTGGGCAGCAGTGGGTGCACATTCCCAAGGCCCTGGGACACAACACACATAGATTTCTGCTAGGGTGACTCTACAAATCAACCTGTTGTGTCAGTGTGGCACTACCAAGGTTACATAGTTTTGATGACACATTTAGGTATGAATGCTGACTTTGAAATTTCAGAAAGCATGGATGACACTCTTCCAAGCATATCTTGGAATGACAAGACTGTTTCCTTTTTATTTCTATTAACACCGAAGTAGCTGAATTTTGCATCCCATATCACCATTTGTGTGCCAATGGAAACGCATAAAACACACAGTCCTAGTCATGATGGACCCGCAGCAATTTTGCAACTCAGTCCCTGTTCCTATGTTGTGGATAAGAAAATTTGCTTCTGTTCATGTTGCCCCTTGCGGCTTTGCACCTGTGTAGCCTGGTGCAAAGCAGATTTTCACCTGCCTGTATTATGGAGCCCTTTTGATCACAAAGTCAGATAGTTAAACATGAATTTCCACATCCTACAGTGACAGATCTACTCTTCATTTAATTAGATAAACTGTAAAGGAAGGCAAAAACAAGCTGTCAGGTACTGAAGCACTTTAGACTTCAAGAGCATACAGAGAGATCATACTTGTAGTAGTGTAAAAAATAAATAAATCATAGAGTTGAACAGTTAGAAAACTGAATCAAAGCCAGAAGGTTATATAGGATTAACGTACCTGCGTCCGTAATATTCTTAACTGGACTATCCCTTCATTTTCCTCTTCTCGCATTCTCTCTGTAGTTAATTGAAGTCTACCAATTAGGTTTATCTTACCTCTCTTTTGAACTTTTGCATTTTTTCTGAAATAATTAAGAATGAGATGAAGCAAAATATATAGGATATGCAAGATGCTTTCACTGCTTAGTCCTAATCCAAAGAGACTCTCCAAGAATTCAGGCAAAGCTATTTCTGAGTGCTAATGCTCATCAACCTTTATTATGATTAGGATTATCATAATTACAATTACCTGCCCTTCACCCTAAGGTCCCAAGGCAGGTGACAATTAAACCACAACACAAATATTAAAACACAATCATTACACAATGCTAAGAACAATTCAAAACAAATTAAAAACTTACAAAAATATGAGGGGTCCTAAAAAGGTGCATCTCAAGTGTCAAAAACAAGGGTTAAAAGGTACATTTAATTGGGGGCACTGGGGACTCAACCAAAGTGTTGTATTCTACCGCTATAAATACAGGTATCTCCCCACTTGCAGGTGTTCAACCCGTGCGTATACACATCAGCAAGATTAGTTGTAACTTGCCAAAATGAAGAATATTTATTACAAAATTCTGACCTCTACAAAAAGGACTTGGTTAAACATGTTTGCCAAGTACATCATGAAAAACATCAAGAATGAAAACATTTTAATTTCTGCCTATAAGTAGGAGATAAGATATAAGAACACTTCAAACCTGATAGGCCAATGCCAAAACATTCAGTCTCAATTAACTGCAAAAATGTCAACCATTTTAAGTTTTGCTCTGATATGACACATCTGCAAAATGAAATCTAAGTATTGTTGGACCAAAAATTGTCCTTCATCTTCTACAAAGTGCTTAAGGAATAAACCAATTCTACATCTTACATTAAGCTGAACTCCTGGTTCACTGAGAAGAGGGTTCCTTCAGTAAAGTCTTTGGGTGAGTTGACTTGAGGTTCATATGACAAAACCTGACGTTTCAACTTTGGAAATGCTACAAGCGACTGTTGAGAAGAAAGGTGAGAGTGAGTGAGTGAGTGAGAGATACACACCATAAAAATAAGCTTTCAGGTGAAATTTTGGCAAATCCGCAGCATTTTGTCATGCTATCTGTTTGCTAGATACAAACAGCAGAGAAATCCTGCTTTATTTTAACCAGCTGCTAAAACGGAACAATTCTTATACACATTCTCGTAGCAAGCAAAGCAACTGTGAACAATGGAACGATGAAAACTAAATAACAAACAAATACTTTGAATAAAGCTGTCCCTAACTCTTTGACAACACCCTTAGCAAAAGGAAAGTATAAAAGTCCCGCTTGCACCAAACTGAGTTATTAAAAACTTATGGGTTGTATCCAGCCTTGTTATTTAGCTAATGGCAAGACTTTGGTTAAGGCCTGGTTCTGTCACTGAAGTATGTGATGTCTGCATATCTGGACAACTTTTTCTGGAACAGTGATTACATAAGCAACCATAATAGACTGCCCACCCCCAACCATACAAAAAAGCCCTGAAGAAAAGTCCATCTCCAACTGCTGCACGGAGCCAATATTACTTGGCAAGTTGTAATCATGTTTAACTACCAGCAGATGAAATACACACCTGACCACTTTTTCATCACTATGTTGGAACTGTGAGATATAGCTTCCCTTCCCCCTTACACTGAGAACAAGCTGTTTTGATCAAAAACATATGAATCATCATCAATAATTCTAACCATAAAAAGGCAGTATAAAAATAAGACAGGAAGTATGACAACTCTTAAAGTTCAACAACATTCATAGCTACAGTATTCTTTCTCGCCTCTCCATTAACTGTTGCCCAACTAACTTACAAATTTCGTATAAGTTTTTATTTGTTTTGGTCTATTCTATTGTGGTTTTAACTTTCTGGGTGTTTTCAGTTATGGTTGTAAATATTTTAGTGATAAATGTTATGACATAAACAAACAAACTGTCCTGGGAACAGAAGAGGGAGGGAGGGAATCACAGACCTCAGCTGCTCTGTGTTCTGTCCTGCCACAGGGCCTACTGACACCAACTGCACTGTTCTGTTATTTGTTCTATTTTGATTTTATTAACGTATTTTGTTTTTACCCCTCAGTCACCTTGGAAGGGTGTGTAACCTTAATAGTGGAACATAAATAACAATAAATAGGACTTGACTTAACATTAAGACTACCAAACCAATTTCCCAGAAAAGATCATTCAGGAATTCTGCGCAATTATCACTCTCTAAATATTATTTTGGTTTACTTTTAGGGGACTTGATTTTACTTAAAAAGCATAACAAATTGAGCTTTGTTTCAAAATTATCCACCCAACACCCACACCCTTGTCCTATAAATAAAATTAGTTTGAAAATCTGGGCACATACCCACAAAGTTCTCCTGAGCTCAGCATCAGGGAGTTCTGTTGCCAGTTTAAGGTTTTCAAAGCTGATCTTCTCTCGGGGTCTTTGGTTCCAGGCAAAAAGCACAGCCAGCTGAAACGTTGTTACCTCCAAGTCATACTGGCCAACTTCATTCTTAAAAGTTATCTGTTAAAGGGAGCAAAAATTATCCATGAACTGTACTTAAGTACAGACTTGTCTCCAGCTCACCAAGACCAAGTACATATTTAGAAAAATACAGAACAGAAGTGACTGGCACATGCATACATACAATTCCATTGGACATAAGGTGATGCCAGTGAAGTTTCCTGCCGCTGTGGTTCTTTTTGTAGAACTCTTCCACCTCAGGGATGAGATCTTCTAATTCCGTGGGCAGCGATACAAAAACCTTTTCAGAACTTCTGGACCAGGCCCCAGCATTCAAAATTTTGATATTCACAGAATCCGCTGTACAAACAAAAACACAGACGAATTCCAAATCAGAATGTAAGTCACACAGAGCCAACAGCAAAACATCTCTGACAGGTTAGCACAATAAAGAAACTGACTCTTTTCATGCTGGAGTCAAGCAGCGTCATTCTATGTAACACAGGAAAATAAGAGTACCTGGTAGGGCCAGCTTATTATTTTTGTGCATTTCCTTGAAAGCCTGGTTCAAATCTTCAGATACTTTGATATCCTGGAACATTCTCGCCAGCTTATTTACATAATCTGCTGGCATACCTACTTCCTGCATAAAGAGATGGCAAATTAAATGTAGGCACAATAGGATCTTTAAAAGGAAGGGGTTGTACTGAACAGTAGCATTGTATTTTTCAAATGTAGTTAATTCAAAAGGTATAACCCGCATAGACAATATACACATACTGCCCCCCCCCACCAGTGCTTGACAGCTACACAGGCCTATCAGATAATGGAAAACCAGACGGTCTCAAGTGGGATGAAGCAGCATGTTGATAAATGTAAATCTGGAAAGCACCAGCTAGTATGGCCTTAGTAACTACTGCATTTGGCAATGTCCAATGATCAGCTCTGCACATCTAACACAGCAAGTCTGAAAATGTCTGCTATGTGAGTTGCATAGCTATATGAAAAACAGTTAGGCCTCTATTTCCACTCCACCGAGTTTCTTGGGGTTGGATACCATCGTGATGCAATTTGTTTACCTACAAATGACTTGGCCAGAAACAAGAGTTTGGCCTCCAGTCCCATTATATAGGCAGACATTCTTTCTTTCAGGAAATGAGTAATTCTGCAAGCCTCCAGGAAGATTGCCCCCAAAGTTCCTGCATCAGTCAAAAGTCTTCCACTTACTGAAGGAAGGGGTGCCTACTAACTTCTTGAGAGAGAGGAAAACAAACTCTCATATGAGATGCACCTGCCTAGAAAAGAGAGCCGTGCAATGCTCACAGAGTCCCATGGAGAGGACTGGCGGTGGCTGGAGCTAATGTAAGGGCCACCACTTGGCCATTGTGTATATAAATAGCTGTTATATCATAAAGAAGTTATATTATCATAAGGAACTTAATCTAATTAAATTATGAGTTTTGTGGCTTATTCTGAGAGATTCTGTTTTACAGAAAATACTGTAAGCCTAAGTCTTATGAAACAGAGCTACTACTAATTTTCAATATTTTAATTTTTTTAAATACTTAATTTTAAACATAAAGGCCTATTCTAAGAAGGAAATTCATTAGCACTCATCCAATTTGCAGTGCAGGTAGACCACGGGTAGGCAAATTAAGGCCCAGGGGCCAGATTCAGCCAAATCGCCTTCTAAATGTGGCCCACGAACGGTCCAGGAATCAGCATGTTTGTACATGAGTAGAATGTGTCCTTTTATTTAAAATGCATCTCTGGGTTATTTGTGGGGCATAGGAATTTGTTCATTTTTTCCACTTCAAAATAATAGTCCGGCCCCCCACAAGGTCTGAGGGACAGTGGACCGGCCCCCTGCTAAAACGTTTGCTGACCCCTGAGGTAGACCCTCGATAATTTATATTTAAAACATTAATATTTGCCCTTTTTAATCAACAAACTTAGAGGAATAATAAAAACATTAGGATTTGAGATACTTACTCTCAGCCATTCTACCATATTCTCTTCTATTTCACTATCTGCTGATATATCCAATATAAGACGTCTTGTTAAATGAGCTTTGTGGTATCTCATGAAAACATCTTTGTTCTGCACATACTTGAGCACCAATAGCTGTTTAAAAAAAGCATTAGACTAGTTTCAGTGGTTGCTACTAACATCTATTGTTACTGCACAGCCGAGCCAGGAGGTGGCAAGCTCATACTCCCAAATTGATCTTTCGGCAGTCATGCTCTATGAAATGACTACAGATATAATTACGTTCCTTCTCAAGCTATCACTGAGGAACAAATGTGGTTTAACAACACATAGTTTCACTTTTAATTGAAACGTTCTGCATTTCTCCCTTTTGATCACAGCAGTATCTGATTCTGCAAAAAGACCACACAGTAGCATTGAGAGATTAGTGTACAATAAAAAGGTAAAGGACCCCTGACAGTTAAGTCCAGTCACGAACGACTCTGGGGTTGCGGCGCTCATCTTGCTTTACTGGCCGATGGAGCCGGCATACAGTCATGTGGCCAGCATGACTAAGCCACTTCTGGCGAAACCAGAGCAGCGCATGGAAACACCGTTTACCTTCCCGCTGGAGCGGTACCTATTTATCTACTTGCACTTTGATGTGCTTTCGAACTGCTAGGTTTGCAGGAGCTGGGACTGAGCAACAGGAGCTCACCCCGTCACGGGGATTCGAACCGCCGACCTTCCGATCGGCAAGCCCTAGGCTCAGTAGTTTAGACCACAGTGCCACCCACATGCCTCTTAGTGTGCAATACAGTGTGCTTAAATTTTTCTAAAACAAAAGGTGCCAGGGCTCAAACATAACAGTACATGGGGACTCTTTAGTTTCCTTCTCACACTACTCACATTTTTAAAAATTATTATTATTATTATTATTATTATTATTATTATTATTATTATTATTATTATTTTGTATGCCACCCTTAACGCAAAGATCACATGGCAGTTCACTATATAAAAATACAAAGTGAGGGGATGGGCATAATAAAACAGAAACAAACTAATAACTCCCCCCTCCCCCGAAATAATAAGGCAAAGTGTTTTGAAAGGGGTTGTGGGTTGGAGGATGCAAAACTTTTAGAACCCCAAAATGCACAGCTGCTCCTGGCCTCACAATCCACATATTAGCATTGACACTAGGGGCAGGAAAGTTTTTCTGCAGTAACCTCCTCAACTAGAGGCTGCCCTGAGCCCTCAAACTCAGTGCAATCAGAGTTCCAGGGATTTTGTGTGCAAATGCTTCTTTGAACCAGATGTCTCTGGTAATGAGAGCATGGCCAAGTGGGAGAAGCTGCTAGCCATTGGGGCAGACCTAAAGGCACAATCCAACACATTTTCAGTACATTTTGCATCTTCACACAAGTAATGCATGAAAAGAGGATTTTGTGAAAGGCCTGAACCCCACATCCGCCAACTTAAATTGCATGCAACTGTCTGACAGATTAAGGAATACTTAATTGTGCATAAAAGTAAGACGCTACTCTCTGTACCCAGACAGCGACTAGATTAAGAACTGAACTATTGTGGCATTGACTGTCTCTCTCCCTGTTAATCCTGCTGTTTTTTAGAGCGATCAAAAGAAATTTTGCAGGGATCGCAATTGTATTTTTTTTTCTCAGATAAAAACTAGAATCTGCACATACCACTTCTTTAAGCTTTGCTTCAATTTCTTCAGAGGTTAGTTTTTTGCTTAGCGGTGTTTTTCTCAACAACATATCACAATAATTCGCAAGCAGCTCCGGGCACTTGGACTCTGGCTGTGTTTTCAGTCCAACACTAAACGAACATGAGAAGCAGTTATCACAAAATTATACTGAGCAGCCCTCAATGTGAAGTTGCACACCATTATAGCGGGTCAGGCTTTTGCTAATAATTAAAAGGGGGTAGGACACTTCAATAAAAAGGGCAAACGTTTACACACTTTTCTTAAATTCCACTTGCTTCTTTTCCTTCCAAGGGTCCATATGTTATTTCACAGATGTAATTAATACGGAGAATAGTAATTTGTGTAAATGAGTTAGCAGAAGGGACTGTACTCAGAAAGCCAGTGCAGCATGTATGAGAGAAGATTCTAAGTTCGAAAGAATTATCAAAACAAACAGCTCCTCCTAACATCACCACAAGCTGTGTGTGACTTAAACTTTGGACCTACTATTAAATGAACAATCAGAAGTTACAATCGGGAGAATATACAGTACAAAAGCACCACAAGGCAGGCACTTTCATGGGACTCCTCTGAAGGTGGCTTCTTTAAGCCTCTAGATTAGAACAGTGTCAATTATGGTGGAAGGATTCAGAAATTTCAAGTGTATCAAGTATTTAAATACAATGTGGCATTGCAACTTCTAGTAATTTGATGCTTACAATTATCTGTTTATGGTAAAGGACTGAATATACAATGTCGAGCATGGGAAAGATGGATGTAAGGCCAAGGTGGCCTGGAAAACCAACTTTATATAAGGAACTTGCCTAATTAACGTCAAAGAGAAGGCAATTAGATTCAAGCCAATATTCGAACAACTTACCCCTTCTGTTTCAATGGTAATTCAAGTTTAAATATTGTGGCATCGTTAACAACAGCTTTATATGCCTAAAATAAAATGAAAACATCCATTCAATTCTCAACATGGGAACAGATTCCAAAACTGACCATTCAAAATCTTCATCTTTAATTTCAGACATCACACAGGGCTGATTGCAAAGCTATGGTTTGGCGACCAAGAACTCCCTGAAGGTTCATGCGCTCCCTACTTTAATGGCAGTATTAAGTTTGAAAGCTAAAGAGAATTAGTGGGAGCTGGCACCTATGCTTCGCTAATCAGAAAAGAGAAGGGGAAATGCACATAGGTGGGTGGAGGTTAGGTGTGTGCAAACATGCTGTCATGGAAAGGTTGGACACAGAAGAATGGTAGGAGGAACCAGCTGGAAAGGTAGCAGGAACCAGCTTCCCCAAGGGAAGAAGGCTCAAAGCCTGGGTACTGGAGGTGGGTTGCCGATGGGTGGTCAGAGAGAAGACTGAAAGGAGTAGGTGTCAGAAGCTGAAGAGGTAATAGGGCTTAGTGAGTGGGGGAAGTCTGGGGCAGAGAGAAGTCCAGAATCAGAGCCAGAAGCTGCAGCAGGAGAGGGGCGGGTGAGAGAAGCCAAGAGGCAGAGGTGAGTCAAACTGGTGAAAAAGCACGGGTGCCTCCCTCTCCTGCTGCGACTAGCTCCCCTTTCCTGCTGGTCTCCCAAGGACTAGGACTAGGAGAGTCTCCCAAGGGCTAGGAGAGGCATTAGCAAGAGGAGCAAAAGCACAGGCAGTGTCTCAGATTGCTTGAGGAAAACCCTGGAGAAGTGACAGGCAGCTGTGGACCTTCAGTCTCTGCAACTGTCTCCTGGGGCAAGACCTACTGAAGAAGAGCTGATGTGCTCATTTTGGCCTGGCAACCCTGTGCAGACCCTGCTTTTTTCTAATAGAGAGTTCACTTACTCCAGGTGACTTACTGCTAGCTCATTCCTGACACATGCAGGGTAATCCCAATTATTAAATCAGCCGAATATGATGTCTGAACTAGCTAAACTATTCATAGAAATGTAACAGTTTTGTTGCCTGCATTTTAAAACGTACCATTATATCAGCAGTACACCTAGTATTATTATATCATCATACCTTGTGATGGTATTCTCCAACATTTTATATACAGTTTATAGTATTAGGACTTTCAATTCACTACTATTTCTATAATCATCTTAGCAAATCCCCGACTTAGATACTTGGGCAATATTGACATATCATGATTAATTAGGCATGTATAGCTGTGACAGTATCAAATGTAATTGTATAAGTTTATGATTGAAATCTTGCAATTACTTCTATATAGAGAATTCTTAAGATGACAAGTTATTTTATTTTTCATTTACATCATGCAAGTCCCATAAGCATCAATAACAAATTGTAGACTTGAAACATGAAGTATGTCATTGTGTTTTAAAACACACAGTGTTAAAAACTGAAACAAATGACCAACTGAATTAATAACAATCATACCTTATCTCTGGCAGTAAGAAATCTTGGGTCATCTTGAAAAGCTTCTTTAACCAGCTTGCTAAATCGATTAAATAATGTGAGCAATTGTTCTACATACTTTTCAGAATCCTAAAAATTGAAGAAGCAAAGCAACAAAAAATAAAAAGCCAAATCTGTGAGAAAAAATAGCACATTATTATTAATCAGTGGCACTGGTAAACTAAACCAATTTTCTGTGAATTACTTATTTTCATGGAGGGTATTGAGCTCAAAAGTAATTACTTTTGCTAGATTTTATGAAGCACATTACCAATTTTAAGTTCAAACAATTTATATAAAGTTTTCTGAATTATATTCCTAAAACACATTTCTTGGAAGAACCTATATTCTACAGAAAATTATGCTAAGTACAAGCTGTTAGAACAAAGGAACAAGAACTATTCAAAACATATTAAAAATGGAAATTGTTGAGTGTTAGTGGACAATCTGGCAGATATCTGGTTACTGTCAGCTTTTTGATCTATCCCTTTTTATAGACGGGAAAAGTACACCAGGTGCTTCCAATAAAACTGCTTCATTTGAGGAAGATGTCCCAGTTCTTTAGAAGGTAGAGGTGACTTTACAGGCCACCATCAATTTCAGCTACTTTTCCTATTAGAAAAAATACAATTTCACCCCAAGAAGTGATTCAGACGTTATGCTAAACCAAAGACTGGCATTACGTGAACCACCAGCTAAAGGTTTAGGGCTTGGTGTGCCTAGTGTGCATGGCAATTCACCTGGTTTGACACTAACCATGGTTTGGATGAAACTTGCTTACTTACTAAGATTGGCCTCAAACGAGAACTGGAGGTAGGGAATCGCTGCACACAAAAGTTGGAGAGAATGAATGTACAAATCTGAGGCTTCTGACTGCTCATTCCTATCACAACTGGGCAGTCCCACAATGGCATGCTATGTGCTAACTCTCAATGCAGATTGGAAGGCAGAGCCATGGTTAATTTCTCTACCATTAAATCTGGTGCAGGGAATTTATCTTGCCAGTGCGGTGGCAGTTCTTTTAAGATCCCCACGTTCCAGGGATTTGGCTTGCTCTTAATTGTGCTGCTTGCTTTGAAGCAAAGTTTCAATTTGTAATAGAAATCTTTAATTGCTTAATAACCCCAACAAAAGTAAAAGCTTGCAGTTTTATTTCATGAGATTTTAAAACCCCAATGATTTTAAGGAAGCAGCAATATTTCCCTACTGTATCTAGTAAACAGCCTGGTTTTCAATTCAATTTCACACATTCATTTCAAGATTTAGTAGAGACTGTGGTTCCTGGCCAAGGCAGGGACTGAAGTGGGAAGGAGCATATCATACTGGATGTAGTTGCTAACATTTGGCTGCATGATTTCTTGGGTGGTAAAAAAAGGCAACCAACACTTTGGACACCTACTTCACACCAAACTGAGAATTAGTTTTGCAAAATATTCCTGATATATAGGGAAAGCTTTCTAAGGGTAAGGGATAAAGTCAAGAAACACCTACTTACAGTAGTAATAGTTTCAGCGGCTGCTACCATATCTGCTAATCCAGCACTAACGATATGCTCTTCCAAATCTTTTAACATAGGCTCTATTCCATTAGGAACTTTATCCATCAATGAAAACATTAGATGCAACTCTGAAGACAAAAAAAGTTGAAGAAGTCACAAGTCAATTCATCTGTAGCAAGGCACCTGGAAGCTTTATTCCAGAGAAGCTTTATTCTGTGAACCGCCCTGAGACCTCCAGGTATAGGGCAGTATATAAATTCAAATAATAATGTCTACAAATTGCAAGATGTTTGATTCATGCTTTCATAATTGCAAAACGCTCCTCCACTTCACAAACTATCAGTGGGAATTCTATGAATAATGACTTGAGATTATCCAGTGGGTCTGTTCAGGCTTAACCTGGGCTCTGTACAAACCACAATGTGCAAATTGGAAGCCAGCCTTGAGAATGCACACTTTCTCCTCCATGAACCAATTCTCCCCTTTCCTTTCTAGCATTAACCATAGTCTTCCATCACATACACACCATGGTTAATCAATACCAGGATCCTTGTAATCTAGGCTTTGAACTATGGTATACGTGTATATAAGCAGTATATAAATGTTGTGAAAATAAAGTAAAATAGGCTTGTTGGGAGAAGACAGAAGCACCCTGAGGCTCACAGCAATCAAAGCAGATGTGAAATATTTTTTTAAAATCTGTATGTAGTGTATTAATAAAATACACTATAGTAAAGAAAGAATAAAAAGGAATATAGTGCTGATTTTAAATAGGCAAGCTCAACCTCTGACAGAACAAGGAAGTAGGAAGTCTCTCATCATGCTACCACTGAGGTGGATGAAAGGAACTTACAGTAGTAGTCATGGCCCTTTTGAGAGTGTGCTAAGATGGTGGTGAGCTGCCTGCAGAAAACATTAGCCTAGCTCTAGAAGGCTCCAAAGTAAGGCTCTGCACAGGCACAATATCAATAAATGGGACTGCACTGGGACCATGAAAGAGAACTATATTAACCCTTGGAAGGGAAGAGAAGAGAAGAGAAACTACCTTGAGTGCCATCAGGGGGAAAGGCGGGGAATGAAGGAAGGAAGGAATAAAATAAATAAAAGGAAGAGAAGGCAAGAGAAAGAGTGCATCCACAAGGAGGACTCCTGATTTGCTGCCTACAGTTAGCCAGGTTCAGCATTACATTTTATGTCAACCACTCAGAGGTTTTTAAGAAAAAGCAGTATATAATTCAAATTAAGTATGTAAAACAAATAAATCACTGATTCATTCAGGGAAGGTTGCAGGGGAAAGCAAAACTGTGGGGGAAGAAGTGGTTTTATGGACCAGTCTTCTCCAGGACTATGAAGAAATTCACTGCAATAGCCCATGTTCACTAATCAATTTCTCAATAGTTCCAAGTTCCCATAAAGTCTCATTCCCCTTGAGGACTGAAAGTTATACTTGTACGACGTTTGCTGCCTTGCTATATTCAGCTCTGGACTAGTGCCAAAGAAGTGCTGTCAGGATGAGAAGCCAAGCATATTTTTTAAAGGTCAGATACCTTTTGAATTCCCAGGCCTAACTGCAGATGTTTATACCATGAAAGGTGGAATCATCCATTTTGAACTAATTGCTATTAAAAAAAAACAACAACAACCGCACAAATAACATATACCATGTAGTGGAGTAAATTAAACAAAAGGTTATAGTGTGCAGGGTTGTTTGCTTATGCAGTCTCTTTCTTCTGATTTCCACCCATGGATAATAATGTACTGAAAAGCAACTCAGAATGACATCACTTGTCATCAATATAAACCTTTGCCAAAAAGGCACATAAACTAATAGCATTCCTAGGGCTTAAAGATATGCCTGTTCACCTAAATGATAAAAACTAAGTAGACCCAAAAGACAGACAAGGGTGTTGAAATACAGCTAAAAGCATGCAGCAGCAATCATAATGCAATATGGTGGGGCCAAGTGTGCTTTCAGCTACCACTGGATTAAGCCTCTTTCAGTTACATGAAATGCACTGAAACTGCAATGAATGAATATAAACATCCCGATGTGTAATATAGTGGTTCAACTATTAGACTATGCAGGTAGAACAGATTTCAGCTCCAACTCAGCCATGAAGTTAACCTTAGACCAGCCACTATTCCTCAGACTCACGGAATTAACAGGGTTGTTTTGAGGATTAAGATGGGGAGAATAACTTTGTGCACAGACCCAGAGCTCCTTGGAGAAAGAGTAGGATAATAGTGCAACTAAGAAACATGTGATAAAATATATTTACACATAGCCATGCAGGGCAGCAAGCAACCCTGAACTGGTTCTACATTAAATTGTATTTGTGTGCTACTCTTTACAAAAGCAGTAATATAAATCAGTTATATATTTTACTCTGTCCATACCAATCTAATGACACAGATTTATGCTACACTTCACTTACTTTCCGTTTCATTTCGTTTGATCATGCCTTGGCATTCAGCTAAAATTGTCTCCTTAAAAGATGTCACCAGAGCATTCACACAGCACTCCATAAGCTGAAAGGTAGAAGTGCAACCATTAGTGTGCTTAGGATGTAAAAACGCATCAGCTGAATTGAGATGATCTTGCAATCATGTTTTGGAGGATGAGGAACATTCCACACACCCCTTTCACCCTCCCTCATGCATGCCTCAATCAATCACTTCCTCTTTTAATCAAGCCACAATTTGCAGCAAACATTACATTAGGCAATACTAGTGGAGGAAACAGAAGGAATACAGTCAAGCTCCTCCCTCCATGAATTGTCACCTGCTAGCAGCCATTACATTAGGCTACATAAGAGAAAACAGAACAGATGTGGGGCCACTTCATCTGTGCAGCTGAGACACCAAGAACTTATGAATTCCTTAAACTCTTTCCAATCCAGTTTATCATTCAAAGAACTGGTAACTAAGAACTTACACCTGAGTTTGCTTATTTATTCCTCCCTCCCAATCCATTTTCCTTTGGTGTGGAGACTTCTCTGTCTTTTTTAAAAATGATATGGAAGACATTTTGGGTGAAGTGTTTGGGGGAGATTGAACCCTTCAAACTAGGACAGCACACCAGGATCATTTTGTGCTTTGCAATTCTGGTTTGGAGGGCTTGCTCAAACTATGGTTTGGAGGAGAGCTTTCCAAACTTTTCATGTTGGTGACACACTTTTTAGACATGCATCATTTTGTGACATGGCAATTCGGTTTTACTAGCAAACTGGTGGTTAAACTAACCCCTTTCCAGCCCCAGGAGGAGCATGGGGAGTATTCATGTGACATACAGTTTGGGAAGCTCTGGCTTGGAGGATA
Organism: Podarcis melisellensis; assembly: GCF_964234715.1. Taxonomy (NCBI): domain Eukaryota; kingdom Metazoa; phylum Chordata; class Lepidosauria; order Squamata; family Lacertidae; genus Podarcis; species Podarcis melisellensis. The sequence goes on from NC_138531.1 coordinate 82,881,116, forward strand.
ATCTGAAATCAGCTAGTCTCCAGTTTTACAAAAGACAGAACTCCCCAGTATGAAGCAAATTTAGGACACCCCCTATAGTAGATAAAACTACGTTTATACACATTTTGACTAATGTGAGTATTATTTATTCTTCTTCATCATCATCATCATCATCACCATCCACTCTTCACCATGAAGTTCCAGGGTGGGTTACAGCAATTTTGAATTACAATATTAAAAACAGTTAATAAAGATTATAATCAAGGGAACAAGGGTCCTAAAACACAGGGATAAAAAAGCAGAAGCACGTACACATTCTACAGGGCAATCCCATACACAGGTCCCACAGAGCTTGGTGATGTTTGCACCCACGTAAATGGGCATACAATGGTATATAATTATACCTACTATATATAGCTAAAACTAACACATACCGCTTCTACAGAGTTACATTCCCGCCTGGTTTCTAAATACCGTAGTGCTCTTTTTTCTTCTTCCTTTAATTTAGCATCTGCCTGTAGAGAGCAGAACAACAATTACTTAGAATATTAACATTAACAGAACCAACAACTTCATACCAACACCTTTGAACTTACATATTTCATGTAATTCTGAACACCATTTTGTTGCAAATACGAAGGGGCTTGAGTTCTATAAAATCTCTCTGTTGAATCAAGGTATGCTTTTTCAAAATTATCCCGATAAATCTGGAGTTTGTCTTCAGGATTAGAACACAGATTAACTGAAATGAGGAATATAAAGTTAAAGCATTCTTCCTGGGCTTCTATATGATGAAACACACTTCTCCCATTAATGACAATGAATATAACAATAGGCAGAAAAACATAGTCTAGCTTTCCATTTTTTAAAACAATTCCTGATCATCTGGACATAAGACTATGACAACTTAGAAGTCTAATAAAAGTGTGCTTTTTAGGGCAATTTTAGATTGTAAGTTAGCAGGTGAGGGACTTGTCTCAGGATGAGCGAATAAAGACCCACAGGATCCCTCGCTCAGTCAGCCGATTCCTGGTCCTGCTGGGCTATGCTGGCGTAAGCCCCATATACCAATCTGGGCAAAGATATGCCAGTCTTAACTCCCTCAACCTGTCGGCTCAGTCACCTGAGTCATTACTGAAAGATCTTTCCAGCATAAGACCTGAAAAATGGGCATTCTAGGAGAGTGGCAAGGGCTGGGCCAGGCCAGGAGGGCTAACTCTGGAACTTACAGCACCAAAAAGAGTAGTGTTTAAAAAATATTGAATTTAACTTCCACCAACCCATGGGATTTCAGATTCCTCCACACAAAAAAAGAAAGAATAATTCCCAGGGCATTTGCCTGTGCAAAAGCAGCAGTAACATGAATCTTAAGATCATCACTGATTGAAATGTCTGAAGAAATTCCTTATTTACTAATCAAGACAAGGGACAAGTTTCAAGCATCAAGAAAAAAAACCTTATAGTTCAAACACCTTTGGAAACTGCTCCTGCTGCTGGACTACAGAGATTACTGGTCTTTTCTGTACTCTTGTCATCAATCCTTTTGTCAATGCAAATTGTAGCTGGAGGCAAACTATGATGGTTTGTATATTAATGGGGCTCTGAATACATGTCCCATAAAACAACACATACCATACGATTCTCTAACACCAATGACAAGTTGAGAGTCAAATGCTTCTCCTAGCCTTTCAGCATGGACCAGCTTCATTGCACTGTCTTGAAGGCGAGTCTTTATATTTGAAAATATGGATTCGTTCCAAGTGTCTAACATGAGCTGCAAAGACAGAAAGAAGAAGAAATAACATTAAAAGGTATGTACAAATTCTCAAAAGGCAACCCATTAAAAACTGGCCCTTGAAGGGCCTGGCAAAAGTTCAGTTTCAGATTTAAACTTATTTCTCAAATTGTACAGCATGTCCACATGACAGCTATTAAAAAAAACAAATGTTCTGTTACAATTGCCACTCTCTTTACCAAGGACTAACAAAAAAAAAAGGTCTCCAATGAGGTTTGTGGTCACTTTATAGTGAGCATTGTTAATTGAGTAGAAAGTGTGTTTTAAATAACTCCAGCTAATTATGCGCTCACTCTGTCTTATCTTTAAAACTCAGGGAAACATAAACCAACTGCTTTTTTTGGCCACACTCTTTTCACACTTTCAAAGAAAGAACATATACATCACCTACCTACAAATTTGTTTAAGAGAAAAGCAGCAGGAATATGCAAAGCTACCACTACATTGGATGAATAGCACTGGATTATGGAATTGTGTCTGGCAGTGGAAAGAGAAGCAGTTCAGTAAATCATCAGTTCTAACCCCCTCTTTAAAGTGATGCTTCAGTATAACTATGGACGATGCAAGATTTCACAATGCTATGCCATGTATTCGTGCTACAACACACTCTCTTTGTGATGGTGTATATTTACAGTAAAGCACTTACCTTTCGTACAATACTGTCTTCTACATTGGACTTCTTATTGCTGCCTTGTTTGCCCATGAGAGTAATCTCTAACTGACAAAATGGCTTGGGTAAGATATCACACTGCGTGAAGAATTTACGCCACTCTACAATATAGGCTTTCAGTAATGCAGTATCATCTTGGTGGCTCAGCACTCTCTGAAAGAAGAGATGGCTCAAAATATTATCATCTTTATTTGTTAAGCTTCTATACCACCCTTCATCCGAAGATCACAGGTACAGTATAAAACCAGATACAGTATAAAAACACAAACGAGTACTTCTAATGCCTACCACCAATGAAGCTATTGGTTCTTTTTTAAAAAAAATATTATGCCATACATAACACAGAGAACTCTGATGCTACAAAAGCAAACTTGTAAAAAAGCTACAAGATGACAATCACCCAAAATTTGCACAGTACACACCACCCTATCCAGGGAGATTTGGATTAGGTGACCCATCATGTTTGTGATTATTCTCAGTTCTGTATGCAAAGTTGAGCTGCCTTTGAGAAAATACACTTTTGAGATATCAGGAGAAAAGAATCTACTTGTGGACAAGTTGAAAACTTACTGCTTGTGCTTGTTTAATAAAATCAAGGATATCTTCTTTCAAAGCCTGGTGTATTTTTGCTGGGCCTTTATCATCCCACAAGCAAACGCCATGCACATCCCTAGAAAATATATACATTCAGTCAGGTCAAGATAATACTAAACTGTATAGCTGAAATTTCAGTTTAAGTGGCCACTTGATAATAATGTCCTCAAGCAACCCCAGTCCTCAAGCAACTCCTGTTAAATGTCAACAATATAGTCCCTACCCACAGCTGGGAAAAATGGGACTGCGCATTACTTTGTCCATTAGGCTGTTTTAAATAGACATATCAGCATATACAAATCTGTACATACAATATTAATGTCTGAAGTCAAATAATTCACAGTAGAAAAAAGAATCTGGCACTTTATCATTCATTTACAAAGTCCAATGTTACAGAGTATGCCTAACCAAAGTTGCCGTCCTGGGAAACAGAACTATTTCCAGGTGGAGAAACACCATCTCCCCAGTCACACATAAAGAAAGAGCTGCAGCTTAGTGCTAGATCACATACTTTTGTAAACATCCCTAGTTCAGTGTCTAGCTTCCCCAGTTGAAGGTGTTTTGGTAATAAGTCTAAGACAGCCCTGACTGAGACTCTGAAGAGCTGCTACTGGTCATAATTAGGTTAACAACCAGCGGTTTGTTAGCAAAAGCTGCTCTCCTGAGATGTTCTGACAATCTCACATACCCCAGGTGCTCGTCACCTTCTTCCTTCTGGACTTCCAGCAGTATGAGGTAGTGAGATGAAGCCATAGGCAAGCAAATAAAGAGGAAAAGCCCTTCTCTCACTCGCAGAGCCAGATATCAATCTGGTTTCCCTGCAAAATGGCTAAAAAATGGACAATATTTGTCTCTGCTCTCACTTAGGCACTCCAGTGTGTCTCTTCCCTGACTTCAAGTATCAGAAAGAAACTGGATTTTCTAACATGTCCCTTTGAGGAGAGGGAGAGGGAGAGGGAGAGGGAGAGGGAGAGGGAGAGGGAGAGGGAGAGGGAGAGGGTTTGGCCACTCACCCGCCTTTAAGATTACCCCACTGATAAAACCAGCCAACAACCATTTATATGGATTATATAGATACCATTAATATGACTCCATATATATAGAAGCTCTTTATGTCCTTATTCGAAATTATCAGATCTGGAGCTTAACAAACCTATGAGTTGTATCCAACTAAGGTTTACTCAAGAGTAAACCTACTGAAATTAATGAACATAAGTTACGACATATCCATTAATTTTAATGTGTGTACTCAGGGTAGGACTACATCTACTTCAACTTAATCTGCCACCCATGTGACTGCCAAATCCTCTATGGCAATCTGTCTTGCAAAGATGTCTCATATGAGGTTTCACCTTTGCAAGAGCTGGTGATGAAATTCTCAAGACTTCTTGCCCCCGATTGCTTGCCCCTTCCCTCTCAAGTTTGCCACACTATTTTAATTCCACTTAGGAAAGGGTCACATTCATCTGCTCATTCTAAGCACACGTTAAGAGAGAGAAATCATATTAGGGCAAGCCCACAAGCTTACCTAAGAGCAGCAAGGCCCTCTGGTCAGCATGTATGGTGTGTTACACACTCAAGTAAGCTCACTTGCATACAAGGCATGGGTACCATCTCTCCTATGAACATATGATTGCCCATGCATGTGTCTCCATCCTCCAACCTCCCAATCTTCATCTCTCAGCTCAAGGAACATTGGCCGGAGGGGTGGGGTGGGGGAGAGAATGTCAGGAAAAGGCTTAACAGCAACTCCCTTTTTTGGCAAGAGCAACTTGAGGGGGAATTCATAGGTTACTGGAGTGAGCCCTGATAGCCAGGGGCTTGCTAGTTCAAGTGACCATTACAGCCCAGGAAGCAAGCCCCGTCTACTGCTAGTCTTTAGAAGGAAAAACCCTGTCAACAAAAAATGGAACAAATGTTCTTTAAAAAAGGGTATGTGTGTTCCATAAATACGTCCTGAAATCCATTTTTGTGTGTGCATATTTTGTAAATGCAGCACTGCTAAAAGCTGCTATTAGCTTCGGAAATTGCTCTTTTCAGCATATTTTCAGCTCTGAGTAAAGCACTGATTAGAATTTAGACTTCTGTTGACAGAATAGCAATAGATTGTGCTATATAAAAATTACTGTCCAATCATTTTATCAGAGAAAAATTACTTGAATGTGGAACCTATGAGCACAGTACATCAATACATAACAGTTTAAGTAAATGATAATCCTAAATAAATCACTTCATTACCATTCTAATTTTCAAAGTCAATTGCTAGCTATCTTGAAAACAAATGAGTATCCTAAGTAAGAAGTCTATTACAGGGTCTTTCCTTAAACAACTGTTTCAACAAGATATTACAAACCATTACCATTGTTCTATTACCCAAGAATTACAAATGATACACACTACTTACGAAAATAGATCAAACCACTGCTGTTTCGTGACAGATTCCTGGCGCAAAAGCTTCAGAACAATGGGGCGCATGAAATCCCATTTGTCTTCAAACTGAAGTGAACCTTTATTCTTCAAGAAAGAAGACAGCATACTTTAAATACAGGTCAAATAAGCATTAATCTTGCAGCCCAGTCCTATATATGTTTATTCTGAATCCAGTCCATTTTGCTCATTGGAGCTTCCAATTACATGTGCACTTGGGTCCACCTGTAGTCAAATAGATCAACTAGACAACCACTTCTTTAAATAACTCATTGCATCTTACCCTGTGAAGTTTCATGATCACACCGTGTTATCTGCAATCCTCAGGGGAACAAACTTAGTAGAAATCACAGCACATATTGGTTTTCCCAGGTTCAGACTTCAAACATATTGAACTAGCCATGTTTTAAAAATGTCCCAATGAGAGATTCATCTCCTATCCCCCTAAGTTGTATATGATACTCCAGCAGGTACATTTAAGTAATAGTCCAGAACTTAAACAAGAAAGAAGCTTTTTAAGTCAAGAGCCACATAAAGGGGAGACAATGAAAAACTGACAAAATGCATTCTCATTGTTTTATTTATCTGCATTGTGCTGGAGGTTTTCAAACACCACTGTAACCTTATAGCACTAGGGATATGGACTAACTTATGTAGCACATTTTAAACTTGGAAGCAGATTCTGAAGTACGAAATTCCAGGTGAGGTATGTGCACTCTGTAATCCAACCAATATCCAACAAAAGAAGGTTTGGGTCCATTTAAACACATCTGAACACAGTGCTCTATTGCTCTCAGTCTAACATATTCAGTGTGTCAATATTGCTGTTTTGTTGCAAAAAGGTACGGTAGGAGGAAAAATACATGCAAATATACTTGGCACTTAAAATGTGCCTGCACTGAACCCTTTTCACAAATTCTCATGTTCTTGCTGATAAAGAAACACACACAAAAAATATTCTCCTTCAAGCGAGAGTGATAGAGCTACAGTGGAAACACCACATCTACCCTGTGATCAGGAAAAGCCTATTGCAGTGGAGACAGTGGATGCAAACTGAGAGGGACAGAAATCCATGTGAGAAAACACTGTATGCAGATACAAATGACACACTGCACTAACCCAGACATTCATTCAATCAAAGCGAAAGGACTAGGTATTCAAGTTGACTAATAATGATTATTTTGATATGTTGCCATACTAGGAGTTTGGATTTTTAAGCACTGAAAAATTAAATGCAACGATATATCATGAGCCTCAGAAATTCAAAGATCTCTGCTGGATCGGAGTGAAGGCTTGTTTCCCACAGTGGCCATCACCAGACGCTCATGGGAAGTCCACAAGGACAATTGCTCTCTCCCACTGTTGTTCTCCAGAGACTAGCGACCAGTTTAAGAGAAGGGTTAAGACATTCACAACTTTTCCATATTTAGACGGGAGAGGAACAGGAAATTGGACGGCATTCATCCAATTTCTGCACTATGCAAGAAGCAAACACATTGTGCATTCAAACATATTGTGCTCACAAGTTAGACTCTATTTACCCAAACTTTCCTTTGATCTTTTTACTAAGCATGACTTCATGACTTGCCTTTAACTGGTTACTTACACAGAGACTTTAAAACAGGGGTCTGCAACCTTTAAGACAAAAAGAGCCACTTGGACCCATTTCCGAAGAAAAAAAAACTGGGAGCCGCAAACTCGTCATTATAAAAATAACTTTTTTGTCACTTTTTAAATTATTTCTTTGTTTGACCCCTCAGAATTACTCCTCCTCATAGAAATAAAGGTTAAATTAACAAGTTACCTTTGTGTGTGTGTGTGTGTGTGTGTGTGTGTGTGTGTTCTTCACTCCCCTTCAAAACAGTGACCAGCATACATGCCTCCTTTCAATGCAGTGACCAGCGTACATGCCCCTTACAATGTAGCGGGCGGGCGGGAAGGTGACGTTGGGACGGTGCGTGACTAACGCACGCACCGCCCCCATGCGACATCACAGCCAGTACAGCGCCCGCCGCAGTGGGGAGTGTCAGGGCGCACAATGCGCCTCCTCCCCTCGCTAGTATCCGCCCCAGAGCCGCGGCAAAGGTGTAAAAGAGCCACACGCGGCTCCAGAGGTTGCCGACCCCTGCTTTAAAAGATAGTTATCTTTATGAGGATAATGAATTTTCACAAAATTGAAATGCCAGACACTTGTAATATAACTTCCTTTACTATTCTAGGTGCATTTAAATGAGTGAGAAAAAGCAGGCGCTTCATCTCAGGGTCATGGGTTCGAGCCTATGTTGGGTAAAAGATTTCGGCATTGCAAGGGGTCCCTTCCACATGGTCCCTTCCAACTCAACAATTATATGATTCTATGGCATCTTACGGGAGAGCAAAAAATGGCCACAAATGAAGGGAAATGTAATTGCTGCAACTTGGCTGTTCCTCAACAGTTTTCTTCAAATATAGCTAGCTTAGTTGCATTTAACGTATCAACATGGAGAAAGCCCATGCTAAATTTCAGACAATCTGAACAAATTGCCTGGATTTTAATAACACGGAGAATGTTCTGCATTTACAATGATATAAAGTTTCATTACCTATCCACCTTAACTGTACTGGCACAATTATGCCTATATAAAAAGTGGCCATTACCTCATTCCACACAGCAGTAATACAAAGGGACAAAAGAGAAGAATTCTAGCCAGTCTTCTAGCACAGCGTGGCAGGCAAAATTTTAGCTTTTTACCTTAAGCAACTGCAGGTAGCCTATTGTGACATGTTGCAGAACCTCAGACTCTGAATACCTTCTGCAAACATCATTTTGTCCCCATCCACTCCAGTCTTCCTCATAGGTAGCTGAGAACAGCAGCCCTCCACCCCACCCCAGGCAAGTTGATTTGCAGTCTTTTCTAGGAAGAGAGAAACTAGCACATAAAGCACATCTACACTCTCTCTCTCTATATATATATATAATTCTACATTATTATCATTAGTAGTATTATATTTTAGAACGTGGTTTGTCTCAATGCATTCAGATGCCACTTGAGATATCATCATCAAATTTGATGGATCCCAAGATGGAGGAGAGTTTTCGTTTATGTTTGGAAATGGCTGCAGGCCATTTTGAATCAAAATGGTAGACAGAACCATTCCAACCTGTACCAGTTTGGACACATTTGAAGATAGTGGGAGTGGGAGGAGGTGCTATTGTCAGTGGAAGTGGAGATGCCATGACCCTGCAACACAATGAACTGGGACACCCTGGGGGGAAATGATATTGGTGAGGAGTGGGCAGGCATGCCTGGCACAACAGTCAAGTACATACAGCAGCAGTGCAGGAGCCACCCATCAAGGGTACAAGTCTGCTGGCTGCAGAGGTTTGCTTCACCAGTGGGTTCCCTGCAAGGAACCCGCTGGTAAAGCAGCACCCACCCACTAGGCTTTAATTCTCTTGCTCTCTGCAGTGTCTGTGGAGTGGGGGGGGAGTACAATGTCTAAATGCCCTGCTCCGCTCCTGACTGTATAGGAATTTTTAAAACCCTAAATAAGCATTAGTCCTGTAGCCAAAATGATTGGGGCTCAGGTCCAGTTTGGGTGTCGCTCAGGTTGGGGCTGATCTGGACTCTCAGATCAGGCCAATGAGAGTGTGTGCACTCACCTAAAAACAAATTACCTATTTATAAAACTCAGTAATTCTTGGTTTTATAGAATTTCTGAGCAACACTGGTTAATATCAGCTAGTAGTTAACATTTTCATACACATACATATTGCTGGGATGAACAAATTCACTATGTATATTGGCAGAGAATTTAAGAGGAACTGTTACTCAGATGTTGAGCAGATGCCAGAAGCTACTCTGATACTAAGAAAACATTTTATCTACCCATTTTATAGACCCATGACAGCATCATATGCTGTGGTTATTCATGGGAGCCTTGTACACTAAATACTAAGAATTTACTGATGTTATTGGAATCATATATGCTCCATTGACTACTAGGGTTCACATGGCTTTTTTTATCACTGTATTTGTTCTAGGAGCCAACATTATAGATGTCTGAAACATGAAAAATAAGTTCAAAGACTGCTTTAATATGGCTTCATTGCAAATCAATGGAATTCTGGTCCTATGGTTACAACACATTAGCATCTGTTTTATTGCTGCATTTTATTGCCGAAGTCAAAACTTAGGGAGTTTAGCAGGCGGTGGTGGTAGATAGGAAAGTGACAACTGTCTAATTTGCAAGACTGACTTGGGCTAGGAGATGGAGTCAAGAAGCAATGACTGGGCGACATAGGAAATCAGGGGTTATAGAGAGGCTGGGACAAGTGATGATGGCTGCTACAGACTGCACCAGTGAGGACCCTAAGAGAGAGAAAGAAGCCACAATATATTTGTATTGTGGCTTATTCAGATGTCACTGCACTGTTGTCAATGAGACATAAAGGTAAAGGTAAAGGTACCCCTGCCCGTACGGGCCAGTCTTGACAGACTCTGGGGTTGTGCGCCCATCTCACTTAAGAGGCCATGGGCCAGCGCTGTCCGGAGACACTTCCGGGTCACGTGGCCAGCGTGACAAAGCTGCATCTGGCGAGCCAGAGCCGCACACGGAAACGCCGTTTACCTTCCCGCTGGTAAGCGGTCCCTATTTATCTACTTGCACCCGAGGGTGCTTTCGAACTGCTAGGTTGGCAGGCGCTGGGACCGAGCAGCGGGAGCGCACCCCGCCGCAGGGATTCGAACCGCCGACCTTTCGATCGGCAAGTCCTAGGCGCTGAGGCTTTAACCCACAGCGCCACCTGCGTCCCCTCAATGAGACATACTCCTATGTAAATGAATACCAATTCAGCCTATAGCTGTTAGCCATACGAACACTGTCCATAATGCATTCACTTAGGCCTGGGCATCTTAACAAACCCCACAGACCCAGCACTTGGTAGCCAATCTCAAATACCTGCCTCAGGCCTAAACAAGGAAAGGAGTTGGATTTCACCACCAGATGGAGAGGGAGGCAAAGACCAGTGGTAAGGCAGGGAATGAGGGAGGCAAAAGGACAGAAAGCCAAAAGGGAAGTTCATGACTGGGCATATTTGTCCCTTTCGTATACTTATAGCTTCTGAGTAGGAAGGAAGGGCTGATCTGCACTTGTGAGGCTGGGTGCATGTTCTCTGTAATAAGGTGAAGAAAAGGGGACTAAGTTAGAAAAACAGCCAATGGTTATTTATTTAACTTCTTGTTTCTCCTGCCCTGGTCAGAGCAAAGAACAAACTGATCTGACCTGCCTCCTGCAGACTAAGCCAAGAACCTGCCTGCGTTCAATAGAAAGACAAGAAGAAAAAATGGCTCTAGAAAGAGAGCGAGAAGTGCCTGTCTGCTAGTAGAAAGAACGGGAGAACTCCAACTAGATGGTGACGTGTAGGGAGAAACAGTGTATTTACCGTACCTAGTTTAATAGCTCAGCCTATTCCAAAGCCACATGGTAGCATTTACAGGTAACTGGGAAGCAGTTCAGAGGTTGGGCTTTATTTGCCAAGAATGCTATTGTGCACGGATGGCAAACTTCTGTACTCTCTGGGGCAATTAAAGTTCTTCAGACTTTAAAGAGCCAGTGCCATTAAAGCCAACCATACATGGTCTGGCTCTATTACTAAGTTGACATCCCCCAGCACATACACTCAGATGGGGTGTCTTCATCATCACAGGTAATACAGATAAACTAATGTGTGTTTCCTGAAATATCCCCTCATGGGGTTGGAGTCATCAGGTGGCCAAATAAAGATACCTCCGGGAGAAGATGAGGCCCATAGGCCACTGGTTTGCAACATGCTCTAGAAAAGGGAGTTTGACAGATGGATTACAGCCATCAAGGCCTCAACATTTCAATGTGGTATCACTATATATTTCTTGGAAGACTTCTGAGGTAAGTGCCTCTTTCTAAAAGCAGCCTCATATTTCACTTCATAATCCCAGTCCTATCAAAAGTAAGATCAAAAGCATAAATATTTCAACCTGCTTGATCTTAGGTTTGAATGTACTTAATTTTAATGTTGCAGATGTTTTTAGAGTATTGTTTCAAGAAGAAACCAATATACTTCTACATGGGCACTATTTTACATCCCTTCTCTTGGTTATACATACCTACAAATTCAGACAAGGGCAAAACTTAAACCCCTTTCATAATTTTCAGAAAACAGTGAAAACTGAAATTTCACCTTCACGAAGCAACCTATTCTGATTATATTTTAACTTCGAAGTATCTGAATTAACTGATGGATAAATGGCATTCATTTCTCCAGTTATGAATATCTTGATGTGTACAGGAAAAAGGCATAGGTTAACTTTCACAAGAGTATACTTTCTCCTGAAAGTTATTACAATAATTTAAAAAAATCTATTTATCAACAAGAGGTAGAAAAGTAAGTCTGTTGTCCTCTCTCAACCTATCATTTGACAGCAAGATGATCAGGGGACAAGAGTTATCAAATAAGTCACTTAATACAATAACACTTTTTCAATGGCTTGGGCTTGTACATTTTGCATAAAGCAAATAAGTTTTGGCTATTGTATTTTTATTTTGCTATAGCAAAATAGCTTATAATGTTCTCACATGTTTTTATCTCGAATTTAGGATTTTTTGCTGTATTTTTGTTTTAAACTAGAGATTTTAGTTATATTTAGCATCATAAACATCCAATAAGCAAATAATAAAATATACCTATTTGTTCTACAATCTCTTACAGCAGTGTTTAGCTTAAAACAAGTTCACCAGACATCAATTTTCAAAAAAGCTAGTGCCAGCCTGCTTAATGCATAACACCCAAGCCTGGTGATTAAATGACGATTTGTTACAATACCTATCAGGAATGAAAAACATTCTAAATTTCTTTATTTCAGTCTCAGATTTAGGGACAAAAATCAAATTTAATGGGTCAGCCACACATAAGATTGGGGGAGGGGAAAATCTTGTTTGGAGATTTCTCCAGCCCTACCCTCAATTATTGCCACTTTGCTACATACCAGGAAGGGCTAAGGCTGTATCCTCCAGATGTTGTTGGACTAGAACTCCCACCACTCCAGGCCACTGACTATGCTTGCTGTGGCTGTTGAGAGTTCACAATTTCCAGAGGGTCCCACATTGGCTACCCTCTGCTATTCACAAACACACACAATCTTGCACACACACAAGCTGCTACATCTGTGCGTTTTAAGAATACTCTCCCCCCACGTACTCACTCTCACTACCACCCTTCCTGCACTATTTTCCTTTGACAGCTTTTTACGCCTTTTGAGGTTTTCTTTTTTCAGCATCTCCAATCCTCAACTCAATTACAATACTGAGCACTTGTTTTTCTTTTATGTCCCCAAACACACTCACCCACTCACTGCCTATGCTCCTGATTTGTTATCTAATCTGTTTCCTAGCTCCAGTCCTTCTGTTCCTAGCCTGAGTTTTACCTGCCTTCTACAGCTTACCCATCCTCTGCTTTCAGTTTAATTAATAAAAGGATCCCAAACGTGGAGTGTAAGAGCACATTAAGGTTTGTAGTATTTCATCACCCTTCTCAGTCCATGCTTCCAGTTGAAGATGGGATTCATTTACATCAGAACAAACTAGTGTTCAGAAGCAAAAGGCTGGCACTTCTTGTAGGATACATGGAGTTCAAGGGGAAAGGGCAAAGGATAGCAACTGGGAAGCAGATGTTAACTGCCCTGAGATCTTTTGATTAAGATATATATTAATCAAATAAATAAATAATCATAATAAATGCGCAAAGGCACCTCCAGCAGAAAATTTTGGATATGATTAAGGGGAACAAAGCGGCTGACAACAAATCTGATGGGGGGGGGGGCAAAATCCAGTGGGAAGCTGTCCTGCATATGCCTCTCTTAAAACCCTTGATGGCTGGAGGAGGGTAGAGGCTGGGGTGTGGAGAATACATTTAGGACCACCATGTCTTAGAGCACTTGTCATTTTCCTCAAATGCTGTTTCTTCCCCTGCCTTTGCCCTGCAGGACACAGGGGCTGAAATCCAGAAAAACCTTGTGAAGGGAATGCAACACTCCCTTCACCTTATAAGATGTTCCAACCTTCAGGCTTGTGGCTCTACGCCTTCCTACCATGTAACCCTAACCCTGGCAGTCGGGTCTCTTTAGGCAGGCACCCAGAAGCCGATATGTTTTGCCTATGATACCTCTGCTTTGTTACGGCAGCGCTGCAATAAGCCAACGGGGGTGTTTAACTGCATCCTGCCGAGATCCAGAGCAAACTTGTCGGAAGTGCTGCTCGGTGCTTTGAAAAAAAAAAAAACACCACACACACAGCACAGCAATATATATATATAGCACAGCACATTACATTACATATATATAGCACAGCACATTACACTACATATATATAGCACAGTACATTTATATATATATATATATATATGCTTTTAAAAAACACACACATATATATACATACACATATATATGTATATATCCCTCCCTCTCCTTATCAGCCAGGCAGCTCCTCCCCCCATATCACCCAACCCCCAAAGGCCGGAGGTTCCCTCAGGCAGGCAAGCCGCCCAACCAGGCCGGGGGTTGCCTCTCTCTCACCTTTAACAGATTAGACGTCGCCATGTTCCCCACAAAACACACAACACAGAGTGAGAAACAGGCGCCCTTGCGGGGCCTTCACAAGCCGGCGGCGGCGGCAGCAGCTGCAACCCCGTCGTCCGGGGCTGGTTCTTCGGGCTGGGGCCGCTTTACATGGTCTCGGTCGCCCCGCGCGGGACGGAACCGTGCGGGGAGCCTCGGCTCGGCGTCCACCCGGCCCCCTCAGCCGCTGGGCCACGGGCTCCTCGCGGCTCCCCTGCCTCGGGTCTCAGCGCCTCATGGCGGAACCAGCCCAGACAGCGGGAGACTCCGGGCACTGGAAGAGGAGGAGGAGGAGAGGCGGCGGTAGCAGCGGCAGCGGCCCGGCTCCTCGCGAGGGGCTGGGCGAGCCCACATGATGCGGCGCCGAGGAGCCGGATGGCCCGCCGCCGAGAGGGGAGAGCGGCTCCGGCCCACAGCGGCCCCTGCAGGGCGGAGGCCGCGCCTGCCTCGCCTCCTGCTCTCGGGCGGAGCGCAGGCCTCGGTAGTGTTCCCTCATGCTGTGGCGAAGGCTGCCAGCTGCCCGTCTGTGTGTGTGTGTTGCTGTGGCAGCATCGTTTTTATTCGCACACCGCCTTTCCATGCTCCGAGGCGACTTACCAGCATCGTCATAATGCAGTGGAACCTTGGTTCTCAAACTTAAATCCGTGTCAAAACCAAAGCGTTCCAAAACCAAGGCGTGCTTTCCCACAGGAAGTAATGCAAAATGGATTAATCCGTTCTAGACTTTTAAAAACAACCCTTAAAACAGCCATTTAACATGAATTTTACTATCTAACGAGACCATTGATCCATAAAATGAAAGCAATAAACAATGTAGTAAAGGTAAAGGTAAAGGGACCCCTGACCATTAGGTCCAGTCGTGACTGTCTCTGGGGTTGCGGCACTCATCTTGTTTATTGGCCAAGAGAGCCAGTGGTCATGTGGCCAGCATGACCAAGCCGCTTCTGGCGAAACAGAGCAGCACACGGAAACGCCGTTTACCTTCCTGCTGGAGCGGTACCTATTTATCTACTTGCACTTTGATGTGCTTTCGAACTGCTAGGTTGGCAGGAGCAGGGACCGAGCAACGGGAGCTCAGGGATTCAAACCGCTGACCTTCTGATCAGCAAGTCCTAGGCTCTGTGGTTTAACCCACAGCGCCACCCACGTCCCTTAAACAATGTAGTGCAGTCACGCAATCAATCAATCAGAAGCTGAGCTGGGTTGCACACAGTCATAAAAACAAAAAGAGCCGCAAAAATGCAAAATAAATAGCAAAAACCGACAGACCTCAGTGTAACACTCAAAACGGAAGTGTGGCACTCAAATCAGAAGTGTAACACTCAAAACGGAGCATGTTTGGCTTCCAAAAAAAGTTCACAAACTGGATAATTTACTTCTGGGTTTGTAGTATTTTGGGTCCCAAGTTGTATGAGTACCAAGGTGTTTGAGAACCAAGGTACCACTGAAGTCATAGTCTTATTTATATGTGCCCCCACCCATCTGACTGTGTTGCCCCCAGCCATTCTGGCCAGCTTCCAACATACATAAAAGCAAAATAAAACATTAACAAATAATAATAATAATAATAATAGATTTGCCCACAACTGCAAACATAGCAAAAAAAAAACAAAACCTAGTCATAGAGCTGGAAGGGACCCCAAGCGTCATCTAGTCCAATCTGTTGTAATGTAGGAATCTCAGCTAAATAAAACCATAGAATCTTAGAGTTAGAAGGCACCCCAAGAGTATAGTCAGTTATAAGCAATAAATATAATGCCTCAAAAAGCACACGGCCAAATCAGAACAATTTCTACTTATATCATCATCAGATCTAGAAAATAAAAATATGAAAGGTTAATGTCCATAACAGCAGCAACAATGGTATCTGAAGAAGTGTGCATGCACATGAAAGCTCATATCAATAACAAACTTAGTTGGTCTCTAAGGTGCTACTGGAAGGAATTTTTTTTATTTTGTAGCCACAACAATAAAACTCCTAAGCAATACTGTTCCGCAGCCTCCGCTTTTGTAGCTGGAGTCAGTCCCAGGCCAGATAGGAAAAGGCCAGCAAAGCAGCGAGCAGGTCTTCCAGGATTCACTGCCACAATGTATACTTTAATCTGATGGTTTTGTTGTGTATTTTAATGACAGGTAGATGTTTATATGTGCCTTCCTATGCCCCAGCTGCATCCAAACATGTCTTTCTCTACGGCGGGCGCTGCAACCTCCCAACATTTTGGCTTCACCTCCAAAGGCACACTCCTCCATTGTGTCCTGAGACAGGCGGATGCCAACAACAACAACATTGTGTAACTGGGTGTACCGGTAACTGGTCTTTATATACTGGAAACTGGATAGAAACCTATTTTGACATTAAGCAAAATAAATATTGTATGGTGGTACCTACATCACCAACTTGAGCTGGGGTAATTGCCACTAGTGGCCCAAGTGCCCTCTGGCTAAGAGTGCCTTTTACAAAGCATCATCTGGTTTTCCAGCTACAGCTGCTCCTGGACAGGGGGAGCCTGACCATTGTAGTCCATGTGTTGGAGCCCTTGAGGCTGGAATGCTGCAATGAGCTCTGTGGGGGGCTGCTTCTGGGCCTGGTTCAGAAGCTCTGTAAGAGCAGAAGGAGAGACCTTCTGGATCAGGCCAGTGGCCCATGTAGTCTAGCATCCTGTTCTCATAAGTGGGCACATTGCATAGGCGCCGACTCCATGGGGCCTGAGGGGGCCCGAGTCCCCTCAAAAATTCGTTTGGGGGGGCTCTGCCCCCCCAATAATTTAAGAAAATTATTACCGTATTTTTCCCTCAAAAAGAGGAAGCGGCTGCTTTCCTGCATTCTGCCTCAGGGTCTTACTACCCACCCTCCTCTGTTTCCTTGCTGTGTTTGCTCAAACGGAACAAAGAGCAGGGAAAGCCCCTCCCCTCCAGGCAAGGAGAGGGCTGAAAACATGCAGGAGGGAGAGAGAGAGCGAGAGAGCGCGCGAGCTGGCTGGCTTGGGTGGGTAGGTGAGGGAAAACTTTTGCCTTCCTTTCCTCCCTGCTGTTATACCCCTCCCCTGCATTCTTAGCCAGCTGCTTCTCTGCACACCCCTCTTGTGCTCCTTGTCCGTTCTGTGTTTTTCCTTCCCTCCCCACTTAAAATGTGGTTTAAAAGCATGGATCCACATGGATCCTCAGGATCTTTGCATTGGGTCACCCCAAATTCACCAACAGATCACATAGCATGTCCATGGCTACAGCCTGCCCCCCAAAAATCACACACCCACTGTTGCCTGAGGCTGCAATGGTGCAAAAACGTGGTTACAAAGCATGGATCCACAGGGATTCTCAGGATTTTTGTATTGGGTCACCCCAAATTCACCATCAGATCACATGTCTGTGGCCACAGCATGAAGCACAAAAATGATACATGATTAATATTCACCGCCCACGGCGGCAGCCAATCGGCTGCCGCAAAGGGCGGGCCCTCACAGGTTCACTTAAGGTCGGGGCAGCCCGGGGCTCGCCCCTTTCGTTCCCCCAGCAGCAGCGGTTTGGAGGTCTTGGGCCCCCCCAATATTTTTTATAAGTCGGTATGGGCCCCCCCAATATTTTTTATAAGTCGGCCCCCCTGGCACATTGGCATATATAGTAAGCCGTTGTGTTGCTATGTTGTATTTCTATTGCATATCTCGTCATGGAAATAAACACTGTCTACACGGGTCTGCCATCCAGACCCTGGCTTAGCTTTAGCAAGGTGGCCACATCACATGTCCTTCTTAGACCATGCTCTGGAACTCATTGTCAGTTTGCGTTTCTTGGTACAGAAAGTATTGGTTTAAAGTGTAGAGATCTTTCTTATTCTAATTGATTCAAGAGGCTTCTGGAAGCTTCTCTGTGTGGTGCAAGCTGGAAGTTTCCTAGCTGACAAGGAAGTTTCTATTCTGCCTAAAAACAAGCTGAAGTTTCCTAATGTTTGGATTATTCCCTCAGAGAAGCTGAGTGCAGCTAGTTTAAACTGATTCTCTTATCTCCCTCTGTCAATGTTAATGCTGACTATAATAATGTCAGAAGGAGCCTGGGTTTCACTTTCTCTTTCCTTCTGGTGTGGTGTTCTGTATATAGTGTTAAGGTTTTAGTCTTATTGAAAGTTATTGTAAATTTAAGTTAAGTCTGCTGCAACTGAATTCCTTATGGACAATGTCAATACTGAAAATGTATGGATTTGTGGCCATTATGCTCATGTGCCTTCAGCTCTGCTGGATGAAATATTAATTGCCTCTGGTCTATTTGGGGGGGAATCCTGCAACGTGCTAATTTTTTGTTACTCTGCTAACTGTATGTTGGAATGTGCTCTGGATCAATAAATGAGCAGACTTCTTGACACTCAATATGGCATCAGACTGCTGATGTGGACTCTCTAATTTTGAACAGAAGTTGCAGCTAACAGTGGCAATTGTATACATGTCTACTCAGAAGTAAATTTCACTGCATTCAGTTGGTCTTACTCCCAGGCAAGTGGGTATAGGATTGCAGCTGAAATAAAAAAATGTAAGGTCTTATATATATAATAAATTTTCATAAATGTACCAACCTAGCACGTACATAGATATGGGGACCACATGTCTGGAGCAGCACAGGAAGACCGCCCTGAAACCATTTTGACTCCCAAACTGACCAAATGTTTGTTCTGCAAGGAGGGCGGGGGGGGGGCAGGAATAAAGAAATCACCATCTCAAAGGAATAGCCAGACTACCAGGAAAGGCAATCACATAAGGCATTATCAGATAACCTGGCAGACAGGAAAAACTACAACATTCAAATTTCTGTTGTAGACCACCTTTTCTGTGATGTAGGTATGATGTTTGTGCGGGGTGGTCTTGGGTTACACCCCTTCTGTGATATATGTATGATGTATGGAGGGGTGGTCTTGAACTCCAGGGCAGGGAATTTAAAATGTCTATATAAGGGCAAGGCACACCTTGGTTCTGGGTCCTCCTTTCCTGGGTGTGAGGGGAGCACCCTGTTGCAACAGTTCAATAAAGATCAGGTTTACTAGCTGCTTTGCTTCTCAATATTATCTGGTCGGCCTGTTATTTTCTCTGACCGATGGAGAACCTACAAAGGACTCTATAAGGGCTCTTGTGTTCCCCATAAGGGAAGATTTTTGTTTATTACATAGCCTACGCCATTGCAGTCAGTACTTTTCAGATAATATCCCAAGTATACTGTACTTTCCTAGGTGTAAGCCCCAGTGAACACCAGTTAGATAGAGAGCTAGTGTGGAGTAGTGGTTAGAGTGTTGGTCAAGGACCTGGGAAACCAGAGTTTGAATCCCCACTTAGCCTGGAAGTTCACTGGGTGACTAATCTACTTCACACAATTGTTGTGGGGATTAAATGAGAAGGGAATTATATATGACATCTTGAGCTGCTTGGGGAAAAGGTGAACTATAAATGTAGAGAGCCAGTGTGGTGTAGTGGTTAAGAGCGGTAGTCTTGTAATCTGGGGAACCGGGTTCGCGTCTCCGCTCCTCCACATGCAGCTGCTGGGTGACCTTGGGCCAGTCACACTTCTCTGAAGTCTCTCAGCCCCACTCACCTCACAGAGTGTTTGTTGTGGGGGAGGAAGGGAAAGGAGAATGTTAGCCGCTGTGAGACTCCTGAAGGGGAGTGAAAGGCGGGATATCAAATCCAAACTCTTCTTCTTCTTCTTCTTCTTAATAAATAAATAAACACAGCAGGATTTACGGAGTAGACTGGACCATCAGAAATTATGCTGGATAAATACAGCAGGATGTGTGAGCGCTGTCTTATGATTCCCAGCTGAATGCTTCAGTGCAACTTCAGAAATAAAAACTAGTAAATTATGTTTGAGAGACCATGCTGAATAAATTGCTCTACAGTGTTTAACATCCCCATCACCCACAGTGCAGTGTTTGAACTTCGCATTGAGAATTGTAAATGCATCCCAGTCTTCTGAGCCATAGCATTCTATAACAATGCAAACTGCATCTTTCTTCCCCACCCCCTTGAAAATGATTGGTGGTGGTATGAATTCTTCTGGTGTTTAAACCTGAAACACAGAAGCATCTCTTGAATATATTTACCTAATTCCACTCGCATACAACTGACAGGAGATGCCACGCAAAGAATGCCACACAAGGCAACTTACACCAAAAGCTTTGATGTGGAAATAAATCAATACTCCTGCACATGGATATATGTGTGTGCATGAGTATTCCTGGGAAAGCTGGATGAGGTAGGTGACAGGAAGCATGCAGGGGCAAATCATGTCTTCTAATGATTTCAGGGACTGCCTGTGCGAGATCATTGGTCCATGTAGTCCAGTGCCAGTTACTTTTGACTGCAGCATCTCAGGGGTGGGTGTGGAAATATTTTCCAAGCTAGCTTCGAAAGAACATGTAACTACAGACTGAACTTAAGGCAGGCCTAATGCAAAATCTGTACTCTACTGTACTCTACTACTGACTGCTGAGTTCCTCTGATCCAAGTGTGATTCACAAGGCATGATCTTAGAAACTACAAAGGTATAACTACAACACTTTTTCTGCCAGTAGACAGATGGTCAGAGTTTTTCCTTTAGACTGGCTTCTGGTCCCTCTAGCTTGACCAGTTTTTCCTGCTGTGCTTTGTGCTCTTTCCAAATGTGGCTGAGACAGAGCAGGAGGAAAAGATCAGTGTTTCCTAAGAGCAAGGCTTCAGACTGGCTCCTCGTACTTCCTGTGGCAACTCTCTACTGCCCCTATGGTAATGTTTGCAGTGACCATGCTTTCTTGTCTGTGCCTGCAGACTTTTCCATAATGCACACGTCAGTTGTATATTGCACTAGAAATCAAATCTCTGGGATATACAGTACTTGCATGCCAAGATGACAGGCTGGCCACATAAGGTTGATCAAAGGTGAAATTATACAATGAAAGCACAGCAACGTAAATACAAATTTAAATCAAAAGTCTCCAGTTTTGCTTCAGGAGTTGATTCTCTGTATTTAATTAGTGAAGGGATTGGTCACGATTTCCATCATGGCTGGATGACTTTCTCGTACTTTAGATACCACCGGTTCACACAAGAGGAATGTATGGCTAATTACCGGTAGTTTGTTGGTCATGATCCTTTTATGGGCTTATTTGCAAGGCCGGCTGAAAGGAACTTCTTATACTTGGAATTATGTATTTACCCATTAGGCAAATTAAGTGGTTTATTTACACAGTTGGCAACAGAGAAAACTATTTTGTATCTAAGCCACCAGTAGTTACATAGATGGTTGAGAGAAAATATGTTGTTGTAAACAGTGTTTCTTCCATGCACTTTTAAAGATTCAGAAATATATTGATGTTTATAACATTTCCCCCATTGCTACAGGAATATCAAAAGTGATGGCGCAACTGTATTCGGTTTACTTCCTAAACATTTATTACATGAGCAAAGGAATGCAATAGAAGAGTACATGGCACTGATGCAAAGCCCGTATGTGCTACGATTTGCACAGGGCTTACCTGTGTGTATAAGCTGTCCCATACATGCATGGAGCCTCCCCACCATTTCAGTCTATGGAGAGGCTCTGGTGGGAAGGAAAACTCGATGTTTGCAGCGAAGTAGCACAAGAGATGACAGAACAAGGCAACACTCTTCAACAGGCCGTTTCCCAGAAATAAGGCCAAGTGAATCAAACCTGGGATTCATCAGGCATACAGTACAGTCCATAGTTTTATTTTAACCTCTTTTCAAAATGTGATGTCTTAAAAGCTTGTACGTAATAAAAACAGTAATAGAAAACACCTTGCTGCTAAGCATTCCCCCCCCCCCCGTGTGATAGATAAATATCTATATATATTGTTCCCTTGAGTCATAATGAAAGCAGTGGTTTAAAAGTGAAAGAGGAGGCCGCTCAAAAATAAGCAAATGGCTTCTGTGTAGACAGGGGATTCCCTAGGTGTGCAGAAATGCACAGGTGTTTTTTTATAAAAAAAGACATAAAAAACCTAATAACATCCTGGCAGGTATCCATGACGTTACAAGATGTTGACGTCAGCTGGCAGTGGGGAAGAGTGTAAAGAAACCAGTTGATCAGACTGTCTTCCAGTCAAATCTATGGCTGAGAGCAGTTTGAGACAGTCACGGGTCGGCTGAAAAGCAAATAAAAGGGGGAAGAGGGCAAAGGAAGATAGGGAACAGACTTGTTTTAAGCCTATGCACATTAGTGGCTGAAAACATAAGAGAGCTTGTTTTCCCCACTGAATTTTATTTACATGTGCAGCCATCATGCACATCAGAAAGGAGGCAGGGATGTCTTTATCGGATGCACGTTAAATGTTTGGCTTCCCCACCAATTCCAAATTCCTATATCATCCGTCATCCGTGCGTGTGCAATGGCAGACTCAAATGTACACAGCAAAGTGAATGCGGTTTCAGTTTTCCATTCAGATCAATTCCAGTTTGAGGGAAAACACATCAAACAGCAGTATTGCTCAAGAAATGGCAGGGTAGATATGCATTGTGGCTGAGGTTTCGAAAGCCAGCGGTGGGAGCACACTGGATGCAGAATAAATGTGTCCTTGGCAACTTATAGTGAGAAAAGTGCCAAATAAATATAATATATAAATATCTCCTGGAGGAAGGAAATTAGGAGGGATGCCTCTCTCACCTCCTGGACTCTCAGCTTTGTTGCTGGTAGCATTGTTGCATATATTACAGCAGGGGAAGAATCTTGTGGATATGTTTAGGGGTTGCCCAGTATTCCTTCCCCAGTTCTGCAATTCCCCGCCCCCCTCCTTGAGGGTTGGACAGCAGTACAAAGCTCTTGGGGGGGTGAGAATACACTGCACAATTTTTTGGAAATCGTATCACGTCCAGCCCAAGCAAACTGATTCACTGTGAAATATAAAGCTCCCTATTATATGATACAAATAAGCAAAACATTTACTGGTAACTTCCGTTCTGTGATTTGGATAGGCCACTACAATCACAAACGGAGTTCATGATCCCATGTAGGCTTATGCAACGTGATCAAAGCATCAAGGACCTCCTCGAAAAAATACACGAGGAACCAGGGGATTGTTGCAGAACTGCACGACTTTTGCTGCAGATCATTCATGTAATTTGCATATCATTTTCATGCACAGAGTGGTCGCCAAACCTCAGGGTGGCGGATATGCCGCATTTCTCGCGACAAAAACCCATTGTTTCAACATTCTGAAAAACTAGCAACAAAGGCTGAAGAAACCTGAGACTGCTTTTTTTTTTAAAAGAAATCTTTGAGATAGACTTCAAAAAACCACAAGTGGAAAACAAAGCATCCCAACTTTTTTTTCCAACCTGCCTCTTTGTTTTCATTGTCTTTGCCATCCCATATTTAATTACCAGAAATGTACTTTGCTTTTTAATCAAAAGCGGTGAGTCTCAGGACTTTATAGGAGCGTGCAGGCCACACATAAGTACTGTAGGGGTTGTAAGCAACTCAGTGGATATTGCTTACCCCTGATCTAATGCATCTTCATATATAATATTTTGTATAACCGGGCCTTGTTCTCCAGACACCTGATATATTATGCTTCTTTGGCATGCAAGCGATTTAGCAAGGGCACTGGTCTCCGAGTGAGGTAGCCTCCTCTGAGGAATGTACAACATTTGGAACAAAGCCACTTTTTACCCCTTCCCACCCCTCTTGCATCGAAATGTCTCCTTTTTTCACAAGTTCGTATATGTCCTTAGTGAGAACGGTGAAGGATTCTTCAACATTTGTGGCTTCTTTGGCTGATGTTTCTATGTATTTCATGCCACAGGCAGATGCCAGTTCCTCAGCTTCCTCTCTCGTAACCTGGCGCTGTGTCTCCAAGTCGCATTTGTGTCCCACCAGGATAAACACAATCTGGAAAGGGTGCACATGCATCTTAGCTTCCTGAAGCCAATCGTACACATGCTCAAAAGAAGACCGATTAGTGATGTCAAACACCAGCAAGCCTCCTACCGAATTTCGGTAATAAGAACGCGTGATTGACCTGCAAAACAAAAGGGGAGAAACATGCTCAACAGGAAAGAACGTTCCAGCTTGTCTGCGTTTACTTCTTTAAAGACAGGAGTATCCTTGTGAGCTGGAGAAGATCTTAGAACAATATGAAATCCTGGCATTTTAAAAAAGACAAATTAGAAGAATTGCTCTAATTCAGTAGCGGTGGTCAGTCTTTTTTTTTTTCAATTATTCTACAAATTATGTGAAGAGAAAATAGAGATGCATCTGATGTGAGCTATGGTGCATATCTAACTTTCCCTTACCCTCCTCCCCAGCAATCACAATAGTTTTTAAGCTAGAACACCCACACACTACAATTCCCACCAAATTATGGTTCTCAGGACTATTTGGGGGGGATGCCATGTGCTTTAAATGTATGCTGTGAATGTGACCAAAGGATGCAACAGAAGCAGGATTGCAAGCCTAATTCTCTGCAATTGTCAAGCCAGCTCACTGTATAGGATGCGGGTGGCACTGTGGTCTAAACCACTGAACCTCTTGGGCTTGCCGATCAGAAGGTCAGCAATTCGAATCCCCACGATGGAGTGAGCTCCCGTTGCTCTGTCCCAGCTCCTGCCAACCTAGCAGTTCAAAAGCACACCAGTGCAAGTAGATAAATAGGTACCGCTGTGGCGGGAAGGTAAATGGCATTTCTGTGCGCTTTGGCTTCCATCACGGTGTTCTGTTCACCAGAAGCAGTTCAGTCATGCTGGCCACATGACCTGGAAAGCAGCCTGTGAACAAACACCGGTTTCCTCAGCCTGAAAGCGAGATGAGTGCCGCAACCCCATAGTTGCCTTTGACTGGCCTAAACCATCCAGGGGTCCTTTACCTTTATGTATTTAGATAAGGTTTCTTTTCCACCTTTCAATGGAATGGCACTAGACAGTCTCGTGGGACAAAGTTATGGAGCTGCCCCTCTTCCCACCAGCACTTGGTTGGGGCTGAGCAGGGCAGTGGTTTGACAGGGGCTGGGTAGGTGCACTGGTAGACCGAGCCACTCTGGGACTCCCATCAGTGCAGTTGCCCTACCCCTGGTCCCATCAAAGTTGCCAGCATAGGGAGGTTGGCTCCACAGGTCTGCCCACCACACTGGTTACTAATACATCTGAACAGTCCTCAAGGTCACTTGTTAAGAGACTGTGATCACACACACATCCACACGAAAACCCAAAATCCATATAATCCACCAGTCTTAGTCACCTGGCTGATGGAAGGGACCAAAGTAAGTCTGTTCCCCTGAACCTCTGAAGTCCCATAACAACCTGCAGGTGAAACCAAGTGTTGTTTCTGGCAGGGAGGTGGGGAGCAAGCCCCCCTGCATCTGCTGCTCCTCTGGCCAATGGATGGGGCCAAGCTGGTCTCTCTTTTACCACGATACTCTTCCTGGAAGGCAGAAAGCGCAACCTCCAAGTAAAGCTTGGTCCATTGCTTGGGAGCTATTCACTGAAACAAATGAGCCTGTCCAGAATTTTCTTGCTTAATATGAACTTTGATTGTAAATTGCTATGTCCTGTTAAAATACTGCACACTGCTGAGAAAGTGGAAAGAATATAATTAGCTGTCTATTTTTTAAAAACAACTTTATTACAGTGGTACCTTGGTTCTTGAACTGAATATGTTCCGGGAGTCCGTTCGACTTCCAAAACTGTTCAAAAACCAAGGTGCAGCTTAGATTGGGAGCTTCCTGCGCTCAAGTGGAAGCCGCGTTGGATGTTGGGCTTCCGAAAAACGTTCACAAACCAGAACACTTACTTCCGGGTTTGCGGCATTCGGGAGCTGATTTGTTCGGCAACTAAGCCGTTCAAGAACCAAGTTATGACTGTATTCATATCAGAATTTGCAGGTGTCCAGTAAAATGTACCCTCATACATGATCATGCAGAAGAATTGAGCTGTATGATCAAGTCCTAAGAGTGCATCTATATCAGATGGTTTTCTTGAGTATATTCTAAGTAGGGCACCCTGCCAGAGAGAATCATTGATTAGAATTGCAATCCTATGTACTCTTACTAAGTCCTATCTAACCCCGCGATAGGATGTGTTTCTGAGCAGTTGTGCCTAGGATTATGCTGCGTTTTGTGTCAAGCAATTTGGTACTTCCTAGCTGACAGATGATGGAAAACACCTGATAAAGGGGGCTACGGTCCACAAAAGCTTATGCTATAATAAATTCGTTAGTCTTTAAGGTGCCACAAGACTCTGCTGATGTTCCCTGCAATGTTTCTTTATGATGTGTGAGATGTGGCTAAGAATATGCTTGAAACATAAGCTGTGCCTCATTTGCCCTAACCTCTGCTGTGCTGAGGATTCCTCAGGTACTGACATAGATTTTCAAGCTTTTGGATGAAATCCAGAAGGCCACTTTAGGCATCCAGCAGCATTTTTATCTCTCCCCCACAACCCCAGAGCAGAAGATTTCCTGTGCTGTATCACATACCATTTCTGAATTTCCTCCAAGGTTCCAAAGCGTTTCCCGTGCAGGACTGAGGTGCTGATGTTTGAGAAAAGCAAGTATCCAAACTCACTCTGGGGGTGCCAAGAGCATTCTTTGGCATAGTTCGCTTGACCATGGCCTACTTGCAGAACTGTAAGAACTAGGAATTATCTTCTTGTTTTTTAAAGGGATTGTGAGGGTTTGTAGGATGCTGAAATGAACTTCTGTGTTTGCATGTCCAAGCAGGCAGATGTTACAGAGTTCCTAAGACCTATGGTATAAAAAAGCAAAGGGAGCCCTGACCATTAGGTCCAGTCGTGGCCGACTCTAGGGTTGTGGTGCTCATCTCGCTTTATTGGCTGAGGGAGCCGGTGTACAGCTTCCGGGTCATGTGGCCAGCATGACTAAGCTGCTTCTGGTTAACCAGAGCAGCGCACGGAGATGCCGTTTACCTTCCCGCCGGAGCGGTACCTATTTATCTACTTGCACTTTGACGTGCTTTCGAACCTATGGTATAGTGGAGAGCAAATGCAGCAGACTGCAGCTCAGAGCAGGAGGGATGGTGTTATCTGGAGGAGCATTCTGGTAACTAACAAATTGCCTTGCTGTGGCAAGTGAATGAGGTGATAATGAGGCCTTCAAGTTTCTTTGCAACAAATTAGCATAAAAGTCTGAGGATGGTGATAATAATAATCAAACAGAGGATGGGGGTCTCTTTGATGGGATTCCCTTGTCAAGTTAGCAATTTAAATGGCAAACTCTTCATTGAAAGACTGCTTGCTTTTGTAATTAAAAGCAATGGTTGCAGTTCAGGCAACTGAACATATTTCGTTAATGTTCAGTGAGTTTTACATATTGAACCTATGCAGTCAGAAGTTAAGCACCACTGATTTCAATAGACTTTACAGTCTATTGTTGCAGTTATGTAGATTCTAATAAAGTGGGTATTATGCTATGTACTGCAGTGTGTGCATATAAAATGATGTCTCAAAATGGGTGCCTGAATATTTTTTTGACTTTCTTTTAAAATGTGGCTGTAGTGGCTGTGATGAGGAGCTCCTGAACTTCTAAATTTACCACCAAACCACTGCCTGGGACTGTACCATTTTATGGTTCAGATAGGGAACAGCATGTCTCAATGTAATGTCCTTGCCACAGAAAACTAACACTGGGTAGAAGGTTCTAGTCTAATGTTCTGCCTGAGCTGCTAGCTTTCTGCATTAGAGGAGTCAAGTCAAGTCTCACTTACTGTTTAACCCAAAGTTCATTGCAGCACAAGCTATCAAATGGGTAAACAAGCAAACAAGAGTGAATAATGGTTTATTTTTATCTGGAGGATACACTGAAAAACAACCCGCTATCTGCAGTCTCAATTGGTATAATCCTAGGAATTGTCCTGTTTGATTTATTTTCACAGCTGCAAGAAGCTGAGAGTATTTGAATGTGCAAACTTCCAATGTACTGTTTGACTGATCAAGTATGCATATAATTTTCCTTGGCAGATGTTGAATGTTATACACAATAATTACAATAATGGGCTACGTGATAATTTCAATAAGACTAAATTTATCATAAACCAACTGCTAAAGGCTAGTTAATGAAGCAAAAACAGTTTGGAGCCACATTTCTTCCACATATCTCTCTGACTGGTAAATTAGAAAGCAAACAACACATCTATATGGTTCATTTCAATATAGATCGACCTTGAGCATTGTTATGTTAAATTACTAGCTTACTATCTAGTACAATATATGAAGTCTATACTGGCCTCTCATTTTATTTACTTTGACTTGGATACAGACGTAGGCTGCAGTCCTAACTACACTTACCAATAGGCTGGCGGGAGCTTGTAGGCCAACAGATTTATTATGACATGAGCCTTCACGGTCTAGAATCTACTTCATCAGCTGCATGAAGTGTTGTTGGCAATTGGCAGAGGAGAAATGAAGCCAAATGGCAATGAAGTACAAAAAGTACGGTCTGTGCCCATTGAATGTAAAGATTAAGATAAGCAAAGTGCGTCTAGATCAAGGGAAGTAATAGTGCCACTGTATTCTGCTCTGGACAGACCTCACCTGGAGTACTGTGTCCAGTTCTGGGCACCACAGTTCAAGAAGGACACTGACAAACTGGAACGTGTCCAGAGGAGGGCAACCAAAATGGTCAAAGGCCTGGAAACGATGCCTTATGAGGAACGGCTAAGGGAGCTGGGCATGTTTAGCCTGGAGAAGAGGAGGTTAAGGGGTGATATGATAGCCATGTTCAAGTATATAAAAGGATGTCACATAGAGGAGGGAGAAAGGTTGTTTTCTGCTGCTCCAGAGAAGCGGACACGGAGCAATGGTTCCAAACTACAAGAAAGAAGATTCCACCTAAACATTAGGAAGAACTTCATGACAGTAAGAGCTGTTCGACAGTGGAATTTGCTGCCAAGGAGCGTGGTGGAGTCTCCTTCTTTGGAGGTCTTTAAGCAGAGGCTTGACAACCATATGTCAGGAGTGCTCTGATGGTTTTTCCTGCTTGGCAGGGGGTTGGACTCGATGGCCCTTGTGGTCTCTTCCAACTCTATGATTCTATGATTCTGTGTTCATAACAGCAATGGTTGTTGATAACACAACCATCCCAACTTTGCTATGTTAACTAGCACACCGAGCGGAACAGAAAACCAAGGTTTGCCTTGGCAAACAGAATCAAACTGCCCGGTTATTCACACAGAAGATGGGGGAAAGTGGAGTCAAACTGGCCCCGCAGAAGCAATTCTGCAAAGGAAGCACACAGAAATTTAGGAGCTGGAATCAGCAGTTCATTTTAACAAGAGTTTGGGAAGCAAGGCAAAGGCACATCCTCCGAGTGGGATTTCTTACCCATCCACCTGTCTGGGGGGATGGTTGCCCTTGAGTGGTGAAGAAAATATCTTCTACTCCTATTCTTATTGCTTCACATATCCAAGAGCTAGGACTTGTTTATAGGCATGAGTCTCATGAGGCCTTTAAAAAAACCCAAAAACAACAACAACAACAAAAAACCTAGGCCTTTTTCAAACTAAGTTTCAGTCTGAATATTATTCTGCTGCTGTGTTTTTATGCTTGCATTATTGTCCTGCTGCTCTGTTGCTGTTATTTTCTTGCTTGATTTTAGTAGTTTCACATCACTTTTATTCTTTGTTAGCTGTCCTAGGAGCAGCAACACTTGAAGTGCAGGCCTGGGGAACCAATCCAAAATACAGTGGTACCTCAGGTTACATACGCTTCAGGTTACATACGCTTCAGGTTACAGACTCCGCTAACCCAGAAATAGTACCTCAGGTACTAACTTTGCTTCAGGATGAGAACAGAAATTGTGCTCTGGTGGCGCGGAGGAGGCCCCATTAGCTAAAGTGGTGCTTCAGGTTAAGAACAGTTTCAGGTTAAGAACGGACCTCCAGAACGAATTAAGTTCTTAACCCAAGGTACCACCTTACTGTACAAGAATCAGACCAAATATCTATTGAGTCCAGCTTCCTGTTTCCTAGAGGGGGCTACTTAGATGCCCAGGGAAGCCCACATGGAGGACCTGAGTTAATCTATGGAATTCCCTTCTGCAAGGGATAGTGATTGGCCACCAACTTAAATGGCTTTAAAAGAGGATTGGACAGATTTATAGGTGATTCGTGCAATGGCTAGGTTTTACCATCACTGTTGGGGGCATCATGTATCTGAATACACATTGCTGGGAATCACAAATAGGGAGAAAACTGTTGCATGCAGGTCCTGCTTGTGGGCTTAATAATAAAGTTGTTGTTGTTGTTGTTGTTACTGCCAGTAGGCTCTTCTTATGCTCTTAATGAGGACAATATTCCTTTCCTCCTGTTGTTCCCCAGAGAGGCTTTCTGACTCTGATCCTGGAGTTAGTAAACAGCTATTATGATTAATAGCCCTTATCCACCATGAATTTGTCTATTCTCCCTTTAAAGCTGTCCAGTGGCACTGAGTTCCCCAAGTTAACTATGCACTTTATTTGGTCCACCCTGAAGCCAAATTTGATGGTTCTTATTGTGAGAAAGAGAATGAAACAAACAAACAAAGCCTCACTGAAAATAAGCCTTAGATAGAAAGAGGCCTTGGATGACGGAGGCGCTGGGTGGTTGTGGACACAGGAATGGTTGTCGGAATACAACAGTGCCTAATTTCATAGGGGGCTGCCCCATTAGCCTGTTGGGACAAATACAGAAGACTTCCTTGGAGACAGGCAGATTTTGGGGGGTGGCAAAAGCTTTTGTGGTTTAGAACTTGCTTCATGGGATGCGGAAAAGAGATGAGGCCCAAATGTCCTGAAATGTGAGAGGCCCCATTGTTGACATTTCTTCCTCTCTAGTGCGTATGCCCACGTGTGTCTTATCTATATCCCCACTGAGAACCACATTTCATGCGCCCGATGATGAAGTCAACACTGGTCCACCAAAGCTTGATGCCACACTCAACTGTTTAGGTGCCACAAAGCACAAGTATTTTGCTGCCTGAGGCAGAACATCAAGCGGTGTCCACTTCCCAGACAAACTGCATAGTGCCTGTAGGTGACCAAGTTATTTAAGCACTTGAGGCAGAAAACCCCACAAGCCTCTTTCCCTAGGGGTAGAAACACAGCCATCCTAAGTTAATTACTGCCTTCAAATGATCCCCCAAATCTGCCGCCTGAGGTGACTGTCTCACTGTGCCAAATGTTAGGGCCAGCCTTGGGGACTCTGCTCTTCTGCAAACCTAATTACAGTGGTGTTGCTAGAGATCTGAATCAGCACATTCAAAGCAGCCTTTGTCAACATGATACCCTCCAGATTTTTTCCTGACTACAACTCCCAACATCCCTGACCAATGACCACGCTGGTCGCGGCTGATGGAAGTTGTAGTCCGAAAACTGGGAAGACAGCAGGTTGGCTAAGGATGAATGCAAGAAGTTAACTACCTTCAAGGAGTTAACACGCACGAACACGCCCTGAGCGGGAAAGGCGGGTGGGGTTGATCCACGGAGCTGCTGATCTGCGACGAAGGGGAGGCACTCTGCATATACTCAGAAGCCTCTCGTCAGCGTGTGGGGGGGGGAGAGATTCCGGAGACACCCCTTGGTTAAACAGCATGCATATTACTTGGGGGGCGGGAAGGGGCGCCTGCTATACCTGAATCTCTCCTGGCCCGCCGTGTCCCAGAGCTGCAGCTTGATCCTCTTGCCCGGCTCGATCTCCACCAGGCGGGAGAAGAAATCCACCCCGACGGTGGGATCCGAGTGCATGGGCCCCGGGAAGCGGCCCTCGGTGAAGCGGTGCAAAAGGCACGACTTGCCCACCGTCGAGTCGCCCAGCACGATCAGGCGGAACTGGTAGATCCAGATGGCTGCGTCCATGGCGCTCTCCCCGGAGGAGGAGCAGGCGGCCGGGTGGGCTCCGCCGCCGCCGTCCTCGGCCTTGTTGGGGCGCCTCCTCGGGCGGTGCCTGCACCGAGCTCCCACGGCCCCTATCCCAGGCATTGGCGCAGCAGGAAGGGAGGGACGCGCGGAGGAAGGAAAGCACGGAGGGCGGGACGGAGGCGCCTCTGGTCCGAGCGCGGGGACTCGACGAGCAGCGCGGGAAGGAGAGGGGAGCCACGGGCCGGGGCTCTCCCCGTCTGCAAGGCGGATCTGGGTAGGGAAAGGGATGGCGGTCGGGTCTGGGGGGAAATGGAGCTGCCTTTGCTTACCTCCTGCCCTGCTAACGGAGAGGGGAAAGCGGAGGAGACCAGACGGGGGGCGACGGAGCAGGGAGAGGATTCCAGGCGAGCGGATGGCGCGCCTTTGTTCCCTTCGATTGGGCGGTGGGTGGGCTTATTTTTCCAGTTTTCCCCCAGTGGTGGCGGTGCTGGAGGAGGAGGAGGAGGGCGGGGACTGCCCACTGCTTTGCTGCCACTGGGATGGGAAAAGGAGGAGGCTTTTAAACCGTCGGGTGGGCGTGGATTGGCAGCTTGGCTCCGCTTCTGCGCGAGGGGCTGCCGGGGCTCGGCGTCGGTTTCCCCTTTTTGCTCCGAGGCTCCCTTTCTGAAATGGAAGGCACCCGGCAAGCCCCTTTCGCCTTGTGTTGCCGGTCCGTCGCTGCTCCCCCCAGGAGAAAAGCACTCTGCACATGCCCAGAGAGGCGCGTTGATGTTCCCAGGCTTGGCACTGAAAACGGGTTCTTGGGCTCTTTGGAGAGGGTTTAAGTCAGGACAATGCTTCTGGTTACGTCGGAGCGACCAGGCAGGGCTCCTACTTTAGAAGGAGGCACAAAACAGGCTTAGCAGCTCAGGGCGGTTTCATATCACCGCATAGTGGCAAAAAACCAAAGCGAATGTGAAGATACCCCCGAGGGTATGCTTTAAAAGGGAACTAGAATCAAATCCTGGCTCACTGACAGGTACACCTGTCCAGCGGGTTTGCAAAATGCTTGCTTGTTTCATTGGCATGTCCGATTTGCTGGCATATATTTTAAAATACATTACCAGGAAAATATGTATGAAGTAAACATTGGTCCATCAAACCCACGACTTTCTATCCTGACTGTCAGCACCTCCCACTCCAAGGAAGTATTTACCCATCACTTTATTAAACCATGGAACTCTTTCCCACCAAATGTGATGAAGGGGACCACCTTAGATGGCTTTGAAAAAGGGCTTAAAGAAAGTTTGGAAGAATAAGCCTCTTGATGGCTACAAGTTGTTATAGTGACTATATATTGCCTCCAGGATCAGAGGCTTGCCTAAGTGCATCGTGGGTAGATGCTAACAAAGCAAATAGCTCTGTGCGACTTAAGCATGTGAACAAAACCACACACTGCCGGCTACAGAGAAGGCAAATTTCTCAAGCTAAAATGCACCTCCACCACACCAACGACAATCAAACAGATGGCTGCCTGGTTCCTCTTGCTGTCTTAGGAGTTAGGTAGCATTTTGACACAGGTGTATGCACACTACAAAAACATTGTTATGGATATTTTTAAGATGGGTTGCTGCCGAATGAGATTTTTGAGCTCACTGGCAATCGCGCTGGTTGGCCGGCCATTGGCAAGGACAGCGTCTATTCAAAGGCTCAAGCATTCTTTCTCTTGGGCTTTGCTAAGTGGAATAATGTTTGGCTTGGCGCTGGCTGATGGGTGGCACTCTGTGTGCCACCACCCACAGAGGGTTGGAAATGGAATAGATCTCTCAGTGGTGCAGTATAAGGCAGCAGGATCTTGACATAATGATCATGTGGGTGGGTTGGTCTTTAGATGGAAAAATGCATTACTCCATTGAATGCAAAATGTGAGATGAGCTGCTCCATGTAGGGGACCCCCTTGCTGAGGAGCCTTGGGCCTCTGCGTCCAAGTCCCGACCCCGAAAGTGGCTCTTCTTCCTTGTTAAATAGACTGAGGATCTCCCGTGGCAAGCAGAAGTTTAGAATAAGGGAGCTGTCCGTTCAGCACCTTTTCGAAACGGAGCACCCAGAGACCTGAGTGCTATATAATACCAGCAGCAGCAGCAGCAACAAAACACATAGTTTGAAAACTGGAACCAGCTTGTCAAAACACCCCTCTTTAAATAAAACTCATGGAAAACTGAAGTGAAAGCAAATGTTTAACCTGGTGCCCTCCAGATGCTCTTGGAAAACAACTCCCATTGGATCTCAGGGCACTGGAGAGCAAAGTTGGTTAGAGCACGGTGCTGATAATGCCAAGGTTGCAGGTTTGATCCCCTTGTGGGACAGCTGCATAGGTGATCCTGAAGGCCCTTCCAACTCCATGATTCTGTTATTCACTATATTGTTTCCAATGCTATTTAACATCTACATGAACCCATTGGGAGGGAACCTTAATAGTTTGGGAGCAAGGTGTCATCCGAACTCCAATGATACCTAACTCGTATTTTTCTGTAGCATCTGAATTGGGAACAGCTGGTACAGTTGTAGGCTGGATGAAGGCTAGAAAACCAAGGCTGAATCCTGGCAAGATGGAAGCTTGTGTGTGATAGTGGTTCCTGGTTCTGGGACGTCAGTAAGTTACCTGCCCTGGACGGGGTCACACTTTTCCTGAAGGAGCATGGGCATAGTTTGGGGGTGATCCTGGCTCCAACTCTGTCACCGGAGACACTGGTGTCTTTGATGAATGGGAGTACCTTTTTCCTACTAGGTTGGTAAGGCACCCACGGCTGTTTCTAGATCAGGATAGCTTGACCACAATTGCCCATGCTCCTCACTGCTGGATTCCTGCAAATGTCCTTTATGTGGAGCTACCCTTTGGGTTGGTCTGCAGGTGCAGAACACAGTGGCTTGGTTGCTTGTGAGAGTGAGCTACTGCCGGCATAAAACACCCTGCTTGCTGGATTTCCACAGGCTGCCAATCCGCTACTGGGACAAGTCCAAAGTGTTGATACTAACATATAAGCCCCCTATGCAGCTCAGGATCAGGTTACCCGAGAACATAGCCTGGGGTGATCCCGGACACAGCTTAGGACCTGGATAGGGCACATAGCTTTTTGGCTTGTGCAGACGGGAAGGGAAAGCAGACGTCAGAGTGGAACTGCAGTGCAACGTGTGTGCCAAATTGAGAGTATGGGGGAAATCAATGCACTTGGGAGAAATCACTCGCAGGCAAAATGGGGCATAGGGGAAATCCAGCGCCAGCACCACACTTTGTGTGGCTCTGCCCAGAAGAGTTCTGCTGTTGTCTGCTCTGTAAGAAATGTGAGAGACCAACACAAACCCAGCTGATGACACACGTGTGACTGGTAGGGAACATTCAAGCTAAATGAATGAATGTATCTGGAGAAGACTGCATTTTTAGTTGATTGGCCATCATCTACCCTTCAGCTGATTGATCAATTAGTCTCACATTTGCACGTGATTGTATCTCAGTGTAGGGGGATTTTCAAGACAGCAAAGAAAGTGTAAAATGATTTACAATTTCATTAACAAAATTACCGCTGGTTCTTAGATGGACGCACCGTTTGTCATATTCCATTTTTGCTCCAAATATTGTCTTCATTTCCTATTACAGGAATGAATCAGAATCAAAGTAGCTTTAGGAACAAGTGGTGTGCTGTCAAGGAGGGACATTGAACTTCAGCTTCAATAATAAAATGTAGATCCTGGAACCCCTTTCCAAATTTGGCCTTCAGGACTCTCCTCAGATGAGCTTTCTCTCTCCAGGCCACACCCCTCAACGGTCCTGGGCTGCTGCCCTGAGCTCCTTTGGAGGAGGAAAGGCAGGGTGTGAAGTTAATTAATAAATAACTTAAAACAGATTAATCAACTAATGCATTAGGCTGCCATCTCAACAGGATGCAGTTCAGTGCTATACATCGGGGTGGGCAATGTTTTTGAAGGCTGTATCCCATCCAGATAATATGTCATGAGTTGCATTCCAACAGTGGACAAAGTCTGAGAGAAAAAGTGTTCTGTATTAATGAATCCAGAATAAAGACCAGCTTGCTTCAGTTTTCACCAAAGCTATCTCAGATGAGAATTCCCAACCTGAGAAGTCAGCCCCCCTGTGTTTGCTGGGATCTTAACTATACAGAGGATTTTTAAACAACAAGTACAACAGTTCAATACAGCTACTGTTCTGGAAAACAAAGTAATTTATGGCTTTAGTTTGCTACACACACAGTAGAAAGCCTACTAATTTGTTCTCCGACAGCTGGGAGGTGGGTGGAATTTCTTTTCTCTAAGCCATGCAACCTGGAAAAGATTTAAATCAACAACAACAAAAATTGTTTCCAACAAATAAAATGCTGCTCATTTCAGCTTGGAAGCTACAACGAAAGGGGAACAGGGTGCATTTAAAAGCCGGAGGAAATAAAGAAGAAATGAACATGAATTCTGATAGAATGGAAGATGAGGGCAGCTTCAAGAGGTGTTGAAAGTTTCACAACATGAGGCTGAGGCTGCATGCAGTTGGTTGCTGATCTGTGATATATGCACTCGCTTATAAATGAGTCCCACTGAAGTCAGGAAAAAAAGGCACACAGCTGGTCCATCTAGTTCAGCATTGCCTACTCTGTCTGGCAGTGGCTCTCCAGGGTTTCAAACAGTGGACATTTCTAGCCCCACCTGGCAATGCCAGGAAAAAAAAATGGGCCTTCTGCGTGCAAGGCTGATGCTTTGCTACTGAGCTTTGGTCCTTCCCAATTTCTGAGATAACGTGACTTACCGTATTTTTTGCTCTATAAGACTCACTTTTTCCCTCCTAAAAAATAAGGGGAAATGTGTGTGCGTCTTATGGAGCAATTGCAGGCTGCGCAGCTATCCCAGAAGCCAGAACAGCAAGAGGGATTGCTGCTTTTCACTGCGCAGCGATCCCTTTTGCTGTTCTGGCTTCTGAGATTCAGAATATTTTTATTCTTGTTTTCCTATTCCAAAAACTAGGCGTGCCTTGTGGTCTGGTGCGTCTTATAGAGCGAAAAATACGGTACTTCTGAGTACATAGAATTGCCAGGAGATGCTGGTGCCTGAATCTGGGACCACCTTCCAGCAAAGCACATCCTGTATCACTCAGCTTTGGCCATGCTAATTCTATTGGTATGTCTTTGAGTAGGCATTCATAAGTTCATGCTACAAATCTCTGCACAGACACCCTTGGGAATGGGGTTGGTGGGGAGCATGTGCCTTTGCTGGCATCTGTTTGTGGCTTCCTAGGAATGCCCTCCACCCATCCGCTGAGAACCACCGTGCTCCAAATCTTGCACAGATGCTGGTGAACTCCAGAAATTCGAGTAAGCTAAATGAACAGACTCTACAGCATGTTGGGCTGTTAGAATTCCTTGGCTTCCCTACAATATTTATTCTTCAGCGTGGTAGATTTCTCTCTCTTTTCCTTAAATACAGAGCTGTATTTTCAAAGCCAAATTCCCTTCCTTCATATCTGCTTTCAAAATATTCCCCACAGGCGTATTCCGCAACACATCATTGATGCAGTTATAACGCCTTAGTCGCGGGTTGATACTGGACCATCTACACATCGTTCTGCTTTATTAGTTGTTTCTGTGATGCTTCCCCAGTGTTAGTGTGTTGTTGTCATTTGGAGGGACACTTTTGTGCTATGGTGCAGCAAACATGGCGGTGGCGGTGGCGGTAACCCACACACACAAAAACCCCTCACGGAACATTTGCTGTATGAGAAGTTGCAAGATTTCAGCAGGAAGCTACAAAACGTGTATCAACTGAAAATGAAGCAGCATGTCCAGCCCAAAACATTTGCAGGCACAAAAAGTATTGAAAGTGGGATTGTGCTGATATCACAATGAGCACAAATGATCATGAATGGAGGGCCCTAAGTTCAGGTTGAAACTTTTGCAGGCTCAGGTAGTATTGATAGCAGGAGCTCATAGAACCACCTGCTCCCATGAGCACATTTCTAAGTTTCACAGCTGTGCAAAAATCCAATCTCACCTGCTGAATTGATGCTCGGTTAAGCAAAACCTCTGTTTAGATTTCCCATGCATTCAATAAGCTCTGATTCAGCAGGTTGAGATCAGACTTTTGCAAAGCACATCCAGGTAACAATGAGAAAAGCTCTTGTCCACCAGGGGAATTATCTGCACACAATGTGATTAAAATACAGGTCAAGCGAAAGTGTGCATGAGCCCTTACTTGGTTTATCAAAGATAGGCCAAACATTGAAAGGAGATTGAGGAAAAAACCAGAGCTGTGTTTGAACTGGTTGCTGTGAACAAGTGGCCTCTAGCGGTAGCAATTAATACTTGCAAGCTACAGTATAACTAATTAGCAGAGGCTTTTGTGTTGATGGTGAAATCATACCTTATATCTTCCTATCTGCTCCTTGTCTCAATGTTCAAATGTTATTTTTATGGTAGCACCTTTATTTGATCTGATGACCTATCATAGTTATCTATTATAGTTTATTACAGATATGAAATCAGACGTTCTCTTCTGAGGCAAAGCTGGTGGCGACCTGCAAAACAGCTTTTTCTATGGTGGTGTGAGGCATTCAACATTAAGGTTATCTTCCACTTTTTATGTCTTCTGCTAGCATAGCAGTTGAAACATTTTCCTTTTGAAACAAGCTTTTGATTCTGTTGCTGCTTAATGTATTGCTAGTGCTACACTTCCAGGGGTTTTCTCTTTCTTTTCTTTTTGCTGCTGTTTCAAATTTGCATATTTGTGTTTTTAAATGGTTATAATCATTGTTTTAGCTTGCAATGTATTTGTATTTCACTTTCAGAAACTTGTTTGTGGAACGAGTACATATATATATATATATAGAGAGAGAGAGAGAGACAGATGGAGCTTATAAATTTTATAAACAGTCTTCTATGCTCTTAATTGCCAGACTGCCCTCCTGGATAACTGCTACAAAGATGCATACTTGCCACTATTATCAATGCTTTTTAAAAATCCAAGTTAGATTACTACAATGAGTTGTACATGGGGCAGCTCTTGAAGACAGTCCAGAGACTTTGATTGGTGGTTATCCAGAACTTGCCATTCTAAACATATAGGTCCTTTCTAAGTCCTGTTTTAAAAGATCTGCATTGGTGTTGTTATGTACTGAAGTTCTCACCCTGGGCCAGCAGGGGGATACTGTAAATAGTTTTCACTCAGGTCCACATATGCAAATAAGGGATTGAAAGTGACGTTCAGTGATTGGATAGTTACAAAAAATGGTTACTGTTGCGTTGTAGTGGAGCTCTATATAAGCAGGCTGGGTGAACCCTTGAGTTCAGTTCTGTTCTGCCTGTGAATAAACAAGAGCTGGTTGAAGAATCACTGTGTCGTCTGATATGTTCACCCACAACGTAACAGGTGTCCTGTGTGTTTCTGGGCTCATATCAATGTGACCTAATTTTTTAAAACCTTAAACAGCTTGGGAAACAGGGAACTGTCTTTTCCCATATGCACTTATCCCAAATCCAAGTTCAGATGAGATGGCTAGCAACTGGAGAGAGGGCCTTTTCAGTGATGGCACCCTGCTTATGGATTGTGATAAGTGAAAGAAGCACCAGCTCTTTCATCCTTTCATTATCCAGCCTTTTTATTTCTCCAAAGCATGTGGCATTTAATCATTGTTTTATTGCTTTATTGTTTACTGGTTTGTCACCCATAGCAACTTACAAAAGATGGAACCCGCAATTGTTTCTCAGTATAAGCTACAACAAACGTTTGAATATTTATAATTACAATTATTATGATTACATGCAGCCTAGAAGTGCTTTAAGCAGACAAAATAAATAATGATGCTTGTATTTGTTTGTGCAAAACAGCTAAGAGACCTGGAAACAGGTGTAAGTACCTGGAAGTACCTGGAAGAAGAACATGGAGTGGAAACGATGGGGGAAACCGCCCAGTCAAATTTAGTGAGATTTTGCTGAAAACCCACTGCACACATCAAAGATTTCAGGGTTATTGCTAATTCCAGTAATGGCTGGCAGGGTGTGGGGGATTGGAAGTGCAATTTGGCTTGGTGCCCAGACTAAATGCAGCCTCTTCCAAGCTGCTTTTCCTACCAGCGATATTTAAGGCCAAGTGACAAATGTTAATGAAAAGAAATTGCAATATATTTCTATACCAATCAAGCATCTTAAATATAAATTCAGGACCACATTTCCTGGAATCAGACAGAACAAAGTTAGAAAGTACATGTTGTGTGTTGCATTTTAATGCTCAGGGAAAGAGTGGGGGGGCGCATTGCGGAAAACCTTCATATATTCATTCCACGTAGTGGTATTTCTTCGCAGAAAAACAAGAAGGCTGCATGGTCTTTTGTAAGGAAAACAACAGTGGCCCTGAGCCTTCTCCTCAGAGCAGTTTCCCAAACCTCTGAATAAAAACTGGAGGCACAACTCTTGCACATGAAATGGCTTACTTTTAGAGCCTCATACCTGTAGCACAAGTTGCTTAGCCCAATATAATCTGCTCTCTCCAGCGGAAGCTTTCCAGGGTTGGGTGAACCCTTGTGCACTGCCAAAAAAGGAATGAAAGATAAAATGCGTCAACAAATAAAGAGGACGAGTAAGGACACTGATTTGCATAGCATTTGCTTATGCCCATGTACACGTATAGCTGCAAATCTATAAATAATTATACTATAATTTAAATAGAAATAAAATAGATCTTACTATGGTTTGGTAGACTGTGGCCAGATTACCTGTCCAGGTGTCAGCTGCTGATGAGCAATTGCAAATCTCCTGCTCTCCCTTCCGGCAGTTCTTTGCCTTTAAATGGAACTTGGGCTGACCAGCCTTTCAAACACAGGTCATTTGAAATAGACACTGTCTTCTGTAAGCAGGAAAATGACAATCCTATTCCAGGGTTTGGGGCGGAGGTCTTTCCATCACCTTCTACCTGTCTTCTTCCACCTGAACTTCCCAGCTGGGACCTACAATTTGGGTCTGAAGCAGAAGTAGCATTTAGCAAAATTTCACGCAACGAAACTTTTGTGGGCCCAAGGAACGCATAGCAATTCATTCAAATGAGGTTAATTGTATTGTAGCTTTTTTTAAATAGCTGGGCAAAGAAGAAATGAATGTAGCTGGCAACTTAAAAGCCAGAGGAGAGGTTTGTCTCCCAAATTCTGTTATAATCAATGGGATACTATTTACATAAAAATAAGTAGGCGATACAAGTCATAAGGGTTTGCATTAATTTATAGAGTACGTCCTGCTTTTATTCATAAAAAGTGGGTGGTGTTGTAGCAGGAAAAGCGGGGATAGCTCTGGTACCCACTTAATCTAAGCTTTAAATAATGCAAATGAGAACTGGTTATCCAGCCATTGCAGAGACTGGAATTTATGTTTCCAAAAAGCAGAAATGCTTAATGGAACCCCAATCGTCTCAGTTTTTTTCCATCTTTACCCACTGTTCACCCTTACCTTCAATAATGAGAAAAAACCATATGGCTGAGCTGACATGCATCAAAATGCAAAGTAAGGTTTGGTTCCCTGAATGTTCTCGCGTTTTGCGTTTGTACTGAGGCTCCATCTGGTGAACGAATGTAGTTCGTTCAAAAGGACTTAGTGTTCTGCCTCTGCTCTTTACACTTCTTTCCTGTCTGCAATGGGATGCAGTGTAGATTTTGGAATGTTTTAATCTTTTTACTTTTAGGATCTTAAGTTTTTCTGTGTTTCCATCCACTTGTTATGATTTACCATAAAATCTTAACTAAAATGATATTATTATGATTGTTATTATGATTATTATAAAGAAGAACCCAAAATCTTGAACACTATTTTGTGGGATTTTGTTTGGCCTAGGAAAGGCATTGGCTTTCTCATATGAATGATGAAGTTTTTCTTACGGGCAAAAAACTACTTTTCCTTTTCGTGTCACAAGAATCATCATAATGTAAGAATGGGGGTTAATGGGATCAGGATGATTGAGTTTGTTCCTTAATAATCCCTGACACAGAGCACTTGCAGACTGTTAGGGTAGGATTCACTTACATTCCACCAAATTTTGGCTGTGCAAATGATTTGGTGCTCTTGTGTAACAAACAAGGAGAGCCAATGCAGGGTAGGATAGTGGCTAAAGTGTCAGAGTAGGACCTGGGAGCCCAGGTTTCTAGTCCACACTTGACCACAAAGCTCACTGGGTGACCTTGGGCCAGCCACAGTCTCTCATCCTAACCCACCTAAGTTAACTGGCGGAGGAAAGGGGGGAGTGCACTGCCCCCGATACCACGGTCCCAGTGAGATGTCATCGTGGCTACCTCCCCCGCGCTGGGCGCCACGACCCAGGACATGCGCCACACCCCTGCAGGCAGTGTGTCATGCCCCTGGGATGCACGCCACACCCCTGCGCGTGGCATGACATGCCCACGGGACGTGCACCACACACCCCGGGACGCACGCCAGTCACATCCCCGTCTACTCTCTGCTCCCAGTGCTGGAGCATGAAGCTCCACCACTGCCTAAGTTACCTTACAGGGTTGTGAGGATTAAATGGAGGGAAGAGAAATATATACAATGGACACTCTGCGAACGTGATCTGTGCGGGATACACGTTCGCAACCCGCGCGTGCGCAGATGCTTCTGCACATGCGCAAAGCGTGATATAGCGCTTCTGCGCATGTGCGACTGCTGAAATCTGGAAGTAACCCGTTCTGGTACTTCCGGGTTTTGGCGGGTGCGTAACCTGAAAAAATGCAACCTGAAGCGGCTGTAACCCGAGGTATGACTGTATATGCTACCTTGAGTTCCTTGAAGGA
Source organism: Podarcis melisellensis (assembly GCF_964234715.1). Lineage (NCBI taxonomy): Eukaryota > Metazoa > Chordata > Lepidosauria > Squamata > Lacertidae > Podarcis > Podarcis melisellensis. The sequence continues at coordinate 82,923,823 of NC_138531.1, forward strand.
AAGTTGGGATATATAATAATAATAAAAAACCAAAAAACCTGCTTGCCTCCTGAAATAGAACTTTATGACAGGAAAATGCACTGTAAAGCGTGGAGTGGCAGCAAAAGAGTTGGCAGGCACCTGCGATTAGAGAGCAGAGTGATCAGGGGCCCCTAGTTAAAACAATACATAAATAAAATAGGAGATACAGCCCAGGATCTTACCAAGGATGCTGGTCCAACATTCTGCAGATGCCAACAAGAACGCGCCTATATAACTTCCCTGTTCTCACACTAAGGACCAGAGCCCAAATGTCCCCCTTTTAATTAGCTGGTTTTAATTAATCAACCAACACATTGTAACTCTCTACTGTGTGCAGCGCATCATTTCTTTACACAGCAACAGCCTCTCTTCTGAGGACTTAAGAACCAAGAAGGTATTTGCTCTTGGGTTAAACTTAGACTAGAAAAACAACAACAACAACATAATTGCCTACGATAGGATATCAGAAGTTAAACATTCAACAACTGTGCACAGACTACGTGGGTTTGCATTTATGCTCCTGTCAAGGTATACCTTCCCTGAGATTGTAATAATTACTTATTTTTATATAAAAAAAGAAATATTCCCTGTCTTCCTTCAAGACAGGTAGCTGGATATCACTGGATCACATTCATCCAGTGCTTGACCAACTGCACTGGCTCCTGGTGGAGTACAGGGTCAGGTTTAAGGTGCTGGTTTTGACCTTTAAAGCCCTATGTGGCCTAGGACCCACATACCTACGGGATCGCCTCTCCTGGTATGCCCCGTGGAGGACCTTAAGGTCCACAAATGACAACATTTTGGAGGTCCCAAGTCACAAGGTGGTTAGATTGGTCTCAACTAGGGCCAGGGCCTTTTCAGTACTGGCTCCAACTTGGTGGAATGCTCTGTCACAAGAGACTAGGGCCCTGCGGGACTTGACCTCTTTCTGCAGGGCCTGCAAGACAGAGCTGCTCCGTTTGGCCTTTGGTTTGGACTCAGTCTGACCCTTATGTTTCCATCCCTTATGGTTTTGATCTATGGGCTACTTTTAAAATGAGGCTACATTTTAAATTGCATTTTAACCTGTATTTTAAATTGCCCCCCCATTATGTTTTTACTGTAATTTTACTGGTGTTAGCTGCCCTGAGCCTGGCTCTGGCCGGGGAGGATGGGATATAAATTTTATTATTATTATTATTATTATTATTATTATTATTATTGTTGTTGTTGTTGTTGTTGTTGTTGTATCGAAGAACATGAGGAGAGTCTGCTGGGTCAGGCTGATGGTCCATCTAGTCCAGCATCTTGTTCTCACTGTGGCCAACCAGGTACCCTATGGGAAGCACTAAAGCAAGACCTGAACATACCTGCACTCTCCCCATCTGTGATTCTCAGCAACTGCCATTCAGAGGCATGGTGCATTCAGAGGAAAAACATAGCCATTAATTAATTCTGTCCTCTGTAAAACAACCAGGAGGCTCCACACTGACTGGCAGCAGTTCTCCAGGCTTCCCAGGTCCTACCTGGCAATGCCAGGGATTGAACCTGTGACTTTCTGCATGCCAAGCAGGTGCTCTACAACTGAGCCACAGCCATATCTGATGCAGCAGTCTGCCTGAAACCTGGGGGCAAGCCGGCAGCAAATCACACCATGCAAGTTGGAATTAACTCTTTAGTAGGAAGAAGACGACCTGCACAGACTTGGTGGAATATCAGGCCTAATGAGCAGCTCTTCCCTGATAGGTCTTGCCCCAAGGATCAGTTGCCTGCCTCCCAACAGCTGTCTAAGTCCCTTCCTCTCTAGGGCTTTTTCCAAGCAATCAGAGACTGTGCCTGGTTGCAGCCTGTCACTGCAGCGTCCATTTCAGCCCTCTTCTGGTTCTGGGAAACAGGAGCGGAGGGGAGCTTGCAGCAGCAGCAGGAGACACTGGCCTCTTCGCCTCCCTCCTCCCCGCTTCAGCTTCTGCCTCTGATTCTGGATTTCTGTCTACCACAGACTCACTAAATCCTGTTACCTCTTCAGCTTCCAACATCTCCTCTTCCCAGTCTTCTCCCTCTAACCACTCATTGTCATCCCAACACCAGTCCCTGGGCTCTGAGCCTTCTTCATTTGGTGGTACCCCACCTGGTTCCACCTCTGTGTCCATGACATGGGAGTGCATGGAAATAAATCAGAATTAGAGTTTGAATGAAACTCAGAGGTCACCCAATCCAACCTTTGTGAACCTGGTGCCCTCCAGACTTTTTGGACTACAGCTCCCATCAGCCTCAGCTAGGGAGTTGTAGTCCAAAACCAGGTTGGTGAAGGGACCACAGGACACAGGACACAACTACAGCATTCTTGCCCGACCTCTGCTTAGGCACCTTCAGTGAAGGAGCACTCATCATCACCTCCCAGAGGCAGTTTGTCCCATTGTTGAACTCCTCATACAATTAGAGTCTTGCTACTCGTGTTGAGCCAAATTCTGCTTCCCTGCAAAGTCTAACCATTGATCCCAGTACTGCCCCAAGGAACAACACAGGAAAAGTCTGTTCCAGCTTCTGCCAAACAGACCTTCAGATGTTTGAAGAGGGCTCTCACACCCCCCTTTAACCTTCTCTTCTCCAGACTAAACAACTTGCCCAACTTTTTCCAAGTGATCTTTAAGCAGTTCAGAACAACAACATTTTAATCAGGCATTCTCCGGAGGCCTTTGTTTGTTAGTGATTTTAATGAACTTTGGTCTATGTTCTATTTTTCAGGAGGGGGGTGTTGGGGTTTTTTTGTTTTTGCTGAGGCTGCGTCTTCTCTGGGAGAATACTGAGCAAGTGTTTTGTTGTATTTTGACTTTTTGTTGTATTCTTAACCTCTCTCTATAGGTTGTTTTTTTAGGGAATTGTTAGCCTCCCTGACTCTTTTGGAAAGGTGGGGTGCAAATGTTTTAGACAATTAACAGGGACCAGAAAAAAGAGGGACTCTTGTCATGATTAGATTGCATTTTGTATTTTGGTTTTAGTAATTTGGCAACCCTAATAAAGCAGAAGCACTAGGGCTAATTTTTGTATCTGGTAACCTAGGAAGCTAATATTTGTTAGAGACATTTATTTCAAAAAGTAAAAACCAGGACCCCCCGAAAGTTCTTGAGCTTTTTTCAGACAAACCTCAAAATTAGACAAAGCACTGCCTTTCAGAAATTCCCCCCACCTTTGAAATCCTGATAATGTCCAGGAAAATCCAGACACATGACAGCCTTTTTTAAAAAACATGTACACACCTCTTCATTGCGTTATTTCCTTTCCTTTACCAAGTTTCTTTAAAAAGTCTGTATAATAAAGCCTTGCAGTTTCACTATCTGTAACCTCAGAGTCAAGCCGGAACAGAGCAGTTACATTTGAGCAGTGTTTGTTTGTGATTTGTTCTTTCCACTTTGGATGTGAGGTGCGAAGAAGATCGCCCACTCTGGGCTTTGCTACTTTAATATGCAGATGTGAGACGAGAAGAATCAAGCTGCCAATCTGGACTTTGCTACTACATTTCCACATATGTGAGAAGGCCGAATCTCAAGGAAACACAAAGCACAGCTTTGGGCAAGGATAATGCTGTTTTCATCACCCACTGTCATTCAGAATCCTATGGGACAGGGTCTTTGCTTTGCCACCCCAAGTGTATACAAGGCAATTTTGTCTTCTCTCGACCTCTCACAAACACACCTAGTAGCAGAGGTGCTACCAAGGATTGAGGGCCCCTGATGCAATGTCCTGAACATTGAGGGGGCCTGGCCCCCCTCAAAAAAAGAGATTGGGCCCCCCCACAGTGTCTCAGCTCCCATGAACCGGGTGCCCTTGCTTGGTACAGACATAGGAGAGGGTCTTCTAAGTGGCTGCTCCCGGACACTCCCTTCTAGTGAGTTGCTAACACCTGGGACTTCATGGATGGGGAGGTGGGAGGGAGAAGGCAGGCACATTCAACTGCCTAAAGGCATTTATGTCACCCAGGAAATCTCAGCCGCAGAGATAAGAGGAGTCATTCTGCTGTCTGGAAAAGTCACTTCCTGACTTGCATGGAGAGGCCATTTTCAACAGAGCTCAGCACCAGAAGTGTGCAGCTGTACTGAGGAAGCACCAGGGGTTGAAATTTTGCACCCCCTAACAATTTTGCGCCCAGGACAACTGTCTCTGTACCCCCTCCCCACTTTGCCACTGCTCCCTTGCTATAATAATAATAATTTATTATTTGTACCCCGCCCATCTGGCTGGCTTTCCCCAACAAAGATGAAAAATACATTAAAAGCTAGACTGGCTCCCTTGGCAGGTGAAGGCCTTTTTTCAACAGGCTTAGGGATAGCATTAAAAGCCGTCAGTTTCCCCAATGTTTTTAATAGCCCTTAGAGACCGACAGGGTTTAATTCTATTAATGCTTAAAAAAAAAATAATAATTCGGCTGCTCTGATTTTATCTGTAAGCCGCCTGGAGTCCCTAGGAGCGAAAAGGGTACAAACGCATAAATAACAGGAAGCTCTCATCAAGGCCACACAGGCGTCTTCTTACATAGCTGTCAACCTTCCCTTTTTTTGCGGGAAATTCCCTTATTTCAGCGCCATTTCCCGCTGCTATCCCGGATTGTTAGATATCCCGTAGGCTGTCTCCGGGACAGGTGAGGCTGCTGATCCCGTATTTTCAAATCTGAAAGTTGACAGCTATGGTCTTCTTAACAGCAGGTGCTATGAAGCCTCGAGCAACAAAAAGCGGGAGGACCTGGGAGGTTGTTTTGACTCCCCCTGGCTGGCACCCTTTGGCGCAGGTGCCCGAGCAACCAGGCAGCGGGCGCTGTGCATCTTTGATCCGGGCTTGTGCGATCTGCTGACTGCTAATCGTTTGCTGCAGGAGACAAGCGAGGAACAGCGGCGGCAGCAGCATCACCCAGCAGCAAATCCGAGGAGGTCGGCCGAGCAGCAGTAGCGGCGGCCCCGCCTCCTTTCCCCTCCCTTTCCTCCTGCGCGCCGCTTTCTGCCGCCTGCGCCTCCTCTCCAGAGCGGATCTGCGCTCAGGCTGCCGCTTGCGATGGAGGGCTTGCCTTCGACCTCCTTGGAGCTGAAGAATGGGAACCCCGCCGCGCCGGCAGTTGCAGCAACAGCAGCAGTGGCGGCACCATCATCATCATCACCACCATCAACACCAGCAGCCGTTTCCCCACGATCCCTCCGCAGCAGCTTTCTGACACGTGTCCGGGACAAGCTCTGCTCTTGGTGAGCACAAAAGGGCGAGCGAGCGAGGCGCTGGCACCCGATCAATTCCCTTCGAGGGTTTACAACCCGATTTTGAGCAGACTTTTGTTATCTTTACGCTTCCGGGCTGCGCCTTCCGTGGCGCACGTGCTTTTCTGAAGCGGCACGCGGTCGCAGCGCTTTCTGCTTTTGTGGGGGGGGGGGGCAAGGAAATGTTCACGTGGGAAGCAAGTTTGTTCACTTTCTGGCGGAGGAATCCTTCCTCTTGAGTAGGGTGGGTTGGGGTTGGCTGGCTGAGGCTGTGCCCTCTGCACATGCTCAAGGCGGACTTTGTTTTTTGTGGTTAGTTCGAGAGCGCCACGGGGTATTCGGACAAGAGCCTTCGTGCATCCGCTTAAGTCTTAGTGGTTTATGGCTGGCTGACACAGAATAAAGAAATTTATTTACTTGGGGAGCGGTGAAGCATATGCTATGTAGGCAGAAAGTTCCCGGCTGATTATTATTATTTTGTGTATGCTGCTGGCAGAGGCTCTGGAAAGTAGACAGTGGGGAAGGGCCTTGGCTGACTGGAGGAGCATCTTCTCCGCATGCCTGCTTGAAACCATCGAGAGCTGCTGCCAGTCAGTGTGGACAGTACTAAGTGGGTCAATCATCTGACTCCCTCTATGGCAACTAAAGTTCCTAACATTAGATGATAGCCTGACCTGGCATAAGTCAGTTTTCTACACCCTACAAATGTCTGAAGGGACCTAGGATCAGCCTGTAGACCTCTAGAGGCTCATATGATGGCAGATCAGTTTCTTTAGGGTGTGGGCAGGGGCAAACCTAGAGATTGGTTAGGTTGGTCCTCAGCCCAAGGGCACAAAAATCACCACAAAATACATCTCCTTGCCAAGGATGCAAGGGAGCATAGGTACGTCGCCTCTGGGTCTGGGCTGAGATGTTGGTGCCAGTGAACAAGAACAAAATGCTTGCAGCTAGGTACTTGCATGCCCCAACACCTGAGTGGCCGATGGGTGGAGTAGCCAGAGAGGTGGTGCAACCAAAGTAGTGGGAGGCTGATGCATTTAGGTGGCTGGCAATTCAGTATCGGATGGCTGTTTTGAATTCCAGGTTTTCTTTGCTCTGTAAGCTTTGCTCCTTTAAGTTGCAGACAGAATAATGGAATATTGGTTGTTATTGTAAAAGAGTATCAAATGAGAGCCCAGCAGAAAAGTTGGCATCTATTTGCTTTTGCAAGGAACAGGCGGAAACTTAATGTTTTTCCATTGGAATTGATTTGGTAGTGTGGGGGGGTATCTGAGTAGGAAATTCAATTTTTGTGGTGGGGGAGGAACCAGCTGCTGTGAAATTGATTGGAGGATCTGGGGAAAATTAATCTTGGCTGGAATGAATATTTGAAGTATTAATTAATTGGATGGTAAACTGTGAGAAGACAGGAGTGCCTGGCGTGTTCTGGTCCATAGGGTCACGAAGAGTCGGACACGACTAAACACAACAACAACAACAAAACTGTGAACTTTGTAAAAAAAACCAAATAACTGAGAGGGCATCTGGGTAGGGAATTAATTGAAGGAGAAATGATTAGTGGATTAGGTTTGCCCACCCATCCTGCCTTGTGCTTAATTTGTGGTTATGGTCAAGTCACCTACCTTTCCGTCTTACTTGTTTGTCGTTGTTGATATGGGTGTAGGTGCAGGAAACATAGGTTCAGTCCACACCTCTCTCTGCCTGGTACTCCGAGATCATGGTCTTGAGCAACTGACTTTCTCCATCTTGTCCAATATTCTGTTGTCAACAGCAGTTGGCCAAATGTGTCTGGGAAAGTTGAAGCATGATGGCAGTATCATCCTCTTAGTCTTAAAAGGTATAATCGCAGGTCTGTGCACCTCACTTGGCAGGGCCTAGACAATCAGTTGATCATAGAGGCTTCCCTGCAAACAGAGCTCACCTGAGGCAAAAGTGGCTGTTGGGTGGGGCAGAACGGCCATGTTTTTGGCAGGTAGGTCCCTGCTGCTTATTGGGGGAGGGCAAGGCAATGGGGATGTTGATGTCAAGACTGGTATGGCAATGTGTTTTATTGGATCAGCTTGGTGAATACACTTTTAGGACTGGAAATTGCTTTGCTGTTATAAGGTTGTACAGAGCGCTTTTTCTCCACCTGAAACTCAGTTCCAGCGCCCCTCAGGTGGGTGCCATTGCCTTCATAAGATAACAAGGGTGAGGTCCGGCACCTTTTTCTAGAAAAACAGCACTGGTTGTACGCTTGTATGACAATGGAAGTTGGCCTAATGTGCCTACCTGAACTGTTAGCATCCCTCTCATTATAAACAGATAATGTCATAGCTAGATATTGCTGTGCTTTGTGCAAAGCTAATGATTTGTTGCAGCCCTTCTGTGAAGTGAAGAAGGGTTAAGCTCTTATCCCTATACTGGGACTTGACCAGATTGGACTTCAGATCTGTCTCCTGCTTCTGTATCTTTTTTTATAGAATTCCAAACGATTAAACGAATGAATCTTACAGGGAGGGGGGCTTGTCTCAGGCAGTGCTCTCCTCTCTTTCAGAGCCAAGCGATATAGGAGATTGATAAAACTGCTTGCTTGAGACCTTTTGATGGAAATTATTGCTCTGTAAGGTTTAAGGTCCAGGTTGCAGAGCAGATTGCAAAGGAATTTCTGCTTCTTAAACTGGCAGCCAAGTTTTTTCTTGTATTATTATTCTAAACGAAGAACCTTGCATTACCTCCTGGAAGAAAGGTCAAGTGATATATTTTTGCAGAATGGCAGGCCTTTGCGTCAAAAGGCCTTCAGACTGCAACATGTCATTGCGGTAAGGGGAGGGAGGACATTATACAACAGTTTCAACTGGTGTTGAAGGCTGAGGCCTGTGGATATAGTGGCTACAGGTTGAAGAACAATTAACCACAACTGAGTAGTTGTTGCTTAGATTCTGTTCTTCAATCTGAAGATTCCAAATTACTGAGGTTCTGAAATGCCTTGGCTAAAGTGGATGTACTTTTAATCCTAGCTAATGTTGCTTGGAAATTCAAACCCCATGTTAAACCCCTTCTTTCTTAAATGTAAAGGTAAAGGGACCCCTGACCATTAGGTCCAGTCGTGACCGACTCTGGGGTTGTGGCGCCCATCTCGCTTTATTGGCCGAGGGAGCTGGCGTTTGTCCGCAGACAGCTTCCGGATCATGTGGTCAGCATGACTAAGCTGCCTCTGGCGAACCAGAGCAGCGCATGGAAACGCCGTTTACCTTCCCACCGGAGTGGTACCTATTTATCTACTTGTACTTTGACATGCTTTCAAACTGCTAGGTTGGCGGGAGCAGGGACCGAGCAATGGGAGCTCACCCCGTCGCAGGGATTCGAACCACGACCTTCTGATCAGTCCTAGGCTCTGTGGTTTAACCCACAGCGCCACCTGCGTCCCATTCTTTCTTAAATTAGTGGTCCTTTAAAGTACTTAAATTATGCTGGATTGTCCCCCATTGTTCTTACAGCCCCCGTGACCATAAAAAAAGTTAATTTAGGTCTTACAGTGACTAAGAGCATGATGAAGAACAGGGAATTTTCTTGCACCACTCTTTTAGGACAGTGGAGATACCTAGGACCTAATTTTGGCCTAACTTTAAAGGCATTCTGCAAGTGATCAGCTCACTTCTCAGGCAAGAGTGATCTGACTCTCTCCTGTTGTTGTGCAGAGAAAAAAGATTGCCCACCACTGTCTTATGACAACATAAGAATTGCCTTACCAGAACAAGACAGAGGCCAGTTTAAGGCCTACACTAGAACTTAGGGCCACAGCAACTTTCTAAAGTCTCTTTGGGAAAAGGGAATTCAAAGTAGAAAAATGGCAGAAAGGCCTCCCACCATTTTGTGACTCTAAATAACAACTCCCCCATTACCCCTGCAGCTTTCCCTGCCCATGGCTGGTTACTATTATTATTATTATTATTATTATTATTATTAATTGAATTCTTTCATTGCTTTATCTTGCCCCGAGCAAGTGGAGGGAGATGCCTGGATACTAGGAGGGTACCTGACATTTCCACCATCTCTGGAGGTGTCTGCCTGGGGATCATTGGGTCTTGACTGTTTTCACACACTAATAACCACATTATGTAGAATTCTATTGGTTCTATTTTATCCTCACAATTGGAATGAATTTCAGGAGCCAAAATGCTTTTTCTGTGCAGCCTGAGGAGGGGCAGTGAACAACATCATAGTTCACTGTGGAATGAATGTCCGCCATTAAGAAAAAGAAGGTCGGAATAGGCGAGTAGATATGTGGACAGTCCCTGGATCAAGTGACTTTTTAAATTTAATTTCTCAAAAGTTCTTAACCTAGCTCCAAGTAGTCATCTGAACTAGCCAGGTGTTGAACAGAGAATCAATCAAAGCCAGTCTGTTTTTGGAAAAACGAGAGTTTAGCTCTTGTCTTACCCCAAAATGGCAACTAGACGTTCTATTTTGGCCACTGTAACATTGGTTTAAGGAGCCATTTGGTGCCTATTTAACGTATCTGAGTTTCTAACACTGTTCCTGTTCTTGATCTCTCATCAGCTCTTTATCCCATTGACCATGATCCAATCCTGGACCAGAGAATAACATTGGGAGAGTGCTTTTCAATGCCCTAGAGATTACATAATGGGGTACTACAGGGCACTATCTTATATTCAATGCTATTTAATGTCAATACGAAACTGCTGAGAGTGGTCATTAGGAGTTTTAGGGAAAGGTGCCATCAGTATGTTGATGACACTCAGCTCTATTTCTCCATAGCATCTGAATTGGGAGAGGCCATGCAGTCCCTTGGACTGGTGCCAGTGGTGAGATGAAGGAGAGGAAAACAAGCTGAGCTTGAATCCTAGCAAGTCAGGGGCTCTGTGGCCAAGTGCCTGAGAAACTGGTCAATTGCCTCCCCTAGATAGGGTTGTATTCTCCTTTTTTGGAGGAGCAGGTCTGCAGTCCGGGGATGCTTCTGGATCCAGCTTTGTCACTGGGGGCCCAAGTAGTCTCAGTGGCTAGAAGTGCCACTAGTACAGCAGCTACAGCTGTTCCTGAATTGGCCACACTGGTTTATGCAATGGTTTCTTCAAGATTGAGCTACTGCAATGCACCCTATGTGGGGCTTCCCTTGCAGTTCATGCAGAATGCTGCGGCATGGTTGCAAACAGGAGTGAGAGCCTGTCATCTGCTCAGATAGGTTGCTGATTTGCTCCCAGACCGTTCAAGGTGTTGCTGTTATCATTTGTGTCGAATGGTTTTTAATACTGAATTTTAAATTATTGTGCCACACCTTGGGATCGGATGGTGAAGGGTGGGTACAACAACAATGTGAGACTGTTGAACTTCCATTTAGCACTTATCACAGTCCTGATCGTAATAAACAGCTTAATTATATCTTCTCTCACTTTGATCAGGTAGGAGGAGTTCTTCAACAGAATCCAGTGCAAATATTAGCAGCTGCATGGGAAAATCACCTGCCATCAGCTTCCATCCAAAATATATTGAACTTATTGCAACTCCACAAGTTCTCTTGCCATTTGTACATGCGGCACTTCTGGAGTAAAAGCAACTCTTAAGTTAATTTAGGCTTCAGGCGCAACAGTTGAGCGCCCTCTTAATTTATAAACGCCTGCCTGGATTGCCATTAACGTAACGGTTAAAACATTTACCTGCAGTCACACTTTCATGTCTCGCGGTGTGAGTTAATAAACTCGCTTAGCTGCTTTGTGAGCTAGAAGAGTGAACTGACTGCCTTTTTGGCAATGTTTTTGAAACGTCGCTGTGGCTTACTCATTACTTCTTAATTTTCTTCAAAATTGAGCAGACTAAAGCTCTCTTAAACAGAAGAGCAGCCTGAAGACTTGAATTTCATAGAGTTTGAGTCTGATTGGGATTGCTTCCCAAAGTGACAGCAGAGTGATAAACAGGCAGTTCATTGGAAAGTGGGTGATGCCTCTAAACCGCAAGAGATGTTTTACTTGGTGTGATCCAAAGCTGCTGCAGTATATGAGTGAATATCTGAAAAATGCAGGTAGGTCAGGCTTCATTGGACTTCCCCACCTGTTCACCATGGCTGGCCATTAATTGGAAAGGAGAGAAATGGAGGACCCACCTGATTAGCCTGCCTGATTTCCATACATACTGCAGCAGTGTGGAATAAAACTGTGCTGAAGTGAGGCCTGTGCCACTGGAGTGTGTATTTTCAGAATGGACGATGGTGTCATTGGTAAGGAGGGCTTTCAGACATTGAGGCGGAGCCAAAGAGGTGCAAGCCATATCTATTTATTTATTTATTTAGCAAAGATTTATATACCACCATTAAGGAGGGTGGGGAATACCATGGCAGTGAGTGAACAAGGCATAAATTTGTCAATAAAATTGACAAGTACAAAATGCCTCACAAATCAGTAGATCAGATTAATACATCATCATGTACTACCCCTCAGGGAAAGCCTAGATGAGTTTTAAGCAGGCGCCCAAGTGCCAGATCTGCAGGAGCCTGCCTGACATTCATTGGGAGCGCATTCCAAGGGGCAGGTTCTGCCACACTGAAAGGACATAAATCGAACCATTGGATCACAAGCCACTACTGAGAGTGTCTCTCCCGAGGAATGAAATGACTGGGCAGGAGTATACTATACATGAGACAACTAATGAGTGGGACAAGCTTTTGTGGCCTGTGGCCGGCGGAATAAATCAAAGCCATGCGTTGTAGAACTAAATGTCTGCCTGAGATCACTGCCATTACCTCATCCCAGAAAGGAGCCAAAGCAATTAATCTTTACTGTCTTCACAAAGCGGGCCAGAGAGATGCATCCAAGTGCTTGGGAGGGGAAGGTTATTTTTCTTTTATTTATAGGCTGATAAATAATAGATAAGAACAGTGGTAATCAATAGGCATCCCAGTAGCACAATTAGGGGAATTAGTGGAGAGGGAGATGCTGGTTACGCATGTGTGTTTTCTGTTCTTTCCATGTGGAAAACTAAAGTTTTTGCCATCGGCGTTCCACACCGTGCTTCTAAAACCCTATAAAAGGTTATTTAATTCCACACATTTGCCTTTAATAACACGCGTTCTCATTATTAATAATTTATCCAGCACCTCAGATAGTTGTCATTTTATCATCTATTAATCTCGCTATTGATTGTTTTCTGCAGGCGATGACAAGTTTGTGCTGCGAAATGTTTTTTACATGGCCTGGCAATACTTGCAAAACCTGAACCCCCTCCTTAATTATGGTTAAGAAACCATCGCTGCCCCCAAAGCTACACAACTGCGAGTGATTAAGGCTCGGCTGCTCTCTCTGGTGATTTTAACTCTTCTGTGATGCAGTAAACAAAGCTTAAGTGATTGTGAATCAGGCACCTGAAGTTTTACTATGGTTCACATTAAATCATGATTTTACTAGGACCTTGGGGAGCCAGGACTAAGATCCCCACTCAGCCATGAAGTTCATGTTCTCTAAACTAACCTACCTAACTACCTCACAGGGTTGTTGGAAGGATAGCATTGAGAGGGAGAGAACCACTTTCTTTGGATGAAAGGTGGGATAGAGATGTGGTGATGATGCTTATGTGGTGTTAAAGAAAATGTATTTGGCCCTGTGACTTTCATTTCACTTCTGAATTCCCTGGCCTACAACCTACCAAATAAAAAGCAGCACATTGTTGGATGAATTGTGGGCCTGTTGAGTGCTTCAGCAGACATGCACAGTGTTAGAAACTCAGAAATATAAGCTAGGTGTCAAATGGCTCCTTAAACCATGGTTACAGTCGCCAAAACAGAATGCCTAGTTGCCATTTTGGGGCCAGCTGGCTCGAAAATTGTATTTTTGCAATGCGACTTTTTGGTTCCTGAAAGTCATTCTGATTCTACAGATAAAATATAACACATAGAATTCCAGAGGATGTGTTGCTAGTGTGTGAAAACAGTCAAGATCCCCAGGTATGCAGCTCCAGATGGTGGAGTTGTCAGGAGCTATCCTGGTGCCCGGGGCATCTTCAGTTGGTCAATAGCCGGGTTCAAAATGCTCCTGGTGAATTGTGAATGCTGAACACACTCACGGTCTCTCTCTTTTGCAAAAGGAGATGCGTGTGCTACCATACATGGTTGATAGGCTGAGAACATTTTGATAGGACATATTGCACAGGCTTGCAGTTTGTGTCTTGTATTATGTGTGTTTGTTTATCTCTTTATTGGTTTCTTTATACCTTTTGAAGCTTTTGATGTGTCATAATTATAGTGTCACGGTCCGCCTTTTGAACTTTCGACTGAAATAACCCCTGTTACCGTATTTTTTGCACCATAACACTCACTTTTTTCCTCCTAAAAAGTAAGGGGAAATGTCTGTGCGTGTTATGGAGGGAATGCCCACGGGTGGCATGCCTACGGATTTTCCTCCTCTAAAAACTACCTGCGCGTTATGGTCGGGTGCGTGTTATAGAGCGAAAAATACGGTACTTTATAAACTTCTCCAGCAGCTTCCTAGGAATGAATTAGAAATATGTATGCTACATAAATAAGTTTAAATGGCATCTCTTGAGTTTAAAGTAATGAATTCGCAGGTCGGTTTGCAGTGACTCCATAGTTCGCTATACACAATAAAAAGCATAAGAAATCTGCTGGAGAAGCTTTTGAAGCTTTTGTGAGGTGCTGAGCAATGCGATGTGGAAAAATTTTCTGTGGAATTTTTTTTGTTTGTTTCTAAAGTAACAGTGGATGGATGCCAAGTGCAAATACAGTATTAGGCAAGCTTGGCAGGTTCAAAGTGTTTAGCTTTGCTTGACGCGATGTGAATAAAATAAATTGTGACTGTGAGCTGATGGGTTTGTTTTAGTTCTGTGGTGGTTTGTATTTTCCCGTTCTTTATGTGTCTCCCCCCTTTATTTTCCCCTTTTTATACATTTGCAGTAAAAAATAATAAAAAATGCTAAACCAAATCAGTCTGTTGGGCAGGGGTGGAGAGCCCATGGGCCTTCAGACATGGCCAGCTTGGTCAATTGTCAGCGATGGTGGCGCTAACGTCTAACAAAATTTAGAGGGTCATAGGCATGATTTTTCTTGGTACAGTTTTGCTTCACTTGCTGAGGTGAGGTAACAGAAGCAGCTCCCAATTATTGGTATGTGGTTAATAATAATAAAAATGCATGAAGAAGAATAATGGTCTTCTAAACTTTTCTCATTCACAGGCATATTGTGAAAACGCTATTCCTGGGTCAGATACTTTCGCTGTTCATATGTGGGACTGCGGTTACAAGCCAGTACTTGGCGGACAAGTACCAGGTCAACACTCCAATGCTGCAGAGCTTCATCAACTATTGCCTGCTTTTCCTCGTGTACACAATGATTCTGGCCTTCAGAAAAGGTACAAGTGGGACCCACCACAGAATTGTGGAGTACAGTGGGACCTTGGTTCTCAAACTTAATCCGTTCCGGAAGTCCGTTCCAAAACCAAAGCATTCCAAAACCAAGGCACGCTTTCCCACAGAAAGTAATGCAAAATGGATTAATCCGTTCCAGACTTTTAAAAACAACCTCTAAAACAGCAATTTAACATGAATTTTACTATCCTAACGAGACCATTTATCCATAAAATGAAAGCATTAAACAATGTACTGCAGTCACACAATCGATCAGTAGCTGAACTGGGTTCCACACAGTCACAAAAACAAACCAAAAAGAGCCGCAAAAACGCAAAATAAATAGCAAAAACAGACAGACCTCAGCGTCACACTCAAAATGTGTGGCACTCAAATCGGCGCACGTTTGGCTTCCAAAAAAAGTTCACAAACCAGAACACTTACTTCCGGGTTTGCAGTGTTTGGGTTCCAAGTTGTTTGAGTACCAAGGTGTTTGAGAACCAAGGTACCACTGTATTCTTGTTCCAGTCAGTCAGCCCAGGATTCTCCATTCCATTTCACTTAACCTCTGCTCTCAGAATTCCATGCCCACTATTCATACTCTGTCCTCATGGGGATGTTTTATGGAGAGTACCCTTCCATATGGTATTTCCCTAAAGGTGCCATTTAAAAAAACAACCTGATGTTTAGATTTTATTTATTTATATAGCAAGATTTTTTCAAAATTCTCGTAAGAAGTTTACATAAAATAGTGTAATAGAAATACTCATAGAAAAAAAAGCAATAAAAATGAACAGGCTTTAAAAACAAGTATACATAATATATGTTATCACAGTATGGATAAAATAAGTTTTAGAAGTAATATTTCAAAACATTATTTGTGGATTGGTCATCTTTTTTTAAGATTTTTACTGTTAGTCAGGTTGGGTGGTGTTTGTTCTTTTTCCAGTGGAAAGGTGAACTGTAAACGTAACAGCTAAATAAACTTTTATTGTTTATCATTTTATATCGGTAGAAAATATTGGTACTCCACTTTTCCCTTTGTAAAACTAGACAATAAAAGTACTGTATTGTAAAATAAAAACGAACGACAAATAGAAATGAGTGGCGGCTAATAAAAAATGTAAACTCAATATTATTAATTATTATTGATTTATTATTTATACCCCACCTGTCTGGCTTGGTTTCCCCAGCCACTCTAGACGGGGAAAATATCAAAACTTGTCTGGTCAAACGCTTGTCGAAAAGAAAAGTTTTCACATGGTGATGCAAAGCTGTCGGAGAATGGGTAAGGCAGTGGCGTAGCGTGGGTTGTCAGCACCCGGGGCAAGGCAAGTAATTTGTGCCCCCTAACCTGTGGATTTGTGCCCCCTAACCCATGGATTTGTGCTCCCTTACCCTAACCCCCAGATGTTGCGCCCGGTGCGGCCGGCCCCCCCTGCACCCCCCACGCTACGCCACTGGGGTAAGGTAGGCCTCTCTGAGGAGCTTTGGAACATAGTACAGCCCTAGAGAAGGATGCCTCCTTGGTCAAATAGAGACACATGTGATGTAGCATTTAGAGTGTCAGACCAGGGTTCAAATCTCCATTTGGCCACAAAGCTCACTCGGTGACCTTGGACCAGTTGCCAGCTCTCTGCCAAACTTACCTCACAGGCCCAAAGATGGAGAGGGGGCGAAGCACATATGTCACTGTGGGTTCCTTGGAGGAAATAATAATAAAACTATCAAATGTAACTCAGATTGTTTTGGGGGATACAGAGGGAGCTTCTGTAGAAGAGATGGACCAGAGAGCAGAACCATGCCTAAATGTTGACATGCGTGTTTTGCTTTCTCTGCAGATGACAACAACCTCTGGCAGATCCTGCGAAGGAAATGGTGGAAGTACATTTTGCTTGGATTAGTTGACGTTGAAGCCAACTACTCCATCGTCAAAGCCTACCAGTATACCACCCTAACAAGTGTCCAGGTAGAATAGAGAGCAAAGAGTCTTGTGACACTTTAAAAATGTGTGTGTGTGTGAAGAGCCACCGATAAACGAGTGTGATGTATTGGTCAGAGTGATGGGCTAAGCCTAGGGAGACTCGATGCTTTAAATCGCCACCCAGCCTCTTGAAGTGACTGGGTGACCTTGGGCCAGTCAAGTTCTCTCTCAGCCTAACCTACCCCATGGGGTTGTGGTGAGGATAAAATGGAGGTGGGGAGAAGCTCCTTCAAGGAAAGATAAATAGAACGAGTGGACAGTGAAGAGGCTCAGTGTCATCACATAATCTCGAGACCGTGTAGGACTCTCTTACACGGGAGAGATGCAAAAAACCCACGAATGAGCATAAGTGGGGATTTGAACTGTGGCCTCCTATTCCAGCACTGTTTCAGTGTTTGAGGGTAAACATCCAACAGAGTCCTGCCTAAAATCAGGACAGCAGTGATTACCCAATTCATCCGTTAGAAACCTTTTGGTAGATTAAAAAGGTGTCCCCTAGTTAACGGGGCAGCAGATGCATTTTCTGAAAACTGGCTAATGACTTTTAATACAAATACTTAGAAAACATCCTCTCCAGCTCAAAACATCCTCTCCATGGGTGTCTTCCAGCTGCGTTCTCTGGATAAAAGATACCTTTTTGCTTCGTCTTGTTGTTTTCAATTTGAGGAAGTATTTTTGTAGATTTTGAGGCTTGATAATGGCGAGATGCTCGCTGCTGTTTCCTGGTAATTAAGGCTACAGCAGGGGTCTGCAACCTTTAAGACAAAAAGAGCCACTTGGACCCGTTTCCGAAGAAAAAAACAACTGGGAGCCGCAAAACTCGTCATTATAAAAATAACTTTTTTGTCACTTCTTTTTATTATTTCTTTGTTTGACCCCTCAGAATTACTCCTCCTCATAGAAATAAACGTTAAATTAACAAGTTACCTTTTTTTTGTGTGTGTGTTCTTCACTCCCCTTCAAAACAGTGACCAGCGTACATGCCCCCTTTCAATGTAGAGGGCGGGTGGGAAGGTGATGTTGGGACGGTGCGTGACTAACTCACACGCCGCCCCCATGCGATGTCACAGCCAGTACAGTGCCCGCCACAGTGGGGAGTGTCGGGGCGCACAATGCGCCTCCTCCCCTCGCTAGTATCTGCCCCGGAGCTGCGGCAAAGGTGTAAAAGAGCCACATGCGGCTCCGGAGCCGCGGGTTGCAGACCCCTGGGCTACAGCAATTCTTGGTAGGCCCCACTGGGAGTGAGCACCATTGAACTCAGTGGGACTTACTTCTGAGTAAACATGTGTAGGGCCAGGCTGTGGAAGAAACATAATGCAAACATTGCAACTTCTGTCGCCTTAGATAGAGATCCATGAGGGGGTGGCCCCTGTGGAACAAGCTGACGGCAGCAGATCGTTTAAAGGCAATGTTGTATGCCACCAACCTGGCTGTCTCTGTTAAAAATAGCTACAATGCCACCCCTATTGCGGTCTCTCCTTGAACAGGGTGAACGGATCAGGCAGCGAATGCCAGATATAATTCTGTGGGTCAGTGATGCTACAGGAGGGAGACATATTTCAGTGTATGTATGTGTGGAGGGAGGGGGGGAAGTAGAGCAGGGCTGGTTTAACTACCAACACCCCAGACAATACTGTTGTTCTAAATATATGCTAAGCATGAGAGGTACCTTACGCATCAGGAATAAGTGTTGCTGTACTGTTTTTAACACTTGATTGGGAGCCGCCCAGAGTGGCTGGGGAAATTTATTATTATAAATTATTATTGCTGCCCCATCATCAAAAAACACAAAAACCGCTTGGCTAGTTTCGACCTTGTTTAATTTGCCGATGTCTTCCCATGGATTGGAAACTTCTTAGAGACTTTTTGCATGAAAAAGAAAATGAAGTTATGATATCTAGGCTTGAAGATTGAAGATAATGTTGGTTTACAGAAGGTGAATTTGTTGGGTGTTATCATGGAGTGCATGCGTTGAATAATTCTGTATTATTACAGCTGACAGATGAAGAATTGAAAGTTCCTCTTTTTCTTTCCCTCTTCCCCCATCTTTCCTTTCTTTCTTATTTGTTCTTCTCCCTCTTACTCAGGCATAGGCAAACTCGGCCCTCCAGATGTTTTGGGACTCTACAACTCCCATCATGCCTAGCTGACAGGACCAGTGGTCAGGGATGATGGGAGTTGTAGTCCCAAAACACCTGGAGGGCTGAGTTTGCCTATGTCTGCTCTTACAGCTCTGTGTTTTTATTTAGATTATTTAGACTAGCTATTTAGTCTTGATACAAAGATATCCAATAGGAATCTTTTGTATTTCTTTCCAAATTTCAGTAAAAAATAATAAATGAATTGAATATTTGCCACCTGGAGGAGTTATTAGTCCTCATGTGCCCTTCTTTTTATGATCGGACTGTATGCCTTTCTGTACACGGCAGCTCCTAGACTGCTTTGGGATTCCTGTGCTGATGGCTTTATCGTGGTTCATCCTCCGCGCAAGATACAAACTGATCCATTTCATTGCGGTTGCTGTCTGCCTGTTGGGAGTAGGCACCATGGTCGGTGCGGACGTGTTAGCTGAGAGGCACAATGGGGAAGGTAAGGGCTGGAGAAAATGTCATGGTGAAATGCGAAAAACATTGTGTCCATGGGAGAATCCTCTGAGTGTTCAAATCCTTCCTCTGAATCAGATTTTCAGTAATTCCAGAATATGTCAAGTATTTCTGCTTTGAGGAAATAATAACCATGTTCTTGTTTCGATGGGGAAATATACGGGCGGGATTCAACTAAGCTGTTGAATGCACAGAATGAGGTCCTCTTATGCAATGCCACTCCTCCTTCCCCCTGTGAATCGCCTCACACCCCCTAAGTCTGCTCCTGGAGGGTTGGGGAGGGGGGGAACCCAGAAAAGGTTTGGGGCAGGAGGGGGGGGTCTTGCACACCTACAACATTTAGTACTGTGTTGAATTCCTATCAGTGTTCTTTGTTGAGAAAAGCCTGAATTCTGATATGCTAGGGCTTTGGGTCTCACTGGCTGGAAAATAAAAAGATGCATGGAATCAGAATGTCTGAAAATGTGTTGCCGACTACTGCATGGTTCTGAAATGTATATTCTGGCTTGGATGCTAAGGTAAGGAAGTTCACAGAGAAAAAGGTTTCTGTCTCTCTCCCTTGGGAAGTGCCTCTGGGAGCCTTGCTGGAAAATGTAGGGGGCTGGGGGAGTGGAAGACGGCAGTAAACCTTCCACAAACTTTCTTAAGTTAACTTATGTACATCTCTCCCCATCTTTATATTCTTTTAGATTCCAGGTAAAATACCATCTTTTTTGTTGGGTTTTCAGAGTTTGATAGGATAAGTATTTTTTTATTATTACTAATTATGCAGTTCATGAGAACTGGTGTAATCTTTCTGTTTTGTTAGGGTTTCATGTTACCCTGTTTTTGTTAACTGCCCTGTGAGTATTTTTGGCAAAGGACAGAAATCTCTAAAGAAAGCAATAATCTTAAAATCCAAGACTCTGAAATTAAATTAATACACACACACACACACACACACACACACACACACACAATTTATGTTCTGCTTAATCAACAAAACCTCTAGGCAGTTTACATAAAATACACTTTAAAATCCCCAGTAAGAGCAGATTTTAAAGACAAGCTTTCCTAAAAACAGTTATTTAGCAGGATATACCACCACCCCTCCCTGCCCCTGCTGTATGGCCATGGGGGGGGGACATTGCTAGCTTTTTTCTTGTTTTATAGGGCAGGAAATTTAGCTCAACATTTCAGATCTATTGAGGGGGTCCAGTCTCCCAGAATTATTTCCATTATCTTGGGTCTTCAAACAAAGCCTGTTATGTTCTGTTCTGTTCTGTGGGAGAACTTCCTGTCTTCTACCTTATGGTAGGACAGGCAGGTATTATAAATGAAATACTTCAATAAATGAATGTCTGAAGCTACCTTATGCAGAGTCGGGATTGGCCTGGTGAGCATCCGATGCAGTGCTGGCAATACCTCAAAGAACTACCATATTTTTTGCTCTATAAGACTCACTTTTTCCCTTCTAAAAAGTAAGGGGAAATGTGTGTGCGTCTTATGGAGCAATTGCAGGCTGCGCAGCTATCACAGAAGCCAGAACAACAAGAGGGATTGCTGCTTTCACTGTGCAGTGATCCCTCTTGCTGTTCTGGCTTCTGAGATTCAGAATATTTTTTTTCTTGTTTTCCTCCTCCAAAAACTAGGTGCGTCTTGTGGTCTGGTGCAGACCACAAGCGAAAAATACGGTATTTCCTTGTTGAATGGAAATGTACTGAGCATGCTTTCATAATGATGGCTTCTCCTTTTATGGATTTGGGAGAAGGCTTCCTCTCAACCACAGTACCTGCAATCTAGCAATGATCTCTGTCAGATCTTTCTCACCTGCTATTCAGGCTCTACAGGTTTGCTCCAGTTGGAGAGTCTATCCTAGATTTGAAGCCATTCTGCTCAGAAAGGCCCAGAGTTTCCTGGCAAATCTCCAGCAGTGTGAGAGGCAGAAATCCACAACCCAGCCATGCCAATAGGAAAAACTTGCATTAAATTCTGCTGCCTAAAGCAACAGGAGCCCTGCCAGGGTGAAAAAGCTTGCGTCTCTAATAAGAGCAGTGTTTTTTTAGCATTGATTTGATATTGAGCAAGATGCCACAACTGGATCATGTTACAGCTAGTAAAACAGTTCTAAATCCCGGGGCCTCCAAAAGCAAACCAAAAAAGGGTCTGTCATACTCTTAGCATCCATTTAGGAATTTACTGAGAACTTACAGAGATCGATGTATTGATTTTTTTTACAAAAGGGCTAAATTAGGCTGTTAATGTAAGAGGGGGGAACTTAAGGTCTTGTTCTTCCCTTAACTACATTTTGCTTGGTTTCCTAAAGTGCCCAACTAACAGGTAGTACATATTGGTCTGAAAATAAGTTGCCCCCAAATGCAGGCCGCACCGTGAAACAGAGATCTTTTTCAAAGGCAGCAAAACAAGATATCCTGACCCACAATTAAGCGTAAACATAGGCTTACACCCCAAGCCAGGTTTGGGGTGGGGTGGATGGAGTCCAGTCTATATGCAGACCAATACAGTACTTAAACATTCCACAAAACTATGTTTCAGAAAAGAAGGTTTTGTTTAGAATTCGGATTTTCCCAAAGATCTGATGATCAGCAGCAGACGAAGACTTGTTTGAAGCAGGCTGACTACAAACCATGATATATAATTAACCACAGTGTAGAGTTCTTCACAGTGAGACCTTTGGGTATAGGGCGGTATAGAAATTAAATTAATAATAATAATAATAATAATAATAATAATAATAATAATAGTTCGGACACAAATGTGGGCGTTAATTGGAAGTAGGGAGTTGTATTCAGTGTATGTGCCTAGAGTTCCACCAGAGCAGTGGGACTTCTTCTCCCCACCCCAAATCTGCTCCAGCCCTCCTCCCCGCCCCGCCCCCCCCCCCGTTGGAGCAGATTTTGATGGTGTGTGGAGGCTGCAGAAAGGAGGAGGATGCTCCATTGCACAAGTAGAAGTCTGCTGTTGCTCAAGCAGAACGACAGCATTGGATAAAACAAAGAAACTTCTTATCTCCTTGTGGCAGGTTTTTTTTTTAACCATGATAAACTATGGTTTATGAACTATGGTTTATCATGATGTCCAAACACAGTCATGTCTTCTGAGCTGAAAGAGAAAATAGATTCTGTGGCAAGTACCCGACACACTTTTTTAAATACTTCAGTAGTTGCCAATGTGGTGTAGTAGTTAGACCATTGGACTAGGACCTGGGAGACCAGGGTTCAAATACCGATTTAGCCATGACGCTCACAGGGTGGTCACAATCGCTCACTCTCAGCCTAAGCTACCTCATGGCATTGTTGTGAATATAGAAAATGGAGGAGGAGACCTTGAGTTCCTTGGAGGAAAGAATAAACCGTTGGAAAAATGATCTGTGTGCTTATACCTGATTTTGCCATTAAAAATGCCTGCAAGTTGGATTTTACAGCAGCCTCCCTCTTTTTGTGCGTGTCAATTTATATTTTCTGTGCAGGTACCGACGTGGTGATCGGCGATGTCTTAGTCCTCCTTGGTGCTTCCTTATATGCCATTTCGAATGTGAGTGAGGAATACATTGTGAAAAATCTGAGCAGAGTGGAGTTTCTAGGAATGGTGGGCTTGTTTGGGACTATTATCAGCGGTCTGCAGCTGTAAGGATCTATTATACGTACTTTAATTCTAATTAAGAAAACAAAAAACCTTCTGCATCACAGAATGATTTCTTCCTTTCCATGAATTGGTGGGTGTGTTATTAGTAATCCATTGCTAGCATTGCCATTAACCTGTTCAAGAGCAAAGGCGTCTTGTGGGGTTGCCAGGATGCAACCTGGAGAGGTCCTTTACATTTCAATTTTCTCCCAAATTGGGAGACTAGGCAGACATCACTTCTCTTACTCATCTCCCCGCCTTGCTCCACCATCTCTTTCATTTGCTTACCTCTTCTATCTTCTGTATCAAAAATAACATAAAGTTATAGGTTGGGATCTCTGGGTTGTGACCTGCACCCTTAGGCATCAAAGTATTTACCTGATTTGTTCTTCTCGTACCTGGTGTGTCTTTAACTTTCGTTTTGTGGCTTACGTGCTGTCCATGCTGTCCCTTGAAATTCCAAATCCTGTAAATGATTATTCATGCAAATTATCTCCTTGACTTTCAATGAACTAGATGTAGGATTAAAGACAATCTTGGGATTAATCATTTCTGGGCCGGGATCTTGTTTTTCTGGGTCACGTTGCCATCTTTTTAGAGACAAGAGTTTTTGCATCTTTTACAGTTGAGCGGTGAGCACAAACCCAACACTTCTTCCCATGCTGAGATCAGCTTCATCTCTCCATGCTGAGATCAGTTCACCCGACTGACTTCTGCCCATTATAGTAGTGTTGAAAGGCACCATTGTCCGTAGAAAAAGTGGCCACCCTATTTTGGAAATGCATCTTTCCAGTGAAACTTGAAGCTACGGTGTTGAGAGTTGGCAAAGGGCCCTTAATTGTGTTTCTTAAAGTAATCCTATATGCTGATGGTGAACTCATTCTACAAGTATGGATCCTTATGTAGCCGAAAATGCACCATCCATGCACGAGAGGGCAGTATTATAGGCTCTAGGAAGGACCAAGGTTTGCATAAATACATAGGAATGGAAACCCTTCCCCCCTCCCCAAAAATATCCAGTGAAGACCAAGCACGCTCAGTGGGCACAGTTTGCTAACTGATAGTGGTGGGGGTGGAAACGGGATGGAAAATTTGAGTGGAATGAAATTGAGTTTCCTGGAAGAAGGCGTCACTGCTTTAACTGGACAGGAGAAATCCACACACTGAGATAGCTCAGTTGGTAGAGCATGAGACCCTTAATCTCAGGATCGTGGGTTTGAGCCCCATGTTGGGCTAAATATTTCTTCATTGCAATTGCAGTTGGACTAGATGATCCTGGTGGCCCCTTCCAACTTTGCCATTCTGTGACACTGCAATATTCTGCTGCAGATCCCATTTTGTATAACCATCTAGACTTAATTAAATGCACCTTTAAAAAAATAAGTGTTTATCTACAGCGGATGATGAATTAGTTCCAGCCAAGAAGAATATTATGCAAACATGCCTTTGAATGAGGCACTATTGATTCTCCCAAGGGAGTGATTCAATTACCATTTTAATCCCACAGAGTTAACTAAGGCCAAATATGACCTGGTTGTTGTTAATGGATCAACAAGAAAAAACATGTTTCAATTATTAAACTCTGCTTCTTGATTAGCCAAACACTGCAGTCGCTAGAAACAAGTGGCAATAGGCCTGTGCGCTGATTGCAGCCTTGGGGCTATTTTATATTAAAATCCTGAAGATATTCTTGGCAGGGTCCTAATACTGCTGGTCCCTGCCTGGAGATCAGCACTGGCCCTTCAGATTCAGCCTGTTTCAGCATTTCTTGGATTGCTAATGTGGGTTTTTTGGATTATTATGCCATCTTTTGATTGTTTTACTGAAGTTTATGAGCTGCTTCTGCGGCTCCACCAAGCAGACGAAAGGTGGAATATAATAATTTTAATAAAATAAATAGCCAATAAAGTGGGCTTCGGTCAACACAGTTTCAGGTGGCACATTTCCTCTCATTTAAGTCATTACTTGTGTAGCCCAGATGGTGTCACCCATACATAAGAGGGAGATATCAGTGGGCTTGGGGCAACCCAGAGATTTGCAGAAGTACCAAAAACCATTAGGGGGAAAAACCCAAAGTGGGAAGAAGCCCCAAATCAGTCCAGTATGGTCAGTAGCCATGAAATTCTGACGCTTGGCCTAGGGGAATGGAATGGAATTGCTGAAATAACAAACAAGCAGCAACATTGTGTTGCAGCTCACCTGTACCGTAACAAACCTCTTCATCATTTAAGGTGCCAGAAGTTTACTCTTGTGTGTGTTGTCCACAGAGGCTGTAATCCAATGCCCACTGCCTTAGGAGTAAGTCTCCCTAATTCAGGGGGGCTTGCTTCAAAGAAAGCCTTCATAGGGTTGATCCATAACCTAAATGCCTGTTATAATTAACTGTTGATCATTATGAAAACCACACCTCCATATTTTAATGCTGGTGTTTTTCTTTCCTCCCCCTTCTCCCACCTTCCCTGTAGAGCCATTGTGGAACATAAAGACATTGCTTCTATTCAGTGGAACTGGAAAGTCGGTATGTGTGCTCTGAAAAACCGAAGCAAATAACCTTGCAATTACTTTGCACGTAGCTGTGGGGCTGGGACTCCATGCTGCTCCTGGAAAGCTGCTCAGACCCTGGTCAATCCCTAATAGGGCGATACTTGTAATTAGTAAAAGAGGCCCCAGGTTCTCCTATTCACTTCCAAAAGCTGTGTGGGTGTCTTGTAAGGAGCATTTTTGGTTAGGGAAATCGGCAACTTGGGGTGTGGGATAAGGAATCATGATGCACGTATAAAATCATGTTTGGAGGAACTGGATAGAGGTAACCTCCCCATTCCTTGTCCCTTAATCCTAGAACATAGAGTGACCCTGCCAGTTTGATTGACACAACAGACATAAAGAGAGCACGGTTCAGAGAGGTTTAGTGTATCAGTGGCTATTTGTCACAATGGCCTGCCCGGAACTTGGAGATTCAGAGCCAATGTACCTCTCTGAATAGTAGTTGCCAAATAATAACAAGAGTGGAAGGGAACTATTGCTAATTATTGTTGTTGTTGTTGTTGTTGTTGTTGTTGTTGTTGTTATTTATTTATTCTTTATACCCTGCCCATCTGGCTGGGTTTCCCCAGCCACTCTGGGCGGCTTCCAACAAAATATTAAAAATACAATAAAAGATGAAACGTTAAAAACTTCCCTAAACAGAGCTGCCTTCAGATGTCTTCTAAAAGTCAAATAGTAGTTCATTTCCTTGACGAATGATGGGAGGGTGTTCCACAGGGTGGGTGCCACAACCAAGAAAGCCCTCTGCCTGGTTCCCTGTAACCTCACTTCTCGCAGGGAGGGAACCGCCAGAAGGCCCTCGGAGCTGGACCTCAGTGTCTGGGCTGAATGATGGGGGTGGAGACCAACACTTTCTTAATTTCTTAATTTCTGTGTTGGGGCTTCCCATAGCAGGCATCTAGGCCATGCATGGGGTGCTGGCATAGTTCAGCCTTTGGTCCAACCATGGAGAGCTCCTCTCTTATCTTCTTATCTCACTGTAGCTGCACTGGTTTAATGCTCCTGAGAATACACTGTCCTCCTCTTTCATGCTATTAGCAGCATTTGGTGCCTTAAATGTTAAGCCCTTGCCTTGCAGTGCTGCTCTTCCTGGCCTTTGCACTGTGCATGTTCGGACTGTACAGCTTCATGCCAGTCGTGATCAAAGTAACCAGCGCCACATCCGTCAACTTGGGCATTCTGACCGCTGACCTCTACAGCCTCTTCTTCGGGCTCTTTCTCTTCGACTACAAGGTGAGCAAGTTTTTCAGATCAATGACATTTGGGGCTAAGCTATGTTCAAGAATTATTGCTGTGGCTTAGCATCTAAACTAGGGCTGTCCGTGCTCTGTGCTAAAAATAATTAACATTCTGCACCTACCCCAGCAAAATTCTGTCACAGGTATCAATTGGCATTATTTCTCTAACTTTGCATAATTTATCTGGCCATCTGCATTGTTTTGCCTGGTGGTGGTAGTTGAGGGGAGTGACTAGGATCTTTGCAGAACACAGAAACCTTGTCTCGTGCCTCCTCTGGCTAATAATAATAATAATAATAATAATAATTTATTATTTATACCCCACCCATCTGGCTGGGTTTCCCCAGCCACTCTGGGAAGCTTCCAACAAAAAACTAAAATACAATAACCTATTAAACATTAAAAGCTTCCCTAAACAGGGCTGCCTCCAGATGTCTTCTAAAAATTTGGTGGTTACTTTTCTCTTTGACATCTGGTGGGAGGGCGTTCCACAGGGCGGGCGCCACTACCGAGAAGGCCCTCTATCTGGTTCCCTGTAACTTGGCTTCTCGCAGCGAGGGAACCGCCAGTAGGCCCTCGGCGCTGGACCTCAGTTTGTTATATCAATAGGCATTGCCCACTTATTTGAAGTATATCGTTGCAGATATGAGGTCTAGGAACTTGCTTCTAAAACAACACACACACTGTACTTTTGGGGCAGAATTTTGTGCTCAATATCACAATGGCATTTTCCTTCAGCACTCTTACAGAATTGTGGCACGCACATGCAGGCATGACTTTAATTGGCCCTAATAGTCTTGCTATAGATGTGAATTTGGGGACAAAGTGCACCATGCAATTATCTATCACAGGATGAAAGTTAATTATACTTGGGTCTGCTGCGTATGTAGGTTAATAATTGCATGCAATATGGTTAACATGCTCTTTCCTCCCTGACTTCACGGACTGAGCTGCTTGATGGAATTGCAAAGGCAAACCCTTCTGAAATAAGCGAATCCATGGGAAACGCATTAAGTTAATTAGTGTCGGAACATTCAGACCTGGCCAAGTCAGCCAGTAGCAGCCTTTGCTTCTAAGACCAATAAGTTTCTGTGAGGATTAGGGCATACTTTCCACACTTCTAAAGCTTCAGTCAGTCACCTGCCCATCGGCCCGCAGGATAGCTCAGTCAGTTGAGCATGAGACTCTTAATCTCAGGGTTGCTGGTTTGAGCCCCACGCTGGGCAAAAAGATTTCCTGCATTTCAGGGGTTTGGAACAAATGACTTTCTTTGTCCCTTCCAACTCTGTGATTCTATGATGCTGATGAATTTTCATGCCTCTGCCTGGCTAGCGCATGCTTTGTATGCATAAGGTCCCAGGTTCAGACCCCAACATTTTCAGGGAGGGCTGGGAAGGCTTGTGCCACAAACCCTGGAGAGCAGGCTGCCTGGTAGCACAGACCAGCCTTTCCCAGCTGGTGCCCCCAGATGTTTTGGGGTACAACTCCCATCTTCCCTAATCATGGCCATGGTGGCTGGAGCAGATACAAACTGTAGTCTGAACATAGCTGGCAAACGTCCCTTATTTGGCGGGACAGTCGCTTATCCCAGTGCCATGTCCCACTGCTGTCCCTTATTGATGATGTCCCTTAAATAAGCTACTGAAGGTAATGGGGCCCTTTCTATGTCCGGCTGTCCTTTGTCAACAACAAATTGTTGCTGTTTTTTTGTGTTGAATATATGCTATATGGTAATTTATGGACCTAATAGGTATCTAAAGCCATTTGCACGCAACAAAATATGTATTTTATCAAAGTAATTGTTGATCCCTTATTTTGGCTGCTGATTCCTTATTTTCGAGGCTGCTGGTCCCTTATTTTCAAATCTGTAAGTTGACAGCTATGAGTCTGAAACATCCAGGAGGCCACTGTCAACAATACTGAGCTAGATTGACCAGTGGTATAAGGATAGCTTTCTATTTATTGAATGATGGGTTCATTCTAGCAGGCAAGTCCTCAGTGAGCAGTGAACCGACATGTGTGACTGATATGCATTAGGTGTTCCTTATAGCTCTTTAGCAACCCTGCTGCACACAGGATTGTTTTATTCATTTGTTTATTAAATTTGAATACCGTCCTCCCCCCCCCCCCGCCAATATCTCAGGGACGTTCACAGCATAAAAATGCAAAATGCAAATACACAATGAAACAAAGTCAAAACACATACCATATTTTCTGCTCTATAAGATTCACTTTTTCCCTCCTAAAAAGTAAAGGGAAATGTGTGTGCTTTTTACGGAGTGAATGCAGGCTGCGCAGCTATCCCAGAAGCCAGAACAGCAAGAGGGATTAGTGCTTTCACTGCACAGCGATCCCTCTTGCTGTTCTGGCTTCTGAGATTCAGAATATTTTTTTTCTTGTTTTCCTCCTCCAAAAACTAGGTGCATCTTGTGGTCTGGTGCGTCTTATAGAGCGAAAAATACGGTAATAAAAGCAAAAGGATTTTGTTTTTGCACATTGTGGCCTTCTGCACAAATGGCGATTGTGACCTCTGGTAGCGGTGATGGGGATCTAAATCTACAAGAGCCAGTCCTCAGCACTTTCCCAGCACTCTGTCACTCTCTAAAACGACCAAGAGACAGAAGCCAGGTCTAAGGAGACAGGGAGACAGGCTTAATTCTAAACGGCTGCGTTCATCAGGAGCACGGAATAAATTTGTGTAGGTTTCCTGAAGTGCATCTTTTTACTTTTAGCAGGAGAAAACGTGGCCCCCTAGATGTGGGGGCCCCCGTGATGTGAGCTGTACTCCAAAATCGCAGGAGGGCACTACCCTCCCAATCCCCGCATTGCATTCTCCTGTGTAAATAGATGGCTGGGATTCTAAAGAAGAATAGTTGTTATGGCTCCAGACCAGGACTCCCAGCAGCAGCCATTAGCCGATCACTTTGGCAAGGGATACCTTAGCTTCTCCCCTAATTTGGGTGGGTTCCAGCTAGATGCTATACAACATGGTGGGATGATGATAAAGTGCCACCTCCATCTTTTGGGTTTGGTGCAGTGGTGCTACTACAGCCATTTCCTTATTATTATTATTATTATCGTCATCATTATTTATTACTTACACTCCTCACATCTGACTGGGTTGCCCCAGCCACTCTGGCCGGCTTCCAGCACAATATAAAAGAACACAATGAAACATCAGATAGGCCATGGAGACCTTGCCCATTATCTCAGAAGTCCCAGATAACTGGGCGCTGCTTCTGCTGTGCTTATTCCTACAGTCAGAGAGAAAAGGAGGTCGGGTGGAGTTTTGCTTCAAAGGATGGCTCCTTTTCTCTGCAAAGGCTAAAGGCTGGTACCAGCAGATTGACAGTGGGGTATCCCCTAGTTTAAAAATAACGCCCAGGAGCTATGATGATGATACAGTGGTGCCCCGCTAGACGAATGCCTCGCAAGACGAAAAACCCGCAAGACGAAAGGGTTTTTCGGTTTTTGCGACGCTTCGCTAGAAGATTTTCCCTATGGGCTTGCATCGCAAGACGAAAGCCCATAGGGAAATCTCGGGGACCTTTTTTTAAATGCTGGCGGTGGGGAGCAAAGCCTTCCCCCCCCTCCGGACTTCAGAAGAGGTCCAGGAAGGCCGGCGGGGGCGAAAGGCTTTGCTCCCCACCGCCAGCATTTTAAAAGCGGTCTGGGATAGCAGGGAAGCGCTTCCCGCTATCCCGGACGGCTTTTGAAGGCAGGCAGGGGGGGCAAAGACTTTTGCCCCCCCTGCCTGCCTAACCGGGGGCTTTTAAATCGCCCCGGGACTGTCCGGGGCGATTTAAAAGCCCCCGGACGGCTTTTGAAGCCTCCCCCCCCGCCCGGCTTCGGGGCATCATCCCGATGCCGGGCGGTGGGGCAGGAACGCCTCCCCCAGCCGCCCGGCTTCGGGGCATCGTCCCGATGCCGGGCGGTGGGGCAGGAAAGCCTCCCCCAGCCGCCCGGCATCGGAACGATGTCCCGAAGCCGGGCGGCCGGGCGGGAAAGCCTCCCCCCCCCGCCCGGCTTCGGGGCATCGTCCCGATGCCGGGCGGTGGGGCAGGAACGCCTCCCCCAGCCGCCCGGCATCGGAACGATGTCCCGAAGCCGGGCGGCCGGGCGGGAAAGCCTCCCCCCCCGCCCGGCTTCGGGGCATCGTCCCGATGCCGGGCGGTGGGGCAGGAACGCCTCCCCCAGCCGCCCGGCTTCGGGGCATCGTCCCGATGCCGGGCGGTGGGGCAGGAACGCCTCCCCCAGCCGCCCGGCATCGGAACGATGTCCCGAAGCCGGGCGGCCGGGCGGGAAAGCCTCCCCCCCCCGCCCGGCTTCGGGGCATCGTCCCGATGCCGGGCGGTGGGGCAGGAACGCCTCCCCCAGCCGCCCGGCATCGGGGCATCGTCCCGATGCCGGGCGGTGGGGCAGGAACGCCTCCCCCAGCCGCCCGGCTTCGGGGCATCGTCCCGATGCCGGGCGGTGGGGCAGGAAAGCCTCCCCCAGCCGCCCGGCATCGGAACGATGTCCCGAAGCCGGGCGGCCGGGCGGGAAAGCCTCCCCCCCCGCCCGGCTTCGGGGCATCGTCCCGATGCCGGGCGGTGGGGCAGGAACGCCTCCCCCAGCCGCCCGGCTTCGGGGCATCCTCCCGATGCCGGGCGGTGGGGCAGGAACGCCTCCCCCAGCCGCCCGGCATCGGGGCATCGTCCCGATGCCGGGCGGTGGGGCAGGAACGCCTCCCCCAGCCGCCCGGCTTCGGGGCATCGTCCCGATGCCGGGCGGTGGGGCAGGAAAGCCTCCCCCAGCCGCCCGGCATCGGAACGATGTCCCGAAGCCGGGCGGCCGGGCGGGAAAGCCTCCCCCCCCGCCCGGCTTCGGGGCATCGTCCCGATGCCGGGCGGTGGGGCAGGAAAGCCTCCCCCAGCCGCCCGGCATCGGGGCATCGTCCCGATGCCGGGCGGTGGGGCAGGAACGCCTCCCCCAGCCGCCCGGCATCGGAACGATGTCCCGAAGCCGGGCGGCCGGGCGGGAAAGCCTCCCCCCCGCCCGGCTTCGGGGCATCGTCCCGATGCCGGGCGGTGGGGCAGGAAAGCCTCCCCCAGCCGCCCGGCATCGGAACGATGTCCCGAAGCCGGGCGGCCGGGCGGGAAAGCCTTTGTCCCCCCTGCCTGCCTTCCCAGGGGCTTTTAAATCGCCCCGGACAGCGGAGAAGTCCTCCGCTGTCCCGGGCGATTTTAAAATGCCGCCCGCCAGAAGAGGTCGGGGGAAGGCTTTTTCCATAGGAACGCATTAATTGATTTTCAATGCATTCCTATGGAAAACCGTGCATCGCAAGACGAAAAACTCGCAAGACGAAGAGACTTGCGGAACGAATTAATTTCGTCTTGCGAGGCACCACTGTAATTGATCATATTTGCACCCTACACTTACGAGCCCAGAGCAGCATACAGAGAAAAGAGCCAAATTATAGCCTTGAAAATATGCAACGTAATATCAATAAAATAATTTAAAACACAGAATTCATGGCACAACACACAAGGAACAGCCGGCCTTCAGCCACATTCAGGCTTCTCAAAAGACCTGGACAAACAAGAGGGTCTTTTGCAATCGACAGAATACAGGGCCTCTTGGGAAGGGAGATGTGTTCCTCATCTCCTGGAGGCTATGCCCTGTTTAGAAGGAGCAGTGGGTTGGGCCAAGTGTTGAAAATAGAGGCCCTGTTTTCCTCTTCCCACCTCCCTCCCTGCCCTCCCTTTCCCTTGCTCAGACACTGGTCATTGCATCAGCGATGAACAGTCAGGGGGGCAGTAAGTTTGAGCAGGGGAGCAAAGGGGGTAAATGTAGCTATGGGTAAAGAGATAATAATTTTCCGTCTCTCCCTGTCCACCAAATCTCACAGGCCTTTTGGGTTAAGTGGAAAAGGTGCAAGTGAAAAGGTGTTGCGATGTTGTGGCATCGTTGTGTTTTACTATTTTTTTTGGAAGCCTGGCAGCCCAGTCGGATGGGTGGCATATAAATAATAAAATGATTATTAATACTAGGATTATTATTACACCTCTGCCTCCCGCCACCCTCGGGCAATTTAAAGAGGTGTCCAGGCTAAAGGCAATTTTTAAAAAGTATATAAACAGGCACCACTGAAACAATTCTGAAATACAAACGTACAACAAAAATACTTTAAAAATTAGAACAATTGGCAACACGGTAGAAATGCCAAGCAGATAAAAGTCCTGCATTACTGCTCAGTTCAAAGCCACGGCAAATAAAATGAGTTTTAAGGTGATTTTTGTGGCCGCAAGGCATTTGTCTATACAGGCACCCTGATACTTCCTCTCTTTTCTTATTTTATCAGTTTTCAGCACTGTATATCCTGTCCTTTGCTGTCATAATGGTGGGATTCATCATGTATTGCTCAACGCCGACCCGCAGTGCAGAGGCCGCCTCAACCAGCTTGCCTTTGGGATCCAGTACTGGGTTTGACAATCTTGCCTTAAAAATTGAAGAGAACCACCTGAATGTGTCCATCGTCTCACCTACACAACACAGCAAGGAAGGAAGTCAGACAGAGGAGGCGCTAGACACAAAACTAACCGTCTTGTGAAGCGCACAGCCTCTCAGCTGGCAGAATTACCTTGGAAATGTCAGTAAACAAGCGATAATGAATGTAATGCTGCGCTAGGTTGGATTAAACTGGAGAGATGCCTACGGTGGAGTTTGTGGTCATGCCAAAGTCTAGAATTTCACCGCGAGATAACGAGGGCCGGATCCTTAGTCGAACCACCTGTAGCAAGTCATGTTCACTGAAGATCTGTCCTTGGAGCTGACAGGGAAATAAAAAGGTAGGGACAACTAAGGGAACGACTAGCAATGCTCTCTGTAGAGAGAGAGAAAAAAATCTCGACACTAAAGAAACCAAATTGCACTCATGGCTCATTTTGAGTAATTTATCCAATGTCCAAGGTTTGCACTTTGAAGGACTGTGGAATATTTTTGGCAAGAACAAGACTGGCAAAAGGAAAAAGAGAGGGAAGAGAGACTTGAAACAGGTTAGATGGCCAGTACTGAAAGAGAAGCTGGAAACTGTAAAGGGAGAGAGAGAAAGGCGTCTGTGAAGAGCTGTGAATCCCTGTCTTTAGACCACAAGACCATGAGGGCCAGAAACCATCTTTAAATATTAAGCGATGAGGACAAGAAACATTTTTATATATATAAAAAACTGAATTGGTTAACCATTTCCTACTCCTACACAGTTAAAATTCAGAGTTTGTTCATCATCTTTGCAATAATTTAATTGAACCTTAACACTTGAAGACTGGGAGATTACACTTGGTTGCACTGGCAACTGATGCTGATGACCTGGGATGTAGCCATCTGAATTAAAGGATGCACTGAGCCTGCCTCCCTATTGGCGCTGTTTCTGTCTTCATTAAATTGTCTCGTCCTTTTGGATCTCAGATATACTTTAGAGTAGACCACGCCCCTTCTGGTGACAGAGAGCTCAGCAGGTAAACACTGTAAATCAGTTTTTTGGAAATGTGAAGGTGGCCTTTTTCGCCACAATAAATAATGTATCGAGCCGCACACACATATATATATTTAAATCCATTCACTGACAATTTGCCTAATGGTGTACACCTCTGCAGCTATAAGATATGCTTTCAGGACCAATTGTACATGACCTATGCACATTTTGTAACCATGTATATTGTCAAAGCATAATCAATATTTGGGCCCCTATCCAGCGAGAGATTAGGATGCACAGATCTCTATGTGTGTACCCCTACTTGGATGAGTCACGGGCCCAAAACTGTGTCCATCGTTTCCAAATCCAGTCCAGCTGCCAGCTCTAGGAAAAACAGGTTGAATACTTCCGGGGAGAAGGTATTTGATTTAGGCCGCCTTGCTTTCC
The DNA here is from genome assembly GCF_964234715.1 of Podarcis melisellensis. Taxonomy (NCBI): domain Eukaryota; kingdom Metazoa; phylum Chordata; class Lepidosauria; order Squamata; family Lacertidae; genus Podarcis; species Podarcis melisellensis. The sequence goes on from NC_138531.1 coordinate 82,958,301, forward strand.
CTTCCCAGTCGAACAACTTACTGGTCCTGTTTAAAGTATTCAACTGGTCTACGTGTTGTGCCTTAAGGATCAGCACTGTAGTATTGGCAGCTTTTTCACACACTCCAGTGCTGTTCAACAGAAAGCCATGTGCCTGCATCAGATCATCAGCTCTGATGACACCAGTTGTTAAGAGGAAGGTGGTACCAAGACTGAGGGCAGAGGTCTCGTCCCCATGTTCGCCATCACTACCAACGATTGGCTCTAATGGAGCTGACAGCAGGTGTTTGGTGACATGTGATACTCCCAGTTCCTGGATGTGGTGTTCATGCTCTCCCCAACTTAACTTCTCTGCAACAGCACTCTCTTCTGTTTGTGGGTGTAACCTTGCCTTTTCTGGATCAGTGCTAACGTTTCTCCAGCTGTGCCATAATATTATTGTTATAAATAGCTTTTGAACAATAGTTCAAGCCCAACGCCGTTGAATAATAATACTGGAAGCTGATCCTGCAACACTGTGATAAAGTTGCTTTTTAGGCTGGGTCCTTATCGAGATGGTTATTATCCCAGTTTGACTAGAATCTGAGGAGAGTTGCTCATTTCATCAACTAAATATTTAGGGCTGAAATCTGCTGCATTGAAACTATTAATTCAGAGGAGTTTGTGTCAGGGCTGCTATTCTTCTTTTTGAGCCGCACTCCTAGCCATTATTAAGTATTAAGTGCCATTTGAACTCAGTTAGACTCTCAGTTCAATATGTTTAGGACCACAGTGTAACCCTGCTCTTTTGATATATATGGGTGTCCGTCCCCCCTGCGAAGTATCAATATATTATATAAAGATTTACGCTGTTTAATAAACAGTGAGATGATTTTGGATCCTTTTTTTGTACAGTTCCATGGCAGCATGTTTAAAATGGGAATGGAATTCATATTAAAGTTTTGTTTAAAGGATGGAAAATAAATAGACGTTCGGTATATCTCTGGCTGACCTTTTTATTACGTTTCGCCCTTCCGCAAAAGAGCATTTATTGGCTTAATGGTGTCTCCCATTTATAAGTCACAACAACCTTGTGAGGTAGATTAAGCCCAGAGAGCACGATTTCGAGCTTCCTGGCCCTCTCTTTGCCTTACAATATATCAAAAGTTATCCAAGCAAATTCACAAGAATACACTCCACCAGTGCATCAGAAATACACAAAGCAATCAGTTATGGTTGCTCCCCTCTTCTGTGAGCTTGTAATTCAGAATTTGTGCTTGCCTGTCATGCGTGGGGAAACTCTGGCCCTCCAAATTCTGGGCTACAGCTCTCATCATCCCTTATCATTTGCCATGCTGGCTGGTACTGAGGGGAGGTGGAGTCGTAACAATATCTGGAGGGGCTTAGGTTCCTTATAATAAGAATGGTAATATTTTTATTTATTTATTCATACCCCGCCCATCTGGCTGAGTTGCCCCGTCCCTGTTGTGTGTCACTAGTGAATACTTTCCTTTGCCCCTCCAGAAAGGTGCTCTGCAAAAGTTGTTGAAACTAAAAAGTGTGCCTTAATGTGGAGCCGAGCCAGAAATTACTGTATTTTTCGCTCCATAAGACGCACCAGACCACAAGACACACCTAGTTTTGGGAGGAGGAAAACAAGAAAAAATACATTCTGAATCTCAGAAGCCAGAACAGCAAGAGGGATCGCAGTGAAAGCAGCAATCCCTCTTGCTGTTCTGGCTTCTGGGATAGCTGCGCAGCCTGCATTCACTCCATAAGACGCACACACATTTCCCCTTATTTTTTAGGAGGGAAAAAGTGAGTCTTATAGAGCAAAAAATACGGTACACGTTAGATGGGTGCTCAGTATTTTGTAAGAGTATCTTCTGGCCACAAGATGGCACTCAGAGAACCATTTTCCCTTAGCAAAGTGCCTGGTTGTCAGGAGAGGGTGTCTGTTTGCTCAGCTGGAAAGGTAAACATGAGCTGTAGCGAAGCAAGGCAGGTCCAGCTTTGCTGTAGAGAAATTTCCTGAGATAATTAGGCTGGGTTCAGGTGCAGTTGTCCTGTACATTCTGGATGCAACGCTTAACAACTGAAATGGGGAACTGTGTGTGCTGGGTAGATTCCAGGGAAAGACACTTCATGGGAAACCTGCCCAATTTCTGACATGCCACAGCCTCTCAATTGAGCTATAAAGAACAGCAGGATCATCATGTGTCTCTCTCTCTTGCTGGACTCTTCCACTTGAAACTGCAAGGAGGTGAAATTGCATCTTTGACTTCCCATAGGAATTTTTTTTATAAAAGGAACACCTTGCATGTATAAAAGCATATTATTTTTTATTATTTATCAGTGAAGAAGACCATAGATGGCAACTTATTTGCCATATGGATATATATAGGCTTACAAAAAAAGTATGACACGCATATCTCTCCTGTAATCTGAAGTGGTACGGTCCAGGAAGTGCATTTTCATGCAATTATTTTGATTGTGTGTTTCTGCCTTTAAGAAAATATCATAAGGAGAACCCTGCTGGATCAGACCAAAGGTAGCCACCAAACAGATGCCTCTCAGAAGCCCTCAAGCAGAAAATTTGCTCTGGTACCTGAAGTTGTATTGGCTGTGTTGGAACTAGAGGTTCCATTTAGACATAACTGGCAGTTGTTGATTTGCCCTGTCGTCCCTGGATTTGTTCAACCCTCTCTTAAAGTCACCTGACCTAGTGCCCATTAATAATAATAATAATAATTTATTATTTGTACCCCGCCCATCTGGCTGGGTTTCCCCAGCCACTCTGGGCGGCTTCCATAGAAACCAGAAAACACTAAAATATCATACATTAAAAACTTCCCTGAACAGGGCTGCCTTAAGATGTCTTCTGAACGTCAGGTAGTTGTTTATCGTTTTGACATCTGATGGGAGGGCGTTCCACAGGGCGGGCGCCACTACCGAAAAGGCCCTCTGCCTGGTTCCCTGTAGCTTTGCTTCTCGCAATGAGGGAACCGCCAGAAGGCCCTCGGCGCTGGACCTCAGCGTCCGGGCAGAACGATGGGGGTGGAGACGCTCCTTCAGGTATACTGGGCCGAGGCCGTTTAGGGCTTTAAAGGTCAGCACCAACACTTTGAATTGTGCTCGGAAACGTACTGGAAGCCAATGTAGGTCTTTCAAGACCGGTGTTATATCGTCTCGGCGGCCGCTCCCAGTCACCAGTCTAGCTGCCGCATTCTGGATTAGCTGTAGTTTCCGAGTCACCTTCAAAGGTAGCCCCACGTAGAGCGCATTGCAGTAGTCCAAGCGGGAGATAACTAGAGCCTGCACCACTCTGGCGAGACAGTCCATTAACACACAGTCCATTAACACACTTGCAGCTGCAAATTCCCATCAATCAATTTGGTAGCTCCCCTATGAGGAAAGGTTGCAACATTTTTGGTGGGTACTTTGAGTATGAGTAGAATAAAATACAGGATAAAAAGTAAATAAGTAAAAGAAAACAGCAAAACTGTCATGGCTTGCATTTTTGAAGTACAGAAGGTATTGGTTTAAATTGTAGAAATCTATCGATTCAAGAAGATTCTGGAACGTTCTCTTTGTGATACAAGCCAGAAGTTTCTAACTGACAAGTAAGTTTCCATTCTGCTTAGAAACAAGCAGAAGGTTCCTGATGTTTGGGTTATTTCTTCAGAGAAGCTGATTGCATCTGTTTACGCTGGCCCAGTTATCTCTCTCAGGGTCATGTTGCCTATAAATGACAGGCCAGAAGGAGCCTGGTCTCACTTTCTCCCTTTCTTTCTTGGTTCTCTCTACTTTGTCCCTGTCTGGTGATCTGTACATAGTATGCTTAGGTGCTAAGTTTTAGTCTTATTAAGTTAAGGTTTTGCTGCAACAGGATTCTTAAGGAGATGTCAATCTGGAAGAGTTGCATTTATGACTGTTATGCTAATTTGCCTTGAGTAAATAATACTGGATGAATCTGATTGCGTCCTGAGTTATTTTGAAGGACCCGGCATTGTTTTTCGTTGTGACTTGCTCTGGATCATTATGGAGCAAAACCACGACTATGTATAAGTCAATTACAGTCATTAAGTATTGGATTTCTTTAACATCTGACCCGAATTGGGCCAATTTGGGTGGAACTAGGGTTTAATCAAGTTGGGCTGAGAGAGCCTCAGATTGCTGCCAAAGAAGAAGTCCTCTGGCTCGCTCCTCCATTTAAACGGCCCTGGCCATGCCCCTCCCCAGCCAGCGGGTTGGCTGGCTGGGCTCTGATGTGGCCGAGATCCCCCAGGCAACGGGGGACAGAGTCCCCCGCTCCCGGTGGGGAGTGGGTGGCCATGTGGTCCACCGCAACTCCTCCCCACTGGGAAGTGGAGTGGGCAGGCAGCAGAGGCAGGTTGCAAGCTGGGGTGGGCTGTTTGCAAAAAGGCTTTTAAACAGCCCCACACTGTACTTTTGCAGAGATAGTGATGGTCACCACCTTGGAAGGCTTTAGAAGGGGGTTAGACATATTCATGGAGAATGAATGGCTAGCAGCCATTCTGGCTATGTTGTACCTCCTCTGTTGGAGGCAGTATGCTTCTGAATACCAGTTGCTGGAAACTGCGTCTCAAAGGCATTCAGCTGACTCGTGTGAGAGCAGGATGCTGGCCATTGGCCTGATTGAGCAGGTTCTTCTCATGTCCATATTGAGACACTTCTTGCCAGAGGTGTGTCTAGCTAGAGAAACCTTGAATACGCATGGATTTTGTTGAAGCTTGGATTCCTGAGTGTAAAATAACAATAAAGCTAAAAGCGGCAGCAACAGTGTCAAAGGGTTAGTTGCTCACCATTTCAAAATACTTTATTGCAGATTTCAAATATTAAAAATGGAAATGATAAATCCCAGAATGGGCCAGTCAACTCAAATATTACATCACTTCTAATGCAACAAATGAACCAGATCTGAATTGATTCCAGTATTGTATGAATGGAGTCTAGTTTTTAAACTGTCAAGTTTTTCCTTCTCATAAATGTTTAAAAGCATAAAGCTCTACAATTTTCAAATTTTCATAAATGTAAATTGACCTGTTCTTCACAGTCTTTAAAAAATAAAATAGATCTGTACAGTGGTGCCTCGCAAGACGAAAAGAATCCGTTCTGCGAGTCTCTTTGTCTAGCGGTTTTTTCCTCTTGACAGATTAGCGGATTAGTGGCTTTTAGGGGCTTATCGGCTTAGTGGATAAGCGGCTTAGAAAAAGGGGGGGAGGGAAAAAAACCCTGCAGGAACTCGCAAGACATTTTCGTCTTGCGAAGCAAGCCCATAGGAAATTCGTTTTGCGAAGCACCTTTCATCTAGCGAGTTTTCCGTCTTGCGAGGCATTCGTCTTGTGGGGCACCACTGTATATATTTATATACATGGGATTATGCTCACATTCCATCTATATATGTAGCCCAAGCTTTCATGAGAAAGACTGTGCAGTAGCTAACAAAATAAATAACCACCACTATATGTACTTTTCTCACTAGACTTTTGACACAATCCAGGAGGACCATTATTTCTGAATATTTTGCTGTTGTCCACCCCCATTACAAACTGTTGGCAATAGCTTCACAACAGCCCATAACTTTGGCAGACAGGGTCTTGGGTTTGAGCCCCACATTGGGCAAAAGATCCCTGCATTGCAGGGGGCTGGACTAGATGACCCCCCAGGGTCCCTTCCAGCTCTACAATTCCATGAGTCTAAAGCAGGGACTTCCATGGCTGTGGAAACCTCCTTAGAGTGGAAGGCCATTTCTGCCAAACCCTAACCTTGAGCAGAAGGGACGCGGGTGGCGCTGTGGGTTAAACCACAGAACCTAAGACTTGCTGATCAGAAGGTCGGCGGTTCGAATCCCCGCGACGGGGTGAGCTCCCGTTGCTCGGTCCCTGCTCCTGCCAACCTAGCAGTTCAAAAAGCATGTCAAAGTGCAAGTAGATAAATAGGTACCACTCCGACGGGAAGGTAAACGGCGTTTCTGTGCGCTGCTCTGGTTCGCCAGAAGCGGCTTAGTCATGCTGGCCACATGACCCGGAAGCTGTATGCCGGCTCCCTCGGCCAATAAAGCGAGATGAGCCCCGCAACCCCAGAGTTGGTCATGACTGGGCGTAATGGTCAGGGGTCCCTTTACCTTTTAACCTTGAGCAGATACACCAGGGGTTAGGATTGTTCCCAAACAGATTTCTATCACTACCATCCTGCTTCCAATATTGTTTGGGCCTGCAAAAGGTTTGGTTCTGCTTCAAATCCAGTTCACATCCTGGTTCATATCCAATTGGTGCTTGTCCCATAAGCCTCTTGGTGAAATCCCGTCACACTGGATACCACAAACGTTCTTGTTTATCTTTCACCCATATTTTGTTACCCTGTAGTGCAAGAGTGACTCTCCACATGGCACTAACACAGTAAAGCATACTTACCTGGGAGTAAGCACCATCGGACCAAGTGGGACTTGTTTCTAAGTAAATGTGCACAGGACTGCGCTGCCTAGTATTTAAAAAACCACTGTAATAATGGAGTTCACTAAGGTTCTTAAATTAACCAGACTTGGCAGTCCATCTTCTCAGATAAAATCATGGGACAGAAGTCCTGCAGATGCATTGTGTCAACATAAACATGCCACAGACCTGTGACTGTCCTGGCTGACAATTCTGCTTTACCTAACAATGACAAATCATTCTAGAGCTAGTGAGATGATATTTTTATGGTGTCGGCTAATGCTTCACTTACACTCTGTTTTGCTTCTGACCTTCACAAATAAAAAGAAAAATTACAAGTCTATGCTCCCTGAAGTCCAGTGCCATTCTTTGTAGAGAAGGCACCATGTCCCTGCAGAGGTGTGCATACTTTCCCCCCGTGGTGTGATCCTCAGCTGGGGTGTATGGGATGTTAGGGGAGTAGTACCTCTGGTGGGGGATGCATTGTACTCTTGGGGTAGTTTCTCCCCTGCAAGTGAAGACAAGTTCTGGCAAATTGAGCAGATGAGACCAATAGTGGGTCCAACAGCCAAGAAGGCGGTTTCTGCACATGCTGTAGAGGGAACTGAGGGGTAGATGGGGCTCGTCCACCTGGGAAAGTAGCCCATCTAGGAGAAGGAAAACTCTGACCCTAAACCTCCATTGCCTTGCGGGTTATATCCGAGAGAAGAAAAGGTAAAGAAGCAACAAATCACACAAATCTGAACTGGTTGGGCGACACCTTGTACGCCGCCTCCTGGCAACTCCTGCAGCCAAGCTGAAACCAACCGAGCATTGCTCTCCTTTGGACCACATCAGTGAAGCCAAGGAGGAGGTCTTGTCATCTAGGCAGCAGAACCTCCGTACACACTGCCCAGGCTTGTCCCCAACCCCCAGGGTGGTGACTTTGGTGCAGCTAACACAGCGGTTTGACTTCAAGGCTGGAGGCACACTCCATTCTCTCTCTCTCTCGACAGATGGATGCCAACAAGATCCCATCCTGCTAGGGAGCGACTGTTTGATCACGGTCCTTTTCCCAAGCAAGATGCCCACTGGGTGGGAAAGACCCACATTACCTCCAAAACAACAGGAGGGACAGCACCAGATTCCAAAAGGGACACATTCACAAGGAAGGGGCAGCCGAGTAAGTGGGCTTTAAGTGAGGAACTACCGGACCCTTATAAATATTCAACAGGTTTAGTGATGTGTGAAACTAAATACCACTGCTAAGAAACATGTTAAGAGGAGTCCCAGAACTCCTAAATTAAGGAGTTCTTAAGGTATTCCATATGGGACGCGGGTGGCGCTGTGGGTAAAACCTCAGCGCCTAGGACTTGCATGGTCGGCAGTTCGAATCCCTGCGGCGGGGTGCACTCCCGTTGCTCGGTCCCAGCGCCTGCCAACCTAGCAGTTCGAAAGCACCCCCGGGTGCAAGTAGATAAATAGGGACCGCTTATTAGCGGGAAGGTAAACGGCGTTTCCGTGTGCGGCTCTGGCTCGCCAGAGTAGCTTCGTCATGCTGGCCACGTGACCCAGAAGTGTCTGCGGACAGCGCTGGCTCCCGGCCTATAGAGTGAGATGAGCGCACAACCCTAGAGTCTGTCAAGACTGGCCCGTATGGGCAGGGGTACCTTTACCTTTAAGATATTCCATAAAGCTGCTGTCTTTAGCCCTTCCTCTGCATACTTGGTATGAAAACATAATACATAGTTGGTTACCAGATTTTTTTCAATGAACTTGGGGACTTTTTTTTTTTAAATAAGGCTGAGTAGCAACAGGGAGTCTGTAGTGGGGATGGTGAGGCAAAAAGACCCTGGACCCAAGCACACATGCATATTGTATAAAGGTGCAAAGCCCTTTCACACCCTGTGAAACATAAATGCGCAGAGTTTTTTAAAAACTGGGCAACAGCCACCTGCCCACGACTCCCGAGCCTCCCCCGATCAGTCAGAACAAAGGGGGAAGGGGGCAGGGGGCAGGAAATCTGTAGCGCGGACGTCCCTGGTTCCCCTTTGGCAGTGGCGGCAGCAGTCAGCAACCCGGAGCCAGCTTGGTAGCGCAGTTGGCTCTGGCTGGCTTCAGGAGCTGCTCGCTGCCGTCGCCATTTTTCCTCTCCAGAAGTCCCCATATAATGTGTTGTGCACAAGACACATCATATGGGGACTTCCAGTGAGGAAAAATGGTGGGCGCCACAGCAGCGAGCAGCTCCTGCTGCTGCCATGTTTCCCAGGGACAGATTTGCAAATCTGGGGACATTCCGGGGACGGAATTTGTCTGGGGACAGATTTGCAAATCCGGGGACTGTTCCCGGGAACAAGGGACATCTGGTAACCCTAAGTTACATGACATCTGACAGACGGGCATAAGGAGCAGGGTCTTCCCTGCTCAGAATATTACAATATAATTGACTTGACAAAATTCCCTGGGGAGGAAATTTTCTAATGTGGGTGTCACTCGCAAGAAGGCACTATGTGCTGTGTGGAGAAGTACTTTTTATTTTCAGTTCCGAATCTTCCAACATTCAGCTTCCTTGGAAGTAACATCCCTAGTAATCAGCATCATCCTAAACCAAAATAATTGTGTCTTCTGCTATGCACTTCTCTGCACTTCAAAAGAGCTAGCATCTACTCTTCCCCATCTCTCCTGCCTCCAGTAGGAGATGATTTAAAATTCAAATCTTATCCTTCAAAGTATCTGCGGCCTCTCTTAGATTTATATCATGTGTAAATAAAAGGCCATCAAAATAAGTGAATGCTGATAAACCCGATAGGCCCTGAGGGATGGGGTCCTTGGCAGTTTCTTGGCAAGCCTTTTAGATTAATCCGATTTATGTTTTCCAGCTCAGAGATGGGTTTATTAAACAGGGTGCCTTGTCTCGCTCTAACGCAAAGCTGCACATATTAAAATATGAATTTCTCGTATGTGGCTGAAATGAATTTAAAAGATTGCATCTCTCTGCGATTGCATTGCTCCTGGAATTTGAAGAAGGAAACATGTTAATGGCTATTTTAATGCTGACCTTTACTCATATTACACATGTTAGTTCTACGTGGCATGAAGTTCAGGACAAACGCGTCCATTCTCATCAGGCGTGCGGCAGAGTTCGCAATGTTCTCTTCTGCCTGGCAAATATACAAACACAATCAATTCAAAGCACTTGACAAAGTTATTATGGTAACCCTACATTGCTGATCTACAATCAGTAAGAAATGCATGTACGTACTGTTTTGTTTTTAAAAAGACTAAGAATCTAAACTAGGCATTCTACAATATTATCAGAATATCAGTCATTTTATTCAATCATTTCCAGTGTGACTGAAATGCCTTTTTTTATATAAAGAAGTAACAGATGCTAGAAACAAACGCCAAAGGATCACTACTGGGTCTCTCCTTGCAAGTTTCCCAATGATTCTGGATGGTCACTTTTGGAAATGGGAATAAGTCTGAGTCACCAAAGTGAATCTTACAAGGTTGCCACCAGCTGAGGTGGCTCACTCTCTCCGCCTTTCCCCTCTCCTCCTCCTATGTAACCCCACAGCTCATCTACCCCACCACCATTTTTCTCATCCTCTCTCCCCCCGCCCCCCGCCTCCTACTCCCTGTCTGTTGACTTGGCACATGCGTTCATCTCACTATATTACTCCACACCAGTGAGCGACACATGGCTCTTGTAGATTTGAGAGCAAAAGGTCCAATTCACCTGAGAGGTCATTTTTAAAAATCTTCTCCCCCCCCTCCCCCCGAGTTATTTTTAAAATTACGGTATATATTTATCTTTTAAGTAGGGTTAAAGTACCTATTTATTTAAGTGTAATTATGCCTATTGGGGGAAAAAAGTATCACAAGTGTAGATTTGAAGTGTTTAATCATTAAAACAACCATGTTGCTGGAAATGGCAGTGACTGAAAAGGTGGCAAGGCTTTTCTTTTTAATATAATCAATTATTAGTGCAATTACACCTTTTCATCTAAGCACTAATGCGATATACATACAGTGGGTTTTTTTCTAAAGAAACATTTAGGGCTACTCTCATTTTCCTACTCATATTGACATACTGCCCCTCAACGAGGCCAAACTTAGATTCACAAAATGTTTAGGGTATGTGTACCCCTGCGTCCCCCCAGAAAAAAGCAGGGTCTGTGTGTTTGTGTGTGTGTAAATGTAATGTAATGGTGTGATGTAAAAAAAAGCCAGAAAAGTTTTTCTCACTAAACAAAATACTGATTTAAAAATAATTGGGGTGATAAAGGGGTACCTACCAAAATATTATAGTGAAGCTGTGTACAGTAATGATAGGCTTACTTTACTCGCTTGAGACACCACTGTGCATGTTGAAACCACACTTCCTAGGAAGATGGGAGAGGAGCATTGAGAATGTTCTACACCTGTAGAGATTGTACCATCCTTTCAAATAAAGCTGTATTCTACACCTGTAGAGATTGTACCATCCTTTCAAATAAAGCTGTATTCTACACGTGTAGAGATTGTACCATCCTTTCAAAAAAACTGTATTCTACACCTGTAGAGATTGTACCATCCTTTCAAATAAAGCTGTATTCTACACCTGTAGAGATTGTACCATCCTTTCAAATAAAGCCACCTTTTCTGCTGTCTGAGAAAAGATGGAAGAAGTATCTGTAAAATTCAGCAAGACATTGGCTTTATTATGCCTTGGAGTGCATGCCCCATGACAAAAATGAGTGAACAAAGTGTAGTATTTCAACTCTATGCTTCTAGTTTAGCAGCGCTCAAAGATGGTGCTGCCTGCCTTGTCTGTGTGTGCATGTGTGAGAAAGCTGCTATGTTACAAACAATTAAAAATATAGATAGAATCTTCTGCTCGATTAACCAAGGGCACCTTTTAAAATTTATCAAATTACTCTCGCAGCTCTGCTAAAAATATAGCTACATACACAAGCCCACTGCAAAGAAAGCTGAACTGTCAACGCTGCTGTGCAGCTGTATTCTGTTGACAGTGGACAGGGCTGCAGTATGACAGTACTTTCAACACAGAGAATCTCTAGACCCTGGCAGATTCCCTCTGTCTTAAATGGGCTTCCTGAAGCTATGTGAACATTATTTCTAAATCAGGAAGACCTGACAAAGAGGATATGGACATTAGCGAGTCATGAGCAGCTGTGTCAAGTGCTGAGAATATATAGCATGTTAAATTCCAGTGAAGCAAAGAAGTAAAAATGACTAGTTTAAGGTTTAAAAGCAAAATGTGGAATGAGTTCCAAGTCTTCGTGAGCTGATGCTGTATGTTTTGATCTTTCGTTGCTAAGGCTGCAGTCCTGTAAAGTAGGCCTGCAACTTATGAGTGATTTACTTACACGGTGGCAGTTTTTGGTAAGATGGTGGGATAATATATAAAAGAATAGAAAGCCAGAGGGGGCGAGGAACAGTCAGAAAGGGCTGCCTGAGATCTTGTGTGACCTTCCCAGAGCCTGGAAGTGGTTTGGGCTTTCAAAGACTATCAAAGTCTTCCTTATTTTGCATGATTTTGCCTTGTTCACAGACACCCCCCCCCCCCGATCATAGCCCCTGCATATGTTGCAAGCATAGCTGTCAACTTACAGATTTGAAAATAAGGGACTAGCCGCCTTGAAAATAAGGGACCAGCAGCCAAAATAAGGGACCTGCAGCCTCAGCTGTTCCAGGCACTCCAGTCTTCCTTGTCCTCCTGCAGTCTGGTCAAACTCATGCTGGTAGCTTCGAGAACACTGTCCAAACAACTTTGTAACCAGAGGTTCAACTGAATAGAATCTGAATCACATGCACCACAAGGCCTATGCAGCCTCAACTTAAGATGGCTCCCCGGCCTGGCTTTGCACTGCAAAGTTTGCAGCAGCACGTGCAACAAAATGGCATCCAGCATTCAAAACCCCCCTCAGCTTGCATTAACTAGCCACACACATGGCATGCAAGCTCCACCCCCCAGTCATTCTTAGACTTCTTATTGAGTGAGCAACACAGCCAAGCAACACAGTTGGAGCCTCCCTCCTCCCTGGCCAGCAGGGAGGGAGGGAGAGGAGCTGCTTCCTTTGAAATTTAAGGGACATTTAAGGGCCATCCATCAATAAGGGACAGCAGCGGGACATGGCGCTGGAATAAGGGACTGTCCCTTCAAATAAGGGACACTTGACAGCTATGGTTACAAGCCCACTGGACACAGCTACCTGGGAGTAGGCTCCCCTGAACAAGTGTTGCAAGATGGGCTTTCAAATGTTTGGGAAACTTAAAATTTTAGACCTACCCTTCCCCCTCCAAATCTTCGCTGCGTTGCTTACATATGAACCAAGAGCAGCCATTATCCGCAGTCAAGAGCTTTGGAAGACGATAAACAAACCAGAAACTATAAACAAACCGCATGAATATTTAACTGTGCTGCGCTTCAATTATTTACGACCCTGCTTAAGGGCCTGTTTTCAACGCAACGTAAGACTTAACAAGAAGTCCCAGGATGTTTTCTTCATATGGACTGGTACTGGGGACAGCTTTTACTTATCAAAGATCGCCCACAACATTTCACTTCCCAAACAACTGCTGTCAAAAATTCATGAAATGTCATGAGCTACACCATGGGAAGGCAAACTAAGGCCCAGGGGCCGGATCTGACCCAATTGCCTTCTAAATCCAGCCCGCAGACAGTCCAGGAATCAGCATGTTTTTACATGAGTAGAATATGTGCTTTTATTTAAAATCTCTGCATTATTTGTGAAGCATAGGAATTGGTTCACCCCCCCCAAATATAGTCCGGCCCCCCACAAGGTCTGAGGGACAGTGGAATGGCCCCCTTCTGAAAAAGTTTGCTGACCCCTGGGCTATACCATAATTTTACTTGATGCCTACTCAAGTTTTCCTTCTGCAAACCTCCAAAAGTTAGTTTAGGATTGAAGCTTGATATTGGGCAAGTCCCACATCCCCCAGCAGCAGCACCCTCCCATCTCACATTGTTCAGGAGGCATGGACGGCCCTACCATTAGGTAGATGGTGGTGGTCACCTGAGGAAGTAGATGCTGGTGGGCATGGATGGGCAGCGAGGTGCTGGAGGACAGAGTTGCATGTGCCACATGATGCTAACCTGTTGGCCTCAGGTGCAGTGAAGGATGGGTGCTGAGGTAAGTTTCAAATGCCTGAGTCAAGAGCTCCCCAGCCTTGTTGGGATGAGGCTTGTCTTGGCAGCTCCTGACCCAGGAGAAGGAAGAAGAAACAGAGGAGGACATTGCATGGTGGGAAGCTAAGTGGGAGGAGGGAGGAAATCTCCCCTTTCCACTTTGACCTCAGTCACTTTGGAAGGGGGAGCAATGACACCAGGTCCACCCTCTGACCTTCCTGCAGAATGAAAAATCTCAGCAAAGGCAGGGATCCACCTAGCTCAACAGTAGCCGAAATTCTACTCAAGAAATTTCACTATTTAGAAGGCTTTTGACCTTCTGGGGCCTCCATTGTCAGAACTAAGTTGGAATGTCTTTACTCTAAGTGACAAAAGCTGCAAAGTCCCCAAGTTCTAGGACAATGAACTGTAGACGAGCTGCACGCCAATGAAAATTGCAACCAGTTTACTTTGTTCTTCTTTAAAAATGGTTTTGAAGGGCAATCTTTCCTGCTTTGATGCCTCAAAGAATGACTGCTGTAACTGGAGTATAAAGACAGAAGACATGTTTTGATTGCACATGGCTGGGGTTTATTGCTCCGAGTTAATCGCTTTATTAACATCAAGTCAATACTGGCAGAATCATCTGTGGAGATCAAGCAGATCATCTTAAGCTCACAGACTTTATTTAATCCTATCCAGCAGGTGCTGCATGAGAGTCTAGTTAAATTTTGCCTAATCTGTGGACTCCAGGCTAAACCCAACCACTTGCATAGTTGCTTTCTTGCTCAGGCGGGAAATGGATGGGTTTGCGGTGCAAGTCTCTCAGTGTAATACATGTCATTAGCTGAAATATCAGATTTGAGAGTCAACTTTTGTAAATGGCTAAAAGAAAAACACCCTGCAGGTGTGAAAACAAGTTTTAGAAGTACAGTGGTACCTCGGGTTACATACGCTTCAGGTTACACACTCCGCTAACCCAGAAATAGTGCTTCAGGTTAAGAACTTTGCTTCAGGATGAGAACAGAAATCATGCTCCAGCGGCGTGGCGGCAGCGGGAGGTCCCATGAGCTAAAGTGGTGCTTCAGGTTAAGAACAGTTTCAGGTTAAGTACGCACCTCTGGAACGAATTAAGTACTTAACCCGAGGTACCACTGTACTGTATGTTATGAAGCTGCTCAGAGTGGCTGGGGAAACCTAGTCAGTTGGGTGGGGTATAAGAAATAAATTAGTAGTAGTTGTGGTAGTATGATTTCCAATTTCTTTTCCCCGGGACTGTTCCTCCACTCTTAATACAGTGTGTGTGTGTGTGTGTGTGTGTGTGTGTGTGTGTACCTCTAACCTGTGGGCTTAAGGGTTTAAGGAGTGCCTTAAATATGCTCCTAGTTATGCATTGGCAAGAGAAAGCAGACTTTGATTCAGTTGATGGTCGGTTGAGCTGCAGCCTCCTGGATTGACTGTGCTAGTGAGTTCTCAGGGGCTTCAGAGAACCACGACACGCAGAAACACGATGAAGCTTTCCCTGTCATAGAAGTAAGCGATGGCAAAAGCGTTACCTCCTGAATTTACACTACTAACTCAGGCATATTGAAAGCTTCTCCCAGAACTCAGCCTAAAAAGGCATCTTCTTGCTTTATGGTAGGGGAAATCTCGGTGGGTTATTCTTTTCTCATGGGTGCTATTTATTGCTCAGATAGCAGGCATTGCCTCTGCCAAACTTATTTCTGCCACACAGCTCTGAAAGACAACGGTGAGCCCTAAAGATTTACAAGAAGCTAAGGCTAGCGGGTGGCGCTGTGGGTTAAACCACAGAGCCTAGGACTTGCCAATCAGAAGGTCAGCGGTTCGAAGCCCCACGATGGGGTGAGCTCCCGTTGCTCGGTCCCTGCTCCTGCCAACCTAGCAGTTTGAAAGCACATCAAAGTGCAAGTAGATAAACAGGTACCGCTCTGGCGGGAAGGTAAGCGGCGTTTCCGTGCGCTGCTCTGCTTCGCCAGAAGCGGCTTAGTCATGCTGGCCACATGACCCGGAAGCTGTACGCCGGCTCCCTCGGCCAATAAAGCGAGATGAGCCCCGCAACCCCAGAGTCGGCCACAACTGGACCTAATGGTCAGGGGTCCCTTTACCTTTAAGGCTAGCAAGTCTTAAAGGTACAGCCTAAATTTTTTGGCTTGGGAATTTGCATGCTCTGGACGTTGACAGGGAGAGGCTATAGAGAAAACATGACAAATTAAAGTTTGCCCGATTCTCTGACAGGATATGGCAGGGATGGCTGCCTTGTGGTCTGATGGATACTTCTGGTCCCCCAATAGATTTTTTGTGACCTCAAAAACCCCACTCATTTGTCTTTTTTAAAAAAAGTTGGAAAGGAACTTTTTAAGGGGACATTTTGGAACTCACTTTGAAGGGCACACATTTTAAAGGTCTAACAGCCTATATTTCCACATACTGTGTATTTTGTGGAAATGTAGTCACATATTTTGTGACTTTCAACCTCTGCTGATATTCGCTCAGCAAAGAGTACTTGGCATCCAGGAATTCTCTCTTCTATCATCTATCTATCTATCATCTATCTATATCATCTATCTATCATCTATCTATCTATCATCTATCTATCTATCTATCATCTATCTATCTATCATCTATCATCTATCTATCTATCATCTATCATCTATCTATCTATCATCTATCTATCGATCATCTACAGGTATTCTTTATTTATTTATTTTAAAATGGTGACACCAATTTTTACACTTCAGCCAATCTGACACACACACACGTGACCCCAGACAGTTGCCTATGGGTCAATGTGACCCTCAGCCTGAAAAAGCCCCCGAGTTCCACATTACAATAGTCTGGGAATTGGCCTGTCTTATTCAGCTGCTAAAACTCTCCTAGAACTCAGTTATCAGCTATGTAGGGTAGCTTTGCCAAAAAAAGAGAGGAAACCTGTCACCCTCAAGAGGGCAAAGGAGGACAGAGATGTGCATACAATTTGCCTAGAAATAATGGCTGTAATTTAAACAGAAACCAAGGACATCTCACCATAGTGAGAAATAGCGTGACCAGGTAGATGATCTGTGTGCCTCACTCAATCTGATGTCCAGGTTTTCAGCATTGATGGGCAACTTCAAGACCTCAGCTCCCCCTTATTATGGTTTAAACAAGTCTAACCCAACAGACCTTTGGATAGAAAAGACCTCCAACTAGAGCTTCAACTAGAATAGGGTTTCTCAAACTTGGGTCTCCAGCTGTTGTTGGACTACAACTCCCATCATCCCTAGCTAGTAGGACCAGTGGTCAGGAATGATGGAGATTGTAGTCCCAAAACAGGTGGCGACCCAAGTTTGGGAAACTTGAACTAGAGGATTGCCCTCTGTAAAGTCAGACTCATGGCCACCAGACTCATAGCAAAAGCAAACCTGGCCTGGATGTAGCCCTTCTGTCCCTCTGCGATTGACCTCTGTGGCATGGGCTGCTGGCATGCCCAGGCTCTTGTTGATGAATGTAGCAATGCTTAGCAGAGTCAGAGTCTGCTTTTTACTCCTTGTTGAAAGGCAGAACAAGGCTGCTGAGTGTCACAAGACAACACTTGAACATTTGAAGCCAAAGAACCATGTTACCATTTCAAGTTGGGAGCATCTGCCAGGTGGCTGCACTTCCCTGCGCACTGCCAGAAGTGTGCGTACAATGCCCTGTATGCAGGGGAACTGTGACATGCATCCAGTGGAGCTGTATGCACGCTTAGCAGAGATATGCAGGAAGCAAGGCTGTGTAGGCATGTGGCATCACGAAATTTATTAATCTGCAGCAAATCAAAACAACAAAACATGGCTGGTGTGAGCAGTGTCTATCACACATCTTCTCTGTACGAGAGCACAGAACAAAGAGCAGGAAAACAAAAACACAAAGAACGGAAGTTCTCTTGTCTGAGTTTCCGTTCCCACACTCCAGCAGTATGGAACGTAAACAAGGATCACATGATTCAGCAATGAGAGAATGAATTACTGACAAGAAGTCCCAGGCCTTGTGGGAGAAGCCCACCCAGCAGCTCCTCCTCATCGCAGAAGGACTAGCACTGGTGTGGAGGAAAACGCCATAGCACAGGACTTTCTCCTTTGCCTGAGTCTTCTGATATGATCCAAAGTAGTGCAGGGAGACGGGGGATGCCGGTGGCGCTGTGGGTTAAACCACAGAGCCTAGGACTTGCTGATCAGAAGGTCGGTGGTTCGAATCCCTGCAATGGGATGAGCTGCCGTTGCTCTGTCACTGCTCCTGCCAACCTAGCAGTTCGAAAGCACGTCAAAGTGCAAGTAGATAAATAGGTACTGCTCCAGCAGGAAGGTAAACGGCGTTTCCATGTGCTGCTCTGGTTTGCCAGAAGCAGCTTAGTCATGCTGGCCACATGATTCGGAAGCTGTACACCGGCTCCCTCGGCCAATAAAGCGAGATGAGCGCCGCCACCCCAGAGTCAGCCACGACTCGACCTAATGGTCAGAGGTCCCTTTACCTTTACCTTTAGTGCAGGGGGAAGCCGTGATGCAGCAGCTTTCATGCACAAACATGCGAAGAGGTATTGCGATATAGCCATTCCACCTGCGAGAACTGTTAAGCGCAGTGATTTAATTTACTGAAATGTTTAAATGCATTATTGTGGCAGACACAATTGTACTGGCAATGGATATTGGTCATAATATTGAGACAGAGGTGTGGGAACGATTGTGGAATAATGATATAAAGTTTACAGCCTGTTACAACCTGAGGGAAAATTATACGAAAATGATGTATAGATGGTAAGGTAAAGTAAAGGGACCCCTGACCATTAGGTCCAGTCGTGACTGACTCTGGGGTTGCGGCGCTCATCTCGCTTTATTGGCTGAGGGAGCCAGCATACAGCTTCCGGGTCATGTGGCCAGCATGACTAAGCCACTTCTGGCGAACCAGAGCAGCGCACAGAAACGCCGTTTACCTTCCTGCCAGAGCAGTAGCTATTTATCTACTTGCACTTTGACGTGCTTTCAAACTGCTAGGTTGGCAGGAGCAGGGACCGAGCAATGGGAGCTCATGCTGTCATGGGGTTCGAACTGCCAACTTTCTGATCGGCAAGCCCTAGGCTCTGTGGTTTAACTCACAGCGCCACCCGCGTCCCATAGATGGTACTTGACACCTAATAGGTGCGATGATGCTACTTGTGTGAACGATGCGTTTGAATGGCTGGAGTGAACCTGTGCTTATACCATTGGATCAGCACCTGGTCTAATGGTGGATGGAAAAGAGCCTTGCCTATGCAGTGGCGCAGTTCCCATGCGGCATGCAGCTGTGTGGGAATTGCACCGGGCGGGGAAGTGGCTCCCACACTGGGGCTTTTGTCAGTCTGTTTCTAGACAGCAGATACCGCTTTTGATTGATTATTTTTCCGTGCCAAGATCTGAAACCCAAAACAGGAGAAAGGGAGATTTACTCGCAGATCCCTTTAAATAGCACCACTGTTCCCCTCCACCTTGGAAAGTGCATGGGATTTTGCTCTCCTAAACTGTTGGAAATCCTGGAAGATGGCAAGAAGCCTGGAATGCTCTATTCTTAGAGTGAGAAAATATAAGTAGGTCAAGTTAAAATAGTTCCTGTAAACATTGCCTCTCTGTTCGGAATCGTCTCTGTTCTGTCTTAAGACCAAAGTGCCTCTTATCATTCTTTCCTTCCCAGTTTTGGTTTGTTGTCACTTTCTAAACCCCTGTCAGATTTGTGCTGATGATGCAAAGTACAAGTAACACTGCAGATCCATACAAGGAAACTGCAATGGCCACTGCTCAGTGTCTTCAGGAGGGGATATGTGATGAAATGGGAACAAACAGTTGGCTATTTCTTTAACTTCCCAGTTCTTTTCTGGAGAGCTGCAGATTTCTCAAACTTATGAAAACCTCAGCAAGATACCACCATCTCAGTTATCTGAACCAATAACTGGTTTGAGGATGGCCGTATATGCCTGTAGAAAACAGCAGAAAATGTTTGTGGATGTAGCATCAACGAACCAAGAGGCTGGATCCAGACTAAGTTAGCTGATCCCAAGTAAATCAACAGGATAAGTCAGTCATTGCTTAAGTCCTATTGATTTCAAAGTGTACCAAGTCAAACTAATTTAGGTTGCAGTCCTAATCCCACTCACCTGGGAGTTAGCCCCATTGAATTTAACAGGTGTTATGTACTGAGTTGAATAGGATCCAAAATTCAGCAGTCTGATTGGTCCTAGAACAATAGGATCCAAAATTCAGCAGTCTGATTGGTCCTAGAATAATAGGATCCAAAATTCAGCAGTCTGATTGGTCCTAGATCAATGCAGCAGTATGATTGGTCCTCAGGAGCCACCCAATCCAGCTCCAGGTGGAAGTGAATCCACAACCTGATTGGCCTATAGGAGAATCCCGGAATTAGCCAATCACGTGCAGCCCACTGTGTAAATAATGTATATAAAGCAGATATTGTGGGGGAACTTCCATTCCTCCTCACCACTATGAGCTGAATAAAGAGCACGAAATCCACTCTCGACTCCAAATATATTCAACTGGCGATGAGGATGGGATCCTGCTGAGCTGACCACCACACACAGCACTGCAGCACCGCGATCTGCCGCACTGCTGCCTCGCACCGCGTATCCAGGCTTCAGCTCCGGGACCCAAGGAACTCAAAATGGCAACCAACAGCAGCTTCTTGCCGTTCAAACCAGCACCAGGAGACTGGGAAGCATACACCTCCTGTTTCACCTTCCTCCTAGAAGCCAAAAGGTTCACCAATGATGCCAAGAAGAGGGCGATATTCTTCAGCGTCTGCGGAGAGGAGACGTTTGAAATCACCTGGGCTCTCCTGGATTTCAACAGCACTTACAGTGTTTCTGAGTAGACATGGCTAGGATGGTGCTGCTGACCTTGTTGGGGAAACAACTGCCAGCAAGCTGATTTCTCCAGCAGGACTAACAGAAACTCTGGTGGTGAGGGCATTTAGATCAGAAAGCGGGTTTGGAGAGAAGCACAATGACAGCCCCCAGCGCTATTGCTCTGACCCAATTAGCTCTCACATCCCTAGGGCTGCTTTTAAGTGATAATAAATATATCAGGAGATACAACCACAGCTCTGCCACTTAACATATGGCTTGGCCCTTATTTGCCTTCTATTCCTAAATTAGAAAGCCCCAAACACGTTAGCCTTTGTTCCAGTGAAAAGTTACTTGGATCCCTTCATCATGTTGGTTGTCCTTTCTTACACTATGCCCAGCTTTACTGACACTGGCTCAGGATTAGTTTCTCCCTATGTCACTATTGGAAGAGTAGTAGATCATTATGGGTCTGCAATCAACGCAGCACAAACATTATGTCTCTGCAAACAATTCCAGCACTGCAAATAAAGAAGATTGATGCTGTTGTTCAGTTCTTCTGTTACTATCGCAGCTCAGAGTGTCAGCCAGAGGCACCAGCTTCCAGGAAAGATAGTGGAGGCCCGACGCAACATTCTGACATCACAAGCACAATGTGGCACGTTGTTTTGATGACACATGCGTGATGTTGTGAGGTGCCAGGGGCAGAGCCAAATGCAGTGGCAGCACAGGCTTAGCAGTTGGTGGCCCCCATCTTCCTCTTCCCCCTCCCCCTGGGAAGGCAGGGAAAGCCACCCTTGGCCAATGGCAGCAGCAGCAGGAGGAGGAAGAGGAGGAGCCACCAACCACAGAGCCATGCCACTGACTCCAGTATTGTTCTCGTCCTTGCCCTGCGCCACCGACTGGGGGCTGCTTCCCCTGTCCCTCCTCCATGTGGCAGAAGAAAGAGGAGCTGCCGGCCACCAAAGCTGCGCTGCGCCCGGTCTGCATGCAGCCTCGTCCACCCTCTGAACATTGGGGGGACCCCAAAGTTCCGTGGCGCCTATATGGTGTCAACTCTAGTTTTGCTGGGGGGGGGGTGAGTAGGCACTTGGGCAAGATGTCCTCAGGGGGTTCCCTTCCTTGCATGAGTGCACCTCCTCACAGAGGTGTAGGAAGATCAGGTGGTACCCGGTGTGGAAAATTTCTTGCCATCCCCCCATTGTTTTGATTTGTTTTGTTTTTTTGCCTGAAAAAATGGTTTTACATTATTTCATATTTTCTTACAAAGGAATGTGGATTCTGGGCCTCTGATAACAAG
Source organism: Podarcis melisellensis (assembly GCF_964234715.1). Classification (NCBI taxonomy): domain Eukaryota; kingdom Metazoa; phylum Chordata; class Lepidosauria; order Squamata; family Lacertidae; genus Podarcis; species Podarcis melisellensis. The sequence continues at coordinate 82,979,993 of NC_138531.1, forward strand.
TAGGCGACTGTGGACAGATTCATAAATCTACAGGATGGATTGTGTTTTGGCTTATGTCCTTTTATTTATATTTATTGTTTATTTATTTAATAAAATTTATTTTTTTAAAAAACCTGCAAAGTGGTTTACCAAAACAAAACAAAAAGACCACAGCAGTAAAATCAAGAAAAATTAACAATCCTGCTTTAAAACATACAAAAGCTAAAATATTAAGATTAAAAATTATTTCAACTTCCTAAGCATCTAGGTATGCTTGCCTAAAGACGAATGCTTTTAGCAGGTGCCTGAAAAGAGTCTAGCAAAGTGTAGGTGCTGTCACAGTAATTGCAGTATGGATATTATGTGGAACCTTTAGTAGTGCTTGAAACTACTAAAGGGGAGGTTTTACTGATTGTGATTTCACCATGCTCTGTACTATCTGAAAAGGAAAACATTTATTTAAAAAATAGGACTGCACAGCAGCAATCTAGTCTCACCATGATCAGTGGGACTTATTGTCATGGTCTGGTTTACGGGTGGTCGAAGGGACCGGGGGCAAGACGGCGGGGTCTGAAATTTCATATATAGCTATATAATCCCTAGTGTAGTATGATAAGACCTTTGGAGCAGGCATTTTTTTTAAAAAAATAAATAAATTATGAACCGCCCTAGTAGGGCAATCTGTGATATGACACAGGGGCCTGCTGTTCAAAAGGGGAAGAAGAGCATTTTAGAAACCCTCAAAAACCACAGATCATGCATGAATCCAGTGGATGTATGTAGCAGCTGCTTGCATTCTGGCCCTAGTTTTTTGGGTGCAATACATTAAGTCAAGGAGAGCATCCATAATAGCAAGAAACACAAGTTGCTGTGAAGAGGAAGGTCACTGTAGCAAGCTCTAGTGAAGTGAGGGGCATTTTACCTGTTCTCTACTGTTAATCGAAGGGACGCGGGTGTCGCTGTGGGTTAAACCACAGAGCCTAGGACTTGCTGATCAGAAGGTCGGCGGTTCGAATCCCCGCAACGGGGTGAGCTCCCGTTGCTCGGTCCCTGCTCCTGCCAACCTAGCAGTTCGAAAGCACGTCAAAGTGCAAGTAGATAAATAGGTACCACTCTGGCGGGAAGGTAAATGGCGTTTCCGTGCGCTGCTCTGGTCCATCAGAAGCGGCTTAGTCATGCTGGCCACATGACCCGGAAGCTGTATGCCGGCTCCCTCGGCCAATAAAGCGAGATGAGCGCCGCAACCCCAGAGTCAGTCATGACTGGACCTAATGGTCAGGGGTCCCTTTACCTTTACTGTTAATTGAAATGTGCTGGGGTCGCCTGATAAATGTATAGTTTGGCCCTTAGATACCCTATGTGGCAGACATCATCATCAGCATATATTACATTCATACTAGGGACATCCCCGGATTTACAAATCAGTCCCCATACAAAATCCATTTAAGTTGAAAAGTGTCCCCGGATTCATTGAAAAAAATCTGGTAACCTTAATTTATACCCCACCCCCCTTTTATCTTCCAAAGAGCTCAAGCTGTTGTGAATAATTCTCCTCCTCCTCATCTCATCCTCACAACCAACCTTGTGAGGTAGGTTAGGCTGCGAGATGGTGACAGGCCCAAGGTCACCCAGTGAGCTTCATGGCTCAGAGAGGATTCGAACCCTGGTCACCCAGGTCATAGCCCAACACTCTAACCATTACACCCCACAGGCTCTCATGGCATTGGTGAATGAGTGGAAGCCATTCAACCAAGTGACTCAAACAGAATAATACGATGATGCGGAGAAGAAATGGCTGGGGAACTGTCACCCAGAGCTGTGCTCTGAATCTTAGTTCCTTCTCTGCAATAAGGAGGTTCAGTTTGCCTCCTCTCACCCTCTGACTTTGCTGCTGTCACTATTTCCAGTGTGGCCTGCAGTTGCCTAGCAACCGGGATATGCTTGACTATATGGCTCATGTACACAAGAAAATATGCCATCTGCTCACAGGCCTCTCGTTTCGACTGTGGCAACACGATCCGGCGATCGACGCGCAGTAGTGGAGAAGTGAGAAACACAGCTGTGACATTTGGCAGAGATGTTCTTGGCATCTCCCTGTCCTGTGCCCAACAGTGAATCAGATCAGGAAAATGTCCACTGTAGATTAAAGATATGTATACACCGTGTAATGCAAGATCACTGTCCCGTTAGCATCGTCAAGATGCTAGTCTGAAACGGCAAGCTCCCTTCTCTCGGAGGACAAAGATGGCAGCTTCGTGCATCTATCCCAAACACCTGAAACATTATTAACAATTCTGTGAGAGGGGGATGTGGGGCCCAGAGAGCATAACAGCAGTCAAGGAGTCAAAAAAAGAAAGAAAGAAGAAAGAAGAAAGCTATTACAAATTAAAATGCTCTGGAAAATAAACAGACCAATATCCTGAACAGCTCTGTTTAATTAGCACTGTGTGCAGGCTTGCCAGAGGGGGTGGATGTTAGGGTGAGGCTAGGGGTGCAATCCTGCTCCTCTTCTCAGGTGAAAGCTTGTTATATGTGAAGTATGCATTGTGTGGCAAAGTCCTGACCCCCCCACGAGGTTGAATAAAGACACTTGACAATAGTATTTTAGGTTAATGGGCTAAAAAAGGCCACAACTTTATTGGTTACAGATTGTGAGTGGTATTGGCTTAGGCATTAGACCTAACCGACTATATCTGACTCCCGCCCGTCTGCATGGAGTCCGGGAAGGGTTAACCACCAGTAGGGGGAGTCCTGCTGATGCACATCAACTAGGAGCTCTCCCAGGGCCACCAATAGGGGGCGTGCCTTAGGCCCTAGCCTCCCCAGGCTTTGGACAGGGCCACACCCCCCAGAGTCCTCTAACGGAATACCCTTCAATGTGCGGGGGAGGTGATGGCGCTACCTCCCCTCCTCTCTTCTCCAGCAATAATCCAATGTCTAACCACCAAACCTGTAGGGTAAGGTCAGGGATGCAATCCTGTTCCTCTTCTTACTTGTTAAGTAAGATATGAAGGGAGGTTGCATGTAAAGCCCTAATGAGTTTGCAGCTAAGGATTTCCAGGCTCACAGCTCATCTTCTCATCTGCTCTTGATTTCCCTTAATTCTCACATTTCACTTCTGGCACAGGCCCATGAAGTGGCTTGCACAATAATTTGTGAAGATAAGCTTCTAGAAATTACATCTGTGCTGCACTGCCTCTAATAATTAGGGTCTCACCTGCAGGTTTCCCCACCCCCTTTCTCCCACATACTGCTTGTAATAAGTGCTCATAATAAAAATAAGAAGTTTTTCAAAAATTAAAAACCAGATACCCAATGAATCAGGGGCACCTCTTAGTCAACCACATTGTTTGCAATTAATTGATCCAACCAATATACAGTGGTACCTCGGGTTACAGATGCTTCAGGTTACAGATGCTTCAGGTTACAGACAAACAATCACATACCCTCACAGTTCTTAATTTTACAGTTGCCATGGTCAGTTTATTTCAGTCATCGAATGGCTGGGTAAACAGGAATGTCAGCACCAGAAGCTAGTTGTGCAGAGGGGTGATTGGCTAGCACTTGTGTCATCACAAGTCGACTTCTAGTCCCTCATCACCCCCTGCAACGTTTGAAAATTCATGCCTTAAAATATATATGCAACAACATGTGAATGTTTAATTCAATATATATACACTGGGTGCCTTATAATTTAAAAAATAATAATAAACAGGCCACTTAGCACAAGAGGGGTGGGAGTGGTGTAAGACTGAGAACTGAGTCACAATTTGAATTACTGGCATATGTCCCTGTCAATTCCACTGCAAATATCTTAATAAATTATGAAGGAGGGAGGGTGCTGACTCACCCAATGGGAGAAAAGTTCATTGCTACTCCTAAAACCAGCTGACGCTTCTGTTGAGTAAGATGTCTGTTAATATTAGGCCTTTGCTTCCTCCAGTGTTTAACCTTGTAAATGCTACCCATGAGTTTGATTTCCCTCAAGGCAGCTGAGTCAGCTCCTTCTCTCTGAGGATCAAGCAGTGTGCATGCCTTTCCCATTCCTGTTAAATAGGAAGCGGTCTGCTGAAGTGTGCCAGAAAATACCACAGAGGTTGCACCTCACAGGCGAATCACTTCACTGATGTTGCTACTAGGCCTGGGGAGAAATGCAGCTTAAAACGCAGACCTGCCTAAGTCACGGTCCCTGAAACAATATTCAAACTGAAACACAGCTCTTTGAAATTTGCACTTCTCCAAATTTTGCAATGCACCTCTCCAAAGGAAAAATGTGTACACAAAATGCATGCATTAGGGGAAAGTGTGCATAGAAGTTCATGTGTAAGTGAAAAGAACATGCAAAAATGCATTTTGGGAAAGATGTGTATATGCTGCCAAGTTGTGGAATTTCCTCCCCAACAGAGGTGCTTCTGAATTCTTCGCTATTATGCAGCTTTTGATGAATGCTGAAGACACTTCTTTTCCCTGACCTTTGACATCTGAGATATGTGTTTTCAGGGCACACCCTATTCCTGTGATTGCAATCTGTTGTAACTGTTTTTTTAAATGCTGAATGGCTGTGACATGCCATGGGACTTGTTGGTGAATGGCGGATAATAAATTTAATAATGATGATGATATATTAGGCAAAATTGCCACCTTCTGCTCCTTTGGGAGAAAGGACAGGATATAATTTTTCATCATCGATATCAGAAGTGCACACAAAAATGCCAATGAATTTTTGTGATGGCTTTCTTGTTCTCTTTCTCTTTAAAAAGTAAACTGATACAGAAATGTAGAGAACTGAAACAAAGACCCGAAAGTTGAACTACTGTGAGAAACCAGAACAGACAGATTTGTTCGTCCTTCGTTGCTACCTGGAATATGCGTGTGTTCACTTTTGCCTCAAGAAATTTAACTGCTGGAGTCATCTTTGCTCTTATCCGAAAGCTCTTCCAACTATGCATCACCAAAGAAGATAACAAAAGAGGAACAATAGAATCACACAATCGTAGAATTGGAAGGGATTCTGAGGAACATCTAGTCTGGGGTGGTCCAACCCAAGGTGGGGTTTGCTGAAGGAGGTGCAAGTCTCTGACAGGGTCCTAGAGTCCTCATGCCTCCTTTCCAAATCCTAGTTGGTGCTTTCCCAACTTTGAGAAGGATTTACTCCCTTCTCTTGGAGCATTTCTGACCATGGGAGTATTTCTGACCCAGCAGTTCCTTAAGCTTTTTGAAATCAGCCATCTTGGATTGAGTCTCCTCTGTGGAACAGCATTATGAGAAATTGCAGTCCCGTTATGTAAAGTTATATGGGAGGACTACATGATGCTTGGTGCATTACTGAAGAGGAATTTGTCACAAACACGGGGACGTTAAATATAGACCAGGGCCTCACGTCTGAATATGTAAGGGATGAAGAAGGAACTTGGGACGGGCATTTTTTTTAAAAGGTTCAAGGATTTGGATTTGTTTAGAAATGGGAAGCAAAGATCCACAAAGGGTAGAATAATGTAGGATCATACCAAAGACCCCTCTAGTCCAGTATCTAGTTCTCACAGTGACCAATCAGACGCCCGGGAAAATCTACAGGCAGGACATGAGTACAACAGCCTTCTCCTGTTTGTGCTTCCCAGCACCTAATACTAAGAGATGTACCGCCTCTGACACTGGAGGTAGTAGTATCTAGCCATCATGGCTAGGAGCCACTGATAGCCTTATCTGAGAGAAGCATGTAAGGTGGAATCAAAGAAAGCAGATGCAGGCACCAGTGATGGGCTGTTGCACCTGCCCAACATGAAGGCTGACATTTTATGCTGGAGACTCGGCAAAACTCATTTCTATGCAGACATCCATGGGGTTATGTTGGAGGAATCTGAACGTGGTCGTTGCATTTCAAATGGACTGAGATCAAAGCCTACTTTGTTGACTTCCTTAATCACCTTCTTGTTTAATCGACTTGTCTCCTCTCTCCATAGCATGCCAGCCCCCCCTGCTATTTCAGCTCCCCTCAGCTCCCTCCCATGACCCCAACTCCTTCCCTGAACATGGCTTTTCCTCTCCCAGGCTGAGAAAGCCTCTTGAGCTGTGTGTACACATGACCAGCTCTAGCGCACTCCCACCACTGGTGTTTGAAGCCGACTACACAAGACACCAGCCACAATCCATCAGTATCCTGCAGCTGCTTGAGAAATACACCTGATGATGCACTTTCTCTTGAAAACAAAAAGCTGCACTTAAGCTGAGGTGTGCTCATTTCAGACAGCCGTTTCCCTCTCTCCAGTCTGTACAGCAGTGTGACTCGAAACGCTGCGCAGGGGAGATGTGGGAAACAAACACACCGTGTTTCAAGTTGATGATGTGTGTGTATGTGCATAGCCTTGGGTCCCATCCCCCCCGACAGATGAAGGCAAAGGGAGGAAGAGTTCAATTTTCCTTTGACACAATGTGGGGCTTTCGGTTTAAGATTAGAAACCTGAATGTGCTGCCTTTTAGGATCTCCTTGCTGCCTTTTTGTCGCATGACGACTCCTCAGCTACATCAGGCTGACATGCTAGGAGACCATCCACAGGGCAGGTCATACTGTCTAAGGATTTTTCTATTGCCCTATCTCGGTCACACTTTGGCCCATTTAACCAATGCATGACATGCTTTACGGATAGCTCAGATGGTTTGAGTGTGGTGCTGGTAACGCCAAGGTTACAGGTTCTATCCCTGTATGAGACAGCTGCATATTCCTGCATTGCCGGGGGTTGGACGAAATGATCGTCGGAGTCCCTTCCAATTACAAAATTCTATGATTCTATGGACTGGCATTTATGTACATGTTGGTGTCCTAACTGGTCCTGTGCTAGGCGTTCTTCTCTATGCTTCAAGGTGAAGTTAAATATGGAAGCACCTTCCGTTTTAAAAAGTGAAAAAACATTTCCCACATTTAATGCAAACAGGGTTTTCTCCCTAACCCTAACCCTGAAACAAAATAAAATGGGCTAACATAAGCTCCAGGCATTTCGCCCCGGTATGGCTCCCCTTTATCACATACACAGCCCAACAAGACAATGACAAAAATCCACCAACAGCATACAAATCAGTATGGCTAACCTGACCCAATACACCTACCCACCCCACTCACACATGAAAACAAAGACCACCACAGCCACCACAGCCATCCACAAATGAACAACCACACCCTAGGCCAACCCCAACCTCTCTCACCACCAAAGGAACACAACTGAACAGCAGAAAACCTGCACAAGCAACGCTGACACCAAACCCTACATATATTAAGTAAAATAGAAACATCACCACCCGACCCCACCCCCACCCATCTTTTCCCCCCTCCACCCCTTTCCCCCCTTTATTCCTAACATCTCAACAAATGAAACTGATTTGTAAAAATGTTACATGGAAAAAATACAAGAGAAAGACATGGCACATACTTTTGTAAATCAAGAAAATCTTTAATAAAAATACATTTTTTTTAAAAAAAGCTCCAGGCATTAGAGACCAGTCCTCTTGGTCTCTTCAAAACATTAGGCACCAACAGCACTATAAAAACATATAAAGAAATAAACTAGCTAGCTAGCTAGCAAGCAAGCATGCGGTCAGGGGGAGAGCATCAAAACACTATTAACTAATACACTAAATAATACACATAGCAATCAAGGCACACATGTTCAGAACACTTTAAATCTGAACCCCTTTCTCTGCATTTGACATCAGTACTTTGTTACTTAAGACTTGGCACGCAAGAGCTATTTTGCTCCCACTGTTCTATCTTTGGTTAAACATATAGGAACACGATAAGTCAAAAGAGGCTGCTATAATCAGGATTTAAGACAGCAACAGGTGGCTGCGCTTATCGAGTAAACTAAGGAGAATCTGGAATCCACTCAAAAGGCTGAGTAAAGTCTTGCCTTGATCAAGAAGAACACAGAACATTCCTGGCAATTGTGGTCCCCTCTTTCTTTGTGGATGATCCTTTGGCTTTGAAGCAGAATTGCCTTAAAAAAAAAATCTAGAAGCTCCCTCCTCTGTTAAGTATTCCTGGGCATTCTTACAATCAAACGCAGGAAAGAATCCAAAGGTAATATGTAAATCAATACATACCCCTCCTCTCTCGCTCCATGCATAAATAGCCTGAGCAAAATTCCGCTCATCAGCCCAACCTCTCTTAAATATGCAGCTGGCGACGTCATTGTTTTTGTTGCCAATTCCCTTGCTGGTCTCCTTCCTCTGGCTACTTTAGTCCCAGCTGAGGAACTGGGAATCCAGACTGCACTGGGAGATGAAGAGAAGCTGAGGAAGCCCTGGGTACCACAGGCTGAAGCTCTGTGCTCCATCAATCCCCTTCAGGTAGACCAAGAGATGTTCTGTTTTATATGCATAGATCTTCCTTCTATCTTCAAAGATGATAGAAAACTTAAACACCCAAAGTTTGAGAACAGTCTGACATTTAAAGCATCTTGTGTTTATGCTGAAAATGTCTCATTAGTCCTTCCGGGTTCTAACAGTGTGTAACATTGAAGTTTCCCTAGTTTTTATTTATTTATATAAAAAAATATGATATTATATAATGCTTGCTGGCTGCAGTCATTAGAATTTATTTTATCAGGGTACACCTGTTTCTTTTCTATGGGTGGGACTACAATTTTACGGCACCAACAGCTTTATATTATTTGTCTCATTTATTCTCTTTCTACACTTGTGAGACAAATTGCTATTATCCCCAGGAACTGAGACCAATGAGAAATGAATTGATCAGAGCCGCTTATTAGGACTGAACCCAATAGTCATGGCAGATTTGACCTAAGGGCTGATAGAACTGAAGGCAATATAGCATTTGCAATATCATTTACGAAGATAGGCAAGGTCAAGTATGGTTTCAAATTGGACAGGGTGGCACATGCTGAGATTCTTGCATTCCTCAGGTTCCTTCCAACTCTACAATTCTACAATTCTTTGATTTGATGATTCTATGCTGATCTGACATTGCACAAGGCTGTTTCAACATAATGGTTGAGAAATAAGCTGTGGGCTGCAAGTCTGAACTAAATCTCAGCTCAGCGGTGAACCACAGCTTTAAGCCACTATTTCTCAGCCTGAGCTTTTCATCTGCAAAACAGAAGAAACAGCATGGTGACATACCTTACAGGGGTGTTGGTAAGAATTACTGAGAAAATCTACATGAAGCACTCTTAAAAATGCACTATTTAAATGTTTATTATTGTTAATATCTTTTAAAAATAATACTATGAGGTTTTATGAAACTCAGCCAGATGGGCAGGGTATAAATTATTATTATGAGTTTATAATGCCAACACTACCAAAGTAATGTTTGATGGTATTATTGCTTTCAATTTTCAATTCTATACACACACAGTTGGTATTAAATCCGCTTCTACTCAGTAGATATAAGGATGTAATCAGTGGGACTTACTTTTGAATAAGAAAATCATAGGATTGCACCATTACTTTCACTAAAAAAGGCACAGGATTGATGGTAAATTTATTTATCCATGACTTACCTAGAGAACTTGAAAAATTAAATAAAAGACATGAAGACCCAGACTGGCTGCAGTTAACTAAATGGAAATCTTTGCTGCTTATAATTTTTTTGGGGGGAAACTGGTAGTGCAGCCTCTTAAGCAAAATTCAGCATTTTGTAACTACGTACAGAAGATGTATGGACCAAAGCATTGCCAAAGATGTAGAAAAGCTAAAGGGAACTGTGGTTTGTACAAATCATTGTGAAGACTTATGGTCTTAGAAGACAACTAACCTCCATGTGGGTTAGTCGCTTTGCTAAGAAAAAATGACAGAGAGATGAAAAACAATGGGCAACCAGATGTTCCCATCACCCCTAACCATTGGCCATGCTAGCTGGAGAGGATGAGAACTGGAGCCTAGTAAAATCTGACTGTCCCCAGCTATCCCATTCCCTCAAGGGAATGAAATCATGGTTTTTCTTTTTAAAATAATACATATTAGGATTTTAATCATTACATTCCCCTCCAAGTGTGGTTGCCAATGTCATTCCCCTTTACAAAACCATAAATAAAGGTATTGTTATTTATCATTATTAAGAAAAAGGATCGCAAATCCAAATGAGATCTTCAGGATTCCAGTGTGTGTGTGTGCGTGCGTGCTTGTGTATATATATATTTGGCGACATGGAGAATAGAGCCCGTTTCACAGCAGAAATTGAAGAAGGCGATAAGCTGTTAGAGATACCTCCTGCTTTTTTTTTTTAATCTCTTACTCGCTCTAAAGGTTAGCAGTTGAAATAACATTTACTTACAGCGGTATAAATAGTGTTGGAGCAGCTTTCCGATTTCCACGCGTCTTGTTTTGTTGGGCTTTTCTCCTTGTTCTTTAGGAGAGGGCAAGGTTGATCTCAAGGACAACGCGAAACGAAAGGTGGCCCTTGGCGTCCCCCCCCACGGCCTCAGATCTCCCCTCGTCTCTTCGTAGCCATGGAACGGTCCACACAAGAGCTCTTCCTCAACTTCATGATTGTATTGATCACGGTTCTCCTCATGTGGCTTCTGGTGAAGTCATACCAAGACTGAAAGACTCCCTCCTACCCCTTGGGAGTGAGTGAGGGATCTACCTTCGGGAAAAGAATGCAAATTCTACTATACAGGAGCAGTCCTATGCTTGCTCTTTGTCTGTGTGTCAATTTTTTTTAAAGAAAACAATACTCTAAAATACCTCTTGCCTATATGTGCCCAAAAATTCAAATTGACCTAGGATGATGCAAATATGTAAGCTAGCTACAAAGCAATGAAAGCATTGACGTATCCTTGTCCTTCATAATCAACACATGGAGCCATTATGGTGACTACGAGCACCTTTCAAGTCTGTGTCTGTCTGTTTCCTGACTCCCTCTTGTTTGTGTGGTCAGATATACGTAGCTGAAATGTGATCACGTAGCTTCATTCATCCTCTGTTGCTGTCATTTGAATAAAGAACTAAGTAGGATGCGTTTTTTCCCCTTCTCATTAATTTTCTTCAAAAGATAAATATGTTGGCTCATAAGGGCGGGGTGGTGGTGGATTCAAAGCCACATTAGGGCAATACCTTTATTAGGTCCACCAAATTGTCACAAAATAGCATGCAAGGTGCCACTCCGAAGAAGACCCTGCTCCTACGCTTTGTAGATGCTCTGTGGAATTTGGGAAATGGAAGCTAGAGAAGGGCCCTTCCTGAAGACACCAGAAGTACACTAGGAGAGAGAACTTTTCTTGAGATACACCAGTCCCAGGTCACGTCAGTCTATATATATATATATATATATATATATTTAATTAAACAATAACAGCGCAATTCTATAGCTGTCTACGATGTAGGCCCCATTAAGTTCAATGGTAGATGAGTGGGTATATAATTATGGGGGGAAACTGTAGCTTAGTGATTGAGCATCTCTCTTGTACACAAAAGGTCATAGTTTCAATCTCTGGTTTCTCCAGGTAAAGCTGGGGGAAACTTCTGCCTGAAACTCTGAAGAGTCACTGCAAGTTGGTGTAGACATTACAATGATCCACAGATGGACCAATGGTCTGACTCAGCATAAGGCAGCTTATTATGTTCCTCCTAAGCTCTCCTATGTTCTTATGATTGCAACCTGAGCTAGCCAACGATAGCCCTCTCTGCAATGCCATCCTGTAATTAGAATGGCACTTGGTTTATAACAATGCTTCTCTTATTCCATAGTGAATACCTTTTCAGATAGCTATTTGGAACGGGCTTTAAGGTCCAGGGTCATGGCTGAGTGATTGAGCCCATGCTTTACATGGAAAAGGCCCTAGGGCCAATCACCAGCATCTCCTAGTAGGGTTGGGAGAGACGCCCACTGCAACCCTGGAGAGCCACTGCCTATCATAGAATCGTAGAGTTTGAAGGGATCCTAAGGGTCATCTACTGCTCCAACCTCTTGCAATGCAGGAATTTCAGCTAGAACATACATAACCTCTGCTTAAAAACCTCCCATGAAGGAGAACCCACCACCTCTCATGGGAGTCTGTTCCACTGTCAAACAGTTCTGTCAGAAAGTTCTTCCTGGTGTTGGGTCGGGATCTCAATTCTTGTAGTTTGAATGGCCAATGGTAGAAGGCAGCTTCTTATGCAAGCCTCATCCGTAATCTCTTCTCAACTGAAGCATTAAGATTTAAGACAGGCTTCCTCAATCTTACAACCTCCAGAAGTTGTTTAGTGACAGCTCTCATCAGCCCCAGTCAACATGACAAAAGGTCAGGATTGATAAAAAGGGCAGCCCGGCAGCAAATGGAGGCACCTTGTTGGATACCCTCACCTTATTGGCCCTGCATCTTTCTTGGATTACTGTGGAAATGCAAGGCTACAGTTTGGAACCACCTCTGCAGCTCTTCCACATACTACCCCTTCTCTTCAGTAGAGAAGGCACAGTGTTAGTCTTTACTTCACTTACATGTTCCCAAGCGTCTCATGTTGCCCTACCAGTGTTGGAAGGAGCCAAGTTGTGAGGTAACCGAAGAACCCTGTCCCAGAAGAGAACTTGGCCTGTGCTAAGTGAGAGGTCATAACCTTGGCACTGGACTCGCCTATCAGGAGAAGCTGCCCACACTTTCACTAATTCTCACAATTCGGTTGCGTGCCATCAGTGGCCTCTGAATCATGCAGCCGCCTCCCGAGAACGGCTAATCATCTGTTTTCATAGGCCATGAATCCCCTGCAGTTTAATTTGGAAGAGTCTTGTAGTTCACATGCCGTGCCTCTGTCTCACATAAGTGTGCGTGTGTGTCTTCATCTGATATTATGAAGCCTTCCCCTGGCATTAAAATGTTTCCAAGGAACTGTTTGGGAGCCTCTACAACAGAGTGACAGTTTCCAGAGGGGTTTAGCAATCAATCCCTCCTCCCAGAGAAATCTGGGAGTTGTTGTTCTGTGAGGGGAATAAGGGTCTCCTAACAACTCTCAGAACCCTTCACAAATTACAGCTCCCAGAATGCTTTGTGGGAAGCCATGGCTGTTAATAGTGCTTTAAATATATGATGCAGATGTGGCCTTAATTGACTGACATTCCCTCAGGCCTTATCTATATCACACACCTCCATCATGACCGGCCTTTTAGCAACCAAGTTAGAATTCTTTTCAAGACCAAGCACAAAATAACATTTACAAAGGGCATGTCATCAACAACAGCATGCCAATCTACATTCCTTAGGACAACAAAAGCACCATTAAAAGAAACATGGAGATCAAGGGGAAATATGTCCCGTATAGCTTTGTTTGGTGATGCCCCAAAGGCCACAGAATTTTTCTAAAATGCTAAATAAGGAAAAGGTCAGAAGGACCTTTATAAAGCCTTAGTTCTCGCCCAGATGTAGCACAGAACAGGAGTTGAAGTCTGATAAATGTTGACACTTTCAGAATGTCGCCCTCAAAGGCTCACTAAATCATTCCTCACTTCTACAGCTGAGATGGGTCGTCTTCTTTGCCCAGGGCTTATTTTCAGTTTAGCTTGTAGGAATGGGGGTAGAGGGCAGGGGTGGAATTGTATGCTTTCCAAAGTCATTTAGCACAGTTGTACTAGCTAGTCAGCTCTTATCCTGAAGCTTAAATATTCATGCTTTTTTTTTTAATCTTTAGAACTTCCAAGCTACAAATATTTTGCATGGCGGGGGTGTGCTTATTCAAAAGGCATTCATTTTCACTGGGCTGACAAAGCCCTGCTTAATGACGTAGAAGAGCAGGAATCTGCCTATACTAAGATGAACCACTAGTCCATTTACCTCAGTACTCAAATGGCAGTGGCTCTCCAAGATTTTCAGACAAGAGTCTCTCCTAGTTCTTCAGAGATTGAACCCGAGACCCACATGCAAAACAGATGCTGTAGTACTGAGCTGCATGTTCGCTGTGGCAGTTGCAAAGACATGTACTTCTTGTATGGGAAGAAAAGGAACAGGTCACACATGAATACACATTTCAAAGTTTGTGCTTCAGTTCTCATAGTTTCAAAAAGTGTAGATTTGATAGATTCACCTTTAAATGTGAACCAAATGAAACTTCTCCCTCATCCCTACAGGTCACATTTACCGTATTTTTTGCTCTATAAGACTCACTTTTTCCCTCCTAAAAAGTAAGGGGAAATGTGTGTGCAACTTATGGAGCGAATGCAGGCTGTGCAGCTATCCCAGAAGCCAGAACAGCAAGAGGGAGTGCTGCTTTCACTGCGCAGCGATCCCTCTTGCTGTTCTGGCTTCTGAGATTCAGAATATTTTTTCTTGTTTTCCTCCTGCAAAAACTAGATGTGTCTTGTGGTCTGGTGCATCTTACAAAGCGAAAAATACAGTATATGCTCCTCTAAGAAGCTCAGGGCAGCATACGTGTTTTTTCTCTTTGACTTTTTCCTCACAAGCCTGTGAGGAAATAAGGACTGTGGTCCATAGTCATCCAGCGCTGCTCACAAGGCATTGAATGGTAAAACAATACTTTTGTCTACATCTACACTGACTTTGAGTATTAATTACAGATAGGTAGCTGTTTGAGTATTAATATCCATCATCCCACTTCAGCCAAAGTCTCTTTCATGCCCTCTTTTGGTAAGAAACCCACAGCTTTTCGGAGTGGAACATAATCACTACACCCATCGGTTGAAAAGTTGTATATAATATTCATTCCCTGGGATCAAATTCACAGAGCATCCCATTTTCCATTCTCTCATGCCTGTTGGTCCTGCCTATTTTAAAAGAACTTGAAACGGGAAGCTCAAAAACAGCCTGAAAGTTCAGGCATGTCAAGAGGACTCATGATTGACCCAGATAGCCAGGATCTTTCACACTTCCTTAAAAGGACTTTTACTCAAGTCTACCAAGCTATTGCCTCAGGCTACGTATTCCTCAAGTGTTTTCCCACAGTGGATCCATTGGGGTCTGTGCATTCTGCCTGTCAGCCTTAGTAAAGCGGCATTCTTTTAGTTGTTGTTTTTTTTGCAAAGAGCTGTCAAACACATTAGCATCCTTGGCTCGACAATGGCCTGCTTTAACACCAATTCAAATATTACAGAATCTCAGAGCAAGTGGCACCTTGATTACGGTTCAAGCTGAATTATGGAAACAGCCAGCATTTTCAAGATTGGACAAAGCTGCAGAAAGATTGAGCGGGAAAAGTGTAAGAGAGCAAGATTATATTCACTAGGTTGGTGCACAGGTCTCCTGATTTGCCCCACCTGCATGAGGATTAGGGTTAAGGATTTTTGAAACCTTATTTTCAACATAAGGTTGAGAGCAAAGGAGGGGAAGGAGGCACTGCACATCCTTTTACCAACCCCCAAAACCAAACAGGCAGGCTGATCCTTCGTATCTTCCTGTACACAAGGAAGCAATTTGTGAAGCACAAAGCACACAGCTTTGAAACTTCTGCTTACCAGTTGGTAAGCAGCAGGATTCGATCCTGTGTGGTGCTGGGAAAGGGAAAGGCCTGGCAGGAAGGGTAGGTTAGGCAGTAAAAGCTTCTACCCACAGACTGTCTTCTCTCATAGCAATGCACTTGTTGAGCACATCCTCCCTTTTCCGTTTCTCCTTCTCCCCCCCCCTCATGCTTTTCGCCTTCCAAAGATTTTTGCCTAGCATCAAAGAGACATGTATAGCTATATAGAACTTCCCTGGGGAGCACACTCCATGGGCAGGGTGCCAGAAAAAAATGGCCTCTCTCTCATCACCACTTGCCTCACAGCAGAATGTGCGGACAGGCAAGCCCGGTCCTAGCTTTAGCCAAAGTGGGTCATCTGCCTCAGATTGTGGATGCTAAGGGATAGGGCGTGGAAGGCAGAGTGGTGGGCCCTCTTCACAGTCTGCCCCCACCCCTTAAACTAGGACACTGCCTTCAAGCATGGTGGATGCTGTCTCATCACTGACGTTGTGCTAAGACTCAAAATGGCAGCCCGGGTCAGTTTGTATACATGGAATGTATACCATCCTTTACCTCAGGTAGCAAAATGCCTTAAGCCAGCCCTGAGGGCATGCACAGATGGGGCTTTGATGAGGATGATGAGCGTATGTGTTTGGTTCCTCAAACCACATGTAGGTAACTAAAGGCTGCATTCAGCCCATGAACAGATGGAAATTCCCAGTCCTAAATGATAATGGTACAGCATGTCAGCTGGGATAGCCATTGGGGCATGAGACTCAGTCTCATGGCTGTGGGTTTGAGCCCCATATTGCACAAACGTTTCCTGCATTGCAGGAGGTGGTGCCTTCCAACCAGTGTGGTATAGTGGTTAAGAGCGGTAGTCTCGTAATCTGGTGAACCGGTTCGCTTCCCCGCTCCTCCACATGCAGCTGCTGGGTGACCTTGGGCTAGTCACACTTCTTTGAAGTCTCTCAGCCCCACTCACCTCACAGAGTGTTTCTTGTGGGGGAGGAAGGGAAAGGAGAATGTTAGCCACTTTGAGACTCCTTAGGTAGTGATAAAGCGGGATATCAAATCCAAACTCCTCCAAACTCCTCCTTACAATTCTATGCAGCATGGCAACGTAGAATTATTGTAACAGTGGAATACAACAGTATTCTATTGTTGGAATAACACTGCATTTTGCAGACCTTGTGTGAAATCTAAGCTGTCACATACCTGTTGGGAGAAGGGTGAAAGGAAAATGAATAATTCATTGACGTCGGGACTGTTTCCAACAAAACAGCGTCTGTTTTTAAATAATTCATGCTATTTTATTAAGCACAAGTGCCAAAGAGATAGTCAAAAGCTTCAGCAAGCATTACGAATAATAGCCCCTGGGCCTCATTAGTACAAATTCCCACTGAACATTCTGACCCAAATCTAGTTCCAAATTACATTTTGGGATGATTAGTCAGAAGGCAGCTTGTTAAAAAAAAAGTGGGAGGGGGAACTTGGGCAGTTTACACAGTAAGCCGTAAGTTTATCTGCATTTGATGTTGCAGCTGCAATGATTCTGCTAGTGAACAGAAAAAGCCAAACAGCTATGCGAGGCACTGACGTCCCTTCTCCCTGAAAAACTTAAACCGAGCATTGTCAACACATTTTCGAGCTTGGCATTTTACACGATTCTGTGGCAAATAGTGTTTATTGCAATAGGGAGTGTCAGTCGCTCCACACACTCAGATGTGCACCTTTATAATCACAGGTGCTTTCAACCTCACCATTTGTTACGTTCTCACCCTACTTTTAGGTGGACAGCGAAAACCTGGAAAGAGTGAGAATCCAGAGACTTTACAAAAGCTCTTGAGCAAAGCCAATTAAAGTAGTCACCCAAGATGTGATGGGTGGTGCAAGCTGAGATGCTACCTCACTATTAGGGGGAAATATACCTATTGCTGGACGCAGGTGGCACTGTGGGTTAAACCACAGAGCCTAGGACTTGCCGAACAGAAGGTTGGCGGTTCGAATCCCTGCAACGGGGTGAGTTCCCATTGCTCAGTCCCTGCTCCTGCCAACCTTTCAGTTTGAAAGCACATCAAAGTGCAAGTAGATAAACAGGTACCGCTCCGGCGGGAAGGTAAACGGCGTTTCTGTGCGCTGCTCTGGTTTGCCAGAAGCGGCTTAGTCATGCTGGCCACATGACCCTGAAGCTGTACGCCGGCTCCCTTGGCCAATAAAGCGAGATGAGCGCCGCAACCCCAGAGTCGGTCACGACTGGACCTAATGTTCAGGGGTCCCTTTACCTTTATACCTATTGCTTCTTCAGAGAAAGCATAGCTGAATTACTGTGCTTCATCCTGACCCCCCCAACACCTTTCATTATTGCACCTGGGCAATAAAAACGTATCACTGAAGTACTTGAGGAATAAACCACATACACAAGAGAGCTTCCTGTTTGGAGTGACGTAATTTATTCATATAATCCACAAATAATTAGGCAATACCTCAAATTTAATCTTGCTAGGCAAGCAACTTCACAAACTACCCGGAATACTAAACTTCAGAAGGTAAAAAGCTACCATGGGTATGAAGTGCCATGGTAAATACGATTTGATACAGGCTACACATGGTGTCAGAGGTGCTGGTCACAGTCCGACAGGGAATGCTCCTCTGCAGGCCCCGCTCCCCACCCAAACCAAATGTGTGCATGAGCACTGTTGTATACATATGTACATTAGGTAACCGTTCCAACAGGGTTGACATGAGAATGTTCCGTACAGAAAGTGCATGTTTGCTTTTTTTTAAAAAAAGTCGCTTTATCCAATGCTTAACCGCCAGTTACTTTGTTTTCTTTGATGCCTCTTTGTTAATTTATTCCTCTCGGCCTAAAATTCAATACTTCAAAAATGAAGAAAATATAGATTTGTGTGTGTGTGTGTGTGTTTTGGTCCCCCCTAAAGCAATCAAGCACACACACGATCAATTTGTGTCACATTCTGTCACCTAGAAATGCATGTTATTAGCTCTGCGTTTTCAAAGCAGTGCTATTTCAATTTGGCCATGATAACAGGAGTAGGCTGAACTGTAGGCTAATGCAAACTTGTGAGAAAACAAACCCTCCTTGGATACTCATGTAATAATTGGTGTATTTATTTATTTTTTTGGTCTTTGCTATCACAATGTGGTCAGTGTTCTCAAACTTGCTCAACACACGGGTTCCCAGAATTCATCCCATGTCCTGCATATGCCAACTGCATTTCCACATTTTAATCATAAACTTTATTTTTAAAAAACTGCATGAAACATGCATGGTTGCTTGGAGAGAGAGAGAGAAAAAAAGTCTTTGCCTTCAATGTACTATGTTGGCATGAGGTGCAAGTCACATACACTGCCTTCTAAATATTGTACAAAAACAGGAACAGAATTCAGCTGAAGTTAAGTGCTTTTCAGCCTCACTGATTTCACTGGGAATGGGACCTTTAAAAGTACTCCCCTTTAGCTGCATCATAATGTGTGTTTTTTAATTAAAAAAACAACGTTCTTAGCTATCATAGAACAAAAGCAGTCCACAAATACAAATTTTCAACTCAAATATTCCACATATACAAAACACCCCCAACAGCTAGAGAAATGCCGTTCTTTAATTAAATGCTGAATTATGGGGTGGCACAAGGAGAGTGGTGGGGAAAGTCTAAAAAAAACCAGGGGAAAAACCAAACTTCTTCATACAGGTCATCAATTCATAATGTCTTAACACTGCAAAATGCCGCAATATGAGCTCCAACTTTATTACAAAACCACCTCCCTCAGAAGAAGCAGTATGAGGAGTTGGCTGGAAAAAGAGAGAGCGCGCGAGAGAGATGAATACTGCACCAAGAAGCATGCATACCATCGCTATGGTCATTCAATACATTAGCGATTTATCTCTAGGATGGTGGCATAACACAAGAATGAGGCAGTGTTTTCAAAAAACCAAACCAAGTTTCACAGCTACAGGTTGATCAGGCTTTCTGAGGCAGCGAAGTGAGGGCAGAGGGCCATATTCGGATTCTGGAGCTGTTTGAGAATGCGCTTGTGGAACTTCTCTCGCACGCGGTTGAACTCCATGATGTCCAGGGGGTCCTCCTCAATCCAGAATTTATGGAATTCGTGCATCAGATAGCCTGAGAGAGCAAAGGATAACCGAGTCAAATGGTTAGAAAGCAGAGCAAACCCAGTCTCCCATTTCCTAGCTTCTCCTACCACAGTCCTCACTCCTCTCCTCTTGGTTTCACAGCCCCATTCATCTCACAGGGCCCCCATTCATTTTCTGTCCACTGCATCATTTGATACTATCTGCCTTTGAAGCCTTCTTCAGTCCCAATTTCTAGGCCAGCCTATGGTTGGTCCTCTCCTGTCTTCCTTAACTTTTGGCACCTGCTTCCTTATTTATTTCATAAAAATTTATAAGCCGCTCGAGCGCAGTTTACAAAGTGCGAGCGGTTTACAAAAAAGCTGAAAACTACAGTGGTGCCTCGCAAGACGAAAATAATCCGTTCCGCAAGTCTCTCCGTCTAGCGATTTTTTCGTCTTGCGAAGCAACCCTATTAGCGGCTTAGCGCTATTAGCGGCTATTAAAGGCTTAGCGGCTAAAAGGCTATTAGCGGCTTAGTGGCATAGAAAAAGGGGGGGGGGAGCGAAAAAAATCGCAAGACCATAGGGAAATTCGTCTTGCGAAGCGCATCAAAAAACGGAAAACCCTTTTGTCTAGCGGGTTTTTCGTCTTGCGAGGCATTCGTCTTGCGGGGCACCACTGTATAAAAATTATCGCTAATAAAAAATAACAATAATTTAAGACATTTAGAAACTTCAATAACGTTGCTCAGAGAGGGGCATGCAAAGCACAATGCAGCTCCAACATCCCTTACAGCTTGGCTAAAATTTGTTGTTGTTTAGTCGTTTAGTCGTGTCCGACTCTTCGTGACCCCATGGACCAGAGCACGCCAGGCCCTCCTGCCTTCCACTGCCTCCTGCAGTTTGGTCAAACTTGGCTAAAATACCTCCAGCGAAAGAAGACCACATCTCCTTTCAAGGCTGGTCTCTTCCACCAGATCCCAATGTTTGGTCAAAATATGCTTCCTTACAATTTTCAAAATAAATTCCCAAGTATAGAGCTTGCAATCAAAAGCTGTCCCCAAACAGTGCCCTCTCCAATAACACAAGAGAAGCTTAAAAGAAAACCCAATTGGCAAAATCCACAGCAGTATCCTAAACTGCTTTTCTTGCAAAATCCCCACTGTGCTTTTTGAACTTGTAGGGTTTAAAATACAGTGTGGAAGAGCATCTTTTCAAAAAGGGGGACAAAACCTGGGGGTGCAGCCTTGCAGTCTCCTATTTCACTTCTACGTCAGCTACCATTCTCCATATAACTAAAATGTCCAAAGGATGAATTGGGGGGGGGGGGATACAATTAACCTGCCAATACATTTTCCAGTGACTCCAGAACATCTGAAGAAGTGTGCATGCACACAAAAGCTCATACCAAGAACTAACTTAGTTGGTCTTTAAGGTGCTACTGGAAGGATTTTGTTTTGTTTTGTCCAGAACATGATTTCCCAAACTGCAAACAAATATCCAGGTATAGGAAAGAAGGAAACTGATGTTTCCAGAAATTGGTGAATTGTTATGTATTTCTTACTCTCGTAAAGCTTGTGCGTATTCCATTTTGGAGTTGTGCACCAGCCTTGCATATCAATTAGTTTCAGATAAATAGGGAAGAGCAGTCCAACTGACTACATTGCCTGGAGTGTCAGAAATGCTGCTTCTGTACAGAGGAGGGTGGCTGAGTTCCACACGATCAGGCACAATAAAAGCCAAGGGGAAACGGGGAAGTGCAAAGACAGCCTGAATTTGACCTAATAATTGCAAGGCCAAGTGAGTCCAGCTATCATTGCCACACAAACAAGAGCTCACTGCAATTCTGATACGTTGCCTGGGGAAGTCTTTTTTTTTTAATATGTAAAATCTGTGGCTTATCTACTCAGCTGAACTCAGTGAGTGGAAACCGAGGAACAAGTACACAGCAGTGTTTAAGTAATGTAGGAACACTGTGAATAAATTAATGGATTTGCTTTGTTTGCCTTCAAATGTAACCTGAACAGAATTCCCCCCCCCCCGGCATCCCAAGCCATGCACGATCCATTCCTGCTTTAAATTAGTGACATACCAAGGTAAAAAAAAAGGGTAAAGGACCCCTGGATGGTTAAGTCTAGTCAAAGGTGACTAAGGGGTTGTGGCACTCATCTTGCTTTCAGGCTGAGGCAGCCGACGTTTGTCCACAGTTTTCCAGGTCATGTGGCCAGCATGACTAAACCACTACTGGTGCAACAGAATACTGTGACAGAAGCCAGAGCGCATGGAAATGCTGTTTACCTTCCTGCCACAGGGATACCTATTTATCTACTTGCACTGGTGTGCTTCCGAACTGCTAGGCTGGCAGGAGCTGGGACAGAGCAACGGGAGCTCAACCTGTCGCAGGAATTCAAACCTCCGAGCTTCTGATCAGCAAGCCCAAGAGGCTCAGTATAGACCACAGCGCCACCTGTGTTTGGTTGGCAAAGTGAGTATTTTATTGATTGTTTTTTAAAAAGCATTCCCCACTTTCCCCCTTGACTAAGAAGTTGCGGAAAGCAGCTTACAGATATAAAACAAAAAATAAGCACAAAAACCCAACTGTTGCAAAACAAATTATGCAATTGGAAACAGCAGCATATCACACAACGGGCAGCACCAATAATCAGTATACATTAAGCAGCAACAGAATTGCTGCATTGAGCAATGGCCTCAATAAGACTATTTCCTGGGTTCAAGTTCCTGCTCATTCACAACCTCAAAAGATTGCCTGGGGTAGGCTTTTAACCCGAACAATGAACTTGCCTTCTGAAGAATTTGGAGAATGGCTGGGAAGATATATTACACACATGGCCATGAAGTGCTTTGTAGTGCTAGGATATAATTTTTGAGAACACCCTAGAAAATAATGTTGGCTCCCTCTATACAGCTTGCCCCTTCTGAGCCCAGGTGCTCTGCAACTAATCAGGGTCATGTCACTGCAAGAAGGAGCAGGGAACGGAATAGGGGGACATACAGTGTACGAAGACTCAAATCAAACAGCATTTATTGCCTGTGCAAATAGAGCAGCACCACCTCGTGGGTGAGATGTGTCACTGGTCAGTCAAAACTCAAGTGTTCCAATGCCACAAACGAGTTTTGAATTCTCTAAGGTTCAGAAAGGATTTGTTCTGATAAGAAAAGAAAAAAGAAAACTTGTCCATAGGTGTGCATACATGCCATTTCTTCACTATTAGTGCTGATCTCCTTGTTAGAGGAAGCTGTGATGAACTGAAATTGCCCCAGATGAAATGGCACTCAGCAATCTGGGAGGGGAGAATTGGGGGAGACGGGGCTTCCAAGGTTCAATAGTGCCGAAAGAGCTCCTCTCTCTACTTCTGGTGGGACATCTAGGGTTCGGGGAAAAGTCTGGTGCTCCTTTCACCACTGCTGTTGCCAAAACACAAGCTGCAAGTTCTCACTTGGCTCAACACGAGAATCACAGTGAAGGAAGGGTGTATGGGATGGAGTAGCTGTGATGGCTGTAGCAGGCAGTGCTTTCTTCTATTAAAAATGTTTAGGGGTACTCTCATTTTCCTACTCATATTGAGTAGGAATATTAAGATTCACAAAATGTTTAGGGGTATTGCGTACCCCTGCGTACCCCCAGAAAAAAAGCACTGGCTGTAGGGTGCAACTTTTTAAAAAAATGCAGCATCATTTATTTATTTACTTGCTTTTATACACATACTGTAGCACCTGGGAAATTTAGGTCTGCTGTAATTAAAGTGGATTAAAGCACTCTGCTGCCCCCACAACAAATCCACTTTAATAAAGAAGTAACATTTCTGCAATTGGGAGAGTCAGAAGAAAATGTATTGCAAAGTAGGGAATGGACAGGAAGATGTATAAACACAGGACAGGAAAAACAGAATGAATGCTCGTTTTCATATAACCCCACAAATAAATCAGAGCAAATGCTCATGTAAGCTATGTGCAAGCAAATCAAGACGAATGCTCAATAAATAGGTCATCTGAAGGATATTACATTTTATAAACTTTAATTAGACAATGCAGCCATTATTTTGGATTCATTAATTTCCCCCCTCTATCTTAAATATGCCTTCATGCCTTTATATTGTAGTGTTCTTGAAAAATAACAAATGTGTTCATTAAACTTTGAAAAAATAAAAAGACAGTTTTCTATGGCGCCTTTGGATGTTTCTGTCCTGCTTCTTTAATTAATAATTTTTAATCTGGGGCTGCATTTTAAATTGAACACAGGCTCTTTTAATCTCTACCGGGGAGGGTTCTGCAAAACCATGTTGCTCTTCAGGGACTGGGGCCCACAGAGATTCATAGTGGAAGAGGGTCCTTGGGATTGGGGATTATGCCAGCATTCAAGTAGGGAAAATATACTGTAATTGTTAAAAGTGAATTTCTGTTTACAGTGGTGCCCCGCAAGACGAATGCCTCGCAAGACGAAAAACCCGCAAGACGAAAGGGTTTTTCGGGTTTTGGGACGCTTCGCTAGACGATTTTCCCTATGGGCTTGCATCGCAAGACGAAAGCCCATAGGGAAATCTCGGGGACCTTTTTTTAAATGCTGGCAGTGGGGAGCAAAGCCTTTCCCCCCCCTCCGGACTTCAGAAGAGGTCCAGGAAGGCCGGCGGGGGCGAAAGGCTTTGCTCCCCACAGCCAGCATTTTAAAAGCGTCCGGGATAGCAAGGAAGCGCTTCCCGCTATCCCGGACGGCTTTTGAAGGCAGGCGGGGGGAGCAAAGACTTTTGCCCCCCCCGCCTTGGGAAGAGGTCCTGGACCTCTTCCCAAGGCGGGCGGGGGGCAAAAGTCTTTGCTCCCCCCTGCCTGCCTTTCCGGGAGAGCGGAAAAGTCCTTCGCTGTCCCTGGGCGATCTTAAAATGCTGGCGGGCGGCAGCGAAGGCTTTGCTGCCGCCCGCCAGCATTTTAAAAGCCCCCGGGACTGTCCCGGGAAGGCAGGCGGGGGGGAAGCAAAGACCTTCGCCCCCGCCAGCCTTCAAAAGAGGTCGGGGGACAGACTGTCCCCAGAGCTGGTCTGAAGGCGGTTCGGTTTCCATAGGAACGCATTAATTGATTTTTAATGCATTCCTATGGGAAACCGTGCTTCGCAAGACGAAAAACTCGCAAGACGAAAAGACTTGCGGAACGAATTAATTTCGTCTTGCGAGGCACCACTGTACTTATTATTTGCTGCTATTTTGAGAGTTAAGTTTTATTGTCCATTATATTCTGATGGATTATTGAATATTACTTAATTTGATATAAGCCATTTATTTTAATGTTATGTTTTTATTATGACTTTTTTGTATCGGACCAGATTGTTATAAGGTGTGCGATCTTTGTTGCATATTTTGTTTTTCCTTCAGCTTACAAAACGCCTTGTGTACAGTAATAATAATAGGAAGAAGAAGAAAAAGTTAAATTTGTATACCACCCTTTATCCACAGATCTCAAGCATGGTAATATAGAAAGGCGGTATACAAACGAGAAAAAGGAAATGAAATAACTTCAAAAGGAAAACAAATCAATAAGACAAGATAAATGACAGTATCAGGAAGGAAGAGAAACAGATTGTGACACAGTACAGTAATTTTGTTGACAGGAATTTGGTTTCCAATTACTTTGCGGTTGTTAGGACACAGTCAAAGCTTGCAACAGAAACATGGAACAAGTTTCTTTGGTCTGAGATTACCAGTTGTCCCACAAAACGGATCATTCCCTAGACAAATGTCAAACTTATTGTAAGGACATAATCCAACCAAAGGAATGCCAGCGATGCTTTGTATAATTGATCACATGAAGGAATTAAGGAAGGACGCTACCAACACAACAAACACAATTATTCTCTCTCTCTCTCTTACACACACACTTACAGAATGTCTGTTGGAAATGGGATAACGTTGGAGCCTCTGGAGCAACATTGTAGAAGTGTGTTTTCAGAGCACCGCTCACAAGCAGGTTGTACGCAAGGTCTGTGATATTAATGCCAACAATAGCAAAAGAGTAGCTGCAAGAAACAGAGGGTGGAGATTGAAAGATGTGGGAGGTGACCAAACAATCACATCCAGGAAAATGGCGGCATGGAAATACCAACTACAGGCGGTCCTGACTGATGGTCCCCAACACACAAAGTTGCCTTACACAGAGTCACCTAGTTCAGTAATGTCTACACTAGAGGTGAGGAATCTCTGGCGAGAAGGCTGATGGATTGATTGATGGATTAATGAACCACTCTTTGGGGGGGAGGGTCACAGGGCAGTTTACAGCATAAAAATACGCAACATAATAACAAAACAAAACAATCTCTCCCCAATGATCCCAACTTGGACTATGAGGCTGCTCCTCACAATCCACACCCACCTGCCCTATGCCTGATGCTATAGGCTGATCAGCAGTTACAGTCATCTGACTGGCCCTGCTCACCTATCAGACGTGACCCGTGGAAGGTGGTGGACTGAGGAATCTGGCCTGCCAGCCAGATCTAGTTCCCCCACCCCTAGAGCCTGCAGTGGTTTCAGGAAAAGGTTCTTCTCAATCCTGAGGATGTTGGGGGTTTGACCAGGGACCTTCTACCCACAAAGCTCTATGGCCCTTTGAACTTTCCAGATGTTTGGGCTCAATAAAGTCTTCTTGAGGAGAGATGGAGCAAAGTGATTCACCACCAGTGCTGCTGCTGTTTTTGGGATTCTCCTAACGCCCTCTCCCAAACCAATTTTTTTTGGGGGGGGGATGAAGGAGGAGGGGGGAAAGCCCTGCTGCACAAGCTTCTGCAGAGCTTCCCTTGGCAGGGTTCGTTAGGTGAATCCCACCCATTAAGCTCAACCAAGAGTTGCTTGATTGTATTGCCCTCAATCCCTTATTCCTCCACTTCAATGATAAGCATGGGGTGAGGAACGCGTGGCCCTCCGGATGTTGCTCATTGTCAGGGACGATGGGAGATGCTCTACAGAAACTTCTGGAGGGCCACAGGTTGTCCATCCCTGTAGTTAAGGATAACTGATGCCAGTGAGCATGAAGGTTGACTGTGCCTCAAAGCGGTGGAGGGTATGGGCGTATGGAAAGTGGGAGGGAGGGAGGTCAAATAAGAACTTCAGAACAGCCTGCTGGAACAGGCCAATGGCCCATCAAGTCCAGCTTCTCACTGGGGCCAACCAGATGCCTCTGGGAAGCACATGAATGAAATGAAAGTAAGTAAAACAAAATAATCAACATGGTAACAACAGCATAATCATGATCTTTCGACCTTGGAATTACATACTTACCCAATGGCCTTATCAAACTTTTTCTTCTCCCATTCAGCCTTGCTGAATTTGCTGAAAAATAAAAAGCGGAAGTTGCTGTTCAAATCGGAAATGGTTTTCTCTCTCTGCATGGTAATCGTGAAAAGGTCTATGGACTTGGTATCATTTTATTCTTGGTGTTGTGGATTTTTGTATTCTTTTAAGCTCCGGAAGATGTAAACTTCTGTAGTCAACCTAACCTGCTTGCTTCGTGCCCCAATCACATGCTCATCAGTGCAGTCTAAAAAGAGGTCTATGCCTTGGATATTACCTGTCAAAGACACCTTCCGTATTCTCTGTGAAGCCTTTAGAAGGATAAAATAGAAGGATGGGCCAATTCTGAGATACTGAAGGATGGGGAAGAATCAAGGGAAAACTCTGTATTCCTTTCAGCCCTGAGCAAGGCAGATTGCAGTCTTTGAAATTCAGTAAACCAGATGTGACCCAAGTCATTTGAAACTAGCCCAGGTAATCAGCCAACATTGCTACTTTAGTGAAAAGTGATTGGGTTGGTGGCGGACACAAATCAAGAGGCCACGTACTATGCTTCACTGCTAAGGTGTTTCTAATGTTAGGGATGTATGTGAACTGGCCCTCAGTAGGCTGAGTTTAAACCATTCAACATATCTGTGATATGCAGAGGCATCCCTGCATTCCTGAAAGATCCATTCCTCTTCCGAGAGGGCAGTCAGTGATCAAAGGAGGTGGGCATAATATCTTTCAAGTTACATAACAAAGTTTTCTCTCATGTTCTTAAGTTACCTTATTACACTATTGCACATTTCAACTCTCATAATGTTTTCAGTGATATTTAAAGCTGCTATATAAAAAATATGTAACTGTGCAGTATAAGGTAATGGATAGGTAAAGTACAGTGAGATTAATTGGAAGTCATTTTTAATTTTATTCTCTGTAAGTTTTGTAATTTCTTTCAGTACCAGGAGTATAAATGATGATAGTTATATTAATCTTATAGTGTGGTTGTTTGTTTGATTCTTCTATTATTTGTGGTGTTTGATTATATGTTTATTTGTTTGTTTGTCTGTTTTTTCATAAATGTATATTTTAAATTAATAAAGATATATATATATATATATATAAAATAAAAATAAAGCCGCTATTATTATTATTATTATTATATTTAAATAGCTGATGAAGGTTTTGAAAATCCACATGACAAGACTCAGGATGTATAAGACCTAGGTTGATGGTTGCACACCCAACCCAAGTGTGTTGTCTGACTGTTACCCAATGCCTTTCTGCACAATGAGAAAGTCTGTGTCTAGCTGGCTTTTTATTCTGCTGTAGTAGTTTATTTTTTAAGGTGGTGCTGGTGTGGAAGGAAAAACTTGATAAGTTATAATGATCCAAGTTGATCCAAGACATGTTGGAAATTTCAGCCTCTCAGACTTCCAAATTCAGGGTGGTACATTAAGCTAGTTTCCCCACTCCAACGTTTGGAAAAATGATCAAAATTTGTTATATTTATGTGTTTGGGGAGATCAATGATCTACAGAGGCTTCTTCTAAATTTTGCTGCCGGCTTTAACAGAGATTTTGTTAGCCTCATCCCCCCCCCCCTTTTAACTTAAAACCAGGATAAAAACAAACACACATTTTTAAACATACATGTTGGCTTCCACAAACTTGAGTACATCAGACAAAGAGATACCATACAGGAAAAGTCAATAGGGTTCAGCACACCACACGGTTGCAAAAGCGTGTATTTAATATCCTAAATGATGGTTGAAATAAGACACATTGTGTAAATATAAAATGTATTTGTATTTGGTATTTCCCACAAGATCTTCAGGGTGGCTTAAGATGGGGCTAACCCATTTCATCCTCACAATTTTGTGGGGTTGGGGAGAATTTCCACACTCCCTCTCAGTTTGTGTCTGAATGGGGCAGAAACATGGCTGCCCCTGCCACATCTATCTGGGTACCTGTTGGTTTCTGCTTAGTGGTTTTTCAAATTGTTTATATTATTTTCATTGTATTTCAACTGTATTCTAAGCAGGGATTTGCCACTGAATCTAGTGGGCCCTCTGCATGCTCAGACCTTATCAAGCTATTTCTGGAAGGTTTGTTTTAATCCCTTCTTCTACATTTCTGCATCCCTGGGGAGTCTGCTCATTAACCAGAAACTAATACAGTGGTACCTTGGGTTACTAACATCTCGGGTTACAGACTCCGCTAACCCGAAGTAGTACCTCGGGGTAAGAACTGTACCTCAAGATGAGAACAGAAATCGCACGCTGGCGGCGTAGCGGCAGCAAGAGGCCCCATTAGTTAAAGTGGTACCTCAGATCAAGAACGGTTTCAGGTTAAGAACGGACCTCCGGAACAAATTAAGTTCATAACCAGAGGTACCACTGTACCAGTTTCACTTGCCCACCCAGTGAGCTTTATGGCAGAGCAGGATTTGAACCCAAGCCCAATACTCTATGTGCAACAACAGACTGATTCCATCTCCTGTTCTTCATCAAGAGCGTGATCAGTTCCTCAAAAGGCACTACACATGCTACTTCTTAATACAGGTCTTCACCTAGAAAGTCTAAGGTCAGGCATAATATTTTAATTAAATACCTATGTAGATATGGTTTATGAGTGTATTATTTACCTAGCACACTTACAAAGGATAGAAATGGCATTACCATCATTTTGGCTAATACACGGCCTTGGAGTTTTCCTCTTTCTTTGATGCTTTTGCTATTACAGCTGCCACAGCAGGGGCTGTGTATATTTTTTTCAGACACACTAGAAAGCACCAAACAGTACAAAACACACCTGACAGCAATAATTAAAGCCCCACCCCACCCCAAAGCACGAATCCCACTTCACAGATTAATAAAATATCAACACATTATATTTTTCATTACCACCAACATCTCAACAGCAACAAAAAGGCACTCTAGAAGATACGTGTCTCTAAAATTATTTCTGGGTCTGGTAGATGCTTTTTATTGGAAAACTGCATGCACAGACATGCACACAAAGAACGACAGGGGGATTTGCCGCACCACAACTTTGCCACATAGAAAATGGAATATGGTTTTATGTAACAGTGCAGAAACGCAGTAATACACACAGTCCTGAATCCTAAATCTATTTTGTCATCAAAGCCTACGCCTTTAGCCACCATTTTCTTTCCGCTCTGTGCTGAATTTATTTATTTTCTTTATTCCAGGTTTGGACTTCTGTGTGATTTTTGAGGCTTGCCTTTCTACTTTGGCCTATTTAAAGAACTAAGAAGTGAAAAAGAGGATTGCATTCTTCAAGGAAAAACATATATAACTCTCACTTCTCTCTCTCCTCCTCCTCTCCCAGATTATATAAAACTAATGAATCTTCAAGGAAACGGTGTTTAAACTAGACTGGAAGAAATGGCACTTAAAAAGGAAAGAAAAAAAGAGCACATTGAAAACACCAATAGCTTGTGGTGTATTTGTTGTTGCTTGGCATTGCTAGGTGAAAATTCTAAAAATAAAGATGCTTCTGTACTGACTCAGCTTCATGGAGTGCAGTGTTGTCTTAGGCATCTGTTAATAGAGGTAATCTATTAATCTTCCACACAGCGACAGACAGTATGGCATAATGGTCAGAGCGCTGCACTTTGGGCACCTGGATCAGTGTCATTCATCTTACCGAATAACCCCTTGGGGGGGGGAATACCCTAAGTGTCATAATTTCTCCTGCTGCTATCAGACATGTCTAGAAGCTGCGGTGTAGAAATTATCACTGCACTGAAAAATATCACATCTGGAACTGCCCTCAGCCACTGTCTGTTTGAAGGCATAAGCCCTTCAGGAGGCTGTCGACATTCTCTCCAGCTCTCCAGAATATTCTAACTGGTTCTATGCCATCTGCCTATTCTTGTGACCTTGGTACGAACATAGTGCTGCTCAAACGTTTCGGTGGTACTCTTGGAACGAAGACAATGTGCGCTTCTTCTGGCTGGGTGTGTGGCTGATGAAATCGCACGTGAGGGATTCACGTATAATTACTGTGCCCTTGGACTCCCTATTCCACAGGAAATAACAGAGGTGATATCTGGCATTAGATAATGTAACGCTTTTCTGTGCTTTCCCCTGGTGCTTGCTGTTGGTTTTTAAGCAACCTTTTTTTTTCTTTCAAATTTAAGATAGCAACATTTGGTTTTGTTGCTTTAAGACAAGACTACTCAATTACATTGAAAACAGTAACATAAAAAGAGCCTTGCAGGATCAGGCCAGACTGATTTAGTTCAGTTCTGTATTTCCAAAAGTGACTAACTAGATGCTTTTGGGAAGCTCAGAAGCAAGGCATAATAGTGATATATACAGAGAGCCCCTCCATAAATCATAGAAATCCTTTTTACTGTGCATTCTTGATTATTTATGCTCACGCTAGCTATGTGCAACTCCACTTTCAATATTGTTTGACCTGCAAAGATTACAGGGTGGGCATCCTGCTCTGTTTCCAATCAGTGCATAAAAGCTTTTATGTCATAGTATTTCCAGGGTTGTTGTTGCTTTGTCCTGCTTCTGTGCGCAGGACAGCAATAATGCTGTGACATTTGGAAAGCACTGCAGAACAACGGATAAAGCAGAACTGTGTGTGGATGACTCAAATACACCACTAATGTGTTATTATTGCATCAGTGACATGCTATAGAATGCACACACCTCAGCCTGCTGCATGGCCCTTATAGTCCTTATAGTCTCGCTATTGTTGACCAGCAACTGAAAAAGAAAGGCCAACCTGAAGGTTCTATTGGGCCACTGTGACTACTAGTAGCTATTGCTAGCTTTATCCTCCATAATGTTACCTTACCCTATTGTGAAACCATCTAAGCACGTGGCCATTGCAGCACGAGATTCAATTATGCTTTGATCATGTGTTCTCCCTTTTTCATAGTAAGGTCAGCCAGTCAGATAGGTACTTTGAAGTGTCCCATGTGTGAAAAATATATCACGGTCCTATAAGGAGGAGGCCAACCTATTGGTTGCTAGTAGAGATGGAGATGGTCCAGGAGGTCAACTGGTTCAACCCTCTGCCTGATGCAGGATTTCCACAGATACATCCTTAAGAGGTGGCTGTCCTTGCCTCTGCTTGAAGACCCCCAGGAAGGAAAAGCCCACCACCCTTCTGCCTCATTGGTCCAGTTGTCATATTGCTCTTAACGTCCAAAGGTTTCACCCAGTGCTCAGACGAGATCTACCCTCCTGTAACTTAATCCTGATACATCTAGTCCAGGCATAGGCAAACTCTGGCCCTCCAGATGTTTGGGACTACAATTCCCATCATCCCCAGCTAACAGGACCAGTGGTCAGGGATGATGGGAATTGTAGTCCCAAACATCTGGAGGGCTGGAGTTTGCCTATGCCTGATCTAGTCTTCGTGTGAAAAGCAGAGAGAAAGTCTTTGCCCTTTGCCACTTTGCCTTGTCTCCCCGCTAAGGCTCTGCATAGACATTGTTATATTCTGGAATCAATGGGGCCTTTTTTCTACATAGCCCACACATCAGCATGCTCTGGCTAGGGCTGATGGAAGTCTGAAACATCTGGAGGGCACCAGGCTGACAAAGGCTGTCCTAGAATATATATTTTTCTGCTTTAAGTTTTGAAAGGATTATAAAAGGCAAAAGGAAAAAAAAATACCTGAGCTCCTCTTTAGTGACTTCCCTTCATTGTGAAAGATGGGGGCGAAAGGGAAAGGAAAAATAAATAGCTTAAAAATCAATATAAACTTGGATTAAATTTTATGTATTTAACAGTAAAATCAGACTGTAGAACACATGGAAATGAGGCATTTTATCTCTCTAATCTTAAGTAACAGTTCGAGAAACACAGACAATCTTTTATGTTAACAGTAAAAGAGATGCTGAATTATTACAAATAGGATTTATTTATTCGAGGTGGCTGCTATTTCCAGTTTTAAAAATGTTACCTGTATTTTGGTTGAAGGGAGTCAGAGAGGATTTGCTGAGCTGCAGCAGCATCACATTCAGCAAAATATCTGGAGGAGAAAAGCACATTTCAGAGTTTTACAACATCGCTCCAAACATCTGTAGGTACATTTCCTCAAACTATACGTTTGTGCATTTAAAATGTACCATATGAACCAGGTTTGGCAAACATGTTTTTTGGGGGGGTGAGAGCTTTTCAACTGACTCTTAACATCTATACTTTAAGTCGTCATATCGTACACCTTACTTTAAACATGTTTTGGATAGTCCTGATATTTTATGTCATTTACGTTTTACAACCCACTTTCAGGTATTTTGTATGCTATGATATTCTACCTGTACAGATGTTGGTTTTGTTCTGTTTGGGTCCATGACCAATAATAAAGAATATGTAATCTGTACACTTAAGCAAGACAGTCGGTCTTCTTTCTGTGGCTGTGAAGCTGCCATGTGTTGCTACACTCTTTATCTTACATATTGCAATGTGTGCAACAGACTCCTATTAAAAATGATCTAAATGAATGCATTCACGCATGCTAGGGTCAAAGAAAAGCTCCATCAGTGAGCGCATTTGTCTGAGAAATTATTGGGGGGGGGTGTCACAGATCAATGGCAAAATTAACCAGCTATGCGAGAGAGAAAACGAGAGTGATGAGAGACGGAAATTGAACTGCTTTCTTAAAAACTGGATGCCTCAATGAATATTGTTTTTAAATATACAGGATTGGGGCAACCTCTGGAACAGATTTTGGGATGGGTGAGGAGAAAGGTAAAGGGACCCCTGACTTTTAGATCCAGCGGACGATTCTGGGGTTGTGGTGCTCATCTCGCTTTATTGGCCGAGGGAGCTGGCATACAGCTTCCGGGTCATGTGGCCAGCATGACTAAGCCGCTTCTGGCGAACCAGAGCAGCGCACGGAAATGTTGTTTACCTTCCCGCCGGATCGGTATCTATTTATCTACTTGCACTTTTGGGCATGCTTTCAATCTGCTAGGTTGGCAGGAGCAGGGACCAAGCAACGGGAGCTCACCCCGTTGCGGGGATTCAAACCGCCGACCTTCTGATCGGCAAGCCCTAGGTTCTGTGGTTTAGGCCACAGCGCCACCCATGAGGAGAAGGAAAGCCCAATTGCTGGGCATGCAGAATGTCTGCTCATGAAGCACTGGATATAACTGGGTTGTGGAGAATGTGAAATAAATTGTTCCTAGAAAAGAAAAAGAAATTACTTCTCATCAAGAGGGATGAAAAATTGCAGCAACTGTGGTAGGAACCTACAAGCTATCTGGAATGACAATTGCCTTAACAAAGCCTGAAATATATAAGCAGGAGGATAATTTATACCTTTAGGTTCAACCTTTAAGAGAAACAGAAATATACTTACAATAAGTTATACAGCCCCAGGAGGCCCATTCCTCTGAAATCTGTTTTAGGATCATCGCCTTGGAAACCAATTTCACACCACTGCTTGGAAATCCTGGCTTCCAATGGGAAATCAGGTTTCAAGCATTTCCATAGCTACAGGAGGGGGAGGGGAAAATCACAGGTATGTTACAACTCAGACCTTCAATGGATTGACATTTCTGAAACTAGTAGTTCTCTATGGGATTTTGCCTTCATTGTTATGCACAGCATTCGGAGCAGCCTGGAGCAAATACAGATTGAGGAAGAAGTATTCCTTAGACATAGCAGACATTTGAAATACTGCCTGCTGGAAAAAAAACACCCCCACCACCATCTTTTGGCCTAATGTAGAAATGGTGTAAAAACATTGACAAGGGCTCACTGGGCATATTCACTGCCTCTGCATAAGTGGGAGGGGGGACCCTCAAGTTTATTTGGTTGCAAATCTCAGTGCAGTTTCAAAGCACTAAGGCGATTAGCCTTCTTGATTCTCCAAGGCTTGAGAGATTCCCGCCCCCCCTTTAAGCCAATTTCACAAGGGCACAAACAAACAAGAGACGTATACAAGTGCTTTCAGGAAGGAGAGCAGATTCAGGGCCCTCCGCTTCACAGCCCTACCCCCAAGTAAAAACTCATGCTGCCCTAAGAGATGCGCAGCAAGAAATGAAGGGGTGACTTTAGTAATATTTAGTATTAGTAATATTAGTAATATTTAAACCTTATTCTTTACTATCATTCTTTACTATGGGCTGTGCCCCTGCTTGTGTTGCTTGTCACCTCCGTCTAGCTACTACTGTCCCCCACTAACTGCCCCCCTTACCACCTCTGGCCAAATACTCTCTGCTGACAGGACACCCAAACCCCAATACTTTCCCCTCTCCTTTGGCCCACCACAGATTTCGTTCCTGTCATTCCCTCATTCTGAGGAAAAGAAAGATTAACACCTTCATCCTCCAACACTCCTCTTCCCTATGGATGTTTTAAAAGTAAACAGCACAGTGGTACCTCAGGTTACATACGCTTCAGGTTACAGACTCCGCTAACCCAGAAATAGTGCTTCAGGTTAAGAACTTTGCTTCAGGATGAGAACAGAAATTGTGCTACGGCGGCGCAGCAGCAGCAGGAGGCCCCATTAGCTAAAGTGGTGCTTCAGGTTAAGTACAGTTTCAGGTTAAGAACGGGCCTCCGGAACCAATTAAGTACTTAACCCGAGGTACCACTGTATCAGAAAACATGATAGCGGTCTCAGACAGCCTGCATCATTTTACCCGCACATCCCCTACAGGAGAGGTTGGAAACCTGGGACAAGGGGAACCAAATCCGGCCCTCCGAAGTCTGTCTCCGGGCCACATCCTCATTGGCCCTGCTTCACACCAATTATGTTTTTGCATGGGTGGAAAGTGTCCTTGATAAGGCCTTTGCTTGACTGGATGGAGCATAGAGAAGGGGTGTGAGAGTGTGCGCAGAAACTTGCCGAATGTGTCAAGGTAAAAAATTATATTTGTTGCTCTGCCTTGTTTTGCCTTCCCAACACTGGCATGTGGGCTCATCAGGAGAAGCCTTGTTGGTGATGCCACCCCTGGAGGCTGCACAGCTGGCCCTGACCTGTGGCAGGGCCATCTCGGTGGTAGCTCCCCATTTATGAAACACCTGCCTTGGGTGAGGTGCATCTGTGTCATGGACTGGTTGGATGCAGAGGAGGGGGGAGGAGGAAACAACTGGGGAACCCCCAAGGGAAGAAGGCTCAGGGCCAGGGGATTGGTGGTGGTGGTGATGGTAAGTGGTCAGAGGGGGAGGAGACCAGGAGGAGATATCAGAAGCTGAAGAGGTAACAGGGCTTAGTGAGTGGGGGGAGTCTGTGGCAGAGAGAAGTGCAGAATCAGAAGCAGGAGAGGAGAGAAGTAAACACAGAAATGAGCCTATATTCTGAACAGGAGAGTCTTTATTCTGAGTTAGCGTCTCCAGAACATGTTTGTCTTGGAATCTACCCAAGGGCATGTGTCCCCTGGCAGATTAATTCAGAGGGAATGTGGCCCTCGACAAAAGGTTACCCATGCTTAGCCTAAAAGGTAAAGTGACCCCTGACCATTAGGTCCCGCTGAAGTGGTACCTATTTATCTACTCACACTGTGTGCTTTTGAACTGCTAGGTTGGCAGGAGCTGGGACTGAGAAACGGGAGCTCACCCCATCGCGGGGATTCGAAGCACTGACCTTCTGATCAGCAAGTACTAGGCTCTGTGGTTTAACCCACAGCGCCATCCGCGTCTCTCTGTGCTTAGCCTAGATCATGCTAATAAATAAATTGGAGGTAACAAGCTGTTCTCAGTGCAGACAATTGTGCGGTCAAGCCTTTTGCGGAGACTGGTTTCAGTTAACGGTCTCTCGGAATGTAAAGAGCTCTTTGGAAGTGCGCCTCCACGGCTTACCTTCAGAAGCATTTCTTCATGCTGGGGATCCTCAGAATCATAGGGCTCTCTACGCAGTTTTTCCACCTCTGCAATCAAATTCCTGTACCCTACAATCTGTAGGAGGCAGGCCTGCAGAGAGACACCTAGCCTAGAGTGAAAAGAAGACAAAAGGTAAGAACACTACGCTCAGTAATTTAGCTTTGCATGATTGACATTACCTCAGCGTGGAGCTACACTTTTATTTTATGAATGTGAAAAGGCATGCTCATTGAGGCAATGGAACAGCAATTCTGAACCTATGTTGCGCTGCCTGCACTGATAGCCGAGAAGCTTTGCCACAGGTGATGCCCACGGCAGGGAGAAAAGCGAAAGAGACTAATGACATCGCTTCCCCCAAGGTCACATCATTTCCAAAGCTCCCTTTGACAACTATGCTCTTTGCTGCTCTCCCATAAGCCTTCACTTCCAACAGACCTGATTTGCTCTCTGCCAAGTGGCAATGGAAAACCTGGTGTGGATTCTTGTGTGTAGAAGGAGGACATGCTGCCCCACAGTTGTGGCTCAGGTCTACATGGGGGAAAAACCCACACCATATGCTCTAGAAACCTGGATCCTTAATTCTAGGGAAGGTAAACAGCAATAGTTTAATGATGAGGAAAATGCTTCTGAGCATGTGCAGAGCGCACTTTTCTTCACATAATCTAGGAGTCAGGCCTGGTATTGGAAACAGATACCAATCATCTTTATAATAAGTGAAGCCCTGAGTAGGGCACTGTTTTGGGTGGTGGTAGTCTGGGCTGAGATTGTAAATACAAAAAATGTGCATGTTCACCATCCCTGTGCACATGAAGAAATGACACAGGCAACATAAAGATGGCCGGTGAGAACGTAGGCTGAAGGAGAACTTCGCACACAACCTAGGAACAGGAGTAGCTTTGTAGCAAGGTAAAAAGGTAAAGGACCCCTGGACGGTTAAGTCCAGTCAAAGCAACTATGGGGTTGCGGTGCTCATCTTGCTTTCAGGCCGAGGGAGTCGGTGTTTGTCCACAGACAGTTTTCCAGGTCATGTGTCCAGCATGACTAAACCGCTACTGGTGCACGGAGGACCATGACGAGTGCCAGAGTGCACGGAAACACCATTTACCTTCCTGCCACAGCGGTACCTATTTACCTACTTGCACTGGCATGCTTTCGAGCTGCTAGGTTGGCAGGAGCTGGGACAGAGCAATGGGAGCTCACCCCGTCGTGGGGATTCGAACTGCTGACCTTCCGATCAGCATGCCCAAGAAGCTCAGTGGTTTAGACCACAGCCTCTCATCATGGATATATGCTGGAAATTTGGGATGAGGCGGCTCAGGTGACTAAAGCGTGGTCAGAAATCTGGGTGTCAGTGTCTGGCCTATGTGTATATACGTTTTCATACTGGCTCATTTCCACCTTTTACAAGCCATGGTTCAAGAAGCTGCAACGTCGTGATTAATAATGTGGTTGTTACAGGTGGTGCTTTGCCTCCAGATCTAGTTGTACCATAGACATGAAAGGGCTCAACAGACAGAAAATGAAACCAGTCCAAAAGTCACATGTGATCATCAGTGGTCACAACTAAAGAATCAAAGCACACAATACTGTGAACTTATGTGGGAAGACAGACCCCCCCCCCCAAGAGATGAAGCACACAATCATTTAAGCATATAACTTTTGCCATCCCACTCCATTCACACGAACTTACTGCGGGTTTACATCTGGATTAATCCTCTTCAGTTCCATGATGGCATCTATAGTTTTTTCAATAGCATCTGGATGAACACTGACTGAATTCTGGAGCAACTGGAAAAAATTTTTTTAGCGCACATTGGTCACTACCACAGGAAGTGAAGCACTACAGGAACAACAGAATGCAACTTTGTGAGAAGTATCACAGCCAATGTGGTGCCCTCCAGCAGTGGTGGTGCCACAGATCTAGGCTTCTTTGTATGCATGCGTCATACTGAACATGGTCAACTGTATCAATAGGTACACCTCATCGCTCCCCCACCAAGTCTACTTTTCCGCAAACTGCATTGAGGTTTGTTTGTTTGTTTTTGCAATTGAGGGATGTATAAATCTCATGAAATAAACCAAATTAGTAAGTAAATTGGCACCGGGTCATTAAGTGCCTTGGACAAGTCACGGTTCCTCAGTCTCTCCTTCCATCTGCTAAATGAGGTAAGTAGAGAGTTGTAGAGGAAAGTCAATCTTTCCATTTCCGTTTCCTTCCAGTTCTCATTTCTGCAGTCTTAAGTAGGTTTACTTGTGTTTGTAAATTTTTTACAAAATAAAAGTCTGTTTGGAAATTGGCATGCAATATTGCGTACATCTCTCTCCCAATACAAGCACCATTGCATTCCCACAATTTTCCCCATGAAAGAATGCATTGCTTTAAATACTCAAAGCATTTTTGGGCCTGCATTGCAAATTTGGAGAAGTATGAGTTTTGAAGGAGAGTTGTGTTTGGTTCAAATATTGGTTCGGGAAACGCAAATTTTATATGTCTGCATTAAAATATGAAAGATACAAAATTGTCTCCCGGCCTGAGCAGTGTCCTAACTCAAAAGGGTGTTGGGAGGAAAAATGTGGACAGTTGCAAAATGCCTGGCATCTTAGAAACTGAGGTACAAAGCTTAGCAATATTCCTTGGTCTTAAAATCTGAGTAGATTATTCTGTATGATATCTCACTAACATATGCTTGGATAAAGACTATGACTAATGTTCTCCTGAATTTTATACCACTTTTCAGCGTACAAAACATTCTGCCAATTAGTCTCTCAATGACGCTCACAGACAGTGCTTTGAACAGGGCTTAGCAAGACCCAACAATCAGTTGGTGGTTGCGTGTTGCTTAGTCGTTTTCAAAGTGCTGTGCCTGATAAGAGTTTTGAAAGGGGCTTCTCAAGACCTGACAACCAGCTGACTTTGGGTCTTGTTGAGCACTCTGCAGCCCGCATGGAAGCCAAGCAGGTTGCTAGAGGAGGGAACAATACAAATATTAGCTCCTCCTCCCCCAGCCTGCTCACTTGCCTAGATGGAATTCAATGCACTCGCCTGCAAGGTACTCCTAGTTGCCTCCAGCAACTAGGCAAGTAGTTAAATGCAAGGCTGCATGAATGGCCTAATGTGGCTTCGTATGTTGGCAAGCAGGTTTTCTTGCTTGTAAGCTTTGTAAGCTGCTAATACAATCGGCCAAACATGGAGACAAAAATACAAACATTTACTTACCTTGTTTTTTGAACTTCTCAATGACGATTCTGTCAAGAAAACATTTTTAAAACTTTAACTTCTATTAGCCAACAATGAAAATACTATCACAAACCTTTGTAATTCTCTCCTTCCCAACTTTCCTCTTTTCTTATGCAGTTATAATTCCCCCAAAATAGTGAAGAAGGTTCTCATACTGATACAAACGAAAAGGCAAGCTATATTGGTTCAGTAACGTAAAATGTGTTAGCAATTGACTGGGTATGTTGACATTCTGCTCGAGGCTACAGTTTAAAATGCAAGTTGAGACCTAAGCTAATTTTAAAGCTATACTGCAGTGTAATCTCTCTCTCTCATACACACAGCAATTATGACACAGAACAACATTCAATGCCAGAGCAATGGTTTCAAAACCACTTACCGATCTTCATAGTTCTGCCAGCGCCAGGCTTTGTGCTGTAGCAGATCCTTTGCAACTCGCAGCGTCCCGTCAGTTTCCTCGCCACGAATTTCAGGCAGCGCCATAAGCATTTGCAATAGAAGTACAGGCAAACCTGGACAAGCATTCTGTCAAAAGAATCCTTAGAGTGAGAACTCAAGGAAAGCTCCTGAGGTGAAGCAAAGTCCCCCTAAAAGAGTTCCATTATTCAAAGTTATCTTTAAGAAGATGTCTAACACACACCATCCTACTGGGCCCTACTGTCAGGAGTAAGTATGTTCAAAAACAAAAGAATTAAGGTTCCTCTTAGTAAACGAGAGCCTGCTAGCCATTCTCAGACAAAAGGCATGCTGCTGCAGTTGTACAACTAGGGTGATTCACACCCCACTGCTATAAGAAATTGGGGTGGGGGGCAGGAGGAGGTTGTTGTTGTTGTTTAGTCGTTTAGTTGTGTCCTACTCTTCGTGACCCCATGGACCAGAACACGCCAGGCACTTCTGTCTTCCACTGCCTCCCACAGTTTGGTCAGACTCATGTTTGTAGCTTCGAGAACACTGTCCAAGCATCTGTAGTACAGGAGTACTACTCCTGTAGTACAGGAGGAGGTACTACAGTTTATAGTTAGAAAATGGTTCAATGGGCCGATTTGAAATTTGGCACCGCATGAGAGGTAAGTTTGAGGGTGATCAATCCTGAACTTAGGGTAGAAAGGTTAAGAAAAGACTTATTCTAAACAACCGTTTGGTGAGAGACTTCTGCAGATTGACAGGAAGTGTGTGTTTGAGGTGGCTTTTCCCAAAAACATTTCTCCATTTGTACGGTGTGTTTGCAGAAATGGGTTGTTGTGACATGTCAACAGGAACACCTGGAACGTGCTTTCCTCTAACAAAGCGTAAACATTTTGTAGCTTTTATTAAAAAGCCGTTGCTGATGCTAATGATAGTCAGCGGGATTTCATAAGAGCATGGCCCGCACATGCTCAGTATAAACCTGTTCTGAGAGAAGGTGAAGTGGAGGGAGTGGAATGTTGAGAAATGAGAATGGATGATGAGAGCAGAGTGCACTGGAAAACGGCAAGAACGTGTGAGCTTCAGAAAAGGACTAGTCTATGTGAAAAGGGCTGAAGGGCAGGAATGCTAAGTTGGTTTGGATGCAGTTCATTAGAGCTTCTAATCAAGAGCTTCCGTCCGTAGGGTCTGGAATGAATTTTAGCCTCTTAGCTTGGCAGAAGAAAATGGTGCCCCTCAGGAAATGTCAAGGACCTTGTACAAAGTGCACACTTGATGTAGTTTCAGCTGAAGCCAAGAGAGCCACCAAACAGGAACTGTTCTTAAACCAACAAGTAACAGCATAGTACACAATACACACAACCACCCTATGTCGATTCTACTCCTGATGGCCTACAACTTGGCTGACACAGCACCCAGTCCTGCCTGCAGATGGTGGTGTGTCATAGATACCAGCACAATGAAGATTGCACTGATCAGAGGTACACTGGACACCTGGTTCAGGGCTGGGTAACCTCTGGCCTGCAGTCCATATTTGGCCCATCAGGACTTCCCATGTGGCACCAGGCATGGGGCAGGTAGAGATGTGGCTGCTTCTCCTGTAGATAGCAGGACTGAACCCCCGTCACATGAGCTGATGTGTGAGTTCAATCCTGCTTGGTTCAGTTGCCTGACAGAGTTCATCTTATGCACCCAAACCCTGAAAAGAGCAGGTCTGAACCCCTGCTTTGTTGCTTTGAACTGAGCCATGGGTTTGGTGTAGCAAATTCAAACTCAGGTTCATGGTCTGTCTTGCTTTACACAAACCACGAGCTGTAGCCAAAGTCTGTAGGCTCATAGTTTGTCAAGAAGAGATAAACCAGGTTCAGATAATATGCTAAGCCAAACCATGGCAGAGCAGAAGTGGAG
Organism: Podarcis melisellensis; assembly: GCF_964234715.1. Taxonomy (NCBI): domain Eukaryota; kingdom Metazoa; phylum Chordata; class Lepidosauria; order Squamata; family Lacertidae; genus Podarcis; species Podarcis melisellensis. The sequence continues at coordinate 83,022,084 of NC_138531.1, forward strand.
AAGAACAGCAGCCCAGATGCCATATCTGGGAGCCTGCATTGTCCGATCAGCTTATCTTAAGTACCAACATCAGTCAAAGTGGAGCCAGTAAGATATCTCACATTGTATCTGCAGGACAAAAAAAGCTATTACAGAACACAGCTCACAGTGGATACTACTTAGAAAGCACTATATTATAGCCAGATATCTAAAGTAAGATAATATTCATTTGGTGGGTACCTTTAAATGACACACTACTCGTCCATCTTAAAGTTATGACATTGGAGATCTTCTTTAGGAACAAGAATGGAGAGTTAAAAGTATGGAATCTTTTGTTTTGTTTTATAAAAAATAATTCTTGCTTGTAGAAATCCTGCAATGAAAGCACACTATTCATGAAATGGATTACACTTTAAGATGAGCTGACTTTCCTAATTCCACTAAGATCACAAATTAATGCCTTTTTTAAAAGAAAAGAAAAGAAGAAGAAGCGTTTTAACATGGCACGGCATTTTCGGAAAGAGGACTTAATATTTTTAAGAAATTAGAAAGTGGGTCAGCCCTTGACCCAGCACTTTCCCTCACCAGCACAAACTCAGCTTGGCTGCAGGAGTTGCTGGAAGGAGGTATACAAGACGCCATCCAACCATCTTAGAGACTCCACTTAGGGACCATTTCTGTAAGGTTTTATCATTAGCCTTTTTTTCTCCCTAAGATATCCCACAAGGAAGCCGAGGTTTAGGATCAGAGTTTTCCTTCTCCTAGATGGGCTACTTTCCCAGGTTGATGAGCCCCATCTGCCACTCAGTTCCCTCTACAGCATGTGCACAAACCCCCTTCTTGACCATTGGACCCACTATTGATCTTAATCTGCCAGAGCCTGTCTTTGCATGCAGGGGAAGTCCTTAACTCATATTTGAGACCCATTGGCTACCCTTACCAAGTTTGGCCAGCCAGTTGAAGCCGTTCCCGGGGTGTGGCTGCTGTCACATGCTGACAGCTTCTAGGACAGGCATAGGCAAACTCCAGCCCCCCAGATGTTTGGGACTACAATTCCCATCATCCCTGACTACTGGTTAGCTAGGGATGATGGGAATTGTAGTCCCAAACATCTGGAGGCCCGGAGTTTGCCTATGCCTGTTCTAGGAGCCACAAGTGAGAGCTGAGTGCAGGGTGGGGACCAAAGGTGGACAAACAACCCGGGAAGGATATGTCCCCTATCAGAGGCACTACCCCTCTGCTAACACTCCCGTACACCCCTTTGACACAAATCGGTAGTATGGCTTCTTCTTGCCCCAAGAGAGTGAGCCCCTACTATTCCAAGCGATGGCAGCTGTGTGAGCAAAGTCCACAGTTAGTTGGGTCCCTTGCTGCAGATTGGGGCTGTCAAAATATAAAGGTGAAGGAATGGCTCACAACATATAATGTGCCTTGACACAACTCTTTCATCCACCCACAGACATTATGAACACAGCTCTAGGAAAGCCAAGCTTTAGGCTTAAACAGGAAGCGACAGAGAAGGCAATCATTTTCGCTGCTAAGGACTGGTGTAATAAAGTTTGCTGAACCGCACACATTCATTATGACACTCCGATTAGCTTCATTTATGCTTCAGATAGAAAGCAGGAGCTTCCCTGCTTTCAGAAACCTCTTATAAATTTCAGAGTAAATGAATATGCAGATATGACCAGATCCAATGGCTTTTACAGGCTTTATATAAGATTGTCAGTGAAGGAGTCTGCTAAAAACCTGCCCTGGGTATTATGAAGAATGGGCTACCTTTCTCAGATGACCTCCTTCTGCATGTTTCTTTGTTTCCCTCAATATTGTACTAAGTAGTAGCCAGATTCTCAGATACAGAGACGAGTGATTTGTCTGTTTATCCATCTGTTTAGATATGGAAAGGCACTATGGCAACTGGAGTTCATAGCAGAGCAAAGTCGTTCAAAAACATTACATACTCTGCGGATCGTCCTCATGATGCAGCTGCCTCAATGATTTATTTCTCTAGATGTGAGCAGACTACATATGAGAGCTGCTACATACATCAAGAGATCAGCCGGCACAAAAAAAAAAAACTGCTTGGCAACGTGCAACGCAGGTTTTCAGAAATGCCACAACCAACAGTCACAGCAGATTCTAAGAGAAGAAACCTGTTTTGGGCACTCTGAAATCATGTATGTTAACAAAAGCCACAGGATGACTAACAGAACAACCTGCACACCAAGTCCATTCCCACAATCCTTCCGTCTAAGAAAAAAACAACACTCAAATGAGCATATCTGAGTATGCCAGATTCATGTGTGAGGATGTATATGTGGGTAGAAGGCAGGAATGCAAACCCACCCACCTGCGGACATACCTTTGTGAAAGGAAAGGCCCCATCAGATGAGGTAAACATTACTAGAAAAAGAACATTACTACTTGACTTTTCTCTTTATAGAGCAGAGGTGAGGAACTTCTGTCCCTCCAAATGTTGCCGAACTACAACTCCCATCATCCATGCCCATTGGCAATACTTGCTGGGGTTGGTGAGAGTTGTAGTTCAGCGACATCTGGAGGCTCAAAGACTTTCTTCCCATACCTGCTTTATCTGAACATCACTGGCTGGCTTGCCACTCTCACTTTCCTACTTTATTGGCCTTGGCCCAGTATACCTGAAGCAGCATCTCCACCCCTATCATTCTGCCCAGACACTGAGGTCCAGCTCCAAGGGCCTTCTGGCGGTTCCCTCACTGCAAGAAGTGAGATTACAGGGAACCAGGAAGAGGGTCTTTTCGGTAGTGGCACCCGCCCTGTTGAATGCCCTCCCATCAGATGTCAAGGAAATAAACAACTATCTGACTTTTAGAAGACATCTGAAGGCAGCCCTGTTTAGGGAAGTTTTTAATGTTTCATCTTTCATTATGTTTTTAGTATCCTGTTGGAAGCCGCTCAGAGTGGCTGGGGAGGCCCGGCCAGATGGGCGAGGTATAAGTAAATCATCATCATCATCATCATCATCATCATCATCATCATCATCATCTCTACCTCTTTATCTGTATTTCCTTACCTCATGTTTTCCCATCCTAGTGTCCTGAGACAAGGAGGAGGATAAAAATGTGTTTGGCAAACAAAATTGAAGGTGGCTGCCTTATTTCCACCACAGAGCAAGACTCCATGATGCTATAGCAGAGGAGGGAAGAGAAGGGATACTGAAGCTTCTCGCTCTGCTGAGAAGCCAGAGTCCTCCTTCCATCAACTGGCCACAGCCATTCCACCAGATTGGAAGAAGAGATCCATACCACCAGGAAACCAGCAATTTTTGGCATCCCCTCTCCTCAAATTGCTTCCACCTCAAGCTGGCCATTGGAAGAACTTGTAACTAAGGGCTGCTTCACAGTTCCACTTGTCCCAGGCGCTCTAGTTTTCCTCTGCTCCTTTCCCATGGAAAATCCGTTCTTTAGTTCTAAACCAGAGCAAATGTCAATCTGGGGAAACCCCGAATGACTGTTTGCTCCGACTCAGCTCTGAAGAGTGGAGACAAAGTGTGGAAAAGCCTTAAGACTTGGCTTATTCTCATCTTTCCTCCCAATCCATTTTACTTTTGTGTGGTGTCTTTTTAAGCTGGTAAGCCTATGGGCACAGACTGCCTTAAAAAAAAAGTGTTCTGTAAGTTACTCTGGGAGCCTTTTTTTAGCTGAAGAGCAAAAAAGGAAATGTTGAAATGAATAATGAATAGAAGAAGCCTCCAGAGTCCCGCTTGCAGGCTATAGTAAAATGCAACAGAGGGAGGGGAATGGAGATAGTAGGAACTAGTCAAGCCTAGATCTGGGGCAGAGTCCTAACTAGGCCTCTGCAGGACCAGAAAGGCCAGTGAAAGCACTGTTGCCAGGACAACAACCAAGGCCAGTCGGAGTAGCAGCCAGCCATATGGAGTTCTGGGTCATCACTTGTTCAGAACAGATTTATTGGAAGGAAGCTATACCTGAATATACAGTGGTACCTCAGAAGTCAAACAGAATCCATTCCGGAAGTCTGCTCGACTTCCACAACATTCAGAAACCAAGGCACCGCTTTTGATTGGCTGCAGGAAGCTCCTGCAGCCAATCGGAAGCCGCAGAAGCCCCGTTGGACGTTTGGGTTCCAAGGAACGTTCGCAAACCAGAACACTCACTTCTGGGTTTGTGGTGTTTGGGAGCCAAAACGTTCGACTCACAAGGTTTTCAGGATCCAAGGTATGACTGTAGTCATAGTAAGTTCTTCTCTCTCTCTTTCTCTCTCGCACAAACAGTTGGTGGGGATGGAGTAGAGCCAGCACATAACTCAGTTGGCCTAAAAGCTTGTACTAATTTCCCATAGGCTACTTGGCCAGGTTCACAGTTCTTGGATTAATTTGCAAGGCCATCAACGACTTGGTTCAGGATATCTTAATCCACATATCCCCCCATGATCATGGAGGTCTTCAGGGGAGTCAGGGGTCCCCTGTGGCTTACTGCCTGGTTCATATCCACCAGGAGCAGTGTGTTCAGTATTGTGGGCCCAATTCTATGGAACACCCTCCGGGCTGAAATCAGAATAGCTCCCTCCCTGCTGAACTTCCAGTGCCTGGTGAAGTCATTAAAAATAAATAAATCAGCAGCCCTTTTAATTAAGTTTTCTGATCTCACAGTTATTTTTAACTGTTTTCACTTTCCACTGTTTTTATCTTTATTGCATCTTCTTAACCTCACTCTGCACTGTTTGGAGACTTGAGATGCTAAACAGTATATAAACTGTTTAACTAAACAAATAAGGCACAGATACATACACAGAGAGAAAACTACAAATTACCTCAGTCTGTTCTCATTTAGAAAACGTTGCTGATAAAATCCTGTTCTGCCATACTTGCGGGCTCCAAACATCCCACTGCAGCACACAATGTTTCCAAGAGTTGCCCCCATAGCACGAATGTTGTTACACACAATATTTTATGTTCCTTTTTAAAAAAGTTACCAATTATGGGTTTTATTTATGGCTTTTAGTTGTAATCCTCTCTGAATGTCTCTGGACCAAAAAGTAGGGCAAATATACTTTTTGCATACACACAAACAGTCAGGCAACAACCACAAACAATTTCGACTGAAGTCAGTGCAACTCACTTTTTCCATTACCTGTGTGAAGGATTTAACCCCATTTAAATGCAATCTGCTTGTTTATGTATTATCACTCGTTAACCACACATGTGCTAATTGGTTTACCAATTACCGGGATGTCTGTGTTATCAGCATTTTATCAACCACTTTTAATGTCATAACCATCATCACCTTTGCTTTTCTGCATCCCTTTTCCTACTAACCTCACAGTTTACAATGTCATCTCCCTGCCTCTCAAACCAAGAAACTGCAACTCAGGATAACACCTCATGCATCTGCTGAAGTGGACTGTAATCCACGGAAGCTTGTGCCAAAATCAATTTGTGTGTCTTTAAAATGCCAAAGGACCCTTTGATGTTTTTATACTCTGTTGCCACCCCCAAATTTTATTTGCTTTGGTCTACCCAAGTAAAGAGGTCACATCCACACTTGGAAACTGTAGTTTATTCCTCACAGAGCCACAACCCCCAGCATCCTTAACAAACTACGGTTCCTAGGATTCTTTGGGGGAAACGATGTACTTTAAATATATGGTGTGGATGAGACCGTAATCAAGAACATGTGCAGTCATACCCTCTTCTCATCATGCAAGTGGAGCTGGCTAGGCCTGGAGCCGGGTTTCTCCCCTCCAATTCCTGCAGCCAATGAGGCCTGGCATAATAGTAATAGTAATAATAATAATAATAATAATAATAATAATAATAATAATAATAATAATAATAATTTATTACTTATACCCCACCCATCTGGCCAGGCCTCCCCAGCCACTCTGGGTGGCTCCCAACAGAATATTAAAGGCTAGTTAAAACATCAAACATTAAAAACTTTCCTAAAAAGGGCTGCCTTCAGATATCTTCTAAAAATCAGATAGTTGTATATTTCCTTGACATCTAATGGGAGGGTGTTCCACAGGGCGGGCACCACTACCGAGAAGGCCCTCAGCCTGATTCCCTGTAACCTCACTTCTCGCAGTGAGGGAACCGCCTGAAGGCCCTTGGACCTAGACTTCAGCGTCTGGGTTGAACGATGGGGGTGGAAACTCTCCTTTAGGTAATAAGATTTCGGTATAGTGTAAACAAAACTTTTATATGCACTGGAAAACAAACAAACAAGAAGTGGGACTTCCTGTATTTTGATATTCATTTGATTGAGATGGTCTGGTGCCAAACCAGCAATATCTCCTATGTGTATGCCTGCATTAACAGTTTATAACTCAGGCAGAGGAATAGCCAAGCAGCACTATGGAGAGCGCCTGGGAGACTGGTCCATAGAGACCTACAAGCTGCTACATGCCTTACTGAGATTTAGCTTAGGAACTCCTCAGATCTTTCTATATGGCTTGAAATCAACAGCTTACTGTTTAAAATTACCGTATTTTTCGCCCCATAGGACGCACTTTCCCCCCTCCAAAAATGAAGGGGAAATGTGTGTGCATCCTATGGGGCAAATGCCGGCATTCGCTGAAGCCTGGAGAGCGAGAGGGGTCGGTGCACACCAACCCCTCTCCTCTCCAGGCTTTGCACAGATCTCCGCAAGCCGTAGGAGCCTACGCCGGGCTCCCGTGCCTTGCTGAGAGTTGCCTGCATGCCGAAGACTGGGCGCGCTCTGCAAGGTGCGGGAGCCCAGCGCTGGGCTCCTACGGCTTGCGGAGAGTTGCCTGTTCTGGGGGCTGGGGTTGGGGGAAGCTCGGGCTGGGGTTCCACCCCAGCCCCACGCCTGGGGGGAAAATAAATTTTCCCCTTTATTTCCCCCCCAAAAAACTAGGTGCGCCTTATGGGACGGTGCGTCCTATAGGGCGAAAAATCTGTTAGCTCCTAAAAATACTGATAACAAATCAGCTATAAAAAACCCAGCCATTACCCTAGTCAAAGACAAAGACTGTGCACAAGACGTTATCAAACATACATTCAAAAATTATATTAAAACTGCTAGAGTGTGATCCCACGCCTGCTTAGGAAGAACAACGGAAGCTGTCTCACACAGAATCAGACCACTGATCCATGTACATCAGGATTATTTACACCAGCAAAGTGGGCAACTCTCTCAGTCTGCTATTAACGTAGGCGCTTAATTCTTGCAGAACAAAGCTTACGAAGCGTACCATCTGGAGGAGGTCCACAAATGATGACTTGGCTTCCCCGCCAGCCATTATCTGTGGTTGCCACCGCCAACCGCTAGTGCCAAGAGACTTGGGACTGGGAGAGAGGAAGATCTGCTCTCATCCCAATTGCAGTTTGGAGAAGATAAGCAATGACTAGCGTCTCCTGCTATTTCTTTTCTTCCAGGAGTGGTGCAAAACAGACCTTACCCTGTGTACTTCTCGGTGCCTTGCTTGCAAGGCGGCCAGGGATACCTGCTTCTGGACAGCTGGGGGAATGGACACCTGTCAACATGTTTCCATCAAACATCCAGAGAAACCTTCCTTTCGGGGGTTTTTCTGTTTTCTGTAGTGCTTTTAAAGGAATGGGCAGAAATATGTCCCCATATTTAAATGTGTGAAAGTTCAGTGCCATTATTTTCCCAGCTGCTGCATAAACACCATTTTCAAAACCTGGTTGGGGCTAGGCAATCAGTGATAATGTAATTTATTAATTTATAAAATGGTTCATACATCTTTTTATGTTTTTATTTAAAGATTTCTCATGAGCAACAGAAATACTTTCAGCATGTCTGTTTTCAAATCATAGACTCCTTCATACGGTTCGGGTTCATAATCTTAATTTTAAAAAAAATCTCTAAGAGGTTTATACGAAAACAACAATGCAACAGCATTCAAGAAAGTTTCCTAAAAAATAGATAAAAACAAAACACAAGTGCAAAAAGCCCACCTCAAAGCGGTATGAAACAAAACAAAAATTAAAAATTAAGAGTCAAGAGAAGCTTGGATAAGCACATAAATTTTTAAGAGGCATACAGAGACCATTATTCTCTTCAACTCACAAATTACCCAAGGGAAGCTATTTCAGATGGTGGGTGCTATCACCAAGAAGGCCTGTTGTTGCATTGTCAGCAAGTGACAATCTGCTGGCCATGGAATAACGAGTAGACACCCATCCCTCAGAAGCTCTTAAAGACCATCTTGCCCTGAACCCGGGGAGGTGGTCATTAGGATGTCATAATGCTGCATAGCCAATTGAATTTGGCTACATGATGATATCACCAATGGTACAAACAAAGCCAGTTTAGAATGAGAGCAATTCTTCCCGGGCTGTTCACATCCATCCTGTCTATCATGAATCACAAAGTGCATGAGATGATGTCTCCAAGGTCAAACAAAAAACTATCCAGGGCAATGTTTTTTCAACGGCTGCACATTTTCATCCTAATTAGCAACAGTCCCTAAAACACACACAAAATGGCACCCTTTCCATTTGACACATAATTTAGCACTTCAGAGACTCGTGGCTTCTGTTCTGAGTTTTCATGCTCCCAGTCCTTAAGGCTGCCAATCAGGTTTGAAAGGCTGAACAACCAATGCCTACTGAGGGCAGTTAAGGAAGTTGCTAGGCAGGACATCCGGTGAAACTGATGTGTCAGTACCCTGCACAGACAATGAGACCATTTATGCTTTCAACTGATCACAAGATGGGAGCTATTCTCGATGCAGAAATATTACCTTGGCTCTATAATAGACAGAGCAAGATAATTACTATGCAAGCAAAAATATAGGCGTGTTACCTCAGGAAGTGCTTCATTTTGATGTTTTTGTTCTTCAGTTCTTTCACTTTCGGGAACTATCCTCAGCTGATCACAAGCAATGTTTTCTCCAGAAGTTAAATATGCTGTGAAAGCAAGTTGAACACATTTGGTGAAAGAGAAGTAAACAAGGCCCAAGTCTAGTTGGGTGGTCTTTACAAATGTCTTTAACGTGTGAGTGTGGGGTGGGATATAATCAAAGCCAAAAGATGGATCTAAGCACTCGAGGTCAGATTCAGCATTTGCAGAGTAGAATGGGTGACCCTGAACACATTCATGTTAAATGAATCCCTTTCTCGTTCAGGAGAAGGTAAAAACAAACTGTAAAATGGCTTTGTTTTCCGGAGCGTTACAGTTTAAATGAGAAAAAGTTGGCTAGTTCTTGTGACACTGCTACACAGATCCGATCCAAGCAAATATACACCTATTTTTTAAAGTTGTTTTTTTAAAAAATGACAATGGGTCAACCAAGCATTGAATTACATATTACTTCAAATAAAATAAAGTAAGTAGGCAGCCAGGTGAAAGGTGACAAAATGTTTGCTTGCTGCCGCCAGTGAATTAACCTGTTGTTCGTTTTATCTGTTTAAAGTTTATTGTGGGTGCTTCAGACAAACTCGTTTACTGAGCATTCATCCTGATCCGTTCGTAAGGAGGTTAGACAATGGCCCCACCCGTACCCTACATTTAAAGCAGTATTTTACTAAACAGTCATGTCTTCCCTCAAAGAATCCTGGGAATTATACAGTGGTACCTCGGGTTAAGTACTTAATTCGTTCCGGAGGTCCGTACTTAACCTGAAACTGTTCTTAACCTGAAGCACCACTTTAGCTAATGAGGCCTCCTGCTGCTGCCGTGCTGCCGGAGCATGATTTCTGTTCTCATCCTGAAGCAAAGTTCTTAACCTGAAGCACTATTTCTGGGTTAGCAGAGTCTGTAACCTGAAGCGTATGTAACCCGAGGTACCACTGTAGTTTGTTAAGGGCGCTAATATTAGGAGATGCCTAGTCCCCTCACAGAGTTAAAATTCCCAGAGTTCTCAAGGAAGCGGGCTGACTGCTAAACCAGCCTGGGAATTGTAGCTTTGTGAGGGGACTATCTTTGATAGTGTGCCTGTAGCTAATGTCTGTAAAGAATTAAGAGATACTTGGAAAAAAGGTACAATGTTTATCCAAAACTGTATCATCATTATGAGGTTCTAATTTGAGATTATCTGGGTCCCTACTATGGAGTTCCTGAGGGCAGGACTTGTAGTGCACATCTTGTAAGTCAGAGAAGTTCTGTTATAAGGAAGCCTGCTAATGAGGAAAAGGTGAATCTGTTTGTGTCGTGAAATAAATGACACTGAACAGCTTCACCATTTCCTCTCCGTAATGGAGCAAGAGTCTCCTTCAGGCTTTCTTGATGTTATAATTTTTGCTGCTATGCATTCCTTTTTGTAAGTCTCATTCTAACAGAATGTCAAAGTAGCAAATATCAAAAGGGCTATCTGTGAGCTGCATCCTATGCTCTCTGTACACTGGCACAAGGACTTCTGTGCTAGCGGGAGGACAGGTGAATTTTAACGATGCGCAACACAGGGATCCAAGGCAACGGCTGTGCTAGCAGAAAACCGTTGCACAAGAGATTGTCCAATCTGTGGTGCAACAGAATAGCACCAGTTTATCCCTTCTGCCACAACATTTCATCACAACAGAACAAAGTATACCGTTAAATGACTTGCGACTTAGCACTTCTTTGGATACAACCCAAAGTGTGTGACTTACATGCAAAGACTATCCGAATAACATCCAGGTGAACATTGTCAGTGATTTAAGAGCAACAGGGGTTTTGCCTTCCTTGTTGCACCCCAAAGTTGTGGACCTCCCTGCCCCTTCCTTGCTGCTATTTGGAAGATGCTAGTAAAAGTTTTTATTCACAACTGCTTTCAGAGAGGGCGTGTACATATGTGACAGTGGCGTAGGCACTAAACCAAGTAACTGGAAATCCAAACAGAACTTCAAATTGATGCACTGCAAATCTTCGTTAGAAAAAAGAAGCAGGTAGACTTTCCTCCCAGACACAGTTTTCATTTAGGGGAACAGGAAGATCCAATGGGGCTCCATTTTCTGGCCTAACTCCAAAAGCACTTGTGATGGATTGATCTGGGGCTCTTCCAAACCTTTATGCAGCACAAACAATAAGTTCTGCCTCTCCCTAACTGTGAAGAAGCTGGGAATAGCATGAATGTGGTTCCAACCAAATCCAGTACAGTGGTACCTCGGGTTAAGTACTTAATTCGTTCCGGAGGTCTGTTCTTAACCTGGAACTGTTCTTAACCTGAAGCACCACTTTAGCTAATGGGGCCTCCTACTGATGCCGCACCTCTGGAGCACGATTTCTGTTCTCATCCTGAAGCAAAGTTCTTAACCCGAGGTACTATTTCTGGGTTAGTGGAGTCTGTAACCTGAAGCGTATGTAACCTGAAGCGTATGTAACCCGAGGTACCACTGTATTTTTAGCACAGGTGGACATTTCATCATGCTACTGCAAAGGCGTTTTGGAGCCATCAGGAAAGTATTAAAATTTCAGTTCACCTGTTGGGGAGGGATGCTTGGGTCCACTGTTATGTGACCACATCATGGTATGACACACAATCACTAAGGATTCTGCACATGAAAAGGCTGTAAAAGGGCAGACATGCACCCATGTCTACTGACCCTCCTTCCCAACATTTTGAGCACACTTGGGATAAAAACATGGCCAATTGTACCATACAACCCAGAGAGGCAGTGAGGTTTTTGTTTTCGTTTGAATGCAATCCTTTTATCCTGCCTACTGATCTCTCTCCTTTCTTCTTCTTTCAGAAAGATCTGTGAATAAATTATAATGTCACCTGCTAAAAGGGAAAGCACTCAAAAGCAACTTTCCTGTTGGCTATCATGTGAGTGCTCGCTGCAAAACTACGCGAGCCCCAGCCGGTGAAAGCCTCTTTCATCAAGATTGCTTTTGACTGCCTGGTTCCTGCTGCTGTCCCTGAATTTAGCTGCAATTACTACTGACAGCAGTGGCACCTGCTTGAGGACAACGAGGAGGAGAAGAGAAAGAATGGCTAACAGCAAACTGATTTCATTAATGCCTTGGCAGGCAAGCTTGGCTTCTAACACTCCCTGAAGATGCCTTTGATGTTCCTTATGTTGTACCAAGACGGGAGGTGGGGAGAGGGGTGGAAAAGCAAAAAAGCAAAGGGAAAAACAAGAGGGAAAGTTGCCCACCCCTCTTCCCTAATTTGACAGCGACCTTAAGTTGAGAACAACCATGTACATCAGTGCTCACTTTTGCTCTCTTGGGACATGCAGTCTAATTAGCAGCTGGTTCCATAGATTTACTCAGCATCTGCAGACATCCCTGATTGAGCCAGTCATCCAATTCTTTAAGTGCCTGGAATGTGATTTGCAATTACTTGGCAGGGTGAAAGGTTAAATAGGTTTGGCCTTTGGTCTGAAGCAGCTTTCCCCAACCTGATGCCCTCCAGAGGCTGCTGTGTTTACCTCACCCTGCATGGTCAATTGTCAGAGTCAGGGGTGAGATTCAATTTAGTTTGCCAAATGGATCAAATTCGCAGTTTCTGGAACGGTACGAGAACCGAAACAAGGCAATCCTCCGAAATTCACAGCCGTTCGAAACTTGCTGTGCGTTTCTCCAACCAAAGAACCGAAAAGTCAACGGGTGCAAAATGCCATCACCTTGACGCTTGTAGGGGTGAGGCAGTAGGAACAGCCTACCCTAATATCAAACCAGTTGCCCTGGTTACTGGTGCATTTTCAGGGCTCCAATATATAGTACTTAGTCATTACCTTTAAATCCTTAAATTGGGGTGGGGAATGCCTGTCCCGAATTTGGTCCACCAGCCTCCCCATTTGGCCTGCAAGACTCTTCCAGTCCAGCCACGCCCACCTGCCCCAGATCCCAGCATCATATATGACATCAGGTGAGGGGGAGGTAAAGCTGGGGGTGTGGATGAAAGGGGCTTTGCAGGCACCACCAGCAAAGGCACATTCCTCAGGACCAACTCACATGACCAGGAGCCACACAGAAGCTGTTTCAAAAGCTTGTTATGCTGCATGGACTGGTGGGTTTCACCTGTGGCCTAGTCTAGCATTACCATCCTGACCATGGGTAGGCAAACTAAGGCCCGGGGGCCGGATCCGCCCCAATCGCCTTCTAAATCCAGCCCGCGGACGGTCTGGGAATCAGCGTGTTTTTACATGAGTAGAATGTGTCCTTTTATTTAAAATGCATCTCTGGTTTTATTTGTGGTGTCTGCCTTGTGTTTGTGCATGAGTAGAATGTGTCCTTTTATTTAAAATGCATCTCTGGCTTATTTGTGGGGCATAGGAATTTGTTCATTCTTATTTTTTTACAACATATAGTCCAGCCCCCCAGAAGGTCTGAGGGACAGTGGACCGGCCCCCTGCTGAAAAAGTTTATTGACCCCCTGATTGTGACACTTCTAGATTATGTTTAACACAAGGAAAAGCAGCTCTGGGAGGTGAAAATTCAAAGTGGTAGTGGAAGCTATGTTTAAACATTTTACCTCATGTGTCCATGTGTTGGAAGCCTCCAGGTGCTGCTAACCTAAAACTCCCATCATCCTGATCATCAGCCATTTTTGTTAAGGCTGATGGGAGTTGCAGTTCAGAAACACCTGGGGGACCAAAGGTGTCCTGACTCTTTATTTTACCTTAGCTTAAGAACGTAAGAAGAGTCTGCTGGATCAAACCAGTGACCCATCTAGTCCGGCATTCTTTTCTCACAGTGGCTGACCAGTTGCCTGTGGGAAACCAGCAAGCAGGATTCGAACGCAAGAGCACTCTCTCCCTCCTGTGGATTCCAGCAACTTAGGATTCCAAACATCACTTTTCCAGTGATGCCCCTCGAAGCTGCTTAACTGCCTCCCCCCCCACCCAAAATAGTTTCAAAATGGCACCTGATGTCAGAGAAGGAGAGATGAAAGCATTGGGTTTATTGTGTGGCTGGAAGCCGAGGAGTTGACTCTGGCAGAAATCAGGATGAAGATGGATGTGGCAGGCAGTGGGTTAAGGCACCATTCACTGGCAGCACACCTTAGGTCCAGATGTATTTTTAAAACACAAAATGTGCCTCCAACGTACACTCACACAACCGCCTCAGAGACAAATCCTGCCTCTGTTGCATCATGGCAGGACAATTCAACCTCTGCCAAAGCACAAGGAGGAAGCTAAAGAGGGCCTTTTGGCGCAATCAAGGAAAGAGCAGATTCTTCATCCTGGCAAGATTCATAACTAGGAGGGGGCGTCTTTTTTTAAAAAATGCAAGGTTAAAAAATATGCTAAAGAGGGGGAGATCTAGAGGAAGATAAAAGATGAAAACAGAAAAAAAACAGCAAGGAAAGGTAAGGTGTAAACTGAATCATTCTGCTTTCTGATGTGCATTTTCAAGAGTGTTTGTCAGCAGTAGTAATGTGGGATTTTATTTTATTGCTGCTTATTTAAAAAAAATTAATTTGCAGCTGAATTCCTTGGCTTTGTTTGCAATTAAATCAACAGAATCCAGAGCCAATAAACAGAGACATCTGTCTTCCTGTTTTCTGATCAAAGAGATGTCAGAAGAAAATTAATAGCAGCTCCTGGAATGAGCTGTAGGCATTATTGACCTGATCATATTTTATTCTACCCGTTCCTAAGAGACAAGAAAAACCCTGCTTGGGCCTTCTACACTCCTGGGTTGAACAAAACAGGACCAAGGGGTGAGCTGTGGCAAGGAGTCACCAACCCTCTTCCTCATAAAGCTCATGTATACAAATATCTGTACCGTGATGCCATTACACATATACAGGTAGATCTCCTCAGACACAGGGGTTGAGATGTCAGATGGCCCTTCCGGGGTTTGTTTTTTCCTGCTCTCCCACCCATTTTTATTTATTTTCTGGGTTTTCAGACACAATACTTTCCCCGCCCAACTTAGAGCGGCCAGGACTCAAACTCAAGACTTCCAGCTCTATCACTGAGCCAGCTCTATCACTGAGCCAGCTCTATCACTGAGCCAGCTCTATCACTTCCAGCTCTATCACTGAGCCCCGACCTCAATATTATTTATTAACCGCCTTCCACACGTCTCACGGTAAAAAAAATCAAGCAAAACAGCTAAAACATGGTCTAAACCAACACAAAAACATGTCAGCTGAATTTAAAAACAATATGAAGTAAACACAGAGACCCCTATTCATCCAATGACAAGTTTGTTGCAGAGCAGAGGGGCATGAAAGATTAAGCTCAAGGGAATTATCAAACCCTTTTTGAAATTCCAGTGCAGCTCACAGCTGTTCTTCCACACGAATGACTGAACTATCTTCAGGGCTAGCTGTAATTATTTTCTCAGTGTCAATATCCTTCCAATTACTTGATAACTCAGAAACAATACAAAGCAGAATGAATTGCTGTGCAGGTGAAAAAATAGATAAATAAGCTCCCCCTCCTTTAAAACTCATGGACAACTTGTGGGCGAGAAATTTGGCCATCCCAGTTGATTCGAGTTTGGCACCTGTACTACGTATTCCCCTCACAGAGCTGTAATTCCCACAATTTCATGAGAGGGATTGGCTGTTAGCACCCTCTGCAAACCATAGCTCTCTGAGGGGAATAGGAGTCTCCTAATATCTGTCAGCACTGCCAACCAACTGTAGTTCACCATGGTTTTTTAAAGCGGCATGATGCTACTTTTAATGTAAATCCAGACTTAAGAAGGTAAAGGTAAAAGGACCCTGACCGTTAGGTCCATTTGCGGACGACTCTGGGGTTGTGGCGCTCATCTCGCTTTATTGGCTGAGGGAGCCAGTGTACAGCTTCCGGACATGTGACCAGCATGACTAAGCCGCTTCTGGCGAACCAGAGCAGCGCACGGAAACGCACGGACACTGCCTGTCATTTTCTGCTGGTCTTCCCACCTTCTTCCTCACCTGTCATCATTGCATACCTCTGTAAACCCTGGGGTTCATCCGCGCTGGCTGATGCCCCCCTCGTGTGCATGGGTGGTGCCGTTTTGGCTGCATAAGTAATGGTATTGAAAGAAATCGAGGGAATGCTATCTTATTTTAAGATCAGCTTTTAGGAATATAGCAATGCATCAGGTGAAATGTGCGCAGGTACTTATTATTTCTGGATTATTATTTGAATTACTGATCAACATTAAAGGTAAAGATAAAGGGACCCCTGACCATTAGGTCCAGTCACGACCGACTCTGGGGTTGTGGCGCTCATCTCGCTTTATTGGCTGAGGGAGCCAGTGTACAGCTTCCAGACATGTGACCAGCATGACTAAGCCGCTTCTGGCGAACCAGAGCAGCGCACGGAAACGCCGTTTACCTTCCCGCCAGAGTGGTACCTATTTATCTACTTGCACTTTGACGTGCTTTCGTACTGCTAGGTTGGCAGGAGCAGGGACTGAGCAACAGGAGCTCACCCCATCGCGGGGATTTGAACAGCAGACCTTCTGATTGGCGAGCCCTAGGCCCTGTGGTTTAACCCACAGTGCCACCTGATGTGTATGTATCATGCTGTGTATTAAAGAGCATTCCAAGGGCCCCCAAAGCACAGCACCAAGCCAGAGATGAGACCCTTCCCCAAGCTCTCTCTCAGCACTCCTGGAAGGAACAAGGCCAACGAGGGAAATTTTTAATGTTTAATAGATTATTGTATTTTAATATTCTGTTGGAAGCCACCCAGAGTGGCTGGGGAAACCCAGCCAGATAGGCAGGGTATAAATAAATAATAATAAATAATAATAATAATAATAATAATAATAATAATAATAATAATAATAATTATTACAACAACAACAAATAGTGGCTACCCAAACCTGTGAACTTCTCATGGAAATTCTTCCTATTCCTAAATGGCAACACTCCTCAACATATACTCCAAAAAGAAGAGTGATGGCAGAAGCAGAAGACCAAGAAAATCCTCCTTCAGTGCTTGTGTTGATGTTCTGCAAAATCTGGCGCACGATGTCCAGGACCGCAAGACAGGCTACAGCAAGTTGGTAAAGTGAGCCACAATGATAGTATCTCAACTCAAGGGGTGACGTCTCTCGTCCGTTGCTGAGCTCCTTCGGCAGAAACACTAATTATTTAGCAGCGTCTGTTTCACTACAGACTGCTGGCGTCCGAAAGACAGCCAGTGGAAAACTTGCAAAGCTTTTATTTTGTTGTGGTGTTTATACCCCACCTTTCCTCTAAATTTTATATCTGGCCAAAATTTGCAACCACCACTAACGCAGCCTCAGGTAAGGCGCTGGGCCTTTGCCTCTGATGTTGGCCTGAATTTCAGAGGCAATCAGAACCAGCCAGCCTACAAAGACTCACACTGCACATGTCTCACTTCAATCTGGGGCAGGTGCGTTCCAGAATGAAATAAATATTACCCTTGACATTTGGGGATTCCTCTAACAAAGACACACAATTTATTTGTATCTATGTTACAAGCCCACCTTTCCCTCCAGGGAGTTGTAGACAGTATGTACTGAGTGGGCCGCAGGTGGCCCTCTATTTAATTTTGTGAAAGGGGGGTGGGGAGAAGCCGGGTGTGTAAAAAAAGAGATGGAGACAGAAAAGGAGGTGGCAACAAGACGGAAAAAGGGGGACAGGCTCCACTCTCTCTGGGCTCCGTCAGTTATTTGGTCCTGGGAAGATTCTGCCTGATGGAACGTGGCCCTTCACCAAAACAGCACGTCCACCTCTGGCACATATGGTTTGTCCCATTTCCCCCCCCCACAACAACCCTTCGATGTAGGTTTGGCTGAGCGATAGCAACTGGCACTGCAACCCAAACCCTCTCTGGGTATTGGTACATCTTAAGGGAGTGGCAGAGCCACTGCTTCCTCCACAGTGCAGCCACACATGGCAGGTAAAAGGTAAAGGTAAAGGACCCCTGGATGGTTAAGTCCAGTCAAAGGTGACTATGGGGTTGTGGTGCTCATCTCACTTTCGGCCAAGGGAGCCAGCATTTGTCCACAGACAGCTTTCTGGGTCATGTGGTCAGCACGACTAACTCGCTTCTGGTGCAGCGGAACACTGTGATAGAAACCAGAGTGCACGGAAACGTTTACCTTCCTGCTGTAGCGGTACCTATTTATCTACTTGCACTGGTATGCTTTCAAACTACTAGGTTGGCAGGAGCTGGGACAGAGCAATGGGAGCTCACCCCGTTGCGGGGATTCAAACTGGTTTAGACCACAGCGCCACCCGCATCCAATCACAGCACAAGGGTGGGAGTAGGCAAACCGTTGTGCCAGCCTGGCACAGTGATAGGGCCCGATGCTGTGACATGATGGCAGCAGGGCCGGCGCCCCCAACTTGACTCAATCCCTCCCAAGAATGCCTTCTCCTCCCAGGCCTTGCTGCAAGCTAGTGCTGGCAGGAATGGTGCAAGCAGCAATTGCACTCACCTGCACCTTTGGCAGGTGGAATGACGAGCTCTGCCAGTGGAGGCCCAGCAGGGCTGGGCAGAGGGACACTTCTTTGCCCAATCTAAACCCACCACCAGAGGAACAACCGCAGCTTAATCAAAGGTCAGCTAGTGATCTTGATGGTCGAGTGGGGGTTTTCGCCACTATGCCACACTTGCTCTTAAATCACTTCAGATATCCCCTTTATATCACCTGAGGGAAGTGGACCCTGTTCTGGCAAAACAAATCTCTGGAACAACAGTTCGGTGCTGAGCTTCCCTCCCACGGCTTTCCTCCGGAAAATCATTCCCCACCGCCAATCCATCACCAACCTTTTGACAAGAGACCCAGATTCCACCACCAAATATGCAGTTCCGGCCTCAAATCTACAGGCTTACTCGAGCACTTGGCAAGCTAAGTGTGCTGCAGGGTCTATATATTATATACACAGCAAGCAAAGCTACTTGCTATGCTCACTAACAACTCATGGCTCTGCAAAAAGCAGGAACGACGCCAAGAAGCAGATTTTAGATTACCTGTTTTAAGACACCAGCTACCATCTGGAGCTATGTGTATATTCACACTCCCACTGCTGGGACTATCACCAGCAATATGTGTGTGTGTGTGTGTGTGTGTGTGTGTGTGTGTGTGTGTGTAAATGAAAAGGAAAGTATAATCAGCCTATGTAGCACCACCTTGGCGTTTTGTAACTGGAATGTGGCTTAGCTGCCTAGTTCTATTAGATCTGCCAGCCCCAATAGGTTAGGATCCCCAGGCAAAGGCAACATAGAAAATATATTTTGTCATTCAACAGACATTACAGCTCAGAGGAATACTTTAGTTGGGTGCATCATTATTTAATGCAGCTTTTATCCTATAGAGCCTGATGACTGCCTAAGCTAAATTAAACACACATTAAAATGTCAAAATCCTTTGATGACATTCTAGGCTGTGTGGCTAGCAATCTAGCCCCCATCCACGCAACCCTCACAGCATGCTTCCAGAATATTTTCTGCAAAGGGGTACGTTTGCAGTTATTACCATCAAGTGGGCAACCAAACAAATGCAGGTTTCTGAAATACGATTACAAACAAACACAAAAGGTTTACAACCAGTCTGGATGCAGAGTTTTATAGAAACGAAGTAAAATAGGAAACCACAGGTCAAAGAAGTTGCAGAATGTGTTTCGATTTAAAAACATGCAAAGTTGTATTTTCAGCACCATGTAAGTATACAAAGCTAACATGAGGGGGAAAACACCATGTAGTTTGGAGATTTAAGCTGATCACAGCTTCAGAAATTTACTCTCAAAATATTAAAAGGTTATCAGGCTGGGAGATTTCATCTTCCTGTAGTGTTGCTTACACGACACGAGTTATTTATCACTGCGTAGTAGAATTGAGAAGGAGGAAGGAGACACTGCTCATATATTTATTGCAAGCAGCAGATTTTTGCTTCTGATGGAATCAGGCCATAGCTAAGTGACACTGCAGCCACTCTGAATATATATTCCTTTTAGCTGTATCATAAACTAACAAAAGACAAGTGAAATGTCCCGTGCATGCAAATCTATTTGGGGGAGGGGAGGAAGGACCTGTGCACACACACACACACACACACACAAGCAAAGCAAAGTCTTTGAGGCCATAAACTTATATGATTCAATAATTTTGCAAATACCAGCTACAAAAACAAGCAGCAAACAGGGTTATATTTAAGCGTGCAGGTGAATTTTTTCAACCCCCTTTTATAAAAGAAAGTCTCCCTTTGTTGTGAGAAATGGAGATGGGTGACCTACAATAAAAAAAGATCCAGCAACTATCATGGTGTCAGTCTTTATAGGTTTCCCCACCTTCACTAACCTATTTTAAAGGAACAATACAGGTTGGCAGGACTGTATTATCTAGAGCTGCAACAAGCTTAGGCACCCTAATGATTCCCCACTGCAAAACCTAATTCCTAACAGGTTGGAGGTGCTGCCTGTGAAAACAGAAATTTCTGTATCCTGCTCATACAGGTCCCCTTCTCCCTCTCAGGACCAAAACCTCTTCCTAGATCACCTCATATCGCATGTTGCTAGAATCCAAATGAGAAGCAATCAGGTGTTGCTTCCTCCTTACAGTAGCTTTTGTTACCTGCTTCCCACCATATTGGCTGCTCCACTTGTGCTGAGAGCTTGTCAAGCCATCAGATGCTCGACACACAAACACACACTGCAGAGCAAGGCACCTGGGATACCAGCCCAGATCCTGCTTTTTGTTTTTCAGCCCTTTGCTGAGCAAATGTGGTGGGCTTTATTTACATTATTATTCAATTACTGCCTTGGGAGCAAGGATGCTATAGCATCTCTGTGGTCCTGAGTCAAATATATCCCTCACCATGCAACCAAAGGAATCACTGAGTGATCTACGAACCATTGTAAAACTACAGGTTTCCATACCAACTTAAGCCACATTAACTTCTGGGGTGGAGGGGACTCAGATCCAGGCTGCAATCCTGCGCACCCTTTACAGGGAAGTAAGTCACATGAGCAAAGGGGGACTTGCTTCTGAGTAGACATGCACAGGACTGGGCTGCAGTATCAGGCAACCTTACAAAGGAGGAGGCTGCACTGGACATAGTGGGACTTACTTCCGAGAAAGCATGCAGATGGGATTGGGCGCTGCACCACCACTTACTTCCAAGGAGACCTCTCCCGAAGTCACTTTTAAGCTGAGAGCACACACCATTCCCAAGTTAGATTTTGCTCCAGAGACTATACCTGTGGGTAGGGGCTGAGCAAGAAAGTGGAGGGGGGGTGGAGGAAGGGAAAAACATAAATCCTCTGGAGCCATGAATTATTGGGGGTCTCCCCTGCTGAAGCTAAAACCAACCACCATTCCTGCACCACTTGAAATTGTCCTCCCTTATTGCTTTGCTATTTTGCTGTTCTTTGGTGTTCTGCAGGTTGTTTTTTTTAAAATAGGCAGGTTAAAACTCCTACATTTCCCCCTCATTATTTCATTCGGGTTTTAAGGCGATTTTTAAAACCATACTGTTAATTGTTCCGCAAGCCACTTGGAGGCCCATTGGAACCAAGCAACTAAGGCCCCCAGAGCGATGCTACACAACCCTACATCCAAGCAAGGCCCATGGATCTCAAGCGGGCTTACTCGCATGTAAGCTTGCATAGGACTGCAGCCTGAGGCCGAATCAATGGGCTGGGGTGAATCTAAGCCACACCAAAGGCACGCTCTTGCACGCGCCAACTCAGAAGGCGAAAAAGGCTTTTTAATTCCACTCCCAGCAAAGAAGGCATTGCACTGCACCTCTTTAATGCCCTGTTAACCGGCCAATGATAAAATAAAAGCATGCAAAGAAAGCAAACCCCCCTCTTCCCCCCCCCCACTAAGGCTTACCTTCTTCGCTTGCCCCCCCTCAACTGAAAGGCAACGCCAGGAGTATTTTGCAGCTTGCCAGAAAGTAACACCCAGCGCGCCTCGCCGGCAAATGAACCAGGAACCATCAATGAAAACAGACCCCACCACCAGCAAGGATGCCAGAAGCCACGATCAATAGCCGCGACTCGGCCACGCCAACTGCTCCCTCCTCTCCACCCATCTGCTGGGCTCGGCTGGTGCAGATGGCGGACCTGGGTGCAGGGCGAGCGCGGCGCCCCGGGAGCTCGCGCCGCTCGCCATGATTAATTGATTGCTGGTCGCTAGGCGACCCCGCGCCGGGCTCGAGGCTTTTGCAAAGAGCAGCACCACCAGCAGCAGCCGCTGCCCCCGCCAACCCCAAAGCCAAGGATGCGGGGTCAAATCGCGCCGCCCAGGCAACGCATGCATGCATGCAAGGGTATCTATGCAGCACTGGGAGCATTGCAAAATAATAATAATAAAAAAAAATAAAAATGCAAGGGGTTGCAACGGGCGAGGAAGCGGGATGGCGCTGATGCTTTAGATTTTGCAGAGTTGCACTGAGGAACGGAGGTGGGGTGCTGTGGTTAGGAAAGCCTGCCCTGCCCACCCCTGGCTTGCTTACCTCCTCGCCCCGGGCTCTCTCACAGTCCCATCGCGCCGCCAGGCAAGCTGGCGAAGCTTCCCTCCCCGGAGCGAGCTGCGGCGGAGCTCCGGCAATGTGGGTCGCCGGAGGGATCAAAGGAGAAGGGAGCGCGCAAGAGGCAGAGCCGCCGCCGCCGCCACCGAGCCCCGGGAAGGTGAGGCGCAGCAGCCTCGGCGAGTAGGATGCTCGTGGCGCATCCTACTGGCCAGGACTGCGAATTGCGAGGCGAGGGGGCCGTGGGGGGAGATGCGCGCTGCCGCCCGTCGTGCCAGGGTCAGGCCCACTCTATTGAGGCCTATTACACCTTTGTTATAGGTGGCTACAGTACTAAGGCACTTTCAAAGGGGGGGATATACATACCCCCCCAAAAGGACATAAAATATGCATGTGCTGAGTTATATGTATAGATGTGAAATTAGAAATAATCACTACTTCTTAAAAAATTGCAATGCATCTCACAGATCCTCCCATAGCTGTCAACTTTCAGATTTGAAAATAAGGGATCAGCAGCCTCGAAAATAAGGGATCGGCAGCCTCACATGTCCCAGGGACAGTCTACGGGATATCTTACAATCCAGGAAAGCAGCGGCAAACGGCACTGGAATAAGGGAATTTCCCGCAAAAAAGGGAAGGTTGACAGCTATGGATCCTCCAAGTGTCCCTATTTTCCAGGGACGACCCTGATTTATAGAAGCCATCCCGGTTTCTGATTTGATCCAGGAATGTCCCACTTTTCCTTAGGATGTCCCTGTTTTCATCAGTGAAATGTTGGAGGGTATGGAGTTATCCGAGCCACCTGAAGTCAATCCTGTACAGTGGTTCTCAAAATTAATCCGTTCCGGAAGTCAGTTCCAATACCAAAGTGTTCCAAAACCGAGGTGCACTTTCCCATAGAAAGTAATGCAAAATGGATTAATCCGTTCCAGACTTTTAAGCACAACCCCTAAAACAGCAATTTAACATTAATTTTACTATCTAACGAGACCATTGATCCATAAAATGAAAGCATTAAACAATGTACTGCAGTCACGCAATCAATCAGTAGCTGAACTGGGTTCCACACAGTCACAAAAAGAAAAAGAGGCACAAAAATGCAAAATAAATAGCAAAAACAGACAGACCTCAGTGTAACACTCAAAACGGAAGTGTGGCACTCAAAACGGAAGCATAACACTCAAAATGGAGCACGTTCGGCTTCCGAAAATGTTCGCAAACCAGAACACTTACTTCCGGGTTACTTACTTTGGGTTCCAAGTTGTTTGAGTGCCAAGGCGTTTGAGAATCAAGGTACCACTGTATAGGGAAGTTTTTAAAAAATGTTTAATGTTTTATTATGTTTTTATATACGTTGGAAGCTGCCCAGAGTGGCTGAGGCAACCTGGTCAGATGTGTGGCGTATAAGTAGTAAAATTATAATTATGGAATGGGACATCCCTATTTTCATTGGAGAAATGTTGGAGGGTATGATCTCACCATATTGGGGGATTTGTGCTGTAGCCTGTATGCCTGCTCATTCAGCTGACTAGGTGTTGAACAGCAACTTCAAAGCTCCTGCCCTTTATTATTTTATGGTCCCTTATCTTTAAACTGGACTTGGATCAGACAGCCACTCAAATAGAGGGGTGCCCTGGGTAAAGTAGGACACACAGACCCCTTGCAATTTGTGCAATGGTTAATTCCTTTTTCTTTTTTTGCTTGGTGTGTAATTCTTGCTTATTTCCTACTGAGGTGGTCAACCTGTGTTTGAGCTGGCATAGTTGGATGTTCCTCAAACCTCCCCCTCCCAAAAACCTGCATGTAGACAGGTACTTTGTCAGGGTGCTAGCCTAGCCTTCTTCCTGACTTGCTAGTTTTCTATGCACAGGGAATTTTTACCAAGTTGCTAGTACAGTACAGAGGAGCATTGTTTGTTCTCTTCCACACACACAACCCCCCTCATTACGGGGTCTTCGCTTAGAGATCACATTCACCCGGTGCTATACCAGCTGCACTGGCTCCCGGTGGAGTACAGGATCAGGTTTAAGGTGCTGGTTTTAACCTTCAAAGCCCTATACGGCCTAGGGCCCTCGTACCTACGGGACCGCCTCTCCTGGTATGCCCCACAGAGGAACCTACGGTCTTCAAATAAAAACACCTTGAAGGTCCCAAGCCACAGAGAGGTTAGGCTGGCCTCAACTAGAGCCAGGGCTTTTTCGGCTGCGGCTCCAACCTGGTGGAACGCTCTGTCACAAGAGACAAGGGCCCTCCAGGACTTGACATCTTTCCGCAGGGCCTGCAAGACAGAGCTGTTCCACCTGGAGCTGGTCAGGGCGCAGCCTGACTCCCTCCTTTGGCAATCTTTACAAAACTTTAGTTTATGGTTGCCATCAATTTTGATTTTAATTCATTTTTATAATGTTTTATAATGCTGTACTGTTTTAGTGTTGTTAGCCACCCTGAGCCCGGCTTCGGCTGGGGAGGGCGGGATATAAATAAAAATTATTATTATTATTATTAGTCTGAAGTAGTACAAGTCCTGGGGAGACCTAGGCCTTGATGATTGGCAGCTGAATGTCAACCCCTGCGCCTAATGAAGTCCCTTTGGGTTTGAAGTGATGTGAGGAGATGCAACAGTTCTCACTACCATGTGTGTGTCTGTGATAGCCTATATACAAATCATCACTCAGGGCTGCTGTGAGCCAGACTTCAGATTTCCCCAACAGCAGGGACATTCTCCCAACTCCAACAGCCCTTGTGGCCAAGAAGATAACTAGAGCTTAAGCCTCAAAATTGGTTCTCACCCTTGGGATTGTGGAGGCTATTCATCCAGTTATATGCAGAGTGTTTTTTTCCTCATGGTTCACCACAAAGGAAATAAAAACAGAACATTAGGGAATCCTCAGACAGGGGCACTTCTGATGATTCCCCCATGTTTCTGTGGCTCTTTCAGCTTTTGCTAAAGACTGAGCCTTTAAAGCCTGTTGTGGAAGGGGAGATTGTTGAGTTGTCTTTGCTTATGTTTTTATTATGCATTTTCTGTTTTTTATATTGTGATTTTATGCTGTGGACCACCCTGAGATCTATAGGGCGGAATAATAATAATGTTGTGGACCTGGCCCTGTGGGACTCCCTGCCAGTAGAAGTTCAGCAGGAATCATCTCCACTTTCTTTGACATGCATTCTGAAAACTGTGTAATTCAGAAATTCCTTTGCCATGTGAATCTCTTTTTACCAACCAGCATTTACTGGCGCGTTTATTGATGTTGAAATGTTGGTTTTTTTATGTTCCACCATTTTATGAAGCTGCAGCCTATACATATTTAAACAAATAAACCATCCTTGGGAAAGAAGACTCACCTCCATGGTGGGCAAAGCAACTTCCAAGCTGCTGCCCAGCCTCACTCCATGGCCTCAAAAGGACATCCATGAGACCTGTCCCCTGCCAACTGTCAGAAAGGGAAGACCTGCCTCCATCACGGGCTGAGTGAGTTCCGAGATGATGCTCCACACCACTGCTTTATCTTTGAGGACACTGGTGGGAGTTTTTGCTGAGCTGTGGGAGGCTAAAGGGCAACCCTGGGCCTGGGGAATACAGTGGTAGCTTGGTTCTCAAACACATTGGCACTCAAACAACTTGGAACCCAGACACTGCAAACCCGGAAGTAAGTGTTCCGGTTTGCAAACTTTTTCCAGAAGCCAAACGTGCTCCAGTTTGAGTGTTATGCTTCTGATTTGAGTGCCACACTTCCGTTTTGAGTGCCATGCTTCCATTTTGAAACTGCTGTTTTAGGGGTTGTTTTTAAACGTCTGGAATGGATTAATCCATTTTGCATTACTTTCTATGGGAAAGCGTGCCTTGGTTTTGGAACGCTTTGGTTTTGGAACGGACCTCTAGAATGGATTAAGGTACCATTGTACCAAGGATTTTGGTAGGAAGTGCCTAGGCAGTGTACGGGCACCGGTGGGCAGAATGAGGCCATTGCCTCACATGGCAGGTGAAGTGGGCTGTGAGGAGCAGTCCTCCGGTCATTCCGCCTGAGCGTTGCAGATGTTTCCTTCTGCCAAAGGACAGAGCTTTGTGTGGCGCAGCAGTGTGGGCCCCCTAAACTAGCCTGCTTCCTCAGCAGCAGATGACGCTAGCCTGTCACCAGTGCCAAAGTAATAAAATAATACACAAGTCATAAAAACAAAACCATTAAACAGAAACAGTTCCTTATAGAAAACAATGAAAAACAATCCATATACGAAAACAAGGCGAACATATAAAAACGCCATGCATGAAAATGGTTAAAACTAGTTCCAGTACAGCTGCAGACTGGGATAAATATCTCTGCTTAAAAGGCTTGTCAAAAGAGGAAGGTATTTACAAAAGACAACAGAGACAGCACCTGCCTAGTAGGAGGAAAAGACAGAGGATAGGTGCCACCTCTCCCAGGTCCCGATTCCTTTGTAAGCTGGCAGCATCATGTGTCCTCACGGCAGGTCAAGGTGCTGCTGCCTGTCCCTACATTTAAAAACATTTCCAAACCTGAGTAAATAGGAAGGTTTTTTTAATTTCTCTTGAAAGTAAGTAATGAGGAAGGGTGACACACCTCACGACGGAGGGCATTCCACAAATTGAAACCACCACCACCGAGAAGGCCCTGTTACAGGTTGATGCAAATGTCCTCAGTGAGGGAGTCTTTCTTAACCAACTGCCTTATTTCACAGAATGCTGTGGCTCCAATTTGCCCAATGCAAGGATTACCCTTTATTCAGTCTGGAAAGTTCCCCACTCGCATTTGCCTTCTGAATCAACAAGGCGTGTGGCTTTTTTTCTACAGCGTTGAAGTGGGGGTGTCCTGGTCCTTTTAAGAGCTCCAGGAATGCAAACCTTGCTCAGTTTTGCCGGGCTTGTGCCAACGAAGAATTCAAGGAGGAGGCAACCAGGTTACCACCTTAGTGGAGTGAATAATCCAGGATTAGTTACATTCTTAAGCTTACAAAGAGGACCTTGAATACTTTACTGGACTGAAGCCAGTAACCCTGCGACCCTGACTTTCCTTAAATCAATGTGAGCTACACCATAGACATAAGCATCAATTCGGATTTTGGCGTGTTCAGTGGCTCACAGGACCATTACAAGAGTCATACAACAAGCCAGTATACACAGCAAAATATGCACCTCTCCCCACACCCCCTCCTGCCTTCCTGCTCATTCTGGGCATCTTTCTGAATGTCTGTTCTGATAGAACCATTGCTTATGTGTAAGCTCTTGCTCACAGCCTCCTTCACAAGGGATGGGATTGTGCCCTAAAGAGAGAGAAAATGCCAAAAAGATGGCTTCTTTAGCACAGCTAGCATGAGAATAACCAGCTAAGGTTGCACAGCCTTCCAGCTGCCCACCGAATCCTAATCATTTGTGACAGAACTGGGTTTTTTCTCAGGTTAATGTCACAATTTTCCTTAGGGGCAGAAGAGTATTCTGTGATATTAACTTAAACCAGAGAAGTTTTGCAAAACATTGGCCTCGTCTCTCCCCGCTGAAAGGAGAGACTGTTTTCGTAACTGCAAAAAGCTTTTAAGTTATTCTTTTCTTTTAACCTGTAGGATCATTCTCTTTGAAGAACTGGCAACAATTTGCAGACTTTGATGTGCCAGCAAAAAAGGTTTTTGAAAAATAATTTTGACATATAAATGCGGTATGTTTACATCCCAACTCAACGTGAATAGGACTGAGCTGCACACGTACTGATTCTGCCTAAAGATAAAAGCTTATCCAGCCAAAGAGGAATATTGGACTAGGAAACAAAAAGCCACTGAAAATTTCAAAAAGGCATTTCTGTTCTACTATAGCCTGCCTTAGCCTAACAGCCAGATACTTAAAAGGCTGGCCTTTTAACCAGCTTCTTCAATTCTAGCATGACTATGGCAAAGTCGTACAACGGGTTCTTGGTTATGGGCCCAAACAGCAATTTCGTAAGCCATGCCAAACTGGAATGATGTGTGTTCACCGTCTCCACACTATTTATAATTGTATAAATGTCTACCATGTGGGTCATTGGTTGTCTATCCAATACTAAAATGTCCTAATTGCTGGCCCAGCAGGGGTCCTAATTTGGCCCATGAGACTGTTCTATAAGGGAACCTGGCATCTGATTCCATAACTTCTAAGCTTCATTAGGTGAGAGATTTTGGGCTCATCCGTACTGTCATTTAATATACCTCCATTAATTATCCCTTGCTCTATGACAGGGGTCAGCAAACTTTTTCAGCAGGGGGCCGGTCCACTGTCCCTCAGACCTTGTGGGGGGCCGGACTTGTGGACATTATTTTGGAAAAAAATAATGAACGAATTCCTAGGCCCCACAAATAATCCAGAGATGCATTTTAAATAAAAGCACACATTCTACTCATGTAAAAACACACTGATTCCCGGACCGTTCACGGGCTGGATTTAGAAGGCGATTGGGTGAATTTGGCCCCTGGGCCTTAGTTTGCCTACCCATGCTCTATGACATTCTCCTCTAAATCACTGTCTTCCCACACTTTCCCCTCCCTCCATAGGTGCCAACTCCTAGGGGCCCAGGTCCCTTTGCCCCCCATAAAATATCTGAGGAGGCCAGGGCCCCCCAAAGTTGATTGACATTGCTGCTTCCGCCCCTTTTCTCCCACGTTTGGCCTTCATTTCCCAGCAAGCCCTGTAAAAGAACTTGTAAAAGTGTTAAGTTGTGGGTGAACATATCAGACGACACAGAGATTCTTCAAATAGCTCTTGTTTATTCACAGGCCAGAACAGAACTGAAGTGAAGGGTTCAGTCAGCCTGCTTATATAGAGCTCCAGTACAACGTAACTGTAACAATTTTCTAAAACTATCCAATCACTGAACGTCACTTTCGATCCCTTCTTTGCATAACTATCTACAGTATCCCCCTGCTGGCCCAGGGTGAGAACTTCAGTACATAACAAAAAGGGTTGCTGGATGCAAGAGAGCTGGGATCAGGGGAAAACCACCAACATCATTTCTTACAGCCCTTGCAATTGGAGACAGAGAGGAAGAGAGAATTAAACTGCATGCTCCATGGGGCAGATTCTGCTAGGACAAGAGAGGAAGCAGCTCCCTGGTTGCTTGTCATTTTAAAAAATTAAATTCAAGACATGCTGTAAGAGCCAAGGGAGGAGGACATTGTCAAGAGCTTTGCCATTTACTTTCAAACTTCTTTTCTGCCATCCCTCCTATGTCCTTGTCCCCCTACCTCCAATATCACTGTCCTTGTCTGCCCCCGCCCTATATTTTATTCAAGTTGGTATCTATGCTTCCCTCAATTTGAATTTCCACATATCCTCTCCTTTCTCAGAGTATCCCTGGTATAAGGAAATCTGGATCAAGGGAGGGGAAATTGTGGGAAGGCAGTAATTTGGAGAAGAAGCTTACAATCCACATTAAAAGACATAATGGATGAGCCCTTTGTCAAAATCTTGCACTTGCACCACCTTGAAAGTTGAAATGTAGGAAGAGCAAATAAAGATAAGCATGGACTTTCAGAACCAGCAGTTTTATCAGGACTGGAGATAATAGTGATTTAATATTGCTTTTGTCCAGTGAGGTCCAGCATTGAGGGCCTTCTGGTTGTTCCCTCCCTGCGAGAAGCCAAGTTACAGGGAACTAGGCAGAGGGCCTTCTCGGTAGTGGCACCTGCCCTGTGGAATGCCCTCCAACCAGATGTCAAAGAGAAAAACAACTACCAAACTTTTAGAAGACATCTGAAGGCAGCCCTGTTTAGGGAAGCTTTTAATGTTTAATAGATTATTGTATTTTAATATTCTGTTGGAAGCTGCCCAGAGCGGCTGGGGAAACCCCACCAGATGGGCAGGGAATAAATTATTATTATTATTTGCCATACGTTCTGTCCCATTGACATCTCAAGTCAAAAATGGTTGAAGCAATACTGAAACAAAATGAAGGATCCATTACAAAATATAGTTGTGGCATTACACAACCAAATGTCTAGCTCTCATGGCTAGGGACTGAAATCTGAGGAGTTCTGAGAAATCAGAAAGGGCAACAAGCACCTGAACAATTAGTTATTAATATAAGGTAAATGCAATGCCAAATCTTTTTAATACAATTTGGCTTTCTCCTTGCAAAACTGGGGATGTTTTTATATAGAAAATCTAGCCCTCCCTGCAGGCGTTAGATGATACCAATCACAATATGAAAACCTGACTGAACTGCTCAGATGTAAAATCGACCTGACACACAGTGCAAGGCTTCTCTGGGTAACTTTCTAAAGAGGGATAGCTCCTGCCTCAGCGGAGTTACAATAGAGAATTGGTCTTCCCTGCCTGGAAGCGGGACTCTGATTTGAATTTAGGTCAATGTGTATTTTGTCAGATCTCTTTCCTGCCATGCACTTAAATGTGGCTACAAAACATTCTGCTGCCATCCCATTATTTACATACAATAGCGAACAATCCTGCCCAAGGTAATGGCAGAGTCCCAGTGATTTCAGTGAGGGAGAGCAGAACATATGCCTAACTTAGCTCAGGTGTTGCCAACTTCCCTGCCCCACGGGCCAATTTGCACACTGGAGAAACTGTCATGTTATAATTCCTGCTCTCTGATTGCAGTCATGGGATTATTGTTTTTCACATGACGGTGTATGTTTTGACTCCACAGAGTGGGAAGTGACGAAGACAGAATGTTTGTGTTACTGTGTTCCGTGAAGTGGGGCTATTGTCCTTTGTTTTCCCCCTCGTTGCTATCTGATGCTTGAGAGAGAGGGAGCCATGTTGCAGTGCTCCGTGTGTGTTTATATGTAAATAAAGTAGATTAGCCAAAATGTTGCTGAGGTCTGTCATGCAAAGCTGTGAAGACTCTGCGGCTCTCTAAGCGTGCCAGTGTTGGTTGGCATTGGTCGCTGTGATGTTTGGGCAGAAGAAAGCTTTTGAAGCTCCTGAACAATTGACCAGGAGGGAGAGAACATGCCAGTCGGGCATGTGTCTCTGCCAGGGTCCTAATCGAGTCTAGGCTGAACTCCTGACACAACACACGCATGTGCGCACGTGCACACACACAGAGTACACACCACAACCGATCCATTAGCTACAACAGAATGTCTCTTTCAAGCCAAATTTCAGTAGAGGGAGGGGACCATGTGGGTGCCAGGGAAGGGCCTCTATAGGTACAGATGTGGTCACAGGTGCTGGGCTGGCAACTCCTGGCCTCAGAATTATTTGCGGAGCAGCAAGCAGACAAAAAGATGGAGAGAATCTCCAGTAAGCCAGTGGGCAAGCAGATGTGCTCTTGGAGTTGTGTCTTGAATCCACAGGGACTGTTTTGAGATGGGGGAGCAAGAGTGGAGACCAAAAGAGAAATTGAAGGGCTCCACCAAAAGGCAATATATGGTTTGAGTCTGAGATCAGACCGATTAACTTTGACCGAGAACCCGCCTGAAACCCCAGAAAAATGATGGTGATGATAATCAGGGTTTTTCCCCAGCCAGAACTCTGTTCCGGCACGTCTTATAATGCCATTGCCATTATAAAAAAACAAGAGAGGCATTCGTGGTGATTTCTGGTACCTCTATTTCTCGAAAAATACCATTGATGACAATACCGGTAAATAAAATGAGAAAATAAATCAGATTTTTTTTTGTTGGGGGTGGAGAATTGTATGTTTATTGTATCAGCCCGGATGTGACGTGATCTCGTTTATGTTTTTACTTTTTTCTTATATTCCCCCCCCCAAAAAAGCATTTAAAAAGAATTACTCGTTAAGGTTTTACTTTAAAGCAGGAATATAGGAAGTTGCCTTATGCCGAGTCAGACCATTGGTTCATCTAGCTCAGGGTTTCCCAAACTTGGGCCTCCACTTCTTTTTGGACTACAACTCCCATCATCCTTAGCTAGCAAGACCAGTGAATGATGGGGATTGCAGTCCAAAAACAGAAAAGGAAGAAAAGGTGGTATATAAATGTAATAATAAAAAAATGTAGCAAGGCCTCCAATAGTCCACAGACGATGATAGGACCATGCTCGTCACATGGAGGGGAACCAGGAGAGAGGGAAGTACCACTTGCAAACTGCAGAAACAAAGGAGGCAACTCTCAGAAGGTGATAATGACATGCTCTCAAGCAGCCTCCACCCATGACATCACCTAGTCCAGGGGTCTGCAACCCGCGGCTCCAGAGCCGCATGTGGCTCTTTACCGCAGCTCTGGGGCGGATACTAGCGAGGGGAGGAGGCGCATTGTGTGCCCCAACACTCCCCACTGTGGCGGGCGCTGTACTGGCTGTGACGTTGCATGGGGGCGGTGCGTGTGTTAGTCACACACCGTCCCGATGTCACCTTCCCACCCGCCTGCTACATTGTAAGGGGCATGTACGCTGGTCACTGCATTGAAAGGGGGCATGTACGCTGGTCACTGTTTTGAAGGGGAGTGAAGAACACACACACACAAAAAGGTAACTTGTTAATTTAACGTTTATTTCTATGAGGAGGAGTAATTCTGAGGGGTCAAACAAAGAAATAATAAAAAGTGACAAAAAAGTTATTTTTATAATGACGAGTTTTGCGGCTCCCAGTTTTTTTCCCTTCGGAAACAGGTCCAAGTGGCTCTTTTTGTCTTAAAGGTTGCAGACCCCTGACCTAGTCTCATGTTTGGGCCCTGAAATCTCAGAGTCTGGGGTGCTCCTGGCAACCATAGTTTAGCGTGGCAGCACCTACCCCTTTGGAACTTCCTGCATATTGAGATCAAGCAGGCACCTTTACTGTACTCTTTTTGCACCTGCTAAAAGCATTCCTGTTTATAGACAATCCTTTAGCCAGATGCTTAGAAAGTTGAGGTAATTTTAATCTGCTTTAGTATTTTAACTTTTGCATGTTTTAAAGCAGGGCTGTATTTTTTTAAAAAATTTTTTTGTAAACCACTTTGAGAGTTTTCTTACAATCAAGTGGCCAATACATTTTATGAAATAAGAAAACACTGATGGGGGTTTGTTATTGGTATGAGCTTTTGTGTGCATGCACACAAAAGCTCATACCAATAACAAACTTAGTTGGTCTCCAAGGTGCTACTGGAAGGAATTTTTCTATTTTGTTTTGACTACAGCAGACCAACACGGCTACCTACCTGTAACTATAGACTTATGGGGGTGATCATGAGGAAAGCTTGCACTCCAGAATTCACCACTACAAAACTGCATGTATGCATGTCTGTTTAATTGCTCATCCATTCCCACTACCCTTTTGCTGATTTAAAAATAAAATGCATGAATTATCTTCTAAGTTTAATGTTGAAGCCAGTTGCACATTTTTGCCTGGAGGAAAGCCTCATTGAACCCAGTGGGACTTATCACACATTAAGCCTACAACGAAATTGCACACCCCCCCCCCCCATTTTTTTAAGCCACACATATTGGCTGCAAACACCTAGAAACTTAAAATGCAGAAAAGGGTGCGGAATAATGCTGTACGATTTCCACCAAAACAAAACCTTCCTTCCCCTCCATCACGCTCAGGGCTCTGAAAAACAAAGCCGTGTTAGTTTTAGTTAATCTTTATCCCATCGAGACACAACGTAGTTTGGAGAAATAAAAAAGAACTCTGCAACGTGATACCGCATGCGTGTAATGAAGGGGTTAAAAGAAAGCCGGGAATCTGCAAGGCATGACGGGAGTTGTAGGCGAAGAGCTTCATGGGAATTGTAGTTGAGCTGTTTCCTGCAGCATGGCTGCCCTCCTGTAAGGTAAGCTTGCTTCTTTTCTCTGCTATGTCCTGCTTTGCAAAAAGGCAAATGGCAACATCTTTTAACCAGGCTGCAAATTCGAACCCAAGACAGGACGGTTTCCTCTCCTGATTTAAGACTTGCGTGGCGTCTCCTGCTCCCAAGACACTGAATCAGCACTTTATTAACAGGATCTGGTCATGCTAACTCAGTTTTGGAAAGAGAGTGTTGTAAGGATCGTAGCCTAAAATTCCTGTCCAGACATAACAGCTCCTGTTTTCAGTGCACTCCTTTTTTTGAGGCGTTGGGGTGTGTGTGGTGGTGGTGGAACCAAGGCAGCAAAAAATAGACACCACAGTCCTGGCTTGATCTCGTGTAAAATCTAGTTGAGATTCCTGCACTGCAATGGGGTTGGAGTAGATGACCCTTCTAGCTCTCCAATTCTGTAATTCCATGATTCTATGAAAACAACAGCAACCTTGAGCATGTTTATTTATCCCTCAGTACCGCTTCTATGAAGGGATGCGGGTGGCGCTGTGGGTTAAACCACAGAGCCGAGGACTTGCCGATCAGAAGGTTGGCGGTTCAAGTCCCTGCTCCTGCCAGCCTAGCAGTTTGAAAGCACGTCAATGTGCAAGTAGATAAATAGGTACCGCTCTGGCGGGAAGGTAAACAGCGTTTCCGTGCATTGCTCTGGTTCGCCCGAAGCGGCTTAGTCATGCTGGCCACATGACCCGGAAGCTGTACGCCGGCTCCCTCGGCCAATAAAGCGAGATGAGCACCGCAACCCCAGAGTCGATCACGACTGGACCTAATGGTCAGGGGTCCCTTTACCTTTACCTTACCTCTTCCATGCTACCTTTAGCCACGTGTGAGAGAACTTGGAATAATTCTCTTCAAAGATCGAGAGAAGCAAAGGGCCTCCCATTTCATGCCAACTCACTCAAAGTAAGTTCCATTGAGCTGAATGGGGCTCATTACTGAGTCAGTGGTTTGTGTCATTTCAATGGGTTGCTTCATTTGTGGTCAGATCCTATGCTGTATAGAACGGTCTGCTGAATTCAAGGAACTCGACCATGATAATGATGATAATGTTTTTGGTTTTTTAATATCCCGCTCTTCTACTTAAATGTACACACAGTAGCATACAACAAAACCAGAAATACGGCCCTAAAAATTCTCTCTCTCTCTCTCTGCAATAAAAATGGCTCTATGTGCATTTAGGGACCTGCAGGTAGGGAGACAGCTGTTTTCCTTGTGATCTCTTGCATGCTTTCTATACACATCTGGCTGGCCACTATGAGAACTGAATCTGATCCAGCAAGACTCTTATTATGGTCTTATATTTTTAAATTTATAAAAGCAATAGCTATACGAGCGTGAGCATATATATATCAAGAAGACTTGGAAGCACAGTTTTCTATATGCCTCCTCAAAAGTAAGCCCCATTGAGGTCAGAGGAACTTATTCCCAAGTAAGTGTGTGCAGGGTTGCAGTATGGTTCTCAAGTAAGTGTGCAAAGGATTGCAGCCCTAGGGTGACCAGGTGGGCGTAAGAACAGGTCTTATGTGCTTTCAACATCTAGGTAGAAGAGAAAATTGCTGCAGATACAGATTCTCGTGCAGATTTAAGAAAAGTTGCATCAGTCAAAGTTCCCACTTCTGTACAATTTCTCTTTGCATCTGGTTGTGCTAACCACGCTCATTGACCAAGGAGCTGTTCTTATACTGAATCCAACCATTGATCCAGGAGATAACGACTGTCTACTGTGTCAAATGCTTTTCCATGCTGGCATCTTCCTCAGCTCAGGGGAACTGTAGCAGTGAACATGCCACAGGTTCAGACTAGGACCTTTCAGATTTGTTTATGTTTATTTATAAAATAAATTTCTGTCCAGCTTTTCCTTTCCACAATAGGGGCACCCAAATGGCTTACTAGATGCAGGACACGTCTTCTGCCACTGAGTCAGCAGAGGCCTTCAACCACTTCTAAAGCCCTGATTTTGTTTATTTAAAAACCTGCTTTAGAACAGCTTGCTATAATAGCTTAAAGGTAAAGGGACCCCTGACCATTAGGTCCAGTCGTGGAAGATTCTGGGGTTGCGGCGCTAATCTCGCTTTATTGGCCAAGGGAGCCGGCGTACAGCTTCTGGGTCATGTGGCCAGCATGACCAAGCTGCGAACCAGAGCAGTGCATGGAAATGCCGTTTACCTTCCCACTAGAGTAGTACCTATTTATCTACTTGCTCTTCGTGCTTTTGAACTGCTACATTGGCAGGAGCAGGGACTGAGCAACGGGAGCTCACCCCATCAAGGGGATTTGAACCGCTGACCTTCTGATCAGCAAGCCCTAGGCTCTGTGGTGTAACCCACAGGTTGCTGCTAAATGCTC
Source organism: Podarcis melisellensis (assembly GCF_964234715.1). Classification (NCBI taxonomy): domain Eukaryota; kingdom Metazoa; phylum Chordata; class Lepidosauria; order Squamata; family Lacertidae; genus Podarcis; species Podarcis melisellensis. The sequence goes on from NC_138531.1 coordinate 83,058,458, forward strand.
TGCCACTTTACCTCTTTGCTTTGTTTTAATGGCAACTCCAGGGCATTTGCTAGCTAATACCAACCTTTTCAGAAGGCCTCAAGTTTTTCACTTGCATTAAGATTACAGCAAAGTCAATTGTTTACTCCTGTGATTCTGTAAGCTAGGAATGACCAGAAATAAAAGGGGAATAATGTTCAAGAGCATCGGGAATTATAAATGGGCCGAGTGCACCATCTACTGGTACAAAGGAGACTCTCTCTTTTGTCAGTACAGTGAGAAATAGCTGCAAAGGAGAAAAGTTGAATCAGCTTGTTCCATCTCTAATTGTCGAGCTCAACCCCCAAAAAAATTGCTCAGGAAAAAATTGGTGTTCACTGGAAATTACCGTATTGTTTGCTCTATAAGACTCACTTTTTCCCTCCTAAAAAGGGGAAATGTTTGTGTGTCTTATGGAGCGAATGCAGGCTGCGCAGCTATCCCAGAAGCCAGAACAACAAGAGGGATTGCTGCTTTCACTGTGCAGCGATCCCTCTTGCTGTTCTGGCTTCTGAGATTCAGAATATTTTTTTTCTTGTTTTCCTCCTCCAAAAACTAGGTGCGTCTTGTGGTCTGGTGCATCTTATGGAGCGAAAAATACGGTACTTCCCAGTAAGTATTTGCAGCAGGGCAGTCAGCGTTGGACTGTGTTGCACTTTCAGCAGCCTTATTTTGGTTTTAGGTGCTGCGTTTATATCCTGCTCCCACAACCAGAGGGCTCCTACAGTGGATTGCAAATAAGCTGCAACAATAAAACCAAAAAGCAAACAAACATAAAGGGCTCAGGGAAATCTCATGGCGCTCATCTCTAACTTCATGAGACATATGAGAATAATATCAGCCAATTTCACAGGGTTGTTATAAGGAATAGGGAGCAGTTCCTATGCACAAGAAGCTGGTGTAAAGTCACACCAGATCCAAACCCTGTTCAGCGGTGGGGCTGCTGCTCTGCCTAACCCTGGCAGAGGGAAAACAAGCCATTAAAACTGGGTTCTAGGCAGGGTTGCCAGGTCACGTGACCGAGCTGAACGCTCCCATCATGCCCCTGGGATGAGCAAGTTACACTGGTTTGTATCTTCAGACTGAGGATTTAATGCCATATTGGGTGTTCTATAAAGAGCTTTATAGGTCAAAACCAGGATTTGTTGCTGATTGTTTTTGTTCCGTTCAAGGGATTTAAAACCTGGTCCTTTCTTTCCCCCAGATGGCATCCTCTCCGTTGACCTTTTCAGCATGGAAACAGACGGCATCGGTCAACAGAGACTCAGTAAAGCAGAGAAGAAGCTGCGGCAAAAACAGATGAAGGCCAGGCATACCCTGCTGAGGCACGAGGGCATTGAGTGTGTGTCGTACCCCACCAAGGTGATTTGGGAGTTGAAGTTGCTCCTAGTTGAATGTGAATGGTGTTTTAAGTAGGTTTACTAAGAGATCGGTCCCACTGATCTTAATGGGGCTCATTGGCCAGGCTAGCTGTGGCTAATGGGATTTGGAGTTCAGCCACCTCTGGAGGGCAGCAGGTTGGAGATGGGGAAGGCTGGTGTGGAACAGATCACATGGCAGAAATCCAAGCTGTTGGTGAAATGGACAACTACCCATCCTGGATTAATACGTCTTGAGTAGTTTTTCCATAAATGAAAGCTGCTATCAATAATGATATATGGTGCAAAATTCAGTGGCCAGGTTGCTCACCAGAACAAGATGGTTTGAGCTTATGATGCCAATCCTGACCCAACCCAACTGCACTGGCTGCTAATTATTTTCTGGGCCCAATTCAAAATGCTGGTGTTGACCTATAAAGCCTTACACAGCTCAGGATCTCAATACCTTAAGGACCCCCTCTCCCCATACGAACTGACCCAGACCCTGTGCTTGTCATCTGAGGCCCATCTCTATGTTCCCCCCTCCTTGAGAGGTTTGGGGGGGGTGGCAAAACAAGAGGGGGCCTTTTTATGGTGGCTCCCTGTTTGTGGAAAGCTCTCTCCAGTGAGGCTCGCCTAGCACTATCATTAAGTGTATTTGGCGCCAGGTGAAAACATTCCTTTTTAGCCAGGTCTTTGACCATTAAATAATCTATGGCCTGTTAAAGGTGTGTGCATGTGTGTGGATGACTGTTATTATGATGGTTTTTATGACTATGCTGTCTATTACCATGCTTTGTTTTATGTTTTTATTATTAAGCACTGTAAAATATGTTTTTAATGTTGTCCACCGCCCTGAGATCTTTTTATAAAGGGCAGTACAGTGGTACCTCAGGTTACATACGCTTCAGGTTACATGCGCTTCAGGTTACAGACTCCGCTAACCCAGAAATACTGCTTCAGGTTAAGAACTTTGCTTCAGGATGAGAACAGAAATCGAGCTCCGGTGGCGCGGCAGCAGCAGGAGGCCCCATTAGCTAAAATGGTGCTTCAGGTTAAGAACAGTTTCAGGTTAAGTACAGACCTCTGGAACGAATTAAGTACTTAACCTGAAAAACCACTGTATATGAATCAAAATCATAACAACAACAACAAATTTCTAGCTATTTCAAATCTAAACATTTCATTTTGTTTTTCAAACAGAGCAATTCTGGGATAAGAGCCTAATTTCCTCTTTTATTTCTCCAATGCGTTTATGGAATGTTGCTTTCAGATGAATAAATTAGCGTTGATTACTCATGTCTGTGTATCACTTGTCCTCTCCCCCCCCCTTCCACCGCCCTCCTCTTTATCTCCCGATAATTAGAGCCTGGTGGTTGCCAACGGAGGTCTGGGCAATGGTGTAAGCAGATGCCAACTGCTCAGCGTGGTGCAGGATTGTGGGCTGGTGAAAGCTCTTCTAATGCCTCCCGGTAAACCATATTCGTTTGTGAAATACGGAAGGACAGAAGACTCCAAAAAAGCCTATGACTCCCTCAACGGGAAGGAGATAACGGTAGAGGATTCTGGCCAAACTGTCGTTCTCTATTTCAACTTTGTGGAAAAAGGTATTGCTGCTGTATTTAGCTGTTTAATAATAATAATAATAATAATAATAATAATAATAATAATAATTTATTATTTATACCCCGCCCATCTGGCTGAGTTTCCCCAGCCACTCTGGGCGGCTCCCAATCGAGTGTTAAAAACAATACAGCGTTAAATATTAAAAACTTCCCTAAACATGGCTGCCTTCAGGTGTCTTTTAAAAATAGGATAGCTGCTTATTTCCTTGACATTTGATGGGAGGGCATTCCACAGAGCGGGTGCCGCTACCGAGAAGGCACTCTGTCTGGTTCCCTGTAACCTCACTTCTCGCAGGGAGGGAACCACCAGAAGGCCCTCGAAGCTGGACCTCAGTGTCCAGGCTGAACGAGGGGGTGGAGATGCTCCTTCAGGTATACAGGATGGATGAATGGGTAGATAGATGATAGATAGATAGATACATACAGGTTTAATAAATAAATAGAGCCAGCCCACCCACCTAGGGCTCCCACTCTTAAATGCATCATACTTCCAGTGGAGACTGGTTCATTAGGGCAAATGGTGCACAGCCCCATCAACCTCAGTCTGCCCTCAGCCAGCTGTCCCGTCCGTCCCTCCCCATCTTTGCCTGCCTTCTTAAGCACAACCACTCTAAGGAGTTGCTCTGTCTGTCTGTTTCCTCCTTTTTGGTCTCAGTGTTGCCCCTATAGAGCTCAGGAGGGAGGAGAATGGCACTTCCTGTCTGGCGCTGTTTTCTGCTGGTCTTCCCACCTTCTTCCCCACCTGTCATCATTGCATACCTCTGTAAACCCTGGGATTCATCCGCGCTGGCTGATGCCTCCCTCTTGTGCGTGGGTGGTGCTGTTTTGGCTGCATAAGCAATGGTATTGAAAGCCCAAACATCAGAAATTGAGGGAATCAGCTTTTAGGAATATAGCAATGCAACAGGTGAAATGTGTGCAGGTACTTATTGTTTCTGGATTATTATTTGAGTTACTGATCAACATTAAAGGTAAAGGGACCCCTGACCATTAGGTCCAGTCATGACTGACTCTGGGGTTGCGGCGCTCATCTCGCTTTACTAGCCGAGGGAGCCAGCGTACAGCTTCCGGGTCATGTGGCCAGCAGGACTAAGCTGCTTCTGGCGAACCAGAGCAGCGCACGGAAACGCCGTTTACCTTCCCGCCGGAGCGGTACCTATTTATCTACTTTGACGTGCTTTCGAACTGCTAGGTTGGCCGGAGCAGGGACTGAACAACGGGAGCTCACCCCGTCGCAGGGATTTGAACCGCCGACCTTCTGATCAGCAAGTCCTAGGCTCTGTGGTTTAACCCACAGCGCCACCCGTGTCCCACTGATCAACATTAGCTACTTACTAACAGCTGGATATTTACCATTCCTCATTGATATAGCTTTTAATACATACTGAATATTTTCTTTTAATTGTTTCCATAATCTTGTGGGCTAGCATTCTTTTCGGACTTGATTGCGCGGCTGACAATCTGTGGCAGGCAGGTAGGGGAAAGGGGGCTTACTGGGAGGGTCAGCTGCACTGCTTAGTGGGTTTGGGTTCATAGGCTGCATGCATTTAAAGCACCCCCCAAAGAATATGAGGAACTGTAGTTTGTTAAGGATGCTGGGAGTGGTAAACTACACTTCCCTAGTTTCTATGGGGAGCAAAACGTGCTCTAAACGTATCTTCTTCTTCTTTGGCGATCACTCGTAGCCGAAAAAGATTGTCTTCCATAAACACGGTTTTAACAGTAAGTCCGTAGGTGACTGTGGAGGCCAATTCTGGACCCACATGTCCTTCCACAGTGGGGACATAGGTTTCCGGGCGGGAGTTGATCACGGTGAGGGTTTGCCAAGTGTGCCTTCCTCTTAGCGCGTTTCTCCCTTTCGTCTTGAGTTCGAGCGTCTTCAAAACCCATGATACCTTTGGTAAAGGCTGTTCTTCAAATGGAGCACTCGCAGGCCAGTGTTTCCCAGTTGTTGGTGTTTTTTTGAAGATTTGCCTTGAGAGACCCTTTGAACTTCTTTTTTTGTTGACCACCGACATTACGCTTACTATTTTTAAGTTCGGAATAGAGTACAGTGGTACCTCGGAAGTCGAACAGAATCCTTTCCAGAAGTCTGTTCGACTTCCAAAACATTCGGAAACCAAAGTGTACCTGCAGCCAATTGGAAGCCCCGTCGGACGTTCGGCTTCCAAAAGTAGTTCACAAACTGGAACACTCACTCTGCAGAGTTTGGGAGCCAAAACGTTCGAGAACTAAGCTGTTCGAAAACCAAGGTATGACTGTAGTTGCTTTGGAAGATGATAATCAGGCATCCATACAACATGACCAGTCCAGCGAAGTTGATTTTGAAGAATCATTGCTTCCACACTGGTGATCTTTGCTTCTTCCAGTACACTGGCATTGGTTCGCCTGTCTTCCCAGGTGATGTGTGAAATTTTTCGGAGACACCATTGATGGAATTTTTCGAGGAGTTGGAGATGGTCTTTATAAACACATATATGCAGCCCTAGTCCAAGATCCAAAGGAAGTAAATTTTGTGACTGAGCAACTGACCCTGTTCCCGCAGCGTTAAATGACTTTTGGAACTCCCTTCAGCTGGGGAGGGGGCTGCTAAAAATGTCTAACTCCTTTCCACGCACCTTTGGGCTCAAAGATTTGTTATTCTTTTGATCCTGGACGTAGCATTTAGACATGTCTTCTTTCCCCGCTCTGTATTCATCGCCTGTTGGCCACAAACAAACGCTCAATCCTCGTGAGAAGTCCTGGGAAGAGACAATCGAAGGCAGCTGACATCTCACCTGGAACAGCCGGGGGAAATGGTGACCTTTTCCTTTGACAAAGCAGTCAGGCGTTTGAATCTGAAAAGCAGCCAGGTTCTCTGGTCCTAAACAGAAGGGGGTTTGCTTGGCACAGTGTGTGGGGACCAAGCCTGTGGCGCATGACTAGAAGGATTACTGTCTACGATTAGGATTGCTTTTGGCTTTATCGCTTAATTCACTAATGCGCTTTCCATAAGAGGTTTTCCAAGATCTTTCTAGTCAGGCAGGGGCTTGAGGTGAGCAGGTCCCCCCCTACATCTACTTCTTACAGCACCTTTCTGTCAATATATTATATGCAATTCTCAACCATGGTTTGTTATTGCAAGAACAAGCCTAGTCTCTCTTCTGGGCTTGTGCAGCCCCCCTCACTGCTCCTGCTGCCTTTTTAGAGGACACACTGGTTAGCATGTTATTCAGACCCTAAACTGTGGTTAATCATAACTGTGCTTGCTGAAACTAAGCCAGCTTTATAAACTGTGGTTTGAAGTTGCCCTGTTTCCACTTAGCAAAATTAAGATTAACCACAGTTTGTCTGAGTGAGGATAATAAGGCAAGCTTCAGTTAACTCAAAATGGATGTAAAGGCTTATAAACTACACCTACTGGCTGCTTCAGAGGGGAATGAGGCAACTTGCGAATCTGGAGGGGTAGGAGTGGGTAGCTAGACTCTTTTTGGTAATGTAAACGATGGTTTAGTGTTGCATCCAGCCAAGCCCTATATTTAACTGCTTTGTCATTTTTGATGTTGCTACCTGCCCAGAGAGCATTTAAAAATCGGCAAATTCGAACATCTAGATCATTACAGAACTTGTTTGTTTGAGAACTGTATGTCTATGCTGCTTGAAAGAACAGCATGGGGAGTTCTTTGATTTTTTTTATACTCCTAGTTCCTTGGGAGAACATGACACCTACAGCCTTGCCTCCTGGCCTGAAGATAATTGAGGAGCTGGTTTTGCCTGAGGAAGAAAAAGAACTTTTAGAAAGCATTGATTGGGCAGAGGATGAAGTCACCTCAACTGGTAAGTAATGCTTCCGAAGAATGGCTGTTATTTTGGATGACTCTGCCAAAATAACAGATGACTTTGCTCACTCTTTGAGGGGATTTTTGTTGTTGTTGTTATGGTAAATTGGGTTCACCTCCCCAATTTTGGGAATGAGGCCAGGGATTTGGAGCAAGAGAAATAACTTCCCACAGAGCTATTCCCAGGTACTCCACTTACGCCAGAAACACTGGTGCAAATGGGGCCTGTTGTGGCAGGACTTTCCTGGCCTGAGGGAATGCTGTTTCCCACATGAGATTCAGCCTCGGAAGTCCTAGTGGAGCTGGTGATGAGCCAACATTTGAGGTTCTGCTGAAATGGCAGTTCCAGCCTGAGTGCTGCATAGAGCTATCTTTCAGCATTTGGAGTGAAAGCACTCTGCAGAAGCTGAAAATAAGAAAGCTTTGTTTCCTTTTGCTGGTTCCCTCACTGCGCAAAGCAAAGTTACAGGGAACTAGGCAGAGGGCCTTCTCGGTAGTGGCACCCTCCTTGTGGAACGCCCTCCCTTCAGATGTCAAGGAGATAAAGAACTACACAACTTTTGGAAGACATCTGAAGGCAGCTCTGTATCAGGAAGTTTTTAATGTTTGATGTTTATTATGTTTTTATATATGCTGTAAGCCGCCCAGGTGGGTGGGGTATAAATAAAATAATAATAATCAATTAATGGAAATACTGATAGGAAAGATTCTAATTCTGTCCAACCAAGGTAAAGGTGTTTTGAGCCATGCTTGTTCTTAATCCATGGAATTTTGATAGGTGTAGGTTTCCATCTTGCTAACTTTTTAGTCGACAGGTTGGGAATCCTCATCATTCCTAGCCAGGATGGCCAGTTATCAGATATAATGGGGATATAGTCGAACAGCATCAAAGTGTCAAATGCTTCCTTTTCCTGCTGTCATGGTTTTGGACTGAACACTGCTGAAATTTGGGCTGGACAATGCCTAAATACTTGCAAGTGCTGTGAGACAGGAACTGTGAAAATAAAGATGATTAATTGTTTTAAGGATTTGCATCATACCATTCCAAGAAAATTCTGCTTGAGGTGTTTTACAGCAAAAGATAAACATGCATATTAATCTTATCTGCGTAAGTTTCTTAGTTATGGGTGGGGAACTTGAGTTTCCGTGGTGCAAAATCTGGAATCGTTTTGGCAAAGCGATTTCAACCTCAGTGGTTTTGATCAGTTTAGTTGCTTGCTCATGGTACTGGTTTATAACAGGCACCCTTGCTATCATCCACATAGACAACAGTGACTTAAGAGCTGGTTTGGAGGTTTAACTGCACTACAATAGACAGCAGATGTGAAGTTCACTGGTGCCACCAGCAACCTTTTTGATAAAGCAATGTGCAGATCCCTGGCACACACCTGAGGACCAGACACACAGGTGTGAGGATTCATGAATTTGACCAAGTGACTCACTCTGTGCAGTGGAAGCGAATCTTTCATCTGTTGTTTGTGTATTCATTGCAGCAATTGCAGCATCCAAGTTGTCTCGAAGGCTGCTATTTATTTCCAGTGCCTGTTTATGTTATTTAACCATAGTAAGAACAAAAACCATAGTAAGAACAAAAAAGTCTTCTGTGGGAAGGAGTATATCTATCTATCTATCATCTATCTATCTATCTATCTATCTATCTATCTATCTATCTATCTATCATCTATCTATATCTATCTATCTATCTATCTATCTATCTATCTATCTATCTATATCTATCTATCATCTATCTATCATCATCTATCTATCTATCTATCTATCTATCTATCATCTATCTATCTATCTATCTATCTATCTATCTATCTATCTATCTATCTATCATCTATCTATATCTATCTATCTATCTATCTATCTATCTATCTATCTATCTATCATCTATCTATCATCTATCTATAAAATGTCTTGTTTGGATTGTTGTAAAATGTGTGATTCCTGTGTATAGTTTGTTGCTTCTTCCGCTTATAAACTGCCTAGAAAGGCTGTGTGCAAATTAAAAGTGAAATGAAAATGACTCTAGTTGAAAAACAGAATTACTCAATAAAGTACAGTAGCACCTCGGCTTATATAGCCCTCTGGTTATGTAAACTTCACGTTATGAAAGCAGCAAACCCGGAAGTATCGGACCTGGTTTCTCCGCATGTGCAGAAGTGGTCTACCGCCGCGCGCGCGCATGCTCAGAACAGTGATCCTCGGGTTGCGGAAAACTTGGGATCTGTCTGGACCTCCGGAACGGATCCTGTTCGCAACCGGAGGTACTACTGTACTTCACAAGCATTATCTAGTAATTTGTACAAGAACCCTATAAAGTAGGCCATTATTATTATCCCCTGATCTTGAAGGTGTGAGGGACTGAGGCTGAGAGAAAATGTGGATCATCAGAGACCACAGAGTGAGTTGAGGGCGTAGGGAACTTTCAAACTCATAACTTCCTGAATTTTGGCTTGGTCCTTAAGCCACTATGCAACAGCACCTCAAAATATATATTGTGGTTATTTAATTTTTTCTCCCCTTCCAAACATGGTTCTGTTTTTCTTCCTTTCCATTTTCACAGCTCAGAAGTCTCTGAAACACAGGAGGGTAAAACATTTTGGATACGAGTTTCGATATGACAACAACAATGTTGATAGAGACAGACCATTACCTGGTGGTGAGCATCCCGATGGAATGCCTGTTATGTGTGTCTTCTGTTGAATAATCAATATAGCTTTCTTCACTGATTAGTGGTGGTTGCAATTCTGTATATGCTTACTGGGGAGTAACTGTTGTTGAAATCTGTGAAACTTTGTTCCAAGTATACAAGAAAAATGGGCTTGCAGTGCAAGGCTTCCATTCACCTAGGTTGTAATCTTAAACATGGGGTTGACTCCCAGGTAAGTGGGTCTTAAAGGACTTTGGCCTAGATATGTGTTTGAATCAATTTCCTTTTAACGTGTTTAGGGAAGAGTCCAGAAAATGCTTGACAATGAGTGGCTTTGAAAATCTGACATGCATATGAGATGCACAAAACCATTACAGCTGGTACATTACAGCCTGGGAACAGCTTCAACTGGCTGCCTAACCTGATGAGGGTAGCCGATGTGTCTCAAATCCTCAGTGAGTTAGGGACTTCCCCTGCATGCGAAGACAGGATTGAGCAGATGAGACCAATGGTGGTCCAGGGGTCAAGAAAGCAGTTTCTGTATGAGCTGTAGAGGGAAGTGAGGGGCTGATGGGGCTCATCAACCTGGGAAGGTAGCCCATCTAGGAAGGAGAAAAGTCTGATCCTAAACCTCCACTGCCTTGCGATATATCTTCAGGAGAAGAAAGGGCTAAGGAGTAAAACCAACACTATCCAGAGTGGAGTGAGAGCTGGCCCATCAAAAAGGCCGATCGCCAAAGAATCGATGCTTTTGAATTATAGTGCTCAAGAAGATCAAACCTATCCATTCTGAAGGAAATCAACCCTGAGTGCTCACTGGAAGGGCAGATCCTGAAGCTGAGGCTCCAATACTTTGGCCACCTCATGGGAAGAGAAGACTCCCTGGAAAAGACCCTGATATTGGGAAAGATGGAGGGCACAAGGAGAAGGGGACGACAGAGGACGAGATGGTTGGATAGTGTTCTCGAAGCTACCAGCATGAGTTTGACCAAACTGTGGGAGGCAGTGGAAGACAGGAGTGCCTGGCATGCTCTGGTCCATGGGGTCACGAAGAGTCGGACACGACTAAACAACAACAACAACAACATCCAGAGTGGCGTCCTTAAGGCGGTTGGATGGCACCTTGCATTCCTCCATCTGGCAACTCCTGCAGCCAAGCTGGTGCCTAACGCATTGCTCTGATTTCCTTTGGACCACAACACTGAGGCTGAGAGCGGGGTCTTGTCGTATGGGCAGCCCAGGACCCCCATACGCACTGCCTAGGCTTGCGTCCCAGAGAGGTCACTTCGGTGCTGCTAATGCAGTAGTGTAACTTCACCCTCAGAGGAGCACTCCATTCCCTCTTGAGGCAGACAGATGCGAACAATTGCGGGAGGATGGAGTTGTAAGCGACTCCCAAGCACTTTCCCCTCACATTCTATTAGGAGACGGAAATTTTGCTCACAGCAAGAAGTAGCCGTGCGAAGCCTTATCGTTTGCACATTAAGACAGTATACATTACAGTTCACTTCATCCCTTTCCCTGCACATCAGAATTAGCTCCCTCCAAGCGAGAGGCACAGTAGGATAATTTCAAATTCATTAATTTGGCAAATAAATTCAAAGTTGCCTTCTCCAACGGGCACGCCAGTAAGCAAACTCGTGCTGTGATCCAGGGAACACCGCCCCCCTCCCATCCCAACTCACGCTTATAAAGATGCCGAGACCATTTAGTTGCAATTAGCCTGTTTCTAATTGCTTTATGCTGCCAGCGCATTTAAGAAACATGAAAACAGTCCCCGTGAAAATCCCAAGCTGCTTTCTTCTACAATAGCATCGAGTGTAATGTTTTCAGCTATGGAGCAGAAATGTGCATGGTGAATAGCCATGGCCACATTTGTTTCATTATTACATTTATATCCTACTTTTCCTCCATGGTACTCAAAGCCACAGACTTGTCATTCTCCCTCCTCCTCTTAACATCAAAACAGCCCTGTGAGGTAGAATTAGGCTGACAAATCATGAATGGCTTAAGGTCACTCAGCGAACTTCATAGTTGTGGAGATTTAAACCTCTGTAGTCCTTGTCCAACGTTCTAGCTACAACACCATATTGGCAAAAAACAAAAACAAAACCCCGTATAAATGTAACTGGCATGTTTTCCTTTTTGTGGTGTATTCTGTATGAAGAATTTAAGGGTTGAAACTTCGCAGCTTTCCTAATTGTATGCTTTATTTGTTTTCTGATGTGGGAATGTTTTGCTGTGGATGAGGGAAGAGAGAGAAAACCTTCTGCTTTTATATTTTCTCACCACCTCAGGTCTCCCAGATATCTGTAACAAGCTTCTTACGAAATGGTTGAAGATGGGGCACATTAAGGAGAAACCTGATCAACTGACTATAAATCAGTATGAACCTGGACAGGGTATGTACACGTGTTGCACAAACATCTTTAACCTGACACAAACACCCCTTAATCAAAATGCCTTGGTAAATGCAGAACTATTATTGGACGTATGGGAGGTGTCAGTTCCTTGGGTATATGGGGCAAGCCCTCCAAGGTCTCCAGTTGATACCCAGTTGAAACTGAAGACAGCAGTCTTACATCTTGTCAGGAACATTGAAGGCTGTCTTAATATTATCAAGTCCGTTGGTTCATTTGGCTGGGCATCATTGACATTAATTGGTATCAGCCTTTCAGGGTTTTAGGTAGGAGTCTTTTCCCCCCAGCCCTTCTTAAAGATGGGGGAAGAAATTGATCTTTGTGTGTGTTTTGTTCAGGCAAACCTATCTAGACATGCTACTGTTGGTGCAAATAAAAATATATACAGTGGTACCTCAGGTTACAGATGCTTCGGGTTACAGACTCCGCTAACCCAGAAATAGTACCTCGGGTTAAGAACTTCGCTTCAGGATGAGAACAGAAATTGTACTCTGGCGGTGTGGCGGCAGCGGGAGGCCCCATTGGCTAAAGTGGTGCTTCAGGTTAAGAACAGTTTCAGGTTAAGAACAGACTTCCAGAATGAATTAAGTTCTTAACCTGAGGTACCACTGTAAAGGCAAATTCCTGGATGTTAACATCCAAGTTTAGAGCAAGTGCTCTTTGTTGAGAGAACCCTGGCAGAGATTTAAAGTCACAATCTATGCAGCAAAGTAAAGCGTGGAAATGTAGGCTGTTTGACCTTTAAAATATGCTCTTCCAACTGAGTGCTAAATTTCCCCTGTTCCTCCAGCACAGGAAAAGACCACACATTTGGTTAGTTAAAAATTGGTGTACTTACAAACTCTGCCAAGGTCAGGTTTATGTGCTTTCCTGTACATCTGCCAGAAAAGTTGCTCAGGTAGTAAAATTTAACTGAGTTACAAAGTGGTAAAAGTTCCTAGATTATTGGTATAGGAACTTAAAAATGGCTGGTGAGAGCCATGCGGTTGAGCTGGAGCAACCAGTTTAAAACTCTTCACACACTGAACTTCTCAGGTAGACTGGGTACAACAATGGACTTGATTGCCTATTTCCTTCCAAGGTGAGAGGAAGTGACATAGCTAAGCCTAGCAGGACAGCTTACTCTCTGGCGTTAACCCCTTCATGCATTAATTGAACTTGAGCATGTTGGTTATTTAAATCTGGTTATCTTAGTTACATGTGAGTGATCTCTTTTTTAGCTACTGTAGATTGTAATAATCTTTCAAATCCCCCCTTTTTATCAATAGTTTTAATGTATTATTATATATTTTTGTAAACCGCTTAGACTCCGCAGTGTTTCCCAACCTTGTGCCTCCAGCTGTTTTTGGACTACAATTCCCATCATCCCTTGCCACTGGTCTTGCTAGTCAGGGATGATGGGAGCTGTAGTTCAAAAACAGCTGGAGGCACAAGGTTGGGAAACACTGGCTTAGAGGTTCTCTTATAATCAAGCGGTATATGAATTTTGAGAGGTATATGTAAAGGATTGAACCTGGGACCTTTTGAATGCAGAATGTGTACTTTACTGCTGTGCAAAACCCCTCTCTCCTAAAACACCTAGTGATGCAAAACATATGACATGATAGCAGCATGCAGTGACTTGCCCTACTCCCTACAAACTTAAGCTTATAGTGGAGGAATGCATAGCTACAAGGCATCATATACAGTGGTACTTGGGTTAAGTACTTAATTCGTTCCGGAGGTCCGTTCTTAACCTGAAACTGTTCTTAACCTGAAGCACCACTTTAGCTAATGGGGCCTCCCACTGCCGCCGCGCCGCCAGAACACAATTTCTGTTCTCATCCTGAAGCAAAGGTAATATTTGGGTTAGCGGGGTCTGTAACTTGAAGCGTATGTAACCTAAAGCGTATTTAACCCGAGGTACCACTGTACTACATTTTGCATCCCTTAGATGGGGAAATAGTAAGAGGAGTGACAGTGGTGCTGTGTTTAATGCCAAATCTGCATTTGCCATAAATTCTAGTCCTAGCCTAAGGCATCCATAGCACTTGTAACAAGATTTCTTTTTCCTTTGGCTTTTGTTGTTGTTAAATTTGATTTATTACCTGTCATAAACTGGGCTGGACGGCTAGGAGTTATAGTCCAAAACTTCTGAAGGACACTAGGTGGATTGAGACTTCTGTAGAGAATGAAGGAAGTTTCTTGGCCTACCAGTGTGGTGTAGTGGTTAAGAGCGGTAGTCTCGTAATCTGGGCAACCGGGTTCGCGTCTCCGCTCCTCCATATGCAGCTGCTGGGTGAACTTGGGCTAGTCACACTTCTTGAAGTCTCTCAGCCCCACTCACCTCACAGAGTGTTTGTGTGGGGGAGGAAAGGAAAGGAGAATGTTAGTCGCTTTGAGACTCCTTAAAGGGAGTGAAAGGCGGGATATCAAATCCAAACTCTTCTTCTTCTACAAGAGTAAGACTGATGGTGAGGAAAAGTTGAAAAATGGATTCTCACATGTACTGAACCACGGCTTTGTTTTATGTTGCAGGAATCCCTCCTCACATAGATACGCATTCTGCTTTTGAGGATGAAATCATAGCTCTAAGTTTAGGAGCTGAGGTAATTTGTATATCTTTTTCTGGGTTTTTTGAGTAGAGGCAAGTTGGGTTCCTCCCAGCCATTAGGGAGAATGAGGGGACTGCCTCAGGCAGCAGATGCTGAAGGATGGGGAGATAAAAAAAGTGTGTGTTTACTGTAGTTTTGCACCACATCTGAACTGAGCCCAGTATGCAGTCTCCTTTGACAATACTGCCAAGCTTCCTTGTAGTGCACTCATGCCTTAACTTGCTTGGGGTGAAGAACTAAGCTCTGTGCCCTATCCAAGTTTTCAGTGTTGCTTTCTGGACAACAAAAGTATTTCTATGTTCTGAGCACTTGTAATTTCATGTTATGGGGGGAAAAACCCTCCTGGTCTTAAAAATACGTTGCCTAGAGGACTGAGACAGACTTGGCCATCTCTTTTCTTCACCCTGAAGCTATTTAGCTACACCTGTTGAATTTTTAAAAAATATGAGGTGAGGATTTCTTAGAAGTAGCTGTGCCGCCGGTGGAATTCTTGCAGGGAGCTTTGCCTGAAAATCCTTTGTGAATAAAAAATAATAATATTTAATTCCTCTGTTTCATAGGTTATTTTTGAGATGTACTGGCCTTGAAGTACTTTTGTCTGTCTTGGTCCATCCTGATCCAGGAACTAATGGATGCTTCTTATCTTCCATTGTCAGCTATGAAAGCTGACATTGGTGTACAGAAGCCTTTTCTTAAGAAGAGACAACAAAAGCAGAGGCGGGGGGGGGGGGGTTGAGCAGGAAGGACATCTGTGCGTTTCCGAGATTGTGTTGTTCATATGCTGCAGCTAAGCTCTTTAAAGCAGAGTGCTCTAAATGAAGTGGGTCTGTCGGCTGATTGCATTTTGCTGAAACCTTTAATGGGGGTTCAAAACATGGGAAGCAGCGACTCTTCGTTCATCTAGCCCATTTATTATCTACACTGATCCTGTCTGCACTTTACAATACATTTAAAGTAGTATCATCCCATTTTAAACAGTCACGGATTCTATCAAAAGAATCCTGGGATGTGTAGTTTGTTAAGGGTGCTGAGAATTGTTGGGAGGCTCCTAATAATAATAAGAATAATAATTTATTTGTACCCCGTCCATCTGGCTGAGTTTCCCCAGTTGGGCGACTTCCAACAAAGATTAAAAATACATTAAAATGTCACACATTAAAAACTTCCCTAAACAGGGCTGCCTTCAGATGTCTTCTAAATGTCAGGTAGTTGTTTATCTCTTTGACATCTGATGGGAGGGTGTTCCACAGGGCAGGTGCCACTACCGAGAAGGCCCTCTGCCTGGTTCCCTGTAGCTTTGCTTCTCGCAATGAGGGAACCTAGAGCCTTCACTAAGCTAGAATTTCCAGAATTCTCTGGGAAGAGGGATTGATTGTTAAAACTCACTCAGCATTGTAGCTCCTCACAACTTTCAAGACCCTCAATAAGCTGAAGTTCCCAGGGTTCTTTGGGGGTGGTAGCCATGACTCCTTAAAGGGTTATGATACAGCTTTAGAGGTATATTGCAGATGAGGCCTAGGTTCTCAGGCAGAGACCTTTGCCATCACCTGACCCTTTCTTAACTGAAGATTAAGCCTGATGCACATGCATAGTTTGAGACTGCTTGGAAAGCGTCCGAGAGAGGATGAGCATTAGAGAGGGTGTAAGGCAGAGGCCTTCAGTCCTGGCAACTGCTCTATAGGGGCAAGGCCTGCTGGGAAGTGTTGTCAAGTTGCATGCTGTTTCCTTGAATACAGAGTCAGCTTCACTGACAACAGAGCCCTGTGTTTTTCATGTTGACCCATGTCTGACTCCAAGCCCTGACAGGAGTGTTTCCTGCCTGAAACCCCAGATAGTGCCTTCTAGTCAGTGTAGACAATGCCAGTGGTCAGACTTTCTATGTTCCTATAACCGCTTGCAGACTTATTTAACAGCAGCTTTGATCACTTAAGAAAGGCAAAAGTTGGGAATTGGGCTTCGTAAACAGAGCTTGATGGGGGCAGTCTGCTTCTTCTGCCCATAGCAAGAATTTAGGGAAGTGGCAGAGACACATGCCAGCTGCTAAACTGAGGATGGCAGGACGGGTTTTTGTTTCACTGCTGAGATGCCCTTGTAAGTTCCACCCAAACACAGCCATGTGTCCGGCAGTAAAGTTTAACCGAATTCATGGTGGTTGTTGTTTTTTTTTTAAAGAGAGAGCCAGCATCCACATTCTTTGCCTTGAAAAGTAACTGTGAGAGATGAATCTCGTCAACAAAGTGCCCTAAAGCTCCTGCTCCGTCCAGGTCTTTGATGCCATTTTGTAACAGAATATTAATTCCCTGCTTTGGTGAAGGCAGCTGCAACAGCCCAGTCATTGCCTGATGGATCAGTTCCTGCTGTGGCAGCCTTTGCCTTTGGCAACATCCTTGTTCCTGGCGATTCTGTAATATGTTTTGTACATTGGTGCATTCGTTGTAAAACATCCGGCATAGAATGCTGTGTGGTTGTAAAGGTCTTTGTAGATTAGAAAGCTGTGTAACTGGTGATTAGTAGCAGCCGGAGTAGCAAATGAAGTAGTGAGCTGGTGAGGGTTGTGTGTGTTTACATCTTGGTCTCCTAGGTGCCAGAGGTGGAGTGGGTGCTGGCTTGGCATCAGATTTGCTCCAGCCGCCTTCCCTGAAGAAGGAGGTCCCTGTGCGATGGGGCAGGGGCCAGAGGAGAATCTGAGGCGGAGGGGCATTATTGGAAGGGAGGTAATGGGAGGCAGTCCTGAGAGTTTGCCTGAGCCTTTTTTGGAGGGTAAAATCCCACCCGCCTAAACTGCTGTGGTCCTCCCTGGGATCAGACATTTCTAAAGGTTTGTAATCTGTAACGTCTACCAAGCTGGTTCCTCCAGGTCTAACTCCCCGAGCTCCTCCTCCTCCAAGTCTGACCACTCACATGACATTTCAGTGGGAACTCATGACAATTGCCTTCATTTGGGGTTCCCTTACTTGTTTCCATAATAGGATTCATCGTATTCATGAAATTTGTCCTGTGTATATCAAAATTACATCAAGTTTGCTGATACCACTCTCTTGTACATGGGTGGTTCCAGGGAGTGGGTGGCGCTGTGGTCTAAACTACTGAGCCTTTTGGACTTGCTGATCAGAAGGTCGGCAGTTCGAATCTGTGCGATGGGGTGAGCTCCCGTTGCTCGGTCCCAGCTCCTGCCAACCTAGCAGTTTGAAAGCGTACCAGTGCAAGTAGATCAATAGCTACTGCCGCGGCAGAAAGGTAAACAGCGTTTCCATGCGCTCTGGTTTCTGTCACGGTCTCCCATTGCGCCAGAAGTGGTTTCGTCATGACCCGGAAAGCTGTCTGCGGACAAAAGCCAGCTCCCTTGGCCTGAAAGCAAGATGAGTGTTGCACCCCATAGTCACCTTTGACTGGACTTAACCATCCAGGGGTCCTTTACCTTTTTTATTTTTATTTTTACATGGGTGGTTCTGTTTTGGCTGCATAAACAACAACCCTAAATAGTTGAAGAAGAGGAAATGAGATAATAGTAATTATTATTAATTGGAACGTCACTGAACAATTGGATACATCCTTTGATTCATATTGTGATGTGCACATCCCTACCTGAAATTTTGTGTGACTGTAAGTCAACTGTAAGCAGATACTCTGTAGGAAACCATCTTAGCCCATCCTTTAAAATGTGTTTGCTCTGCTTGCAAAAAAATAATCCCAGACCTTCTTCATTTTGCAAGTAATTTATTACCCTTTTTTAAAACCTTCTGTTGCATCTTGCATTGAATTTGCATTCATAATTAAGAAAATCACATAATAAAAACTGAGGAATGGATCATACTTCCCAAAAAGTAAAAAAAACACACCATGTACATAATGTCTAAAATTTCACTTGATTTTTCTGCAGTTCAGGTTTTTAACCAGACCTCCAACCATGAAGGCAAATGAGCACATTGAAAGTTTATTGCGGTTTATCGCATTACTGTGAAGTGGAGAAGTGCAATTATTCTCCTGTCGCAGACAGAAAACACTGTGGGTAAACACTTTTCGAGAACTCTGTAGAAAGGTAGGGTATTATAGCTAGGGTTGTGTAGGTGGTGATTATGATACAACCAGAAAACATAATAAAAAGGGAGAATGCAGCATTAAGAAAAATCTGCTTTAAACCAGTAGTTTTTAAGCTTCCTTTCTCAAGGAATGCCTTTGCACATTGATTTATCTGCTGAGGAATCTGTCTACCTGTGGGTGTTTGTGTAGGAACCTCCCTCTGGCTTGTTCTAGGGGTGTAGAGTTCAGGGGGCTACTTACACATCACACACACACACACACACACACACACACACACACACACACAATGCACTGGCAAAAATAGGTCAAAAGATATGGCAAAGATTAGCATATAATTTGCACATGCAACTTTATGTGTATAGCAAAGAAATTTTAAATGGAAATTCAGTACATCTCATCATAGTGGGAAAGACTGTGACCAGGTAACCTGTGGTCCTGATGCTTGATGGGAAATTCCAAGACCTCTGTTTTCCTTTGTTATGGTTCTTTATCCCTGTACTGGACTTGGACCAGGCAACCCTTCAGATAAGAGAACTGTCCTCTGTAAAGTAGGATACAGTACATGACCACTCTGGGCACAGTCCGTTTAAATAGGGTGCTGCCAGGCCTGTTCAGGTTGATCACTGCTCTGTGATCAACCAGACTATGCTGGCTCTAGGATTTTGGGAACCCTCAGCCAAGATACACTCAGTCTATCCCCTTACCTGAGACAGGAGTGGCATGCAACCTGAAATTTCTCTCAGGTTGCCTTCGTTGTTCTTGGTGCTCCAGGAAAAGGAACAAAGGTGGAATTACAGTGGTACCTCGGGGTACATACGCTTCAGGTTACAGACTCCGCTAACCCAGAAATAGTGCTTCAGGTTAAGAACTTTGCTTCAGGATGAGAACAGAAATCCTGCTCCGGCGGCGTGGTGGCAGCGAGAAGCCCCATTGGCTAAAGTGGTACCTCAGGTTAAGAACAGTTTCAGGTTAAGTATGGACCTCCGGAACGAATTCAGTACTTAACCCAAGGTACCACTATATTTGATCAGGGGGGCATTTTTCAGTCTTGGGTAATGACTAAAATAGTGGGATTTCTGGTCACAGAATACAGGTATCTTTAAGTTCCAAATTCAGTTTCCTACCTAGAAATACTCAAATGATTGTAGCTATTCCTACGTGGAGCTAACACAATAAGTTGGTCATGATAAATACAATTGTGATCCTCATTTTCTTTCTGCACATCAGAGACTTGGGATTCCCCTGCTCCCAGGACGCTATAGTAATTTCTTTGCGTAGGATAGCTTAGTTGGTAGAGCATGAGACTCTTAATTTCAGGGTTGTGAGTTTGAGCCCCACATTGGGCATTGCCAGGGGTTAGGCTAGATGGCCCTTGTAGTCCCTTCCAACTCTACATTTCTATGATTCTGCTGTCAAATTGTTCTGTCTTAAAAGTAAAGGTAAAGGGACCCCTGACCATTAGGTCCAGTCGTGGCTGATTCTGGGGTTGCGGTGCTCATCTTGCTGGCCGAGGGAGCCGGCGTACAGCTTCCGGGTCATGTGGCCAGCATTACTAAGCCGCTTCTGGCGAACCAGAGCAGCGCACAGAAATGCCATTTACCTTCCCGCCGCAGCGGTACCTATTTATCTACTTGCACTTTGACGTGCTTTCGAACTGCTAGGTTGGCAGGAGCAGGGACCGAGCAACGGGAGCTCACCCCGTCATGGGGATTCGAACCACCGACCTTCTGATCAGTAAGCCCAAGGCTCTGTGGTTTAACCCACAGTGCCACCCGCGTCCCTTGTTCTGTCTTAAAGGTAAAGGTACCCCTGCCCGTACGGGCCAGTCGTGTCCGATTCTAGGGTTGTGCGCCCATCTCACTTAAGAGGCCGGGGGCCAGCGCTGTCCGAAGACACTTCCGGGTCACGTGGCCAGCGTGACAAGCTGTATCTGGCGAGCCAGCGCAGCACACGGAAATTCCGTTTACTTTCCCGCTAGTAAGCGGTCCCTATTTATCTACTTGCACCCGGGGGTGTTTTCGAACTGCTAGGTTGGCAGGTGCTGGGACCGAGCACCGGGAGCGCACCCCGCTGCAGGGATTCGAACTGCCGACCTGACGATCGGCAAGTCCTAGGCGCTGAGGTTTTACCCACAGCGCCACCCGCATCTTGTTCTGTCTTACTGTCAGTTAAATAAGCAGTAGCCTCCTGATTTATGTGTTCCTGATAAAACAAATGCTTGTGTTGCAGCTCACTAGCAATTGCGTACGTGCTGCTTCCCCCTAAGGAAATAACCCATTTGCTTGGAAAATGCAAAGAGGCAGACCTGCAAAATGGCCTTTTCTTAAGCTGCCTGGTTAGGTGTGACTGTTGTATTCATGGCTTCCGGATGGTGTCTCTAGAGATGCACAAACTGCCTGCATGCCTGCCTTGCTGCGTGAGCATTGCTTCAGCTCAGCTTCTGTCAAGCTCTAAACAGATTTCAGTGACGTGAGCCTACGGAAAGAGTCGGAGTCCCATTTTGTAAACTGCCAAAGCAGATGTGACAGATGAAGCTACGTTTTGTAGAGCTAAGCATCCTTAGGGACGAGGCTCTAATTTTTTGTTTGTAAAAAGGTGTTTTCGAGAGGAATTGAACCCTTATCCCTCCTTGCCTTTCATTCTCCACTCTGTACCATCACAGGTACTCCCGCCCCCAAACCCTTCTTGCAACCAAGCAAAATCCCCTTCCCAGACAGGGTCCCCATAGATAAGAATCTGCCTTGTATGCACAGCCACTAGATCACTTAGGAGCATGGGAAGCTGTCTCACAGCAGGCCAAACTGTTTGTCTGTTTAGCCTAGTTTTGTCTGTTCTTGCAAGAAGTGCCTCTCCAGGGTCCGCGGCAGAGAAAGGTCTTTTTCATCCTCTGTTCCCTGCTTGAGACAAAAGCTTCCAACTTTGTGATTTTGTACAAAAGCTTCCAACTTTGTGATTTTGTAATTCTGTACCAGTCTATCCCAGGGGGCTTCTCAAGGCTCCTTACAGGGCTTTTCAGAAACTAGTTTCCACTGATGCAAAAGGCTCAGCGAGTGGCGAATGTGGCCTCACAAGGAGAGCACACTTCAGCCCAGCATGTGGGTCCCTGTATTCTCTCTCCCCTTTTTAAAAATAAAAATTAGACAGGCTATTCTGTTAAGACACTTGCCCTAGTTTATTTCTTTTGTCTCTGGCTTCTTTATATTCCCACATTTCTTTCAAAGACTCATCCTGCAAATCTTACATCCTGCTGTTGGTTCTTCTGTATATATATGTATATATAGACCGTATATATTTATATATGTATGTATAGGTATGTATGTATTGCAAGGCTCCATTGTTTTTAAAGCAGTTACTTTTGAAGGGCTCTGCTTTGATGGATACCTGCATGTTCAATGAGACACAGATACTTGTTCTTTGTAGGAAGCATACAAAGAACCAACTCATTGGGTCTGAGGTCTCTTTGTCCTCCCATAAAATAATTGAGGGGGCACCCCTGTCCCCCGTTAATGGACATTGTCATTCAAATGATGTGAGGGTGCCGCATCATGTGACCGATTATGCAGGGTGGGGCTTATCTGTCGTCCCCCCCAAATATTTTATTCAAGTTGGCACTCTAGTAGAAGGATTCTCATTGGGTGTTTTGTACTATTATTTTAAAAAATCCTGAAAATTGCAGAGTGAGTTAAGCTCTTTTTTTTTTAATGCAAAGTTGCAGAATTACATTTCTGTTGACTTTGCCACACCATTTTTCATTTTTTGCCGCAGGGTAATCACAGCTACAGCAAAATCCAGAAAATGCTACTTCTGCTTAAATTGTGTCTCCATGGGGGAATCACTGTCCATCTTTCAAACGCCTTCAATTGTCCATTTACTGCAAGACGAGAATGATTGGGAGCAGTATGCTTCTGAATTCCAGCTGCTGGAAACCTCAGGAGGAGAGAGTGTTGCTGCAAATTTAGAGTCTTGCTTGCGTGATCCTCCCCATAGGCATCTAGTTGGTTACTGTGATAACAGGATGCCAGACTAGATGGGCCACTGGGCTGATCTAGCAGGGCCCTTATGTTCTTACTGTCTGTTATCAGGCTCAGCCCTTCTGTACTTTCGCTAATCAATACAAGTACTTGTCAGATTATAGTGAAATCCTATACACTTTTGCCAGAAGTCAACCCCATTGAAGTCAGTGAATCAGATGGATGTCTCCTTCCCAAGGTATATAACCAGAGCAACTATTTCCAGATTAATTGGCCAGCGTTAACTCGACTTCCTGTCTTGTTTTTGTTGTGTATCTCCTTTTTTTAATCTCATCATTACTACAAGAGAGTGGGTCGTGCTGTAACACAGCAGTGATTAATCTGTTGCCCTCCTGATGTTGTGGGACTCCCAACTCCCAACATCCCAAACCGCCCCAGCCAATAATCAGGGATATTGGGAGTTGTGGTCCACCAACACCTGATGTCATGGACTGGCCGGATGCAGAGGAGTGGTGGGAGGTATCAAACTGGGGATGGAATGACAATGAATGGTCTGATGAAGAAGAGGGAGCAGACTGGGAAGAACGAAGTGTTGGAAGCTGAAGAGGTGACAGGGTTTAGTGAGCAGGGAGAGTCTATGGCAGGGAGAAGCCCAGAAGCAGAGGCAGAAGAGGAGAGGAAACAGGAGACAGAGATGAGTCAGGCTGCTGAAGAATCCAGGGAGTCTCCCCCTCCTCCTGTGACCAGCCTCTATCTCCCCTGGTATCCCAGAACATGCAGAAAAATTACGAGGGTGGACCAGGGCAAAGACAAAGAGGCGAGAGGAAGGAGCCGCAGATTGCATGGGAAGGAACTGGGAGAGGAGCCTTAGGCAGCAGTGGGGAGGCAGGGTCCCTCAGTCCTTGCAACTGCCTCATTGGGGCAAGACCTACTGAGAAACGTTGTTGTGATCACTAGGCCTGTGCTGTTTTGTTTCTTTGAATAAAGAGCTAAGTTCACTGACACCAGGTGTTTTACCACAGACCTATGCCTGACACCTGGAGGGCCAAAGGTTAGCCGCCGCTGTTCTGACAGACTTTTTGTAATATTAGGCGGTGAGATAACAATCTTCTTATTAAATACCATCCACTATGTGTAATGTACAAATGCTGCAAGGATCCTCGAGCAAGCTCCATCTTCCGGAGAAGGCTGGGGGTGAGAAGGAAGGGGGAATCCCACAGATAATGAGGAGAGTGCTCTTGTGCTCAGGTCCTGCTTTCAAGGTTCCCACAGGAACCTGGTTGGCCATTGTGAGACTAGGATGCTGGATGGAATGGGCCATTGGCCTTATCCAGCAGGCTCTTTTTAAGTTCTTATTTATGTTGAGATATTTCTCCTCACACACATTAATACTTTGCCTCCCCTTCCCCCTGTTTTGCCATTGCCTCTGTTGGTGCAGGTTTACAAGAAGACTCCAGGCTCTTTTTGACCAAGGCCTCTACTGAGGTAGGAGAATGCAGGTCTGAGTTGCTAGGCAACCACTGTTGTTCCTAGAGAATAGGAGGGTGGCAGAAGTTGCCTAGCAACTGCCATGCAGTTTTTCTCCCTTTCATCCTAGGCTTGTGTCTGACCATACTATCTTGGTGCTCCATTTTGTGCCTTCAGGGCTGGGACTGAGGGGCAGTTTCCTAGGTTACCTAGCCTCTAATTGATACTTGAACAGTTGGGCTGTTGGCATGCTTCTGCCCGTCCCCTCCCCCCCCCCATTTGCCTCTCCTTTATTGTATTATATTTGACATTTTAAACCTGTGTTATCCTCATCCCTATTCTTATTGTTCCCTTTTTGGTACATTCTTAATATGAATTATAAATGGTTTCAGTATCTGTTTTCCTTAATTACGCAGGCCAGCGTTTATATATCTTTCTCCCTCCTTTAAACCCTCAAGGAGTTGCAAGTACACTAGGACTTAACCCCCCAACCCACTCAATAATAGTTTTAATTTCTGCAAGAGCTCTACCAGTGGTGGCTACTTAGAACAACAAACAAACAAACAAACTTTCAGAGCTATTTTTGGAAGATCAGAGCATGAAATGAACCTGGCTGCAACTGATGCCTGTCAGAAATTAGCAGCAGCTGAGCTGAACTGTGGAGCATTAGAAAGTAGCCGTTGCATTTCAGCAGTATTCAGTTCAGGGATTGACTAAAAAGGGCTAATTTCATCGAGCCTGTGACGTCATTCCCCCTTTGTTACAAGAGTCTATTTTAAGGCTGTGGCAAATTTTGTCGGAAAAGTTTTCTGCATGCAGATGGAGGCTGTGGAATGATAAAACCAGAAGGAGGCACAATTGGTCTTTTTGAGCAGCGAAGCAAACTTAAATTGGCAATCACTAGTTTGGCGGTATTGTCCCTCCGGGATGTAAAATGGACTTGGATAATATCTTCAACACAAAAGCCGTAGCCCCGGGGATTTATACTTCCATTACTATGCCAGGATAAAATGTCCTATATACAGCAGTGTCCTTTTGAGCCCTGAGGGGAGATTTTAGAACAAAACGTCAAATATTTGTATAACTAGCAAAGCCACATTTATGAATCTGTATACCAGCGCTATAGTTTGTCAGATGGAAATTCCAGCCAAAATATATTCTCGTTGCTTTTGCTTTTGATGCGGTGTAATATCTGTTTATATCTGCCCGAGAAAGGAAAGGAATGTTGAGCCCACAGGGTGACATGGGCACTATCTTACAATGTCTAGGGCATCTCTCCTGTGGGATGTGCATGTTATTCTTTGGCACAGGCAGTGTTGAGTGCGAATGCTGTTTTGCCAAGCACTAACTACAAGTGTGTACATGTGTACCCACAGAGAGGTGGGGGAGCAAGGTGCACAAGTCAAAGCACTGATTTGAATCTTTAAAAGCCCTTAACGAGCTTGGGTTGGACATACCTCCAGGGAACTTTTAGTAACACTGTGGCTGCTAAAAAGCAACTGGGGACATAATTTGGATCGTACCACCTGTTGCAACAAACATGAAGAGCAGCAATAACACAACTGTGAACTTCCTTTCCTTAAGGTAAAGAGACCCCTGACCATTAGGTCCAGTCGTGGCCGACTCTGGGGTTGCGGGGCTCATCTCGCTTTATTGGCCGAGGGAGCCGGCGTACAATTTCTGGGTCATGTGGCCAGCATGACAGAACCGCTTCTGGCGAACCAGAGCAGCGCATGGAAATGCCGTTTACCTTCCCGCCAGAGCGGTACCTATTTATCTACTTGCACTTTGATGTGCTTTTGAACTGCTAGGTTGGCAGGAGCTGGGACCGAGCAACGGGAGCTCACCCTGCCGACCTTCTGATCAGCAAGCCCTAGGCTCTGTGGTTTAACCCACAGCGCCACCTGCTTCCCACCCGCGTTCCTTTCCTTAGAGGTCTGTTAACAATCAAAGAACGAATTCTTTCTGTAGGATGTTCTTCTTTGTAGTGGCAGCTCCAGGATTTTCGAGTGCGGGGCTTGTTAGGAAGTCATTTTGCAAAGAAACAGAAAAAGGTGTTTGTAGCTTTAAAGAAGTTTTCTTTCATAGTTAGGAGTGACAATCTAGGCTGATTGGTTACAGCTGGGGGTGAAAATAAAAGAGGAAGTTGCAGGTTGTACTTGCCTGCAGGAGGAAAGAGTACTATCACACTGTGGTGGAAAGATGTATGTAAATAGTTTTGTATATAGTCGCTTGTGAACCAGCCAAGAAATAAAGTAACTCTTGACTAAGTATTTTGCACTAGTCTTATAGTCTCTTGTCATCTGCCAACAGGAAGAAACTCTGCTATAAGCTGTTTAAAGCAGTTTTATAGAGGAGCCACCACACCAGCAGCAAGCGCAGTAGAAGTGTGTTGGCGGCAAACTCCAATAGGGCTTGGGCAAGGTGCAGTCTGTCAGGAGTTCAGCCTACACTTGAGTAGGACCCTGGCAGAGACACATGCCCAACTGGCATGTTCTCTTCCTCCTGGTCAATTGTTTGGGAGCTTCAAAAGCTTTCTTCAGCCCGAACATCACAGCGGCCGATGCCAACTGACACTGGCGCACTTAGGGATCCACAGAGTTTGTCCATCATGCGTGACACACCTCAGCAACTCAGCATTTTGGCTAATCTACTTTATTTACATATAAACACACACGGAGCACTGCAACATGGCTCCCTCTCTCTCTAGCATCAGGCACCAAAGAGGGAATGAACAAAGGACAATAGTCCCACTTCACGGAACACAGTAACACAAACATCCTGTCTCCGTCACTTTCCACTCTGTGGAGTCAAAACATATACCGTCATGTGAAAGACAAAAATCCCATGACTGCAATCATGGAGCAGGAAGTCTTTACTATCTCTGCAATCTGTTCACTCGACCAGTCCGCCAGGCAAACGGAGGGTGTTGCTGCATCTCCTTTCTCTTGTCATTGCTTGCATGTTTAAAGAGGCCTGGTGAGCAAGGGCCAGAGAGAGGCCCTTTCTCATGAATGAGCATAGCCATATGCTCAGTAGTGCCTACCATTGATGCCAGCTTTGCTTCAAGGGCCAGAATTGAGCAGGTGTGGCATACCTTATTAACCTGAAGAGTTGTGTGTGTTGTTTTGACTGCTGCTACCTGTCCCCATGACCCGGAAGCTGTACGCCGGCTCCCTCGGCCAATAAAGCGAGATGAGCACCAAAACCCCAGAGTCGGCCACGACTGGACCTAATGGTCAGGGGTCCTTTACCTGTCCCCAACCTGCTGAGGAGGGATACAAAAGGTTTCAACTACCTATTTCGAGTAAATTATATATCTTTTATTTTGCATATAAATAGAGAATGCAGTCTTTGAGAATGCGGTATTTCATGTTTCCACGAATCCCCATTTTTCTTCATTAGGAGTTAAGCACAACTGTAAGAACGTTGCAATCTCAGAGAGCGGTTTCCCCAAATGGGTTTTTACAAATCCATTTCAAAAGCAAGCCATGCTGCGTTGAAATTAAATCCACATGTTTCCTATACGATAACGTTGACCAAAGTGATGGCTTTCATTAAGTATGTGGATCATCTTGCTAAAGAGTAGTTTTTCTTTAAACATATACTCTTCTCTTGTATTTCAGGCCTGGAGAATCCTCCATAATACTTATGAACAGGAATTTCAGGGACCCTTATCAGTCTAGGCCCCCTCCCCAAGCCATGGAAATTCCTGCTTGGAAGCATCTTTTCCCTCATGCTACACCCAAATTCCACCCATAAGGAAAGAAGGAAGGAAAAGAGGGAACATAGCAATTGTGACTTTGTGCAGTTGTTTGGGGGCCCTTCAATAATAGATATAAGAAAGTGTTTGCTCTTAGGTGGAAGGAAGCCCTCACTGGGACTTAACTCCTGAGCGTATGTACTGAGCTGAAAGGGACATAAAAGTAGGGGGGAATTAAGAAATTGGTCCCCAAATGTATGTTGGGATTAAAGTGAATCCCAGGTCTGAAAAGGTTGAAGTCTCTGATTCTGCATTGATTAGCAATAGCTCTCTGGGCTTTGAACCAGAGCTGCAGCCCCTGTGAGCCTCAGAAGGGACATGTACCTGGGATCGTGCTGCGGGTATGGCGAGGAGTGGTACCCAAAGGAGGAGGGAGATTAGGTGTGCATATGGTAGATTTGGAGGAGTAGACAGATGCTTTCCCCAGAGCTATGTGCCAGGCACAGTGCAAAACAGAAAACTTACAATGGACACCAACAGTAAAGTAAAACCCCGTCGCAAGTAAAATATTGTCTCCAGATGGCTGTGTTTTGTTACAAAGAAATCAGTTAAATAAAAGATTTATCTCTCAGTCTTTCTCTCTTTTGGGATGCTGACAACGTCACCAATTATCTTTCCTGGGTATGTGAAGGCAGACGAGCTGCTGAAAAATATAGTAAAATTTGGGGACTTATTTCATGCCAGTGTATGCACCTAAAATGATTAGATGGGCATAACAGCTGTATCTGTCTGGGTCTGTACTATGCCTGTACCCCACAGTTACTGAGCTACCAGTAAATTGAGGGTTCAGAAGGGAGGAGAATGGCTGGTGATAGCCATACGGGTTTAGGAGAAGCGCTGGATTGGGAGTTGGGTTTTGTTATTAAGGAGTAAGTAAATACCCATCTACTTCCCTCCACAGAGGTTGAATATGGAAAGCCAAGAGGCTGGCAGGGGGAATGGAATGGGGCAGCTGGAATCCTGAACAGGGCACACTCCATACTGCAACATTTTGTTGCAGGCCTCACTTGTCAACAAAATCGACAGTTGTGGCCAAGTGGAACATAAGTACACCGGCTGCTGGGACAAAGAGAAGCAGAAGGACATAATTGTCATGCTCCGCTCGTAAGCACACTGTTCTGACATTCAGAAGAGAATAGTGGACTAGACAGACCTTGCTCTGGATCCGGCAAGGCAGCCCTTATGTTCTGATGCATCCAGAGGGTCTGATCACGTCAGAGGTGGTGGCACTTGCCTGCATCAGTGCTAAATTTATGGGTTCTGGGCATATTTCAATTTAGCGAAATCCTCTCAAAGAGGCAAACAATACGGAGACTAAACAGCATTAAATGCTTCTTGTTCGTAGAAGGAATGCGGCTGAGGAAACAGTGGGAGCCTTTTGTAAGAAGCTGAGCGTGGGCGGTTGGTGAAATTTAATAAACCAGGCTATGCTGGGAGCCTGGCTTGAATCCTTGGCTTTGTAATCGCATGAGGTGCCCAAGGCCTGCATTACTTTTCCTGGGGGGGATTAAGTTCTCGCTAGACCAGTCAGCGCGCAAGAGATCAAGAGGCAATGAAAACTGTTAAACTCTTGGCCTCGGGAGCCAAAAGTTCCCGGCAGCAAACTTTCAGTAGCAAATACTTTGTGGCTTAGGGCAGGCAGACTCTAATCCCAAATAAGCAAATCGATAGGAAGGAGAAGTAGGGGTGCCTTGTGGCCTGGCATTATCGGACAAGCGATAAGATGGCAAGTTGTGTATTGAAGACATGTGAGGTGAAGTCATTTGTACGTCATCAGGTGGGATTTGCCTGCATTCCAAATTGGCTGGCCAACAGCTCCTCATCATTGGTCTAGAACAGGCTTCCTCAACCTCGGCCCTCCAAATGTTTTGAGACTACAAATCCCAGCATCCCTGACCACTGGTCCTGCTAGCTAGGGATCATGGGAGTCGTAGGCCAAAAACATCTGGAGGGCCGAGGTTGAGGAAGCCTGATCTAGATCTAGCGACCCTAGATGCAGCTTGGAGACTTCATTGTGCTTTGAAAGGGCTTTGGGAGGCAATATACTTTCAAATTAGCATTATTTATATCAAGTGATAGTTGAGAGCACTTTTTGCCAATGTTGGTTTGTCCAGAGTAGGGGGTGGGCATCTCTTTCATATGCACCCTGGAAGCAAGAGTAGCCGGGCTGTTGCCACCGGGGTACAAATGGTTGTATTGGAAGGATCCAGCCTCACATTCAGTAAGGACTGGGGAGCAATTGTGAAGCAAAGGATTGTTTCCAATGTTGTAGTCCAGGCATATCCAACAGGTAGATCGTGTTTTACCAGTAGATCACAGGGTTGTCCCAGGTAGATCATGGCCTGAAGTTTAGTGATCGCCTTTGGGCAAACCTTCCCCTAAAAAGGAGAGCCAGTGTGGTGTAGTGGTTAAGAGCGGTAGTCAGGTAATCTGGGGAACTGGGTTCGTGTCCCCGCTCCTCCACATGCAGCTGCTGGGTGACTTTGGGCCAGTCACACTTCTCTGAAGTCTCTCAGCCCCACTCACCTCACAGAGTGTTTGTTGTGGGGGAAGAAGAGAAAGGAGAATGTTAGCTGCTTTGAGACTCCTTCGGGTAGTGATAAAGCGGGATATCAAATCCAAACTCTTCTTCTTCTTCTCTTCTAAAAAAAGCTCCAGAATTTTGACCAACCTTCCCCTTAAAAAAGCTCCAGAACTTTGGCCAACCCGCCCCCCAAAAGCTTAACAACTCCTAGCAATGACAATGGGTAGATCACAGCTGGTCTTTTTATACTATGAGTCTCTTGGAGTTGGATGTGCCTGCTTTAGTCCTACTAAGATTTAGATTTTAACAGGCACGGCAAACATAGGTTCATTAATATTTATTTTTTTTGTAAATAGCTTTTTTTATATTTGAAGAAATACGGTATCAAAACATTTTGATTTATGTATACCGAACATAGCCTTTTTGAAAAAATAGATTGGTAAAAATAGATTAATGGATAGAGAACATCTTTGCACAGTAGGATATGTAGAGCCTTATAAAATGAGTTGGAGATAATGGTGTACAGAAGAGAAAAAGAGGATGGAGAGGGGACTGCTGGGTATATCTTACTGAATCAATCAAGATCTGTTAAATGTTGGATGTGGGTTTAAGTTGTGCGAATCGTCGTTAACATATTTAATAAAATCACACACAAAGCATGTCTGTCTTGCTTTGTTCTCTAGCCAATCTCAATTTGTAAGTAAGTTCCTTCCCTCCAATTAAGGCAATCTCCCACACTTTATTATGCCAGGATACAAGGTTGGCACCTACTAAGTCCTTCCCATGTCTAGCCATAATAGCTTAGGCAGCAGTTACGGTAACAAATGTGACCCCAATTCTTTGCAATGGGATGGTGCTTTTCTGTTTTCAAATATATTCAGTAGTACCACAGGGGGCGGGAGAGGGGAATCACTATGACCTATAATCTTAATTATTTCCTGGAAAATTGAGGTACAGAATTTTGGCGTTTGGCACAATACCACCACATGTGGACATATGTGCCTTCTCCTGGCACCCATGCCAGCATCTCGCTGAGGAAGAGGGAGGCATATATGCCAATCCACGAGGGGTTAAATACCATCAGTGAATTAATTTCAGTGTTATCTCTCTGAGATGGATTTATATTTTTTTTGGGGGGGGGTGTTGTTGCCACAATCTGAGGAAAGTATAAACAAGAATGATGCAATCCAAGTCCTTCCCACGCCATCTTGGTCCCCTTCAGTTTGTTGTACTCAGCAACCAAAACAAATTTATATAAAGATGAAATTAAACCCCTTGATACGGCGTTCTGATTTTTAATTGGAGTTTTTTTTAAAAAAAAGGTTAAATGACGAGTGGCGCTTTCTGAGAAAGAGTTATTGTGTGTTTATGTTCCGAAGTTGTTGTCAAGAGTAGCGACGGGAGAGGCTGGTTACCTAATTTATATTTTAGCTGTTCTTGAGAGATTGGCGTTCCATTAACGTAAAGATCACACAGAAATTTAATGCCTTTGTCCCTCTGTCTCCTGATACCATAGCCTATGCCATTTATTGAACGTTGGATGAGATGCCAAGAGGGGGGATAGTGAAGGAGACAAGTAAACACCTTTCTGTCTAGCACTTAAAAGTCATACATAAGCATCTGTTCTGAAAATTAGGGCAAGGTCTAAATTTGTTTTTAGAGAACCAAAGAGCATGTAGTGGTTATCGCATCTGTCATGTTGGACTCAAGTTTGGGCCATAGTTTATCCTCATCTTCCACAAGTTTTACTAATTTCAATGAGCCTGCTTCGAGTAGGACTTAGCTGGATACAACCCAAACACTTTCTCTCTCCTGGTATCTGAAGAAGAAAGACATCAGCGCATCAGCCGATTTAGATCCCGTTTCTTCTTTCTTGCTCTGATCTGCAGTGGCTACTGACCCATCTCTTGCTTCGCTCCCATCTGATGGGTGGATGATACACTGGTTTCGATTTGAAAGTTCATTCATACTTGCTGCAGTTCTTACTGCAGAGAAAGGTAACCAGGCAATGGTGTCCCATGTCCTGGTTACCTCCGTATTGCATTATTGCAATGCACTGAACATGAGACTTCCCTCGAGGAGGACTTGGAAGCTCTAACAAGTGCAGAATGCAGCAGCATGCACTAAGTGTGCTCTCACACTTGCTCGTTCACACTTAGTCATGGATTGGCTTAGTGTAGTGTACAAATCATGCCAGTATAAGACAGCTTCCTGTATTCAAGAAGTGTGTAAGAGCAGAGACATCTATCTATATCTATATCTATATCATCTACCTATCTCCCTATCATCTATCTATCTATCTATCTATCTATCTATCTATCTATCTATCTATCATCTATCTATCTATCATCTATCTATCTATCTATCTATCTATCTATCTATCTATCTATCTATCTATCATCTATCTATCTATCGTTGTTGTTTAGTCGTTTAGTTGTGTCCAACTCTTCATGACCCCATGGACCAGAGCACGCCAGGCCCTCCTGTCTTCCACTGCCTCCCACAGTTTGGTCAAACTCATGCTGGTGGCTTCGAGAACACTGTCCAACCATCTTGTCCTCTGTTGTCCCCTTCTCCTTGTGCCCTCAATCTTTCCCAACATCAGGGTCTTTTCCGGGGAGTCTTCTCTTCTCATGAGGTGGCCAAAGTATTGGAGTCTCAGCTTCAATCGTCTATCTTCAGCTTCTATCTATGATAGGAGGTGTAATAGATAAGCAGGTTCCATTTCAATAGAAGTTTAAAAGAGTTCAACCCCCGTGGTAGGAGTTTGCAAGCTGTTGCGTCCCTCAAATCTGCCGAATGAAGAGTTAAGTGTAATCTGGAAGTTGTCCTACAGCTGCAGAATTTGATCCAAATAAAGGTATCACTTTGCAAGGCTTTTGTTCCTCTTTCTTTCTTTCTTTTTTAAAAAATCACATTGCATTCCTTATTCCCCATGCCAATGTTATAGCTATCATTATCAAACAATGACTCACTTTCTATATAGCCTCTTTAACAATGATTTCCCCCTCCTTCTCTCTCTCTCTTTTTTTTGTCTACATGGCCCGCCAAATGCAATTTCACCTCAGTACAAGCAGCCTTGTGGAACTTTCCTAGCTCAAAGAAATGCCCCTTTCTCTCCCAGCCGCTCTTCTCTTTGAATTCTCTCTCCCCACCCCACCTCCCCCTGCTCCCCCCCTTGCATTATTTTGCCCATGCCTTTGGCAGTGGGAGCAGCCTTCAGAATGCAAGCGCCTGCTCCGATGTCTATCTAAGGCATCTTTGCATGCTCTGCCACGCATTCCCTCGTCACGAACGCTTGCTCCAGCGTCATGTTTACACTGCAGAGTGGTATTCTTAGCTTCATGCGTATCGCTCACGCTTTTGAGGGAAGGGCTGGGTGTGAAGACACGCTATTCCGAACCCCCCCCCCTTTGAAAGAGACATTGGAAAGGATTGTGCGAGATCAAATATCCAGCATCGCCTCCCATAATATAGACACATATAAAAATTTGTATATATAACACGTATTATTGACTGCAGTCCTTAGCGGTGCACAATGGGCAAGCTGGAAATTTGATCTTCATTGGCTTTGCCACCTCCGAGAATAAAGAAAATGGGTAGAAGCGAAAATAGTAATTGGAAATCGCTCCTGTGGAGGAAAGCTGTCATGAGAGGCGGATTGATTTGGCAGTGGCAGAAGTAGAGCTATTGATTGCTAGTCCTCAGTGAATTAAAAAGAAGACCAGGAGCCTTAATGCACCTCCCTCCCTTTCCTTTTGTGTGTGTGTGGGGGGGGGCACGAGACAAGGAAGTGGCGACTTGGATTGCATTGCTGGGATAAAGACTTACAAAGAGGCGGTGGGATGCTGTCTGGCTCCTTCGGCGAGCGGCTTCGGCAAGGCGGAGTAGAACAGAAGCCTTCGAAACTGCAAAAGGATTATTGTTATCATAATTATTATTTGCTATTATTATTAAAAGTGGGATAGAAATTACTTTCTGGAAGGCTTCTAAAATGTCATTTGAGGAGGTGGAACTAGGGCAAAACCCTCTTGCAAAATGTGGATGTATACTTGATATTCTTTATTTTAAATTATTTCATTCCATGACATCTTCATAACACACTTTACAGTACATTTCGAATTATAGCTATTTTCAATTCCATGTGTATGTATCTAAATAGCTTTTCCTTATTCCTCACCCTGTGACTTCCCTCCACCACCGAACAGCTTCTTTTGTTTAACACTCTGTTTCTATTGTGTTGTGAATATTGGTTTTAATTTCACCCATAAGCCATCTAGCCATATTTTGCCTTTACAAAATTTGGTTGATGCATATCAATAAATTTGTTTTGGAACAATGTTTTTCCATGTATTCTTCTACACATATTGCCACTCTAATATCCATGGTTGGAGGCAGCAATGCTTCTAAATACCAGTTGCTACTACACACAGTTCCTACTTGCAGGTTTCCCATAGGCATCTGGTTGGCTGCTGTGAGAAGAAAATGCGGGACTTAGATGGGCCACTGGCCTGATCCAGCAGGTTCCTGAGTACAGTGGTACCTCGGGTTACAGACGCTTCAGGTTACAGACTCCACTAACCCAGAAAGAGTACCTCGGGTTAAGAACTTTGCTTCAGGATGAGAACAGAAATTGTGCGGTGGTGGCGCGGCGGCAGCAGCAGGAGGCCCCATTAGCTAAAGTGGTATCTCAGGTTAAGAACAGTTTCAGGTTCAGAACGGACCTCCAGAACGAATTAAGTTCTTAACCCGAGGTACCACTGTACTTAAATGGGGTATTTTGAGTGCTGGTTCTCAGCCATGGCCAATGCTAGGTTTTACTGTATTTTTCGTCTATAAGATGCCCCCATGTATAAGACGACCCCTGTTTTTTGAGCCCAAAATTAAGAAATAAATATTTTAAACATTCCATGTATAAGACGACCCCCAACTTTAAACTTAAAAAATTTGGGGATTAAAAAATTTGGGGGAAAATATAGTCTTATACACGAAAAAATACGGTAATTTCATTTTTTATTTTGCTCCCTGTGTGGTCCATACAACCTGCAACCCACCATGTTTTGCACAGCCCCACCAGCCAGGTATGGCAGTCCTTTAAGGACTTAGTAAGTTTCCTTGTTTTTTGCTGCTTACCTTGGACTGCAAAACCAGGGGTGATGTCTAGGCCCTGGCAGGCCACCCTAAGCATCAATGAACGGCCAACTAGATGTCTTTGGGAAGCCCACAAGCAGGACACGAGGGCAATAGCTCTGTCATCATGTACCCCAGCTACTGGTATTCAGAATCATACTGGCTTTGATCCTGGAAATAGTTTATCATTGTCTTGACTAATAGCCATGGATAGCCTTATTCTGTATGAATTTGTCCAAACCTGACAGGAACACGTCAGCAATAACTCACACGGCTTCAGTTAACTCTTTATTCAAAGAAGCTCAGGAGGCCAGGCCTAGTGAGCAAAGCAACTTGTCCCGGTAGAACTTGCCCCTATGAAGCAGTTGTGGGGACTGAAGGTCCCTGCCTTCCCACTACTCCTTAAGTCTCCTCCTCCCCGATTCCTTCCCCAGCAATCTGAGGTTCCTTCGTCTTGCTGGTCTTTGCTCCGCCCTCATCATGCCACTTTGGATTCTGGGAAACTGGAGGGGAGCTGGTTGCAGCAGAAGTGGGGGACAGCCCGGCCTCCTCATGAGCCTGACACGTTGCTGCCTCTTGACCCCCTTCCTCTCCAGCCTCTGGTTCTGGAGTGCTCTCTGTCACAGACTCTTCCTGCTCACTAAACCCCGTTGCCTCTTCAGCTTCTGCCAGCCTCCTCCTCCTAGTCTGCTCCCTCTTCTCCCAACTGGTGCCTCCCACCAGTTCTCTGCATCCAGCCAGTCCATCACAAAACCCCTTGTAAAATTGTAGGGCAGTAGCTCAGTGGTAGAGCTTCTGCTTTGTGGTCAGAAGGTTCTCAGGTTCGATCTCCAACATCTCCAGGTACACCTTGGAATGTCCCATTCCTGAATACCTTGAGAGCCACTGCCAGTCAGTGTATGCAGTATTGAACTTGGTGGACCAATGGCTTGACTCCGTACAAGGCAGCTTCTGTGTTCCCAAAGACTCTGTGATTCTAAGTGCAAATGCCTGCTGTGTCCATACACACACAATCAAAATGCTGACTTCTGTGGCAAATCTTGCCTGTTGTTGTTGTTGTTTAGTCGTTTAGTTGTGTCCGACTCTTCGTGACCCCATGGACCAGAGCACGCCAGGCCCTCCTGTCTTCCACAGCCTCCCGCAGTTTAGTCAAACTCATGCTGGTATCTTTGAGAACAGTATCCAACCATCTCGTCCTCTGTTGTCCCCTTCTCCTTGTGTCCTCCATCTTTCCCAGCATCAGGGTCTTTTCCAGGGAGTCTTCTCTTCTCATGAGGTGGCCAAAGTATTGGAGCCTCAGCTTCAGGATCTGTCCTTCCAGTGAGCACTCAGGGCGGCTTTCCTTAAGAATGGATCAGTTTGATCTTCTTGCAGTCCATGGGACTCTCAAGAGTCTCCTCCGGCACCATAATTCAAAAGCATCAATTCTTCGGCGATCAGCCTTCTTTATGGTCCAGCTCTCACTTCCATACATCACTACAAATCTTGCCTACTTACAGTTAATTCTCAGAAATAACAGATGATTTCCCCCTCTTTTCCACAGATTGTTATGGATTTCAAACACCCGGATGGACATGCCGCAGCGGTTATGCTGCCTCGGCGTAGCTTGCTGGTAATGTCTGGAGAATCTAGATACCTCTGGACCCATGGGTAGGTGTTGACAGTCACAAGTTAATGATATTACATGCATAAAAATGGCAGAGCAGACTGGCAGCAGACTTCCCTTCTTGTTTCTTTAGCAGTCACCAGTTAATGATGATCACCCATTTGCTGTTTTTTGTTTATTTACAGCAGGGCTAGGGAGTCTGTGGTCCTCCAAATGATCCTGGACTCCAACTCCCATCCTCCCTGATCATTGGCCATGTTGGCAGGGGCTGATGGGAGTTGGAGTCCAACAACAGCTGGAATACCACGGGTTCACCACTCATGAGCTAGAGGAATAGAGGTGATAGGCGGGGACGTGGGCCCTTTGAAGATATGCCCATTTATGTCGGCTTTAGAAACCAGGCTAGATGTTTTAGGATAACTAAAAATGGTGAGGTAGCGTGCATGGGTATGTGGTTTTCAGATCTGCTTTGTTCAAACTCGCAAAGCAATAATATGATTTGCTGCAGTTTATTCTGCCACGGCTGAACTCGGCTCAGCAGCATAGAAGTCAATAACAGGCTGAGCGCTTGTCTTGCTGGGAGTCAAGTGCTGACGACTTTTCAAGTCAGCAATTCTGAGGGGCTCTCAACTAGTCCCCTGGACAGATATACCGCCCCTCCATGGCAAATTCTGCATTAATGAAGCTCGTTTATCAACTTGAGGACAAAAAGGCTGGACGTGAGAAAGATTTGGAGTTTTGCAGGATTTCCCTGATGAAGCTCAAACAGACTGCACAGAGGGATACTTGGGCAACATAGTCCCCAAGATTCCTTTTTCTGTACCAGACAGATTTCTTCATTATGTTACGATCCCACCAATCCTACAGGGTGCTCAAAAATGGTATTTATGGGTCTTTGCTCCCACTTTCATTCTCTCAGCAACCGTGTGAGGTAGATTAAATGGAGAGGCAGCGTCTTCCCCAAAGAGAACATCATGGCTGATTTGAACCCAGGCTCCTTTGAGGCACTATCCAGGGCATTGCCCTTGCTCTGAAAGGTCTGCATTCTGGGCATTTCCCTTGTCAATATCAAGGTCTGCAAATAAACAAACAAACAAACAAACAAACAAATATAAATATATATATTTATATCCCACCCTCCCCAGCCAAAGCCGGGCTCAGAGCGGCTAACAACAGTAAAAGTAGCACAATTTACATAAAATCACAGTCAATTAATTGAAATACATTCTAAAATCAATTCAGAATCAAATTAATGGCAACCATTGGGCTAGAGTTCTATGAGGATTACAGAAGGAGAGAGGTGGTCAGATTGTGCCTTGGCCAAAGGCCTGGTGGAACAGCTCGTCTTGTAGGCCCTGTGGGAAGATGTCAAGTCCCGCAGGTCCCTAGTCTCTTATGACAGAGCGTTCCACCAGATCGGGGCCACAGCCAAAAAAGCCCTGGCTCTGGTTGAGGCCAGCCTAATCTCCCTGTGGCCTGGGATCTCCAACATGTTTTTATTTTTTGGGGTTTTTTTATTAAAAATTTTCTTGTTTTACAGAAGTGTAATGTCTCTTGTATTTTTTCCATGTAACATTTTTACAAATCCGTTTCATTTGTTGAGACATTAGGGGGAGAAAAACAAGATGTTTTTATTTGAAGACTGTAAGGTCCTCCGTGGGACATACCAGGAGAGGTGGTCCCATAGGTACGAGGGTCCTAGGTCCGTAATGTCAGCAAATGAGGTATGCAGATCCAAGAGGGACCTGCAGCAATATGTTGTAGTGCAGAGCAATTGGTTTTAGCCCGGCAATGTCATAGTCTCAA
Organism: Podarcis melisellensis; assembly: GCF_964234715.1. Taxonomy (NCBI): domain Eukaryota; kingdom Metazoa; phylum Chordata; class Lepidosauria; order Squamata; family Lacertidae; genus Podarcis; species Podarcis melisellensis. The sequence goes on from NC_138531.1 coordinate 83,097,255, forward strand.
ACTCTGAAGGGCAGGAGGAACCAGCTGTCTCTGGGGGGCTGTTGTACCCCCAACTGGGGAATCAGGCCAAGCTTCTAATGCTGGTGTTTCAACAGCTGGTGGCCCGAAACCTGCAGAGCCTGAGATGGGTCCCGTCCCCCCATGTACATAGACGTTTAGACACTTGTCTCATTATTTCATAGGTTTCCATGAACCATTTCATCTAATATGTTTGTCATGTGGTGAGCTAGTGTGGTGTAGTGGTTAAGAGCGGTAGTCTCGTAATCTGGGGAACCGGGTTCGCGTCTCCGCTATTCCACATGCAGCTGCTGGGTGACCTTGGGCCAGTCACACTTCTCTGAAGTCTCTCAGCCTCACTCACCTCACAGAGTGTTTGTTGTGGAGGAGGAAGGGAAAGGAGAATGTTAGCCGTTTGGAGACTCCTTCGGGTAGTGATAAAGCGGGATATCAAATCCAAACTCTTCTTCTTCCTCATGTTAGATAATAATAATAATCCTAGCTTCTGTTTTGTTTTAAAGCATCACACCTAGGAAGTTTGACATTGTTCAAGCATCTGAAGGACAGAAAATTGGAGCTGTCACTGCTGACATTGGAGATTTAACCTTGAACAAGAGGGGAGAAAGGACATCTTTCACTTTCAGAAAAGTGAGGAGAAGCCCTTGCAATTGCTGTAAGTTCCAGTTGTTCAGATACAAACAATGGAGCTTGTTGGGTCCCTCTCCTTTAAGGCTATGCTCCCCCCCACTTAGCCCTCCGCTCTTAAAGGCATGGCTGGATTAACTGTTCCTCATTAAACCTTGTGCCATGTTCATTCTACATTTGTATGGAATCAAACACTCATGGCAGTTCTGACTCTGTGGAACCCCCTGCCCATTGATACCAGACCTTAACCATACTGTTTTTGGCACCTGCTAAACAATTTCTTTTTCTTTAGGCAAGTCTGGCCAGCTATGTAAAGTCAACATATATTTTAATGAGTGCTTTACTTTAGAATGAGTATTTTAACTGCAGATCTTATTTATAATTTTAAATTATTTTGGGTAAATTGGTTTTCAACTTCTGACTTTTATCAATAATATTAATGTATATTTTTCATGCAAACCGTTTTTCCAGTTAAGCAGCATGCAAATTCTGTAAAAGAAATGCATTTAAAAAAAAGCAAACTTCAGCATGTCTTGCTGAGGCTACAGCATCTTGGGACGCTTACCAAGTATCACAGCAGTAGCCAACGTGGTATCCTACAGATGTTGTGGACTGCAACTCTGGCCTTCCTCAACATTGACCATGCTGCTGGCCGGGCTGATGGGTGTTGGTTGTAGTACAGCAACATCTGGAGGGCACCATATAGTCTATCCCTCCTGCATCAGGAGCGTCAGGCACTCGTCTCTGAGCTCTCCTGGCCTCCAGTTGTGGAACAAGCTGTCTTGGCAATATGGGAGCCCCACTTTGGGCAAAGGAATAAACTAGGGCTGAGTGGAAGGCCTATGAGAGCTAACAGCCTGCAGTAGGGGCACTTCTTCCCTCCTCTCTGGATATTCTTGCCAACTGTGCCCTAGGGCGTGACCTCTGGTGACCACTACATTCTTACTGGTCCCATTCCCCTTCCCACCCCCAGGACTCTCAACTTGTCATGGTCATAGCTGTCAACCGTCCCTTATTTGGCGGGAAAGTCCCTTATCCCAGTGCCGTGTCCTGCTGCTGCCCCTTATTGATGATGTCTCTTAAATTTCCCGGGTTTCAAAGGAAGCAGCTCCTCTCCCTCCCTCCCTGCCAGCCAGGGAGGAGGGAGGCTCAAACTGTGTTGCTTGGCTGTGTTGCTTACCCAATAACAAGTCTAAGAACGACTGGGGGGTGGAGCTTGCATGCCTTGTGCTGATCAAATTGGCTGTGTTGCGTGGGGAATCGCCTTTGCTCAGCGCTTCCCAGCGGAGAGGTGACGGTGGGTTTCCTTGCTGCATCCCCTTTGCCGGGTTGCTGCGCTGTGGAAACCACTGCTTGAGGCTTCGTTTGGCTGCTGGCTGGGCTTTCTACCTTTGGCTCGGAGGGGCTCAGAAGTTGAACATAGCTGTGCTTGGAAAATCCCTTATTTTGGCTGCTGATCCCTTATTTTTGAGGCTGCTGGTCCCTTATTGTCAAATCTGTAAGTTGACAGCTATGGCCATGGTTCACTCAGGGCTGACCCATTTCCTCTGCAACACTTAATGCTGTCCCTTCCAAACCCCACCCTCTCTCCAGCTTTGCCACCTCTGATTGGTTGGGTGGAGCAGCAGCAGCTGAGCGGTTAGATTCCTGCCCTTTTGACTGGGTCTGTTTCACTACAAGGCTTTTATTCCTTGGTTGGTCTGCTGCTACACAATATTGATTTCATCTGGAAATAACCTTTTTTCTTTGTTGTCTCCTTTTAAAAACAAATCACTACCCCTTCTTCTCGACTGGCAACAAATTTGTCTTTGAAAGTGCAGCAGGAGTAAGCAATATTTCCCATCTTTTAGCCTCTAGAAAGCAGTCTTGTGGCCAAAGAACACCCTTTAGCACAGAACGAGCGCCTTAATCAAAGTAAGACTTTTGAGTCGAGCATAGCTCTAGTAGTTCAGACAGTTTTGCAAAAACCATCTGATCGATGTGTTCCAAGAAAAAAAAAAAGACTTTTGATTTGCTTCTTATAGTGTAAACTTTGGGAATTGCTGTTAAGGTTTGTTGCCACATCGGCACACCTAGGGAGGGTGGTTCTATGTAGTCACCCAATATAAGTTTGGGCTTTTTGTTGCTTGTTCCATACCATGCCCTGAAGCATCCTGTCTTCACCCTTATTTAAACTTGTACGATGCAGTTGTACCATTTTTGCATGCAACGTGATGCAGATATAGCATGGAAACCATGGTTTGCAAATTGAGATCCAGCCTAGGGGCACACACTCACTCTCCTCCCCTGCTCCCCTCCCCAAAGAGAAGTCTTCCCTCCCTTCCCATCTGAATATTAAAAGTATTGAAGAGTTATTTGTGCACTGGTGCTAACTATGCAACAGTTTATTCTAACCATGGTTCTCTTTTGAGCCAGAATTTGGTATTATGGTTTCACATGAACCATTAACTTCGGTTTAATGTAACTCTAAACCATGGTTAATGTTGTCAGTTACATGCAGACATGCAAAGTGAGTCTTTGTAATCACGCTTATAGGGTTGCTGATCTTCTAGTAGAAGCCCCTTGCGCCTTGAGAGATGGCACTCCAAAAGATCCCCAGAATTTTGGAGGGTGCACAGGGGGCTCAAAGTACAAGGGGTAGGATCTGGAAAGCCCCTATGCATGGATAGAATACTTCTTGTGTTTTGGATCCTGGCAATAGTGCTTTTCAGATACAGTTCCTAGGATGTAAACCTAGGTCTAGTAACTACTCTGCCCATACCATACTCTTGCACCCTGATCCTTTTAGAGTATCTCAGTTTAAACCGAGATATACCATTTAGTTCAGTGTTTCCCAAACTTGAGTCTCCAGCTAGCTAGCAAGACCAGTTGATGATGGGCATTGTAGTCCTAAAAGAGCTGGAGACCCAAGTTTGAGAAACACTGATTTAGTTCATCAAATGTATAGATTAGTGTAGATCACTAACTAGGTAATAGATGTGCCATTTTAAATTCAGTTCAATTCAGTTTTAAAACTGAAACTCAAAATGTGCAGTTTGGTTTGCGGTTTTCAGAATTCTCTGTTAAGTGAGCGCAATCCAAAATGGATTGCTCTGGTTTGGAGCGCTGTGTTCTGTTTACGGACAAATAAATCCTTATCCTTACCTACCCTGTAGCTTATCCTTCTGTGTGTGACAGTCAGCGTAAGGACACAGAGCCCTCCTTCCCGGATAATGAGAGAGAAGCCTCGAAGCTAGAAGAAAAGTATGTCCACGAGGTGTATGAAGGGATTGCCACGCACTTCAGTAGCACGAGACACAGTCCATGGCCGCGAGTTGTTGAATTCCTGAGGACTTTGCCGTGTGGGGCTGTTGTGGCTGATGTCGGCTGTGGCAACGGAAAGTATTTAGGAGTCCGCAAAGACTTACATATGGTAAGGAACTATGTGGCTTTAGTCCTCCTTGCTTTGAAGGGAATAGTTAACCTATCAGAATTGCATCTCCTGTGACATTTTTCCTGCATGGAAAGCTTTCCCTCTCTCCCTTTTTCTTTTTCTTTCTCCTTTTCCCCCTTCCCTCCCAAAAAGGTCCCACAAAGGGACTTACAACACAGTAGTCCAGTTTCGAATACATAGGCTGGAATCAGGGGGAGGAGCCTGTGACTAAGATTTCCAATCCCTCAGATGGCAATTCTGACTTTTATTTGGCTTTTTATTTGGTCACCTGTGTTGAGCCAATATTCAAACAGGCCATTCAAAATGATAAAGAGTTCCTAAAGCCCAATAAAGCTGTCGTAACAATTGTGGCATGTGTCAGAACCAAGCCAGGGTCGTGAGTGGCCGAATCTGGAACCTGGAGCATGTGCTTGCCATCATGGTGGGATCCTGGCTGTCAGTTGCTGGCACTGGCTGTAATGCGCTCGGCTGCAAATGATGGATGTAGAGAGGCAGATTGGCACTCGCTTTTGAGATGAATAAAAATGAACAGGATCCCTTTATCTTTGAGTGAACTCGTTCCCTCCTCCTCCTTTCAATCGCAGGGCTGCTTTCCATGGTTCTGAAACTCTTGGCTTCTCTTTCTTGTCCAGGGTCCAGCAGCACAAAGCCAGCAGGGGCAGCTGTAGCATCTTGCCACCCGGTGGGGACAGAGATATGGATCAGGACACTTATACTGCCTGCCGTTACCGCCAGTGTTTCACATCACTGCTCTCCGTAGAAGCCCATCAAGCCTGTGCAGAAACAATTGTCACTCTTAGGCTTGGTCATAGACCTAGACTTCTGCAGCTCTTGGTTCCAGCTGGGGATCCCCCTGAAATTGTGCCACCCAGTCCCATCTTGGCTTTTCCCACTGCCTTGAAGTTTTTCCTCTCGAGTGTGTCCTGAAACTGCTGCGTCTGTATTTTGACAACTAAATTTTACCATTACAAGCCTAACCGGTTTGGCCGACTGTGCCTGGATTCATTCTATATTACCATATAATGATACCTGAGGTTATATGTAATAATCCCAAGAAAAGTCAAGAAAATGTGATAACACAGAGAGCAAAGTTCCATCCCCCCACTTTCAGGCAGTGCTTGAAGATTAAAACCCCAGGAGAGCTGCTTCAGCTGTAGAGTACATTTCACAGCTGCTGTTCAAAGTACAAAGCCACAGGGGGGGGGAAGACAAAGTAGAGCAAGGGTGGGCAATCTGTGGCCTTTCACATTTTGATGGACTTTGACCCCCATAATCCCTGGCTGCTGGTTGAGGTCCCCTGAAGGGCACAGGTTCCCTGCCTCTGCTCCCAGAGCAAAGGTGACCAATTTCTGTTTTCTCAGGAACCACATTGCCTTCCAAACCATTGTCTAGTCAATGGCACCTAGCAGTAAGAGCTTCATAAAGGGGGGGGGTAAAGGGGACCCCTGACCATTAGATCCAGTCCTGACCGACTCTGGGGTGCGGCACTCATCTCGCTTTATTGGCCAAGGAAGCCAGCGTACAGCTTCCGGGTCATGTGGCCAGCAGGACTAAGCCACTTCTGGTGAACCAGAGCAGCTCATGGAAACACAGTTTACCTTCCTACTGGAGTGGTACCTATTTATCTACTTGCACTTTGACGTGCTTTCGAACTGTTAGGTTGGCAGGAGCAGGGACCGAGCAACGGGAGCCCACCCCGTTGCGGGGATTCGAACCGTCGACCTCCTGATCGGCAAGTCCTAGGCTCTGTGGTTTAACCCACAGCACCACCCGCATCACATAAGAGCTTCATAGCTCTAATAAAAAGGAGCTTAGACAATGCCAAGGAATTACATACACAGTTCAAAGACGTGAAACATGACATTGTGGAAGAAAATCCCTCACTTTCATTACCGCACTGGGGGCAAATGTTAACCCCACACTGATAAAAAGTAGGTAGATTGCCAGGGGCCAGGTAAAATTGCTTCGTAGGGCAGATATGGCCCCGTGGGTTGTGAGTTGGCCACCCCTGCTTTAGAGCACAAAGCCTACATGCACAAATGTGTTTCTCTAGTCTTCTTTCGGGTATCCTTAGTTTAGAATATTCCAGGAACTTTAATCAGCTCAGTGCCTAGTGAAACTATGGAACTTGCTCCCACAGGAAGCAGTGATGACTGCTAGTCTAATCCGCTAATCTAGATGGCTTTAAAGGACAGATGCATGAAGGGAAGGGTAATCAATGGGCTACTTGCCATTTTGACCGTGTTCTGCCTCCACAGTTAGAGACAGCAATGCTTCTGAATACCACTTGCTGGAAACCACAGGAGTAGAGAGTTGCTTGAAGCTCTTGTGCATGAATCCTGCTTTTGGGTTTCCCATAGGTATCTGGTCAGCCACTATCAGAATACAGTTCTGGACTGGACAGGCCATTGGCCTGATCCATCAGGCTCTTCTGATGTTCAGTTGACATATCTGAAGTCTTCCACTGGCCTACCTCTCATGATGGTGGTATATTTTGCTGCTGCCAGTGTATGCTGGTCTTCTACCAAATCCTATGACATCTCAGCTGATAGACCCTAGCCTTAAGATTGCTCCCTACGTGTAAAAAAATGTTAACTGGCACACAATTCGAAAGCCACTTTTAGACAGTAATCAAACCCCAAGCTGACTTGCTCCTGAAGAGGCCAAGGGAAGCTTTATTGTTGCTTAACTTTCTCCCTCTTCGCAGCACTCCGTCATTAAGATTTGTCTCTCCAGCAAGCTCTCTCATTCAGGAACTGGCGTCTGCAATGTAGTTAATATCCCAAATCAACTAATAATTATTTTCAGGCTACAACATTCAGGCATAAACACGCCCACTTATAAATCAGTAGATTCCTTCTGGTTAAAAATAAATTGCCTGAAGCAGATGCATTATAATTCCAGACAAGGAATTATAATAGGGACTTTTATTTTATCAGTGAGCAGAAAGAAGGGAGATAAACATGCCTGCTAGTTATAACGATGATAATAATAAACATACATCAGGTTGCTCCAGTATTATTGCAGCATGTCCGGCAACATCACAAAGGCTCACTTCATAAATTTGGTGTGGTTTTAGCTTGGATCTGAATTGTTTGACCTAGTGTGTGAGAAATAGCCAAAGGAGTGTTGAAATTACCAAGAGATTTTTGAGAGAGACTCTTGGGGATTGGAAGCGAGTGATAGATTTGCTACACTGGCCAAAAGGCAAATGTGGATGATGGGAACCTCGCACATCCTTTCAATCAAAGTATTGCTTTATTAGCCAATGAAAAGGGAACATATCTTGCAGGTGAAGGACTCAAAACAGCAGACAGGTGAAAAGAAAGCCAAAAATAAAAATAGGGAGCCCACTGGGTATATGACACAATTCTCCTTTTCGTGGCGACGAGAGATGGCCTTCTCATTTTTAGACGCAGCCCCTTCTCTCTGAAAGGTGACGCGGCAGCTCTCTCTGAGGGAAAACAAAACACTACGTGAAAGAAATGTTAAAGGTCTGACTCAGAACAAGTGAAGCAAGGGAATTTCTCTCTCCTTTCTCTGTCTCGCACTGTGGCTGCATGCTGTCATCTTTCTTGCTGTGTTTGTATGAATTTGCCCGAATTTAATTTGCTTCCTCGAGACTCTCATGCTATTAGTTATAGCTGAGATGTTTCTCTAGGGAGCCACATAATTTCATTTGGTGGCTGGATTTCAAAATTAGATGTAGTTCTCTCTCCATCAGCTTTCTGATGAGTCGCATCAATCAGGTTTCAAATGGACTTAAATGATCTAATTCCACCAGGAGGAGTTAGTTATTGTGAGGTAAAGCTAAAATGACCACAGTATCCTGTGGTTCTTTTTGTTCCCTGAGCTTGGGGAGATAATCAGCATCTTGTGGATGGCAGGCTCCCTAATAATTATTATATTTTGCATCTTCCCATATCCGTCGCTAACCTGGTAATAGAAATAAATGTGGCCACTGCCAAAAATATGGCTCTATTATAGGGTGAAACCACGGCACTTTGGTTTCTTTCCTTCACAGCCTCAAGAAATCTGGACAGGAAGAACAGATCCGCTCCTAAGATTCTTTGGGGACAGCCATTGGGTACCATGTGTTTTGATTCCTGCATCTCAGGGGGTTGGACTAGATCAGGCCCATCCAACTCCCAAGAGACTGTGTTCTACTCCCAGTATGAATAAACTGGCAGTGATCTACCCATTGTCATTGAGGATTGACCACAGTTGTTGAGCTTTTTTGGGGGAGGATTGACCAGAGTTTTGGGGGAGAGATAATATTTGTTGAGCTTTTGTGGGAGAGGATTGCAGTTTACTTAAGCCCGCAATCAGGATCACCAGGGGATCTTCCTATCGATCGTGGTCAACCGGTTGGACATGTCTGGACTAGATGATCCTCTGGATCCCTTCCAACTCTATGATTCTATGACTGTTTAAAGTGGTATAATACAGCTTCAGCATCAAAGAGTAGAGACATCACATTGCCAACAAAGGTCCGTATAGTTAAAGCTATGGTTTTCCCAGTAGTTATGTATGGAAGTGAGAGCTGGACCATAAAGAAGGCTGATCGCCGAAGAATTGATGTTTTTGAATTATGGTGCTGGAGGAGACTCTTGAGAGTCCCATGGACTGCAAGAAGATCAAACCGATCCATTCTTAAGGAAAGCAGCCCGGAGTGCTCACTGGAAGGACAGATCCTGAAGCTGAGGCTCCAATACTTTGGCCACCTCATGAGAAGAGAAGACTCCCTGGAAAAGACCCTGATGCTGGGAAAGATGGAGGGCACAAGGAGAAGGGGACGACAGAGGACGAGATGGTTTGACCAAACTGCGGGAGACAGTGGAAGACAGAAGTGCCTGGCGTGCTCTGGTCCATGGGGTCACGAAGAATCGGACACGACTAAACAACAACAAAATACTGCTTCAAATGTATGGTTATGGATGTGCGGCAAAGGCACTCTGCAGATGCTCAGGAGTGTTCATTTTTGTTACTTCACCCGCTGCAAGGCTAAACGTTGGGATTTCAGACGGGATGATGGGCTGAGCCAGATGAAACCCTGGTTCACATAAGCATGGGGGGAAAGAGAGAATGAGTTAATTAAAATAATATGAAAGCGCCTCTGATAATCCAGTAAGATCATTACACCTTCTTAGCAACTTGTAATTATCTGTGTCCAGTCATTATGGGCATGCCTGCAGCTCCCATCGTATTATTTATATCAAATGCAAATTTAATCTGAAGCCTGTGTAGCCTTTGCAGTTTCTTCTCTGCATCTCAATTGAGGTAGGTCTTCCCCCCTCCCCACCTCCCAGTGCAAGATCTAATCTTTTGTTTTGGGCAGTAGTGGATTCGCTTTAATACATAGGACGTTACAAGTAAGCCCGACTTCACAATTATTTGATATAATTTAGATGCAAATTAGGAACCTCATATTCTGCCAGTCGTAGGCTTTCTTCCTCTTGGTTAGCTTAGCTGCAACTCATTACATTTCATCAGAGTACAGTGTTGCCTCTTTTCAAGGTCACTCCAGTATTGTCTTTTTGATTGAATTCCTGCTTCCCAGTCAATTTATACTGTACATATCTGGGACAGAGTGTGATTGAAATCAGAAGAATTGTGCCTCTTTTTTTAATCATGGAAGGTGGCCACAGATACAGTCAATGAAGCACTCACTTTCTCCTCTTTTCAGCTGCTTGTTTGTACATGGAACCCTTTCCTAGCATTGTTTGTAGACTTCTAGAGGTGGAAGGGACCCTGAACATCATCTAGTCCAAGCCCTTGCAATGCAGGAATAGGCAGCTGTCCCATACAGGGATCAAACCTGCAGCCTTGGTGTTATCAGCACCATGCTTTAACCAGCTGAGCTATAAGGCTGCTTAAACCTTTGAACCTCATTGGGCTCTTAAGTGCTGCGGCTTCATTAGCTAAAATGCCTGTTTGAAGTTGAGTGGTGTCTTAAATTTCTTTCATCTTTCTCAGGATTTCAGGGAGGGAGTCCTAGCTCATTGGTAGAGCATCTAGTGTCCATGCAGAAGGTACCATCTTCAATCCAAAGCAACTCCAGTTGGGCCTGGGATGGACTATCCCTGTCTGAAATCCTGGAGAGCAGCTGGCAATCAACACAGACAGTTCTGAACTAAATAGACTATATAAAGCAGCTTCCTGGTAGAAATGGCTGCTGGTCAAAATTTGCCTTGTTTGCAATGCTTTTTAAATTCTTTTTATTTAATTGCATTTTAAAAAATAAAAAAACAGGTGTTAGCTTTTACCAAAGGCCAACGGCATTTTGAGGAAAGGAAACCCAAATTATTTTATTCTGGGAGTAAGGAGCACTTTGCTTTTGACACCCTCTGCAAAATGCAAATGATAACGAACTACTTTACTGGGACATTGTTGGCCAGAGGAGGCTCAGAAGACAAGACAGCCATCACAGTGCAGCATTTCAAAGGAGATGGCATTTCTACCACACATGCTGGAGAAATCCAGAGGTGCCATTTGAGCGTGTCACATCTCGACAGTCCTCTTTTATTCCTCCTTCAAATTTCTACACAAGTATGCAGTTAAAATTTTGAAGAAGTGAGATCCAACCTTGAGATACTCAATTATTTCTTTCGCAAAGGAAAAAATGTGCCAGAAATTCAAAATACTTGCAGGCTTTGTTGGGGGGGGGGGATGTCTGAAGGAAAGTAGATCTCCTGCCTGTAGGTGATTTTTGCAAAATCCGCATGAAACTTATGCATGTATCTTGTTAAGAGTGCAATCCTTCCCATTTTCTCTTGCAGTTTGGCTGTGACCGTAGCATGACTCTTGTCGACATTTGTGGAGAGAAGGGATTTCAAGCCTTTGTGTGCGATGCTCTCAGAGTACCAGTACGAAGCAGCTCATGTGATGCCTGTATCTCCATTGCTGTCATCCACCATTTTTCAACAGTGGTAAGTTAAAACTCTTCCCTATGATTTGTTGCCATATCCTTTACACAGCAACACTGGATGTCTTATACAGTCGTAACTTGGTTCTTGAACGCCTTGGCACTCGTACATTTTGGCTGCCGGATGCCGAAAACCTGGAAGTGTGTGTTCCGGTTTGCGAATGTTTTTTGGAAACCAAACGTCTGACATGGCTTCTGTGGCTTCTGATTGGGTGCAGGAAGCTCCTGCAGCCAATCGGAAGCCGCGGCGTGGTTTTCGAACATTTTCAGAAGCTGAATGGACTTCTGGAATGGATTACGTTCGAGAACCAAGGTACGCCTGTACTGGGTCCATCTATCCCAGCGCTGTCTCTTCCAAAGGACAGCAGCTTCCCAGGGGTCTTGGCCAAGACCCATCATCCACTTTGGCTTTCAGCCAATATGAGCTGGTTTCCGTTGCACGTTCTTTTCCGATGATGGGTGGGGCTAGGCTATCAGGACACCCATGTTTAACTTCTCAGCCATTAGCTGGCTAAAAGAGCCATCCTATAGCCAGATGAACCAGGGTGGGCAGGGTTAGGATCCATCCAATGGGTCTCTGGCTGAGCTGGGAGGTTTCTGGTGCAGCCAGGCTACATTGGCATAACACCCCATTCTTGGCTCAGCCAGAGGTATCTTCCCCATCCAGGCTTAGCAAGGGCCCAGCTGGCTGAGTTGAGCCTGGTGGATCTTAAGCCATCGTAAGCCCTAAAAAGGATGTGTGGAGGGGGCGACTAAGGCTGGATCTTAAGTAGGGCTGGGCGATACCTGATTTTCAACATCACAATATATCACCAGCTGAACATTGTGATATACTGATATATTACAACGTCTGAAATAAGGATGGAACTATGTAGAGGCATTATCTGGCTTCATGGTTTTTCCCACATTGTGATTTTTGCATAGCGCGCGCACACACACACACATCATAATTTGCGATATATTGCCAGGTCAAAAACTATGAAGCTGATATGGACTTCAAACCGGTTTTGGATGATCTATTGCCCAGCCCTAACCATAGAGCCCAGGGCTTGCTGATCAGAAGGTCGGCAGTTTGAATCCCCATGACGGGGTGAGCTCCCGTTGCTTGGTCCCTGCTCCTGCCAACCTAGCAGTTCGAAAGCACATCAGAGTGCAAGTAGATAAATAGGTGCCGCTCCGGCGGGAAGGTAAACGGCATTTCTGTGCACTACTCTGGTTCGCCAGAAGCGGCTTAGTCATGCTGGCCACATGACCCGGAAGCTGTACGCTGGCTCCCTCGGCCAGTAAAGCGAGATGAGCGCCGCAACCCCAGAGTCGTCCGCGACTGGACCTAATAGTCAGGGGTCCTTTTACCTTTACCTAACCCCTAAGCCTGTTCAAAATGGTCATGAGACCCGGCCACCTAGCATAAATTAAACCAGCAGAAAAGGTGGTGTCACTCAAACCCCGTCTTAAGTTCTTGTTTCCCCTCTTCCAGGCTTAGGCTGGCTCAGTCAGCTGCTTTATTTATGCCAGCTTGCTTTACTCCAGCGTCTTGGGTCTAGGATGGCTCCTATATGCAACAAACACACGTTTCAGCATACAGAAAGCTATGGTGCCCAAGGTTTGGCGTTGGATACCTGAAGGGCTACTTCTGCCCATATGAACCTGTGCACACACTCCAGTTCTTAGGGGAGGAGTCCTGTTCTGTATCCTACCACCATCTGAGATGCCATTGGCAGGTGGGAGGAGCAAACCCTTCTTGCATAGAAGAGCCAGGGCCCAGATTATGGATTGTCTTGTTATGAAACATCCAGATTTAGGCACCAGTTGTTATTCCTTTTTTTCTTACTTAGGCACACCTTACAGCAATGTGCTTACATCTGTGATGTTGGTTGCTCCTTTTTCATTTGAGCAAGCAATCAGAAAAATGGCAAGCATAAGCAGTCTTTTAAGAGCAAAACAACAACGTTTAAATGGAGCTTGATAATTGCTTTGGGTATTACAGAGCAGGAAAAAAATTATTTTACCAAATAAACAGATAAAGAGCAGTACAGGTGTTCCTGATTATATAAACCACTAGAGCACATCAGTTTTCCTTTGCTGCACTCGAGGCCTTGCTCTCACTTGCAGTCCTGCTGCTGTTAACCTTCGGACTGACTTGATCTGCTTTTCCCTTGACCAGGAGAGAAGGTTGGCCGCTCTCTGTGAATTAGTCCGGCTGCTGAGGCCGGGTGGAAGAGCCCTCATTTATGTCTGGGCTATGGAACAGGAATATAAGAACCAGAAGTCTAAATACCTGAAAGAAAAAAGAGCCAGTGGTCGTGCGTCGGAAGAGCTCAGCAGTGACACAGTAGAGGAAACGGGCGACAGTGATTGCCAAAGTTCAGTGGACCCCAACCGGGGCACCGGTCATATCAGGAACAGTTGTTGCGATGCAAACCAGGCTGTTCATGCCAAACTGCCCGTTCATACCAACAGAACATCCTTTGGCTCCCAAGACTTGCTGGTCCCTTGGCACCTGAAAGATGGCATGAAGAAGAAATCCAGGCATGTCCAGTCTCACCAGCCTGTGGGATGCTCTGCAGACTCGCAGGAACTTAGTCCCATATTTCACCGTTATTACCATGTCTTCTCCAAAGGAGAACTGGAAACGCTCTGCAAGAGGCTAGATTGCATAGAGGTGCAAGAGAGTTACTATGACCAAGGGAACTGGTGTGTAGTTCTTGAAAAGCAGTAACTTATCAACAAAAACCTTGCAGGCTGCCAAAGTGGAAAGGGAGTGTATTTGACATAAATATTTGGTTGCAAAAGGGTATCTGGGCGGCATCTGGCTTTTAGCCGTGGCTTTATGTTTATAAAATATTGTTTTTTTACAGTATTGCTGGGATTAGGGACTTGTATCTTGCTCGGGCTTTACCAACCACGTATATTTCATTTCTCTTATTAAATTTGGTATCCTTTCTACACTGAGGTACTCAAGGCAGTTTACCCCCCTTAACAAGCACAGCCCCAGCGGCTGCATGAACACACAGTTGAATCAGGACTTGTCACTAAATGCAGCATCTGTAACTTGAGTCAACCAGCAGAGTAAGACAAGATGCTGAATAACAGAAAATGGGCCTAAAGTGAATTGTGGATTGTCTAGGACAGTAAAGAAAATAAAAATAAAGTAAAATGGTGGTTTTGGAACTGTATAAATAAATGAATGGGTGCTCAAGAAATCAGAGGAGGTTGAGGAGAATGGATTGTGAAGTTTCATGGAAAGAGCATAAGAGCAAATGTTTGTCCTGAATGTAAAAGTTAATTATATAAAGTTAAGTAGCGTTGGCAAGTAGAAAAAAACAAACAGAAGAACCCATTAAAAAAGGCAATATAAGCAGAGACTTATAAACTTTAAACTAATCCAGAATCACAAGAGACCATAATGTTCAGCACAGTTATTGGCTCATTTCCCCAGTTTCCTTATGTACAAATGTTCCCCAACTCTTTACAGTGATTTAATTTTCATCTCTGGTTCTCAGCAATGTTCCCATTACCTTCCACAATCTTTGTAAGCCTGACATTTTATTCTTTAGATGGAATGCAATGGATTGAGGGCTGTGTTAAAAGAGGCAGGGGTCTAAGGTTTCTGTAAGGCACCAATCAGGTCTCGAACCATGATATCCAGCCCCTGCTCTCCAGCTCCTTACCTCTTGCACCACCAGTCCTCCTGAGGCCAGGCAGAATAGGCTGTGTGTGTGTGCGCACCCTCTAAAGGTAAAGGGACCCTTGACCATTAGGTCCAGTCATGACTGACTCTGGGGTTGCGGCGCTCATCTCTCTTTATTGGCTGAGGGAGCTGGCGTACAGCTTCCAGGTCATGTGGCCATCATGACTAAGACACTTCTGGCGAACCAGAGCAGCGCACGGAAACTCCGTTTACCTTCCCGCCGGAGTGGTACCTATTTATCTACTTGCACTTCGTGCTTTTGAACTGCTAGGTTGGCAGGAGCAGGGACCGAGCAACGCGAGCTCACCCCGTCGTGGGGATTCGAACTGCCGACATTCTGATCAGCAAGCCCTAGGCTCTGTGGTTTAACCCACAGCGCCACCCGCATCCCCGTGCGCCCTCTAGGCTGCAGTTTTAGCTCAAATGCTGTCAGCTGATCCTCCCAAGTCCACTTAGACACATCTGTTGCTATAAAGCCTTTTTTGGCCAAGCCACCTTATCAGCCTAAGCATCTTGAGTGTTAAGATGTTGCCGCTTCCTCTTCCTGACAGTTTGCTGAGACTGTGACGAATGCCTGCCATCTACTTCTGGTCCCTTTAGTGCTGTCATCCTTCCTTGAAACTCAGCCTTTTGCATGTCTCTGTCCTTGACTCTGACCCTTCAGTCTTGGCCTACCTGTTCTGGCACCTGACCCCTAGCTGTTCTACAAACACATCTCTTATCTCTGATCCCTTTGCTCCTCATGTCTGCCTGACCTCTACCCCAGCTACTGGCTTTCTAGTCTTCCTTTACATGGAGCTAACTGGACCCCCAGCTGCAGCCCATCTCAAAAGTAGGTCAACACCTAACAGCTTCTTAGACTACTTGGCTCAGCTGAGGTATGTGGGGTGCTCTCGGGGTATCTCTTTGCCATGATTCTCACAGGCTCTTGCCAATTAAAGTGGATGAACAGGTGCTTTATTGCTGACATTAACACGGGAATAAATTGCTGAGGTTTGTAAGTGTAGGTGTAAACACATCTGTGCGCCAAAGTAAGAGAAACTGATGTCTTGGAGATGTCCAGCGCTGGGCAGGAAATATGTGATAGCTTGAGCTACCTTGAGAATCCTCAGCTCGTCTCTTTGACGCTGTCTCATGTTGGGGTGAGGAGAATATTTGTCTCTCTCCTAACCCTGAGAATGTGTGGGTGGATAGGAATTCTCATTGGCTTTAAGACTGCGTGCTTATAGCCCTGAGGGTAAATCAATAACCAATTACTTTCCTTTGCATTTGCTTTCATTATTGCAAATGCATTTGCAAGGCCCAGCGAGATTGCCAGAATGACATAGCAGACAACTCAACCACAACACAATGCAAATGGCAATATAAAGCACACTGGTCAAGCAATACTATAGTCACATTGGAGATACTCAGCTGCTACACCAGTGGAACGGCCTGCCTATCCAATATCCACTCTGGGAGGGGAGGGGAAAAACACACAACTGGAAAATCCTCAAACAGCGGGGGAACTTCCACAGAAACACCACCAAAGTGGTGGTGCCATGTTGGTGGTGACACCTACATGGTGCCCCTCCAAGCAGCCAACGAACTTGTATCAATGGATAACACAATCTCAATACATAATATGGTGTGTCATTTTAGGGGGTGAAAATTAATTTTTGCAAATTTCTTCAGCGAGCGGTCTTAAAAATACGTTTTTTGGATGCTGTGGAAACTTAAATCAGAAGATGTGATTTCACCAGTCGAAGGATCATAATCTATGTGGGTCTTTTTGGCTGCAGGTGCCGAAACAATGGCTTTATAGGCAGGATGAAAGGGGAAGGGAGAGAGGGTGAAACTGGCGGCACCAACCAAGCATTTCAGAAATATATGTCTCCTGGTAGAATTCCTATAATGCTTTCCCCCTAATTATCTCCAGATTATGCTTGCGTGTTTTGTCTCTCTGAGAAAACAGAAATAAATTAGGGCCCTGCTGCCGACATCACGTAGTTTGAATTTCAAATGTAGCCACACAGAATCCTCATTAAGTTTGCCTGTAATGTGGAATTGTGTAGATACACACACACACACACACAAATTTCATATATATTTAAAGAGGTTGTACCCTGCAATCATATTTCTAAACAAATAGTGTCCTACCCTGGAATCAAACCTCAGATTCCTTGCATGTAAAATGTGAGCTGTTCCACTCAGATGCAGCTGTGTGCAAGTCTATATTCCTCTCTGACCTTTTATCGAATGGGACTAATAAAATACCTTTTGGCCTTCTCGGCACCTTGAAAATTTCCAATCTCATGAGCAACCGAAAATTTAAAAAAAAATCAAGGAGGCATACGTGGGGGTGGGGGTTTGTAGGTTTTGAACCATTTATTTACTCCTCATCCAAATCGGATCAATAAAGGAACAGCATCTCCTGCCCCCCTCAAATACCCATATTTGATCTGGAGGGTTGGGAGAACCCCCCAGAACAGTGCACGGGGGAGGGGGGGGGAGAAGAAGGGACACATCCAATCAGTCAAACAAACACAAATGGCCTAGAATTGTGAGGTATTGCCTTATCTCAGGAAATACTGATTTCACCCACGAGGCTGAACAGCCTCAGGACTTTCCATCAGGGGTCAGCTTTATGAGGCATCTGTTAAGGCCCACAGTGCAACCCCACAATCTCCTGGCCCCACTGCTGTTGCTCCTTGCTATTGTCATATTTTAGCAATCAGGCGGAAGTGGGGAATCTCAAGTTTGAGGCCCAAATGCGGCCTCCCAGGTCTTTCCAGGCCAGATGCATCCAATCAACCCTCTTGCCTGCCCTAATTTAATGTTGTGGTTGGTTGTTGTTATTAGCTTTATAAAGCGCCTTGCATCCCAAGATCTCAGGGCAGTTCCCAGGATAAAAATATAAGGAAAAACACAAGTAAACATAGGGCTTTTTTCCAGCTGGAACTTGCCGAAACTCAGTTTTGCCACCTCCCAGGTGGGAGCCATTGCCATTCTAAGAGAACAAAGGAGACCTTCATGGGGAGTTTGAACTGTAGAGTATTAGTTTCTGACTAGGTGAAAATTGTCCTTGAACTTTGATAATGCCACTTGCTTGTCTGCATTGGGGAATAAGAGAGTTGCGTAAGGGTGTGCAGGAGCTAAGCAGCTGTGAAAAGGTAAAATTTACCATCATCACTCTGCCCCTGGCCCTGCCCGTCACTGACATGGGACCCTGGAAGATTGCCCAAAAAGGTAAGATGCCCTAGGGCTGAAAAGTATTTCATACCCTGCAATGTCAGTGGACTTAAGTTGTGTGTGTGTGGGGGGGTGTCTCCCAAGGAAAGTGCAGTTGATAACTAAGGAAGAACGAAGGGGAAGAGATAGACTAGTTAGGCACCTCCAGGAAGAAAGCAATGATAACAGCAATAATGCTGCATTATTTATAATATTTTTTCTGTGGCTTCTCTTTAATTGCATTTTTTTTAGCTTTTTGAACAAACTATGTGTGTGTGTTTTTAACAGACAAGAGATGAAAATAAAAGTAATACATGAAATATGTTCCTTGATTGTTGCACATCATTTAAGGAGTTCAGGCAGAGGATAGTGACTATTGTAATTTATAATATTTACAAAGCTTTGCAATAACAGTTTTTAAAATGCAGACATTGATTTCCATTGGGCAGCTTTCCCCTGATGTGAAGCAAACGATGTGAATTAACCAAACTGTTTAATGTGAATTAACCAAACTGTTTGTTTGATTATATTCAGCTTTTCTTAAGCACTCGAAGAGAACCTGAAGAGTTTGGGAGTGGAGGCTGCGAGCTCTTATTTGCAAACCGTATAAGCTTATTTCACTTGGCTGAAAATGAAACTTCTACACCTACATGCTAAACATGAGTCATATACCAGATTCCTCCAAGTTTTTAGGCCAGCTTCTCCCAACCTGGTGTCCTCCAGAAGTTTTGGACTACAAATCCCAGCAGCCCCAGCTAGCATAGCCAACACTCAGGGGTGATGGGAGTTGGGAGTTCAGTGATGCCTGCACAGCACCTCATTGGAGTAGACTTCTCCAGGCTCTCCGACATTGGCTTAGTTCAGAAGAAACTGGGTCGATGGTCTTAAGTCATGGGTCGCCATTCTTGCTTTTAACAGGGACAAACCTGGCTTTTGATGACCAGGGAAAGGGTACAAGATCATTCATACATTGCTGCCAGGTCTGAGTTATTGGGGTGCCCCTTAAAAAGGTAAAGGGACCCCTGACCATTAGGTTCCAGTCATGGCAGACTCTTGGGTTGCGGCGCTCATCTCGCTTTATTGGCCAAGGGAGCCAGCATACAGCTTCCGGGTCATGTGGCCAGCATGACTAAGCCGCTTCTGGCGAACCAGAGCAGCGCACGGAAACGCCATTTACCTTCCCGCTGGAGTGGTACCTATTTATCTACTTGCACTCTGATGTGCTTTCGAACTGCTAGGTTGGCAGGAGCAGGGACTGAACAACGGGAGCTCACCCCGTCACAGGGATTTGAACCGCCAACCTTCTGATCGGCAAGCCCTAGGCTCTGTGGTTTAACCCACAGCACCACCTGTATCCCGGGGTGCCCCTTAATAAATCAATAAATGAAATAAATACATAGAACATTCCCTCTGAATAGCCTTTCCTTTTTTCCCCCCAGGGAAAGGCCCTGCACTGCCCTCTTAGACTGAGTGGTGTGTATAAATTTATGAGAATAAAAAGTTGCCAATGGAGGAGAATGGGAAAATTCACTACCTGGTGGAGAAAGGGGAAGTGGGGAGGGTGGGTAGACCTTTGTTGAAGGTGAAAGAGAGCTGCACATTATAAGGTGAGGCACTAGCCAGCAGAAGAGCAGGGAGGCCAGGAGAAGGTGCAAAGAGAAAACTGGGTTAATGCAGCCGCTGCAGCCGCTGTGGGTTAATGGCACCAGATAAATGAGCATGACAGTGGGAAGCTGAGACAAATGGCAGCCAATTAAATGGAGTCAGCCCAGTGGAATGGGAACAGAGATGGGAGCAATTAAAATAAATGACCATGGTAATTATTAAATATAGCACAGAAGCACAGCCATCACTCTGCATGGCAGCGGGAAACCGAGAGGCTGCTCAAGTAGGTTAGAAACAGACAGTTGCAAATGTCCGCGGAAGTTCTAGCTAGAGGCTGAAAAGGGACATCGGGGGCTGATTCTGGAAACCCTTGCACACTTTTGTGCAAAACCCGGTGTCACTATGAAAATCAACGATTTAGTATGGCCCTGCCTGGGAAAGATGCAGAATTGCCCAGTAGTTTGTGATGGCAATTGGAACTCTATGGGTAAACTGGGTTTTAGATTATGTACATCTGCATTCTCCAACCATTTAAAAAACCCTCATGCTATCTGATTTTGTGCTTCAAACAGAAGCTTGATATGCAGAAGTCAGCAGGTGCAACTTAAAAACAAAAATGTTAGAGAGAGATAAAGGTAAATGGACTCCTGACTGTTAGGTCCAGTTGTGACTGACTCTGGGTTTGGGCACTCATCTCACTTTATTGGCCGAGGGCGCTGGTTTACAGCTTCCGGGTCATGTGGCCAGCATGACTAAGCGGTACCTATTTATCTACTTGCACTTTGACGTGCTTTCGAACTGCTAGGGACCAAGCTGCTAGGGACCAAGCAAAGGGAGCTCACCCCGTTGAGGGGATTCGAACCGCCGACCTTCTGATCGGCAAGCCCTAGGCTCTGTGGTTTAACCCTCAGCGCCACCCACGTTCCACCAGCTGAGAAGTAGTCAGCCCCATATAACAGCCAGACAAGATAATAGAAGTAAAAAATAAAGCATAAGAACCTAAGAACTACCTGCTGGATCAGGCCAATGGCCCATCTTGTCCGACATCCTGTTCTCACAGTGGCCTATGGAAAACGCTCATGCAGAACCCGAAGACAAGAGCACTCTGCCCTCCTGTGGTTTCCAGCAACTAGTACTCAGGAGCATTGGTGCCTCTGACTGCAGATCCCATTAAAAGGCTCAGGTTGGCATGAACAAGGCCTAAGCACTCAAAAATTTAGATAAAGTACTCTGCCAAGCAAACTCTGAAATATGAAGTAAGAAGGACAACATTTGGATTAGCTGAAATTCAGATAAATGGTGCAGCTTGTTTATGAATTCTGGGATGACCTTTCTAACGTAACGAAAGCAAAATGATAGTGATGGTTCATTACGACAGTATTGCTTGCAAAGTTCATTGTCACACATGCAGCGAAATGAGGTGGTGGAGAGACATTTCTGGCTGCAGGGGGGAAACCACACATGTACGGTAATTCTTCTGTATAAGCTAAAGCTTCCTTCCACAAGAGAGCTGGCACACCCTGCTGTGCTCACTTTCTTTCTTGTCTCCTTCTCCTCCTCCTCTTCTTTTAATATTATTAACAAAGAGGAGCATTCAGAAAGACAGTCCTAACCACCTGCAGTCTACAGTGGTAAAGTCTTCTTCACAGCCAGGCAGGATTGGTGGGGAGGATCTGTAGAACATCAAGACCCTTATTGGTGGTAGGTTCCAGAAGTATCCAGCCAGCTTCTGTGAGGAGGGGAGGGCTATATATTGTCAAACGCACCTCCTGGAAATCTTCCGAAACTGAGAAAGTTGCAGAAAGGAGCAGCCAAAATGAACAGAACATTTGTGCAACATTTGTGACATTTTAGTTTCGAAGAAAGGCAAGGTGGGGAAGGGAAAGGACACGCAATAGAAGGGTGTAAAGCAATGCATGGTTTGGAGAAAATGAGCAGAAATACGTTTTGCTCCCTCTTACGTAATACTAGAACCTGGGACCATCCAGTGAAGCTAGATATTGGAACATTCAGGACAAAGACAAAGACATCTTCACTGCTGGAAACCCCAGGAGGCGAAAGTGTACTGTTGGGTTCAGATCCTGCTTGAGAGCTTCTCACAGGCATCTGGTTGGCCAATTTTAGAACAGGATGTTGGACTAGATGGACCATTGACCAGCAGGATGCTCTTATGCTGCAATCACCTATAAAGTGGGCATTTATCCCCAGTTTTAGGCCAGGTCTATCTTTTCCCTTGCTGGTGTTCTTGCTTGAATAGCAGTCAGTGGTACAGTGGTACAGTATTGGTTTTGAATGTGTTCTATTGCAAGTTGCTGTGAGATTACTTTTTTGTAAAAGAAAAATTTATATGTAGAATCAATCAATCAATCAACAAACCTTGCAGGGTTGCCCTGGAACCTCTCACCGCTAGGGGAACTGAGGTGAGCAGGTATTGTTGTTAACTGGTGTTGCAAGTCAATCACATTATATGGGGTAGGGGGGTATTGGGTTGTTTTTGTTTTTATTATGTATTTTGTGGTTTTATATCTTGATTTTATTCTGTGAACTGCCCTGAGACCCCCGGGTATAGGGCGGTATGTAAATTCAATTAATAGTAATAATAATAATAATTCATTATTTTCCTTGCCACTTTGTTTGTAGGCCAGTGCTATGTTTCACAACATGCTGTGGGAAAGGACAGGTCGTCCATCACTGTGTTAATTTGATGAGCATACTGATTCACTTATCTGGAATTATCCCATTAGCAAGAGCCTTATGTCATTAACAAGAGCCATAATTTCATTCTGTTGCACAGATAATCAAATTGCACTGTTAATTAATATACAGCTTCTAGGCCTAGTTCTGCATATACAGCTTCTCATTTATTGCACTGTATCTTTTTTTAAAAAAAGAAAAAACTTTAAATATATTATCATAGCCAAATCCAAGCAAGGACCCACCCCCCAATTGCTGACTTTCACAGGGGTGGGGGGAAGAGCTTCTTGCAAGATCTCAGGTTGACTTAGGTGGCCTCCAAGGTGGAACTCCATCTGTCATAGCTGACAGTAGAAGCCAGATCCATAGTTTCATGGTGTAAGACCCTGACCACTATTGGTCAGAGGAGAGCTCCAAAGACTCCCCAGGTGGACTTGATTGGATCCCTTAAACTCCCCAGTAGGGAGGCTCCAAAATGATGACCCCAATAGAGGCTTCAATGGAGGTAAAAGCCTAGCAGTCTGAAAGATCTTCCCTGGCTCCCAATAATGTAGCTCTGTCCTTGGACCCAGAACCACCTTCTACAGCAGAATGGCTTCCTCCTTTACCTTGTCATGTTCAAGCTGCAGGAGGCACTTCATCACCGTCAGAGTACTCACCTATTGTGCTGGTCGCGTGGGTTAACCGTGAGGCAAGGTCCGAGTCCAGTCCAAGGTCGAGGGTGTGGTATGGAGGCTATCCATCAAAGCTGAAGCTGGGTCCAAGGCAGGGAGTCGAGTGAGGTCAGGAGCACTGGCAGAAAAGCAGGACAAGGTGCAGGCAGGAACTGGCTACCAACAATGTTGCTCCTGCAACCTGGGACTGGGGCTGGCTTTTATCTGCCCCGAGGCATAGGGTGGCCCTGGCCCACAGGTGACTCGCCTCTCCTGGCCTGGAGGCGAGCACTCCGCCTCTCTGCCCTGAGCCTCTGCAGCTCAGGAGAGGCTGGAGGGTTACTGGACCTAGAGGCAACCTCAGCTTCCCCTGACGGGGCTGAGAATGGAGCACCTGCAGGCAATGGGTCCTCCATCACCTCAGGAGCCAGAGCAGACTCAGCTGGTGCCTGCACCTGATGATCCAGCACAGGTGAGGACCCTTCAGGCTCAAGCCCCAGCCCTGGCTCAGCTGGTTCTGGAGGCAGGGAATCCTGTGCAGGCTGGGATTCCTCAGGTTCAGCCTCCGAGTCCGAATCCCAGGCCATCATACCTGGGATTTCTCTAGGGAAATAGTGCTTGGAACCCATGTAGCTGAAAGATTGCCTGCTTCCTTATATGCCTGCCCAGGCTTTGAGGTCATTGGGGGATGCCATTCCCACAGTTCTGCAGTTCTCTGAGATGTAGCATGTAGTGACTAGCCAGAGGGCATTCTCAACAGTGGCCCCTCAACTCCTATCTCAGCTGTGACCAGCACCAACACTAATAGGGATCTGATGCCAGGTTAAAAAACATGGCTGTTCACCCAAGTATTTAGCCTAAGGGGTGTCACTCACATGGCTTATATTGTTAGCACATTGTTTGATTTTATATGAAGTTGCATTACATTAAATTTTGTTTTGTTTTATTTTTTATGTTGTTTCTTGCTCTGGGATTGTGTGAACAATAAGAGCGGGTTATAATTTACATCAATCAATGTCTGCAGGACTTCATGAAGTTGGTCAGCTCCTGACTCGTGCTGGAGCAACATTCCTAGTTAACATCTGAAGAATCTACATTCAGCCTAATTCAGAACCTTATTCTGCAAGGGAGCTTTCCATGGTCCTGAAGGTCCTGACACTCAGCTGTCTGACTGCACCTTGACTTGGTTTGCATGAATACCATTCCTGGTAGTTCTAGCCTTTACAGGAGACACATTTTACACTCCATGAATTAAAATGTTAGATGATCCTACTTAAATTGGTCCCTGTGCATACAGCAGGGATGACTACATGGGCCAGAACCTTATCAGAATTGGCCTTGTGGACCAAATTTGAGAGGTGGGCAGGGCTGCTCACCTGTCAATCACCTGGCAGCTCAATGACACCAGCTGATATGATGCTTTGAAGTCCCCAAGTCCTGCACACCAGCTGTCACTAGCCCATTGTAGTAATGCCATCTGATTGATAGGCGAGTATGGTTTGCAAAAAAAAAAAAAAAAATAGTGATTAGAACACTATGAACCCATACCCAGGGTGCATCCTCTGCTGGTATAATTAATGTGTAATGCATCATATTAAGGCATTATATTTAATGCGGCATGTGTAGGAACTAGGACATGACACCCATTTAACAGGTAACCCTACACAGGTAAGTTTCTTTTTAGATAGGCTGCTGATCCCAATAAACAAAGGAAGATGGGGTACCCATGTATAGGGTTGCCTTTCAACAAGAGATACAGAAATTAATAGCAATTCCTCATATTCTTGTATCCTCACATAGAAAACTACAAGAACTGAAGTTGGAACTGCATTGCTGAATCTAACACACATCTGTTCAAAAGTAAGCTCCCTTAAGTTCAATGGGAGTTACTCCCAGGTAAGTGGATCCTTAAGGGATGATTAGAGAAAAACAAAAACCAATTAAATAAGAGGAAATTCTGCTTGCTGGGTAAATGTTCTAGGGTATATTTTTTTCTGGTGTGAACTTTGTAGATTTCTTTATGGCTAAATATCTATCCTAGCACAGAGATTATGTTAAAAACCTGATACAGGGCTGTTAGCGTTATTCCCTAACAATGACTATCTGAAACCATCTGGTGTGTGAAATTTTAATCCATCTGTTTAAATGTTACAGTGGAGGCATTTACGTATCAGGTCCTGCCCTCTGGATTGTGAAGATGTTGGCCTCGCACTCTTGTGTGCATAGCAGCGCCTGAGACTCACACACATTTCTCACAATCGGTGACGCATAAAATGAAACTGTGTGTATTTCAAAAATGTTTTTGCTGCTGAAGGCTTTAAACAATTCAGCCACTTCAATCTATGGTCTCTCCCGCAATAGTGCGTTTCCCTGCAGCTGACCATAAACAGCCTAACAATTACAAAGTTGAAGGACCTGAACTTGCTTTTCTTAAAGCTCCTGGCACAATAGTGTCTGGATGTCAACATGTGAGGTTCCTTGCTCTGGACCCAAAGAGGATTTGTGTGTCTACATTTTGCACAGAAAGGAAAAATTTCACCAGGTGTAGCTTTTGCAATGACAGGATAAGCCATATTAGGCAGGTTTCTCCCCCTTTGATTCAACTCTTACTGGTACAGAAGGTCTGTCTAGTTGGGACCATAATGGGGCACTAATATGTATGTACACAGATCCATTTTTTCCTGTAGACTCTTCTGCACTTTTGTCCACCCACGTTAACATTCAATTTTATATCCATCTTGATGTTTCGTGTCTATGCTAGGGGACAGGGCTTGATGGGATGTATTCACATGGTATAATCTTGTCCTGTCCCATCAATTATCACTTCCCCACCTTCCAATTCATTTTCTGCGCACCTTCATTCATTCATTTAAAAATGAGTATCCAGCAGTTCCAGAAACCCAAACTCCATTGTGGGGATGTAGGCAGGTATCTGCTTACCTGTGCATCCACACCTTAATTTTTTTTTAAAAAAATGTTTTGCCACTGGAATTGTGTAATAACAAACTTCTACCAAAGCAAATGCCTCAATCGTGCTTCACTTGCTTCAAAGTGGACAAAATGGAGGGTTAGGTATTTATAGGGAGGCAGGAAAGAAAGAAAGAAAGAAAAAAAGAAAGATAGAAAGTAAGAAAGGAAGGGAGCAATGATTGCAAGGATAATGGGTTGTATTCAACATAGCATTAAGCAGATTTTTCTATCGGTGCAAGGATTTTCCTTGTGCAATGGAATGATCTCCCTCTTTCCTCCCCTGTATACACTTCCTAAACCTATTCTGGGTTTGCCCACGCCTCCCAGCCACAAAAGGAAATTTTGTGGCTGGGTTGAGGGTATGCACAAGAGGAAAGGGAAGGGGGGGAACCCATTTGCACTAGCGCCAGTCCTTTCACTAGGACAACAATTTAGTTGAATATCACCCAATGGTAATAAAAAAGTGTGCACCACTTCACCTCCTCCTCCTCCTGCTTTGTACATCTTCAACACATGCACTAACACAGAAAAAAATGGGAGAGGGCCAGCCACCAGTTTTGTTCATTTTTTGGGGCTTGCTAGCACAGATTCCCCACTCATAGGAACATAGGGAGCTGCCTTATGCAAGTTAGATCATTGGGCCACCCAGCTAAGTATTGTCTACACTGACTGAGAGCGGCTCTCTAGGGTTTCAGGCAGGGATTTCTCCCTGCCCTACCTGGAGATGCTGAGAACTGAGCCTGGTGCTTTCTGCATGCAATGCTGTTGCTTTACCATGGAACTAGAGCTCACGTGTCCAGCAATGTGCAAAGCAGGGGAGCTGGGTGGTTTTTGGTTGTTCGTATGATTTCTCAGTAAAGGTAAAGGGACCCCTGACCATTAGGTCCAGTTGTGGCCTGGGGTTGCGGCGCTCATCTCACTTTATTGGCCGAGGGAGCTGGTGTACAGCTTCCGGGTCATGTGGCCAGCATTACTAAGCCGCTTCTGGCAAACCAGAGCAGCGCCCGGAAACACAGTTTACCTTCTCGCTGGAACAGTACCTATTTATCTACATGCTTCTGTGAACTGCTAGGTTGGCAGGAGTAGGAACCGAGCAACAGGAGCTCACTCCATCGCAGGGATTCAAACCACCAACCTTCTGATCGGCAAGCCCTAGGCTCAGTAGTTTAACCCACAGCGCCACCCCCGTCCCATGATTTCTCAATAGACTAACTCTATTTTTTATTTTTATTTTGGTCAAGACATAAAATAGCCCCAGTTGAATCCAAGGGGTCATTTTCAAAAGCAAAGAGACTGATCTGAGAAACAGAGCATTCTCAGAAACAAACAGAATTAGATGGAGCCCATTTTTGGTCTCCAGAGCTGCCATTTCCCATAACACCCTGTCCTACCACTTTCTGTCTCATGGGTTATGGCGTTTTTGCTCTCTGAATACTGAATTACGTCTGGAGTTCAGATTGAGAGCTCATACAGCAATATCCAGGCTTTACCCATTAAATTTCAGGTTTCGTCGTCATTGTCTCAAACAAAGCACGAGCTCCCCGAGCAAAAAGAGGGAGAAGCATTTCCCTCCTGCCTTTGACACCCTGGTGAAACCTTCCTTTTTGCAGGAGCTGCTCCCCACAATGCCCCCGCTCGCAGACACTGAATAATATTTCTTCCTCCTGGCCTTTTATTTTTTTAAAAAAGAGAATGATTGCCTTTTCTGTGAATAACGTTGCGCATGGCACTGAAGGAGGCATGTGCAATCACTCATTGTGGAAATCGCCAGTGGTTCATGCTGAGAGCACATAAAACTCTCAGCTAAATGGGAAATGGTGACTCACACTGCAAAGGTTAATGCCTCCCTGTTGGAGTTCAGTTATGGGGAGCAATGTCACCGGAGACCATTGTCTTTTATTAACATGGCTGTTCCTCCCAGTAGGAAGGATTATAGAGCAAAGGTGAGCAAAACGTCACCCTCTTGTAAACATGAATCTATACTTAGGCAAGATTTTTAAAGCAGGCAGTTGAAATAATGCCCTCTCCCTCCCCTTTATCTTTTTTTATTATTAAAAATGCTTTTCCTATGGTTATTAGAGAGCCTGAGGGAAGACTTGCAGGACATTTTTCCCCTTCAAAAATGACATAAGTAGGATTAACCATCTCACACCTTGACAATGCCCTTTATATTATTTTAGAAATGCAATAGGTGGGATAAATATTTGAGTGAGAGCAATCCTATTACAAGCCTGGGCCAGCTCCTCTTAAACCTTCATCATGTTGCTGATTATTGAAGCAACTACAGTATTTGTAATTACAAGAGGGCACTGCAACAAAATATGCTTCTGTTTTGGGCTCCTATCAGCCAGCTCTGCAACCTTCCATGTTTTTTTCTTTTCTATTCCCTGCCTCCATTTTTTTTGTCTTCCACTCCAACAGTTAGCTGGCATTCCATGACACTGAGCATGCTCAATCCTCATTGAGCTATTTGGGGGGGGGGCTACCCCTTCCCTTTAGGATTTCCTCCATGTTGGAAATAAAAGCATTATCCTGGAAAAAAACTGACAAGTGGGGTGCTACAGGGTTCTGTCCTGGGCCCACTGTTGTTCAAGATCTTTATAAATGACTTGGATGAAGGAATTGAGGGGATGGTCATCAAATTTGCAGATGACACTGTCTGGAAAAGCCTGGAAAAGAAGAGACTGGGGGAGATATGATAGCCATCTTCAACTATCTGAAGGGCTGTCACAAGGAAGATGGAACAAGCTTGTTTTCTCCTGCTCTGGAGGGTAGGACTCAAACAAATGTCTTAAAGTTACAAGAAAGGAGATTCCGACTAAACATGAGGAAGAACTTTCTAGTAATAAGAGCTGTTTGACTCTGGACTGGTCTCCCTCGGGAGGTTGTGGACTTTCCTTCATTGGACGTTTTTAAGCAGAGGTTGAGCAGCCATCTGTCATGTATGATCTATTTGAGATTCCTAGCACTGCAAGATGTTGGACTAGATGACTCTTGAGGTCCCTTCCAACTCTACAATTCATTGATTCCATGATCAATGCTTGCAATAAGTTACCTGAATCAGTGGAGGGTGACAGAAAGAAAACCTGGCCAGCTCAGAACCACACCTCTAAGGAACAACTTGGACTTGAAAGTAAAGTTTGTGTGGCTGCGATGGAATGGTATATAATTAGCCCTGTTACATTATCTGGACCTCAGATGCCTAATCCAACTTCTGTGCCCACCCCCTTGTGATTATGTGTCTAAGAGGAAATCATTTTTAAAATATGCAGTGGGAAGCAACTTCAACGTGTAATGTTACGTGTCTAAGGGTGTTTGAAGAGAAGACAAGCATCACAAGAAAATGTCAAGGGGGAAATCTAGCTTAAATATCTTGAAAGTTAACCTTTAAGGACACACACTGTAGAAACTGCTACCCTTTCAGGGGTTACTCAAGGGCACACAGCACCAACACCTCTTTTATTGTTGTTAAAAAGTTTGGCACTTACTGCAACAACTTCATGGTGAGTACCGGCACCTATTTTTCTAGAAAAACTTTCAAAATATTTAAGCTAGATTCCACCCCCCCCCCCCGCTGACATTTTCTTGTGATGCTTGTCTTCTCTTCGAACATCCTTATGTTAATAACAGCCCTGCAAGTTAGGTGAAGGAGTAACAGGTCCAATATCCCCTAGTGAGCTTCATGGTTGAAGTGGGGTTTTGAATCTACATCGCTTCAGTCTTGGTCCAACATTAGGTGGGATGTTTTCAATGCATTTCACTTCTCCTTGGCCTCAACGTATTTATGTGAGGGTTTTTTTGGTTTGGTTGCAAGTCGCTTTGGGTTTTGCCTTGCGCAAGAAAAAAAAGCGACTAACAAATGTAACAAATAGTAATGAATAAATAATGCCGCTGAGATGATCTCCCTCTCTTTCTTTATAAAGAGAAAGGAAAACAGTAACTCCCTAATGAAGCCTTGGGCTGTTTCCTTCATTTGACCAAGGCTGGTGGCGCCTCTGCATCCAGCTGCAGGACGTCACCAGTTCGAACGCTGCCCTTGAGGCAAAAAGGGGCTCCATGGCAACGCCTAGGAACACTGAGCACGCGCGAGGAGGCGGAGGCGGAGACCATTGACGTAACCTTTCGCTCCTCCCTCCGTCCCTCGCTTTTTTTTACGTCGCTTCTTTACATGGTTGCGCACGCGTACTAGCGCGGGGGCGGGGCCCGGTTTGCTTTACGGCGGCGCTCGGCGCTTTCCCTTAACAAGCATGGCGTCCGGGTTTGAAAGCGAGAGGACTCTGTCGGCGCGCAAGGAAGAGAGGCGCCGCCACCGCGAGGCGCTGCTACAGCAGGTGACGGACCGGCTCGGCTTGTCAGCCCGTTGCTGGGCCCCGTTCTCACCCCACTTCTGAAGGAACCCCCTTCCTCCTCCTCTCTTTCTCTCTTCCCTCCGCCCCCATTCAAGCGTCGACGGGACGTTTTTCACCCCTTTTTTGTCCTTATTGTGTAAATAACATGAGGTTCTCGCTCCCCTCACCCCCCTTCAGCCCTTGTTTTGAATCCTCCCCCCCCCCGGTAATAGGGCCATTTCCCTGTTTCGGAACAGCAACGGCAAGACATGTTTAAATTACTCTGAAATTACAGGAAGTATCCCCGAGAACTCTGGGAAATGTAGTTCTCGGAGTGGGGCTAAGGACTCCTTTGTGGTAGTTCTGAGTACCCTTCCCAAACCGCAGGAGTCTTTGGGTGAGGAGGTGGGAGAAGAGCAATGGCAGTTAAAACTGGTGCGGGTTTGTTTTTTGTGGGCTGCCCTCTTATATTTAGGACATCTTCATGAGGATGTTTGTCTCCATCTATGAATCCTTAGGTCTTACATTTTTTAAAGTTGAATTCAGGAAGCACCCTTCATCCAAAGATCACAGGGCCAGGTTATATGTTTATCGCCTGCGCATTTATCGGCTGAACTTCTGTGGTTTCTGTGTGTGCATTTCCACGTAAGGTTCAACCGGTCCTAAGTGTTGCTTTGTACACCACATAGCTTTCCTACACAAAAGTTACTTGTGTGAAAGAAATTGTTTGTAAATGCCCCTCCCCTTCATAATTTCGTCCAATGTGGTGAATGCGTGCGCACCAAATACATGAATTATGTGTTAAGGATTGTTAGGAAAGGGATTAAAAACAAAGCCACCGATGTCATAATGCCACCATGCACGTCTATGTTGTGACTGAACTTGAAGTGCTGTGTACAGTACTACTTTCCACACCTCAGAATGGATGCTGGAGGGCTGGGAAATGTTCAGAAAAGCACAAGCAATATAAGGATAGCTTTGGTTGATTGTCGGTTGGTTCTGTGGGATTTATCCTTTGTGGGGGGGATATTCAGTAGAGATTGATCTTGTCATACATTCTGTTTCACATCTATATGAAGCTGTTGGGAGCTGTCATCAGCGAATCTGGGGATGTTGACATCCAACTTTATTTATATTTATTACTTGCTTTACTCATAAAAGTGACTCAAAGTGACTTACAGCATAGTATTACTTCTAGAACTATTTAAAAGAAGCAAACTAATGAAAAAGCTTTTAAAAAATCTATTCCAATAAAAGAGAGGTCTTATGGAACCTGCCCCATTAAAAGAGGTCACAAGTTCCTGAAACCCTTCAAATAAGGGTGAAAAGCCCAGGTAAAAAGAAAAGGTTTGCCAGTTGCCTAAAAATTAATCAAGATGGTGCTAGGTGAGCCTCCCTGGGTGGAGCATTCCCCATAAGTGGGGAGCTGCTACTGAAAATGCCCATTCTTGTGTTGCCAGCTTCTGACCTCTCATTGATGCGGCACATGGTGAGGGGCCTCAGATGACAGTTGCAGATGATCTCTCTGGGGCACAAGCCTGGGCTGCCCAGAGGACAAGTCCCCACCCTTTCAGCCTTGGTGATGTGCTTCAAAGGAAAGCAGAGCAATACATTTGGCTCTAGCTTGACTGCAGGAATTGTTGGAAGGAGGCATACTAGGCACCATCCAACCATCTTAGGGACTCCACTTTGGAACTGTGTAGGGTTTACTCCTTAGCATTTTCTTCTGAAGATGTCCTGAAAGGCAGCAGCTACAGATTTTTCCTCAGGGTTTGCTCCCGAAGCCTTTCTCATGAATCGAGTATAGCCGCAAAGCAGTGGTGTGTATAGGATTACAGTGGTAGAAAAGGCACTCCCAAGTTGAGTTCTCCTTCTCTTCCACAATATGCTGGATTATTTACTCCATGTTGTGATAGCTCATGTTTTCCCCATTCCTGCTAGTGGCAGCCCATGGTGTGAAGGGAAACAGAATATCATGATTTGGGATAAGTGATGCTACATGTTAGTGGGAAAACACTATGCAAGGATGTTGTCTTCAGAAAAGTTGTGCTCTTAAAAGCAATAGTTTCCTTGGTTTGTTTTTTCTTGTTTAAATGATGGCAGTATGCAAAACCCATGATCCAAGCAGCTTTGAACAAATGGCCTTCATACCTGATAAATGCAAGGTGACATGGGGCTGAATACTAAGAAAGATTGCTAGGGATGTTGCAACATGGCAGTTTAAAAAATCCTTTAGTGCAGATTGCCTTTCTGTGTTGGGGAAAGGCTATTTGGAACAGAGTTTCTACCCTGGAGAAGTTCAGAATGTGTGAAAGAGAAAGTGACAATGCTTGGTTGTGTTTAGCTCATTGGTTTGGATTGGGGCATCAAAATAGAGACTGGTTTAGTAGAATTGCAGTTACCAGAGTATTTTTTGAAAACAGTTGTGATGCCTGAGGGGATGTCATCATGGGTGCATCAGCTGGTGCTGTCAGACACTTTCAGCACCTGTACTAGTCTTTCTGAAGGTATCTGATTACTGTGGAAACAAATGCAATGACCAGGTTTCATTTTGAATTGACGTTTCATACAAAAATAAAAAATAGCTGTGTAGGATCTGCTTTAGCCTGTTAGTTAGGAAATCGTGAGATTAATCTAGTACTTGTGTGTAGTTTCTTGGAGGTAATCTCCATAGAGCTCAGTCAACCTGACTCTCATGTATTGTGCATAATACTGTAGAATTCAACAAATAATTAAATGATTAGTAGTAAAGATAAAAGTAACAAAATAGACTTAAAGCACCTGGGGTTTATGTTATGTACTAAAGTTCTCACCCAGGGCCAGCAGGGGGATACTGTAGATAGTTATGTAAATGAAGGATCAAAAGTAACGTTCAGTGATTGGATAGTTTTAGAAAGTTGCTACAGTAACGTACTGGAGCTCTATATAAGCAGGCTGACTGAGCCCTTCAGTTCAGTTCTGTTCTGGCCTCTGAATAAACAAGAGCTGTTGAAGAATCGCTGTGTTGTCTGATAGGTTCACCCACAACAGTTTATTTCTTAGAAATGAATTCCAATCATCCAGTAATTAAAAGCTTCCTGTTTGACAGTCCAAGTCACTATGTTTTCTCCTTCTGCCAATCCTTTGTAGATTTGCTTATGAATTCAATATGTGATCCGTGTTTGAGAAGATGTGGTGTATTTGCACTTAATTTTTATTTATATTGTAATTGAACTATGGTGTGAGCAGGCAATAGCTTAGATCTCAAGATCTATTAGTTACTTGTGGCTGTGAGGGATTTAGCTTCTGTTTTGGCTTAAGCATTTCCCCCCACCTGCCATGGCCTTACAGGATATACCATTTTTAAAAGCGAGAGGAGTTTTAAAAGCAGTTTGTTTGATATGGTGTGGCATCACAATAACCCTTTTAATCATTGTTTTTAAATGCTACTGGTCTTCTCGGAGCCCTTTGTATCTCAGCCAGTGTTGCAGCAGATAGAAATTGTAGTGTATTTTACTGTTCCTTCAAGTGCATTAGAAATTCTTTTTCTATCCTGCTTGTGAAAAATGTGAGGTTTAGCAGTGCTTCTGAGAACGTTGAAGAGGGCCTCCTGGAAACTATGTCAACTCTCTCAGGAATATGGCTATAATTTTATGAAAAATGCCTCTCACTCCATAGAGATATTGGAGCTTTTGTGCAGGATTTAATAGACCATAATATTCCTCTGCCAAATGGTGGTAAAATGGTGGTTTTCACTGAAATTTCATAGAGAAGGGGTTTTGAAAGCATTTTTAAAAGTGTCCTTTTGTCTCCATCTTTGTTACATTCGTTCTGTTTACGCAAGAACTTTCTAGAGTGGCTTCTATATTCATTTGCTAAGGTGAACATACCCAAATAGCTAACATTTTGTCCTCCAAATAATGGAATATAATGGTGTTCAGTTTTCTGGGGTTTTTTTGCTTTTAAAATGTACTAGTTTTTCCACCTGCCTGCACAGTGGGGTTTCTAGAGTCTCTTCTTCCAGCAAGAGAGGAGGACAGTGATTTATGGGCTTTGCCACTGCCTGCAAGGCAGGGAGGGGGAAAAAGAATGGTCAGAGCCATTAGATATGGAGATGAGCACACAGGACATGTCGGAGGAAGAGGCTGTTCAGGTGAGTGACAGGCTAGTCAAATCCCCACCATCCCTCACCTCTCTGTCTCCTAAAGCCAAGAGGGGCCTGAAGAGGGAAGAGCAGCGAGGGCTTCCATTTAGGAGAAGTCTCAGGTTGCTTGCATGCATTCTGATGGATAAGAGTGCAGAAGTTGGAGGGGAGTGTGGTGTGGTCCCATTGTTGCCGCAACTGCTCTGCAGTTACCACTCACTATACCGAGGAGACATCTAATCCCCAACCCACCAATTATTACAAAGCAAACTTTTGGTGTACAAAATCGCATAGGGTGGAATACAACATTGCACTCTTCTCATTGTTTTATCTGCGCAAGCACTGTAGCTTGCCAGATGGAATGAGTCCTCTCTCTCTCTCTCGAGAGAGAGAGCCAGTGTGGTGTAGTGGTTAAGAGCGGTAGTCTCGTAATCTGCGGAAC
The DNA here is from genome assembly GCF_964234715.1 of Podarcis melisellensis. NCBI lineage: Eukaryota > Metazoa > Chordata > Lepidosauria > Squamata > Lacertidae > Podarcis > Podarcis melisellensis. The sequence goes on from NC_138531.1 coordinate 83,131,971, forward strand.
CGGGTTTGCGTCTCCGCTCCTCCACATGCAGCTGCTGGGTGACCTTGGGCCAGTCACACTTCTTTGAAGTCTCTCAGCCCCACTCACCTCACAGAGTTTGTTGTGGGGGAGGAAGGGAAAGGAGAATGTTAGCCGCTTTGAGACTCCTTCGGGTAGTGATAAAGCAGGATAGCAAATCCAAACTCCTCCTCCTCTTCTTCTTCTTTTCTCCCTGCTTACGTGCTATTCTAGGGTTTCTCCAAGCCCCCACAAGCCAATTTTGGGGTGTGAGGGGAGGAAAGCCCCATTGCGCAAGTGGAAGTCCTTGCACAGAGCTTCCAATGATGTGGCTGGTTAGGTGAATCCCGCTCATGGCAGCAATTAAGCATATTTTACAGCCAGCCTATTTATTCCTCTCCACCTAGGGCAATCTAGTATCAAACAAGTGTTAGCAATTTCACTCCTCCGATGTTGCAGATGAGATTGTTGTAAATCACATGCCTGTCTGGGACAAGTGTGGGGAACAGAAGACAGTCTTATTTCTTCCTCTGTAATGTACTTTCACTTTTATTTGTTCTGTTTGTTCTCTCGGAGCTGGAGAGAACGGACACCATTATGCTTTTGTCTGTACATAATGTGTAAATAAATAGTAAATTAGCTCTACGATGTCTCACTCTTCTTGCTGAGGAGGTGCCAGAAGCTTAGTGTGCATATATCATTCTGATGTATGTCGCTAGAAGCGAACTGGAAGAGAAGGGAGAGGCCATTTCCAGAGCTGCGCGTACCGGAGGACCACTCTCTTTCCATCTCTCACCCAGATAGGACTGCACAGAAAGCCCACAATTTACACACATTTAACTTGTGTACATTCAGATTTACGTGCATGGTAAAAGATAAAATTTAAAAGGGGGTGGAAAATGGGATGTTCTGAGGAAAATGGCTTTGGCAGTCCCACCCATCATTGAACCCAGTGTGTTTTGACTATACATGATTTTTACTTTAGGCACAATCCTTGGAATGTAACCCCTGTGTAAATTGCTGGCTTCCTTGATCTATACCTGTTCAGTTTCTCATGGAGTGGCATTCAGCATTATTGAAACACATTTTTTTAAAAGCTAGTAGTTGATCTTTTATCAGCATAAGTGACTGGATAGGTACTGAAATATACACTTTCGTAGCCAAAGCACGAAATATGGTTAGTTTATGCCAAAGGATATATAGATCATGGTTCTTGCGATGTGAGGTTGTATTGTCATGAACTTTGAAGATTATGTTGTGAAAATAGTCAGGAGCTGGAATTCATTGACACATTCCAAACATGACCTTCTGTTATCTTGGTATGTCCTCTCAGAAAGTGTTTAAGAATCTCTAGAGGCCATTCCACTTATGCAACAGCAAACCTAGCTACTAGAAGTTCCTGTTGATACATTTGTGCATTTGTGTGCGCACATCTGTTAGGTGCATTTAAAGCTTTAGACTTCCTATTGTGCCTGGAACAATAGAAGTTAAATGCAGCCAGGCTCATGACATGAGGCAAAATTACTGGAAGGTATAAATTAATCTGTAAGGGCAAAAGGAAAATTGGCAGGTATTTCTGCGGTATTGGACAGCACTAATGAGCTCTGGCTTAGAATGAAAAGCTTGCACCGGGTGAGAGTTGAAAAATGTGAAGTAATTAGGCTTGGCTTTTGTACCACAGGAAAGAAACCAGCAACTAGCAGGGGGATTTAATTATAAAATACAGAAGGGAAGAAAGAGATTGATGTCAGTAAGCTATGTGTGATTGTATTAGGCTAATGGAACAAGAGGTCACTGCCTGATTTTTTGTTTCTGCTTTAGTCTGGACGAAAAAAGTTTTCAAGGGTCTAGTTTAAATGAAAGTGTAACAGACCTGGATGTGGGTATGATGGAATACTGTAATTTAGGAATGAAACATGTGTAATGCATCCATAAAAGGTAAAGGGACCCCTGACCATTAGGTCCATTCGCGACCGACTCTGTGGTTGCGGCGCTCATCTCGCTTTACTGGCCGGTCATGTGGCCAGCAGGACTAAGCCACTTCTGGCGAACCAGAGCAGCGCACGGAAACGCCGTTTACCTTCCCGCCAGAGCAATACCTATTTATCTACACTTTGACGTGATTTTGAACTGCTAGGTGGGCAGGAGCTGGGACCAAGAAACGGCAGCTCACCCCATCACGGGGATTCGAACTGCCGACCTTCTGATTGGCAAGTCCTAGGCTCTGTGGTTTAACCCACAATGCAGCCATAGTGGCCTCTAATTGTTGTTGGACTACAGCTGTTATCCTCCTTGACCATTGACCTTCTCGACTGGGCTGATGGGAGTAGGAGCCTAATATCATCTAGAGGGCACTAGGTAGACAACATCAACATCCATCAACTACACCCACACTCACTTACGGACTCACTGTTAAGACCGTGTTCATGGAAGACAATCTTATTTGGCTATGAGTGATCGCCAAAGAAGAATAAAGAAGAGTAGGTAGAGAAAGCGCTGTAGTATACAGTTCTGCGATTAACACCTGAACTATGTTTTTGGCCTGGCATTAATTTCAATGAAATATCCCTGAGTGACCAAGCTTGTAATTGGACATCAAAGAGTAGTTCCCACATATCCCCCCCCATCCCGGTTACTTCTAGTAATATAAACCACATGGTCACACCATTGCTTTTTCCAGCTAATTTAATGAGGCAGGGAGATTTGTAGTACAGTGATGTCGCATCACATCCTTTGCATTACTGGATATCTTTTGTGGGGTGGGGAGAGGAGGCTGCAGCATAGGGCTGTTTGTTGAAGGAGGAGGAGCTATACATCACCAGTATCTTCTAGTCTGGCCTGAAACCTGGTGACCAAATCTTTGTTAGTAAATCCTCCTGAATCCTAAGGGTGTGTGTATTTTTGACGGGCACAGAGTTACTTGAGGTACAATATTAGATGGTGGCTTCAAGGATGGCACCTGATTTGATGACCCATCAGGATGCCTGATGTGATTTCCTTGTTGCCATTGTCTCACCACTGCCTTTCCTTACCCTTCTTCAGGAAGTCAGCCTGAAGACCTGAGGACAAAAATTGGGCAGGGCATGCGTCCATCCTTCTTGGGCGTGTCTGCTTCTAACCTTACCTTTCTGCTTTGGGTGGGAAAGTATGGGGAGCGCTTCTAAATGCATCCTACTGATCATGCCTAGAAGTCCCCTTCCAACCTTTGTGCTAAAGATGTGAAGGTTGGGTGTGCCGGGGGTAGCATACACTGAGATGTTGTAGGTTTAGCCTGCCCTGAGCCCCCAACACACGCCTAGCCCATGTGCGTTCAGACTGAATCTCTAAAGAGGACACTTGTATTGCAGCATGTATAACCCCTGTTATCCATTTGGTAAAGGTTTTGTAGATAGCAATAGTGCTGATTTACATTGCTGTACTAGTTAGAAAGACCTAGATCAGCCTACAGCCCTAGTGCAGCGCTGCAGGTTGTAATGTTGCACTGGTACAGTGGTACCTCGGGTTACAAACACTTTGGGTTACAGACTCTGCTAACCTGGAAGTAGTACCTTGGCTTAAGAACTTTGCCCCAGGATGAGAACAGAAATCGTGCGGTGGCGGCACAGCGGCAGCGGAAGGCCCCATTAACTAAAGTGGTACCTCAGGTTAAGAACGGACCTCCGGAACGAATTAAGTTCGTAACCAGAGGTACCACTGTATATATATATATAGCAGTGTCTGTACATGATTGTAGGCATTTATTTTTCAGTGCAGTAGCTCACAGGACCAGATAGCGAACTTTTGTGAAAGCTTTTGTAAAATGAGTGAGGAGGTAACGTGGTGGAAGTTAGTGCCATTTTATCATTCCTTGGTTGAGTGAGTGAAGTGATGACCCAATAAATCATTGTGCTTTGGCTGATAAAGCCGCCAGGTGCTCAGCTTGTTCCACTGCATCCACTCTCTAACACTTTGCTTATGTTGCAAAAAGAGAAAATGGGGAAATTTATACATATCTTGCACTTACGCTCAAACTCTGCTTTTAATATGGGCCCTGAATCTTTAAAGTGTTGCAGGATGACTTAATTATGTTTTTGTTACAATAGACTGGATTGAGAATTCAGTTTTTGCTTGTGTGGTCAGATATAACGTTACTTTTCAGATCTTAGTCCAGCTTTCAGTGAAGAAGCAATGATTGTAATTCTATTTTTAAAAAACCGTTATCGCTATTCCAATGCACCAGTGGTCTGACAAATTAAAGTAACAAAGTTGCATACTTGCCCAAAATTAGAGTACTGTATTTCACCAAAGTGAAGTTGATTTTTCTCCTTTTCTCTTAATTAAGGCAAAAGTAGATTATGAAAAAGAAGAGCGACGCAAAGAACTGAAGCGACTGCGAGGGGAGCATACATGGATGCTGTCTGATGTGAATGAACGTTTAGAGGAATTGGGAAAGGTGATGTTTGTCGCACCAACTAATAAATACTTGTGATTAATGTGTAATGACTATGCTAAAGCAGCATCATATAAAATGATGCTGTTTTTGGCATTGCGGTTGTATTCATTTGTTCTGTAAAAAGGCTTTCACTTGTTCCTGTTGCAAAGGTATGCAGATAGGTAACAATGGTTTAAAGGCAAATATCAAACGTGCTTAACTGTCTTGTTTCCTGATAGGTAACCAACTAAAACTAAAATATACCACCTGCTGAAATTCTCAATGACTTCAGGATGAAAAAGAAAGTTTCACTAGATTTCAAATTAAAACATCAACAGTATAATAATAGTAAAAACAGTGGATTAAAAAGTTCTTGGCTAATTCCAAAACAAGCGTCACTTACATCAGAGGCTCTCTATTCACTATTGTCTATTATATCTCTGAAGCCAGAGGCATCTGGGAAAGACCCTCTGAAGAAGATATTAAGAACCATGTGATTCATATAGGAGAAGATGGAGGCTTCTTTAAACAGTAGATTAATATTTTAAACAAATCTTCTGCAAGATCCTTTTCTGTGATGGCCCCATCTTTGGGTATTTCCATTTACAGGATGTATGTAACTGTTTTTAACTGTTTTTAAATGGGTTGCTTGTATATACCTGCATGAGCTTTAAGACTGACACCTGAACCCCCGAGATCTCCTGGATTGAAGTTTCCTGCTTCTTCAGAATATGTGTATAATTTCTCACAGAAGGCAGCTGTGGACCCTCTTATAGCTTCTTGTTTAACTTTTCAAAACTGTGTTAATCTCTGCTAATCTAATCTGGGATACGATTCAGGAAATCTCATCATAACAATTTGAAGCTTCTGGAAAAATGGTTGCACAGCACTGGCTACAGCTTATATCAACATACAGTGGTATCTTGGTTCCCAAACTTACTCTGTTCCGGAGGTCTGTTCCAAAACCAAAGCGTTCCAAAACTCAAGGCGTGCTTTCCCATAGAAAGTAATGCAAAATGGATTAATCCATTCCGGACTTTTAAGAACAACCCCTAAAACAGCAATTTAACATGAATTTTGCTATCTAATGAGACCATTGATCCATAAAATGAAAGCAATAAAGAATGTACTGCAGTCACGCAGTCAGTCAATCATTAGCTGAACTGGGTTCCACACAGTCACAAAAACAAAAAGAGCCGCAAAAACAAAAACGCAAAATAAATAGCAATAACAAACAGATCTCAGTGTAACACTCAAAACGGAAGTGTGTAACTCAAAATGGAGCACATTTGGCTTCTGAAAAAAGTTCGCAAACCGGAACACTTACTTCCAGGTTTGCAGCGTTCAGGTTCCAAGTTATTTGAGTACCAAGGCGTTTGAGAACCAAGGTACCACTGTATGTTTATTTCACGTGTAGATTCATATTGCTATTTCATAAAATAAGGTGTGCCTTATTACTTCAAGTCTTGTAGCCTGACGTGTTGATATCGGTGTTTCTTTAGGAACATTCTGTTACCAAAAAGAAGAAAAAGGAGAAGCGTTCAAAAAAACATAAAAAAGAAAAGAAGAGCAAGAAGCATAAAGTTGAAAAAAACAATGATTCATCGGATAGCGCCTCTGTAAGTTTTAATAATCGGAGTCACCAGTTGGTCGAAAGCTATTGCCACCAGTATTTGACATTGTTGCTCATATATTTTTTATGTACATCTAAAGGACAAATATGTTGTACGTTTAAAGTACTATTGCCAGTACAATACAACATAAATCCCTTTTAAAACAAAGAGTGTTGATTCAGTCTCCACAGTAACTGGATAGCATCTGAAATAAGGCACGTGCCAGTACTGGTAGCATTTTGGTGTCTCCTAAATATCTTAATCTCTTGGGCCTTTGCTGGGCATTGATACCAACTGGGTGCAATAAGCATATCTGTTTGGGCTTAATGTTGGCTGCAATTTTTTATTTTGTAAGAAAGTTTTAATACGATCTTAATGTATTTTTCTACACCAAGAGAGCGCTTTCTCTGTTGTCATTATAAATCCTCTCAAACTCAACACCAGTGGCAGATACAATTTGTTCAGCGAATTGACAGAAAGTTGAGTTCACAGCAGTACATCATCAAGTTAGCACTCATTCCTGCTCACATTTGCGGGTGTTTCTGGAAGAAGCAGAAATAAGAGGCAAATTCCTCACTGTGTCTCTCATCACATCTCTGTAGTAGCCTCAGCACACATGTCAGTTAGCCATTAGATATGTTGTCCTTCCAGGCAGAATGATGATGGTGGTGCTTTTAGTGGGATGCTTGGGGAAGGAAAATATTTTTTCAAATTTATTGCTTCTACTGATGCACTTTCAGTGGCTGTGATCTGTACCATAGTGCTGCTCAGGGGAAACATCATACAAAATTAGAGCACGTGTTTTGCATGTGCAAGGTTCTAGGTTCAGTTCTTGGTATCTCTAGTTAATGGACCTCAAGTAAGCAGAAGACCATTGAAGAACTACTGCCAGTCATACTCCATTATACTTGGCTAGTTTCATGACATAAGGTAGCCCTCTGAAAGTCTGTCACTATTTTTTTTAAAAACTGGACTGATTTTAAAGGCATATAGACCTTTCAGTCCTCTACAAATTTTCGATTTACACCCCGCCTCCCCAATTTGTCTTTAGGATTCATCAGAGGAATGGGTGGAGGCTTCAGTTTCACAGTCTTCGAACACAGAAAAGGCCTGGAACGTGAGCAAGAAAGAATCAGATGATGCAGGAAGTCCCAAGGCAGTTCAGGTAAGCACCTGTGGTTAACTGTTCTGAAGTATTTAGGATTTCTTTTTTAAGACTTAAGGCTGAAACAGGTGGTGGTTTTCTTAAGTTTCAGGAAACTTTCAGGGAAGTGGAGAGTTATTTTGGATTGGAGAGTAGGGATTTTAATGCTTTTCTTCATGGCACTCATCCAGCTTATATTATCCACCAGGAGCGGCACTCAAGGAATAAGGCAGGGAACCCACATACTTTTCTCTGCAGCTATGAGCAGGTTAGAAAGGTGATGGGTGATGGTTTAGGGTTGTATTAATGGTGATGGCTTAAATCAAGAAAACGTCACGGGAGAGCAGTCCCTCCCTTTGGACTACCCCTGAGTTTCTTTATTTATTAATTAAATTTCTACCCTGCCCTTTCTCTCAAAGGAGTCTATGGTCGGTATAATTAAAAAAAATACAGACGTGTTTAAAGCATTTAAGAACAGTTTCACATTCTCTCAGCTAGCTAGTAATTTCAAGCCAGATGCCTGGTTGAACAGGAATCATAGAATTGTTGATTGGAAGGGATCCTGAGGATCACCTAGTCCAACCTCCTGCAGTCCAGGAATATGCAGCTGCCCATACAGGGATCAAACCTGCAACCTTCCTGTTATCAGCACCACTCTGTAGTCAGCTGAGCTATCCAGGTGCTGTTTTTTAAACTTCTTCTGAATTAATAATGTGGGGGACAGGTGTACCTTACCAGGGTGGGTGCTCCACAAAGGGGGGGACGACTGCCATGCAAGTATAAGCTTTTTCTTAGCTGAATTATTTTCTGACCAGTTATATAATTATTAGAGTTATTTCTATGTAGTAGAAAAATATTTAGTAGCCTAATTGACTCGATGCCAACAAAGGTCCGTATAGTTAAAGATATGGTTTTCCCAGTAGTAATGTATGGAAGTGAGAGCTGGCCCATAAAGAAGGCTGAAGAAATGATGCTTTTGAATTATGGTGCTGGAGGAGACTCTTGAGAGTCCCATGGACTGCAAGAAGATCAAACCTATCCATTCTGAAGGAAATCAGCCCTGAGTGCTCACTGGAAGGACAGGTCCTGAAGCTGAGGCTCCAGTACTTTGGCCACCTCATGAGAAGAGAAGACTGCCTGGAAAAGACCCTAATGTTGGAAAAGATAGAGGGCACAAGGAGAAGGGGACGACAGAGGACGAGATGGTTGGACAATGTTGTCGAAGCTACCAGCATGCGTTTGACCAAACTGTGGGAGCCAGTGGAAGACAGAAGTGCTTGGCGTGCTCTGGTCCACGGTGTCCCGAAGAGTTGGACACGACTAAACGACTAAACAACAACAGGCAAGATTTGCCACAGAAGTCAGCATTTTGATTGTGTGTGTATGGACACAACAACAACAAAAATTGACTCAAACAAATTTAATATTTCTGAAACACAAATGTGTATCCTGTGCAAGTGTTCTTGTTTATAGACTAATACTGATTGCATGGAAGTTTTGTGGTCACTATGATAATGATTTATTATTAATCTGTAATCTGCTCTGGGTTCACTTAGGGTGAAGAGGAGGGCAAAATTGCTTCAAATCTACTAGATTTGAGCCTGTGTGGGTTTCCTAACTGTTGACTCCTATTCTAGCCCTCCTAATCATACTACGAATTAGCTATTCCATTTTGCTGATGTACCCTGGAGGAATTGAACATGAGATATGTCAAGAAATCAGTGAGACAGGAAGAGAACAGCTGAAAAATTCTGCGTGCTGGTCTAATTTAAAAAAGAATTTGGCTGGTTATAAAGCTAGTTGAATGCTAATATGTGCTTTATGGAATTCATATACACACAAAGGCTTTAGTTTTAAGAAGCGAACATTCTGTTTTCCTAAACCTGTGTTACAGTTTTTTAGGTTGCTTGATCATCTATTGTCCACATTATAATAATTAGAACATGTTTTAAAGAAGTCAGTTTATTTATTACTTCATGACGAGAGGAAAAAGATGTTGGGGAGAAACAAGTGGGCCTTATTCACTTATGCATTGGGATCGTGATAGCACCCGAGGCAATACAACATTCTGCTCAGGCAGCCATGTGCTTCACCAAAGTTTAGAAAGAGGTGGATCTATTTTCAAACTCTTTATTTCTGGTTGATTCAACACAAGTGTGGCAGCATTTCTCCAGTGATTAGGATTGTGAATGCACTGTGGTTAAATGTCCACATGCTGTCTTGGTTTTCTTTCATGTCACATGCCTTTGCATGTGACATGGATTACTTGCAATCCTTCATGGATCACTGCCTTGTCGTGGTGAAGGGGCTTGAATAACTCAAGCGAAGCTCCGAGCTGTGCTGTGCAGGGCCACCCAAGACGGACGGGTCATAGTGGAGAGTTTTGACTAAACGTGAATCACCTGGAGCAGGAACCGGCAAACCACTCCAGTATCCCTGACAAGAAAACTCCATGGACAAAAACAATAAGGAAATCAGCCCTGAGTGTTCACTGGAAGGACAGATCCTGGAGCTGAGGCTCCAATACTTTGGCCACCTCATGAGAAGAGAAGACTCCCTGGAAAAGACCCTGATGCTGGGAAAGATGGAGGGCACAAGGAGAAGGGGACGACAGAGGACAAAATAGTTGGACAGTGTTGTTGAAGCTACCAGCATGAGTTTGACCAAACTGCGGGAGGCAGTGGAAGACAGAAGTGCCTGGCGTGCTCTGGTCCATGGAGTCACGAAGAGTCGGACACGACTAAACAACCAACAACAACTAGCTGCTGTCCATTCTTGCTCCAGGGTCTTTTGGGGGACATAATTGCTCTCTAGGTTTCTCTGCTGCTTTATCATGTGAAGCTTTCACGCAAAGTTTGCTAATTTATATGAATTGTTATTCCTCTAGGCACTTGTGGCTAGTGGTTGATGAATTCTCTTTCTATGATTTCAATTGCTCTTTCTCGCTTCACTGATCTGGACAGGCTGTAAAGGTTGAGTTTTGCCAACTAAGCAAAAATATTCAGTCCAGGGGTTCACCCAAGGACTTGTTGGTCTGCAAATTCACACCAAGCTGATTTTCTGCAATTAAATTTTGCAGTGCATCCTCAAGAGTTCATAATTAATCAGTTGGTCTAGGATCTAGGGGTCTTAGTAGACCCCAAGCTTAACATGAGTTAACAGTGTGATGCAGCAGCAAATGAAGCTAATGCTGTTCTAGGTTGCATTGACAGAAGTCTAGTGTCCAGAACAAGGGAAGTAATGCCACTGTATTCTGCCGTGGTCAGACCACACCTGGAATACTGTCTCCAGTTCTGGGCACCACACTTTATGAAGGAGGTTAACAAGTTGGAATGTGTGCAGAGGAGGGCAAACAAGATGGTCAAGGTTCTGGAAACCAATGAATGGCTAAAAGAGCTGGGTATGTTTAGCCTGGAAAAGAGGAGACTCAGAGGAGATATGATAGCTGTCTTCAAATATCTGAAGGGCTGTCACAAGGAAGAGGGAGCAAGCTTGATTTCTCCAGCTCCAGAGACTGGGACTCAAACAAATGGCTTCAAGTTACAAGAAAGAAGAGTTTGACTAAACATCAGGAAGAACTTTCTGCTATTAAGAGTTGTTTGACCATTGAACAGACTTCCTTGGGAGGTTGTGGATTATCCTTCCTTGGTGGTTTTGAAGCAGAGATTGGATGGCTATCTGCCATCTAGTCCAGCCCTCTGCAATGCAAGAATTTCAGCTACAGCATCCATGACAGATGGCCATCCAGCCTCTGCTTCAAAACCTCTGAGAGAGGAAACTGGTTTCCATAAGAAACTGACACTGCCTTTTGGAGAAAAGAACAAACGCCTTGACTCGCTGGGGAACATTCCTGCAGATCTTGCAAGATTTTGGAACCCAATTTAAAATACTTGTTTTGGCAAGTTTTAGAGCAGGCTAGAGTTATTTCATTCTGTAGTATGGGTTTTTGATTCTGAATTGATTGCTTTTATGCTTGTTGTGTTGTGATCCCAACCACACCAAGCTTTGCAAAAATTGGAATGTTAATTACAGTAACAAGTGGGAGTAGGGGAAGTATAGATACTGAAACTCTACCTAAATGTAACGTTTGCCTAAGGATGGAGACAGATCCAAGTTAGCAGCTGGATTTTATATTTTCAGAATTGGGAGATCAATTGTTGATCCTCCATTGTTGAACATGTAAATTCCAGTAACTAATTCAGATTTGTTGCCAGCAATCTTTGGGGCAGTTCTAGGTGAAACATCACACTTCATAGTATCTAGTAGACTGTAATTTGACCGTCTGCTATCTCCTCTCACATTCCATCTTAAGGTGACCACTAAATGCACTCACCATGGTTTCAACACCAGCCAGCTTTTCTCCTCTTCCCTCTCACCACACCCATCTTCTGAGAGTCCAAAAAGCTTGCACACAATTTTGTGACAAGAAGATTTTCCTAATAGAGGTATTGCCGTAATGTGGATTTACATTGTATTGTAAATCCAAATGCATTCTTGCTGCACCTTCCCTGTTCTGCCTACTTGCTGCCCTGCTCTGTGTCAGGAGTGTATCATCTTGTCTGTCTGGTGTGGCAGGTGCTACTGTACAGCTGCCAGTATCATCCCATTCATTTTATTTTTGTCCTAGGCTTCTGAAATTGCTTTTCTTGAAAGGCCTTCAACCCGGCCCTTGACACTGTGGATACAATTTTGTGCTTCCAAATGAAGGTGCAGATAAATATGTACACTAATTGGAACCACTTAATGGTCCATCTGATGTCTGGGCACAGTTTTGAGTAGCTACGTGTCACAAGAGCTATGTAGTGCACCTGTGACCCATGATGGATGATGCATCTGCCAAATTGGCCTGGACACATACTGAAGCTGTGTGCAAAGAGAGCCATTTATTTTTCAGCACTCTTGGGTTTAGGGGTATGCAAATTCTCCTGGAGGAATGAGTCACAAAATATAAGACCCAAATGGAGGAAATGAGAAATCCATATTATTAATCTTGATATCAATTTGCATATGGTCTCACTCCCACATGTACCACCACACAGAAACACACACACACACAATATGTTAAAAAGTATGAAAACAAAGAATATTAGAGGAATCTTGTCTATGAATTCTCATAAGACCTTTTAATGAAATTCATATTTTATGTGTACCCCAAAAAAAAGTATTCAAAGTATCGACCGAGCATTCTGATTTCAACATCACTAAGTTTGGCTTTAACTCCCCCCAAAAAGTCTCAGACTAGGTCATTACTGAATTTGAGTTGGTCATAATGTGCAAGAAATTACCTTGTTTTATTTACAGAGGGATGAGTGGATGTCCTTGGATTTTATGTCTGTGAAAACATTGTCTTCAGCAGCATTGAAGGCTGAAAAGCAAATGGAAAAATTACTGGAGAAACAGAAAGCGCAAGAAGATCTACAGGTATGTTAGGTTCTTAAGTAGTGTAGTGTTATGTGAAACTAGTAATTGTGGTAAGCTTACGGTACATATTAGCTGCCTCAAATAAAAATTGGATTTCTTCAAGTAGCAGCCTTCCGTTTTGGGACTTTAGCTTTTTTTTATTGAACATCAGCATCAGGCATTGCTCTGCAAAATAAGTCATTGGTTCTTTGATTAACGTTCAGTAGACAATTTTGGTAGGCAACCTTTTTACTTCTTAATATGTTTAAAACAGCTCCCCACGGGCCCTAAACAAACTTGTCCAACAATCCTGATTTGTTCTATATTGGGTTTCCATTTTGGTGTCTAAAACATATCAGTCATGTGGTAAGAATATTAGCAAAGCACTCTATCATTTATATCAAGATAGTTTAAGTAAACCAATTCTTCATTTACCTTTTATTTGAATCTTTGATACTGCAAAGAAGTGATTGGATCACCCCCACCCTTATTTAATGCATTACAAGTTTGATGAAGCTAAAGCACTCTCCATTTTCAGTTCAGTTAGGGAATTTTATATTTTTAAATGCTATTGATATTTTTGAATAAATTGAGAATCTTTATTGTTTAAAGTCACAGGCTATCACAATATAAGTACAGCAAACAATCATTTCAACTCATTAAAAAAAAGAAATAAATAAAGGAAACAAAACACACACACACACACACACACACGAAAAATAGAAAACAGTATTCTCTCCAATACAGATCATATGTAGAGTAAGGTCTATAGGTATTTAAAAGTGCCATCAAACAAAAGGACACCCCAGCTGGCTCATATTTTCTTAGCTGCAAGAGAAAATTTTGGTTTTTTTGGGTGGTAGTGCACACATATGTGCCTGCAAGCAAAATACATATCTGGTCCAGGAGGGCTCAATGTGACAGGCATCAAAGGACACAATTAAGGAATTTGTACCTATGGTGCTCATATAAAAGACCACTTAGTAGCAGTAGTGGCTGGCAGGGCGGTGGGGGTGGGGTGTGGTCTCACAACTTCCAAACATGGTTTCCGCTCACTGGGAGAGTGAGGGGCAAGAGACCAGGAAGCTTGACACAGTGTGGGTATGGCAATGGAGCCTACCTTCAGTTCCTTCTTACCACACATGCACCCCCTAACTTCTCCCCCTCTCCCTCCTGGTAAGCAGCAGTGGTGCGTGGTGTTGAGAAGGCAACTGGTAGCTGCTGCTTAGTAAGTAATGGGAGACATCCTCAACCTCGCTAGACTTCATATTTTTGCAGCCACATATTTTTAAAAGCCAAAGCACAACATTTATAAAAAAACTGATGCTCCATACAGAATTATTTAAGATGCAGCTAGTGTTGAAGTGTGCTTGGTATGGGGGTGAAGGGGGCTTCCACAAAGCTGCTGTTGATCTTGTTTCTGTTTTGTAAACAGGCCATTCTTTCTGAAAGAGAGCTCAACCCCTACTGGAAAGATGGAGGCACAGGCTTGCCAATGCAAGAGAGCACGTCAGCAAAAGGTAACATCTTTTTATACAAGTTATAGGGCAGCTCTGTTTCTCTTCTCTGCAACCCCTTATTCATGCTAAAAGAAAACTAAATATTTGCATGCGGATTCTACTACGATCTCTGAATTAAAATCTTAGCACATAGCCTTGCAGAATATATTTTTAAAACCTTGAGTAGCTTGACCTTCAGTTTGTACAGCGTAATTTTTCCTTGTGAACTAATTAAAACAGAAAACCTGATTGCGTTAGGACATGATGAACTGTTGTCATCTCATTTGGTCTCTTTCATTCCATTACACACATTGTAGCTTTAAAATATTCAGCCGCTGAACTCTGCGAGTCCCATTTTCAGTGAAGTGAAATCGGGATGCAGTTGGTGAAGAATATTATTTATGTAACCTTTCCCCCCACTTCACTTCTTCCTCAAGGGTTATTCTGTCTGTTTGTGGTAAGAGCAGATGAGGGGGGAAAATGTACTTTTCAACACATTGTATCCACTTTATAAAATTGTACAAACAGTTGTGTTTTGAATGGTAGAGATTGTCATATGAAAGTTATTCCTCTGCCCTTTTAGAAAGACTTAAGAGGAACAAATCCCATCTACCCATTATACCATCCAGAGAAATGTTTCGATATTTCAGTTCTGTGTATGTCCTGTTAAAGAGTCTTCTTTGCTTGGAGGTGAAGAGAGGTGGAATAAACTACCAAGGTATCCTTCTGGAGCGGCTGTCTGAGTTAGGGGAGGGTGGTTCCAGTCCTACTTGGATAGTCGTTTCAACAGGGTGATGCTTGGGGAGTCCTCTTCGACCTCATGGAATCTTGAATGTGGAGTTCCTCCAGGTTTGATTTTATCCCCCATGCTGTTTAACATCTACATGAAACCGCCGGGTGCAGTAACCTGGAGTTTTGGATTGCATTGTCAGCAATAGGCTGATGACACACAGCTCTACTTCTCCTTTACATCTGCAGGTGAGGCAGTGGTTGTGCTGGACCGTTGTCTTGCCTTGGTAATGAACTAGATGAGAGGCACTAAACTCAAGCTCAATCTAGATAAGATTGAGGCACTATTGATGGGTGGTTGCCTAGACTGAATGAATGGGAGGTTACCTGCTTTTGATGGGGTTACACTCCCTCTGAAGGAGTGGGTACGTAATTTGGGGGTGCTTCTGGATCCTTGGCTGTTGCTTGAGGCTCAGGTGGTCTCAGTAATGCAGAGTGCCTTCCATCAGCTTCGGCTGGTGGCCCAGCAGTGCCCCTTTCTGGACAGGGATAGCTTAACTTATGTTGTGAATGCTCTGGTAACCTCTAGGTTAGATTACCACAACTTATTATACGTAGGGCTTTCCTCTGAAGGTGGTTCAGAAATTTCAACTGGTGCATAATTTGGTGGCTGCAGGTATCTGACAATCAGATTCTGGTCTGAATTCAAAGGGCTGGTTTTGACCTATAAAGCCTTACGCAGTTCAGGACCGAAGTACCTCAAGGGCCACCTCTCTCCGTGTGAACTGATCTGGACTCTGCAATCATCATCATCTGAGATCGTTCCTTGCGTGCCTACTCTATAAGAGGTCTGGAGGGTGGCAACACAAGTGGGGGCCTTTCCTTTGGTGGCTCCCCGTTTGTGTAGTCCAAAACATTTGGAGGGCACCAGGTTGGCAAAGGCTGTGATAGAGCCAAATACTTCAGACTAAGAACTGCATTTGGGAAAGTAAGTCAGCAAGGGGCATATTTGGGCAATTCAAGTTTAAATGGTTTAGATGTACATCTATAAAAAGAGGAATGTATGAAATAACCCTCATGCTTCCTTTATGAACGCTGCCTTATTTGTGATAATGAGTTTGCTTTCTATAGATTCCCTTTCCATGTTCCCAGTTTCTCAAGCAGAAACTGAATAACAATCGTCTTTCGGAGCCTGTTCTCTGAATTTGCTAGAATAATGATTGGCAAGAAGATGGGGAGCCTGTTAATTCTGCTCTCGACACATTTGAAATAGGACTAATATTAAAGCGAGTTGGGCTGTGTTTCCAAATAAGTGTAAGAACATGAGCTCAGAATGGAGAGCCGTGCCAGTGTGAAGTATATTTCTGGCAGAGCTAGCATATGTTATGTCTGTGACGCACGACATATGTAGTTAGTGATAAGGTTATGATGTTAACTTGTAGTATGCAAATATCCCAATTAATTGCTTTCTTTTGTAGTGACAGCAGTCGAAGATGGTGGGTTAAGTTGGCTGAAGAAATCCTACCAAAGAATGAAGGAGCAGTCCGAGAGAGAGAAACGGGATTTGGAAGAAATTGTGGCTGAAAGATATGGTGTAAGTTCTGGAAGTGTACTATTTCCCCCTACCATAAAATATTAGTGCAGTGGAAAAACGTTGTTCCCTCGTAAAGCAGCAATAAGTAAATCTACCTTGTCTCAAGCAAAAAAGAAGGAAAGATAGAAAGGACCAATGCAATCCAATCTTAATTCATATGGTTTCAGTAGATATTGATGTAGATATAAAATTATAATTTATAATTGGACTCACAGGTATAGGTCCAGTTCTATAAAAGTAAACGCTTGGTTTGTGATAACATATAGTTTATGTTTGGTAGTGTTCACTTCATGGCTGCTGTCCAGCTGTGTGTGCATTAGTCAGAGCTGTGCAAGTGTAATCCTGTGCACAGAGTAGTCTATCTGTATTGGGCCACACATTTCCTCCAGTATCTCTAAATGGTTTCCAGTGTATCAAGATCAGTACATTGAAAACCAACACTTAGGATTGAATCCAGTGCGGCACTAAGTAACCATCCCATTAGTGCAAGGATTTGTGCTTGTGCAATGAGACCCGCCCCCGCTCCCCAGCACCCAGCCAGCTCGCCTGTGTCTGCCCAAATCTGCTTCCGAGGATTAGGCAAACGTTCATATTAGAGAAAAAACTGGTGCTGGTGGGTGGAATAGAGGGAGTGGAAGTCCTATTGTGCAAGTGTACATCCTTTCAGTGATGGGACAATTACTTAGTGCTGCCTTGGATGCAAGTCTTAGCATTGTAGAGGCAGCTTACAGATATGGCTAGGAGTGATCGAGAGACCAAGACGTGAATTCAGACTTAGAATGGACCCATTGAAATTGATGGGGTGTAAGTTAGTCATGACTTGGTCCTGGGTTTTTTGTAAGCATAACAGAGTCTGGATTCAGCCCCATGGAGTTAGCTTTGGAATATCTCCTGTTAAAACCAGTGGGGGGATTGTTAGCAGACTTATATAGCTTGTGTGTCCATTTCAAACATAGTTTGTTTAAGAATGGACCACGCTCTTTTCATCATGCAGTTACGTTCTCAATTGCTGCTTTATGCTAAAATGTCATATGCTTTCCCTTCTTTATTGCAGTCAATGGAG
Source organism: Podarcis melisellensis (assembly GCF_964234715.1). Taxonomy (NCBI): domain Eukaryota; kingdom Metazoa; phylum Chordata; class Lepidosauria; order Squamata; family Lacertidae; genus Podarcis; species Podarcis melisellensis. The sequence goes on from NC_138531.1 coordinate 83,149,421, forward strand.
CTATTTCAGTCAAGACTTGAAGAAGCTGAAAAAGCAGTAGCCCCCCAGAAAGCTTATTATAGGAGAGGCTGGCAGAAATGTAAATATTCAGGAAACGAATGTAGTACGAGACAGGAGGAGGAAAAAGGGGAGCAAGAGGAAAGCAGTATAGAAAAACGTGCAGTGAAAGAACGACTGGAGGAGAGATTTAATAAAGAATATTCTCCAGAACAGAGAAGTTACAGGAGAGACAGACCAACAGAAGATAGAGAACCGAGGCGTAGCAATAAAGCCTTTCCCTATAGAACTGCGAAGGAGTCTTATCAGATAAGAAATTATGATAAACCTTTTTCAAGCCCTTTCAAAGCTGCATTTTTGAAACCTAATGATGATGGGGACCAAGGCAGCAGGCTGCAGAGTCCTGCATCCCAATTACTTACTCCTAGTTCGATGAGTCGTGGTTTCAGAAAGCCTGGCTATAGCGATGATGCTACCCCAAGATGGCGCAAAGCACAGCCCAAGGAAGAGGATGCAAGAGCCACCCTGGATGAAAACCCATTAAGAACTGAAATGGCTGTTGCCCATAGAGAGAAAGATTCAAGAAATAAACAAGAAGAGATACCAAAAGGTGCTGTTCCAAGATGGCGCAAAGCACAACCCAAGGAAGAAGAAGCAAGACCCACCCTTGATGGAAACTTGTTAAATACTGAAATGGCTGTTACCAGTAGGGAGAAAGACTCAAGAGGCAAACAGGAGGAGATCCCCAGAGGTGCTGTACCAAAAAAGGAGCCATTGGATAGCAAATCGTCTATGGGGTATTTAATTTTATTTTATATTGTGGGAAGGTATAGATTATTTTTGCTTGAGGTTTACTTTTTAGGATTGCAACCCTTTCGTTGCTGTCGATCATCACTTTTCTGCCTACATCCTGGTTAAGTACATGTCACGAGGCTTGTGTAATTTTAAAGAAAATAAACATTTTTTAAAAAAAGCTGGTCTCAAATCAGCCTGGAAACAACTTCCCGTTTATCTGGAAGTTCTTCCCCTAATTCATGGAGCTCTGTAGTTACTCAGTGGCAAGAGAAACATGCAGTGCATTTGCTCAGGGGAACGTTAATCTATTTTTCAAATTCTGTAAGTTAAGAGCTGGCCTCGAAAGCAAATGGAGTTGGCTTTGAAAGCAAATGAAGCCTTGCAATTTAACAAAAGGGTGCCTGAAATTACGCTCTGTGTGCCTGGTGAGATTAGGCTTCCCTCTCGGGCCGCCTACCATCCACACATAGGGCACATATTTGTTGTAGGGACTACAGTTATACTGCAGGTTAAATGTGCTTCAGGTTGAGTGTTTTCAGGTTATGCTCCCCGGTGACCCGGAAGTAACGGAGTGTGTTACTTCCGGGTTTTGCCACTCGCGCATGTGCAGATGCTCAAAATGATGTCACGTGCATGCGCGGAAGTGGTGAATCGCGACCCGCGCACGCACAGACATGGGTTGCGTTCGCTTCAGGATGCGAATGGGGCTCCGAAATGTACCACTATATCATTATTATATACCACCCTTCATCTGATAATCACAGGGTATCTTACAGTATAAAGCCTAAACTCATAAAGGTGCCTGGTTACTTGTAAAGAAAGGATGGGGGAGAGGAAACATCAAAAGGGGCACCGGAAATAATTCATTTAGTCCAACATGCCCCTGAAGAATCACTAGCCTCTTAAGACGTGTTCCAAGACTTGAAACACATGGGACTAAATCCTGTTCAGTGCTCTTTGGAGGTCTTTTCTGTCTCCTGCCCCCTGGTCCTTGGATAAAACATAAGAGATGTAAAAAGTTTTAGGAGGCACAAAGCAAATATCGAGGGTATGATGCTAGTGGGTGCTGTTCAGCTCTGAACTTTTTCTTTGGGAAAAATCCACAGAACCTTTTAAGTTAAAAAGCTACCGTGTTTTTTGCCCTATAGGACGCACTTTTCCCCCTCCAAAAATGAAGGGGAAATCTGGATGCGTCCTATGGGGCGAATGCAGGCTTTCGCTGAAGCTTGGAGAGCGAGAGGGGTCGGTGTGCACCGACCCCTCTCGCTCTCCAGGCTTCAGGAAGACATCCGCAGCCTAGGCAGCCCTGTGGAAGTTCCCCGCAGGGCTCCCCACGCTGCGGATAGCAGCCTGCCGCCCGGCGGGCAGGGCACCCTGAAGCAGAGCGCCCCGCCCTCCAGACAGACATCCGCAGCGTGGGGAGCCCTGCAGGAGTTCCCCGCAGGGCTCCCCACGCTGCGGATAGCAGCCTGCCACCCGGCGGGAGGGGCGCCCTGAAGCAGAGCACCCCGCCCGCCGGACAGACATTGCAGCGTGGGGAGCCCTGCGGGGAACTCCTGTTCTATAGGGAAAGGCGGATAGCAGCCTGCCGCCTGGCGGGCAGGGCGCCCTGAAGCAGAGCGCCCCTCGCGCCGGGCAGACATTGGCCAGCCCCACAGGCTCGGGGTACAGCAGGGAGGCTCAGCGCTGCCATCCTGCTGTTCCTCAACCTGGTTCGGTTTCCCCGACCTGCTTTTGGGGGGGAAATAAAGGGAATTCCCCCCTTTATTTCCCCCCCAAAAAACTAGGTGCGTCCTATGGGACGGAGCGTCCTATGGGACGAAAAATACGGTATTAGCCTTGGTATAAACTTTATCTCTTAGTAGTATGTTGATTTCATTTGTATGCAGACAACATGCTTTTCTTTTCAACTTGGATGGCAATTGAGTGTGTCTGTACACTGCGAAATAGTTTTTTGTTTTTTTAGTATTCTGCCCAAGAGAAGGGATGTGGAGCAAAGTGTTTCTGATTCTTCAGGGTGAATGGCACTACCTAGATGCGAAGTTGATGATACCACTTACTTGAAATACTTGGAAGACTGAAACACTTTGTGCTACATTTACGATGCACATTTAGACAAACCTGAGTTGAGTGGATTCACTTTCTAACCTCTTTCTCCCAAGCATTTGCATTTCCTGTACAAAGAACGTTTAAGTCTCGAGAAACACAAACTTCATAGAATCTTAGAGTTGGAAGGGACCCTGAGGGTCATTTAGTCCAACCCCCCGCAATGCAGGAATCTCAGCTAAAGCATCCATTACAGATGGCCATCCAACCTCTGTTTAAAAACCTCCAAGGAAGAAGAGTCCACCACTTCTTATGGGAGTCTGTTCCACTGCTGAACAGCTCTTACTGTCAGAAAGTTTTGCAACTTGAAGCCATTGGTTCAAGTCCTACCCTCCAGAGCAGGAGAAAATAAGCATGCTCCCTCCTCCATGTGACAGCCCTTAAGATATTTGAAGATAGCTATCATATCTCCTCTCATTCTCCTTTTTGACAGGCTAAACATACACAGCTCCTTCAAGCGCTCCTCATAAGGCTTAGTTTCCAGACCTTTGATCATCTTGGTTGTCCTCCTCTGCACATGTTCCAGCTTGTCAACATCCTTCTTAAATTGTGGTGCCCAGCATTGGACACAGTATTCCAAGTGTGGTCTGAACAAAGCAGAATAGAGTAGTACTATTACTTCCCTTGATCTGGAGACTATACTTCTGTTGATGCAGCTTAGAATTGCTGCTGCATCACACTGTTGACTCATCTTAAGCTTGTGGTCCACCAAAACCCATTTTAGATCCTTTTCACATGTACTGCTAGTAAGCCAGGTGTCCTCTACCCTATATTTGTGCATCTGCTTCTTCCTGCCTAGGTGCAGAACCTTACATTTGTCCCTATTGAAATTCATTTTGTTAGCTTGTGCCCAGTTCTCCAGTCTGTTAAGGTCATTTTGAATTCTGATTCTGCCTTCTGTAGCATTAGCTACCCCTCCCAGTTTGGTGTCATCTGCAAATTTGATGAGCATCCCCTCAATTCCTTCATCCAATTCATTTATAAAAATATTGAACAACAATGGGCCTAGGACAACCCTGCGGCACCCCACTTGTCACTTTTTTCTGGGATGATGAGGGACCATTTATGACTACTCTTTGGGTTTGGTCAGTCAACCAGCTACAAATCCACCTAACAGTTACCTCGTTCACCCACATTTTATCAGCTTCCTCGCGAGAATATCATGGGGGACTTTGTCAAAAGCCCTACTGAAATCAAGATACACTATGGCCACAGCATTTCTCTGATCTACCAAGTTTGTAATTCCATCAAAAAAATAAATCAGATTGGTCTGGCATGACTTATTTTTGAGAGACTCATGCTGGATCTTAGTAATCACAGCATCCTTTTCTAAATGCTCACAGACCAACTGTTGGATTATCTATTTTAGGACCTTCCCTGGTATCAATGTCAAGCTCACCGGTCACTAGTTACCTGGGTTTTCCTTGAAGATGGGGACAACATTTGCTTGCCTCCAGTCTGTAGGGACCTCACCCGTTCTCCAAGAATTCTCAAAGATAATAGACAAAGGCTCTGAAATTACATCTGAAAGCTCATTTATTACCATTGGATTCAGCTCATCAGGCCCTGGAGATTTCAATTCATTTAAAGTAGCCAGATGTTCCCTTACTACCTCTTCTATCTTGGGCTGCAGCTCCCTCTTTACATCATTTATTCTTTTCTCCTAGCTCCTCTGGTCTACTCCTCCTCCCAAAATCAGTGTCCAAGTTTGAGAGCATGGAAGCAATTTTGCAACTCTAATGACAAAGTGTGTTTTGTGACCGTCTTACTTCTGTGCATCACATTCCTCCAGGGTTAGACTCTTGCAATGGGCAATCTTTATCCACCCGGGGGGGGGCACCCAAACTATCTTGGTGCTCAGTCTCAGCCAACTCAGCTCTATCAAGTAACTCTGCATGTTGTCCTGGTGCTTGAGGTGTGGCTAGGCAGGACTCAAGTTGCTGCACCTTCACTTCCAGCAAGACAGCCGGCTTGCACTTGCTACAATTGTACTGTTGCTTGTTCTCTGGCGGAAGGACAAATATGGCACAAGTGTTATAGGTCACTGAAGCAGCTCCCTTACCCTCCATGTTTCTGGTCCTATGCACACCAAGAGACAGAACTCTGGGCCTCCCCCGCTAAACGCCCTTGCAAACGCCCCAGATTGCGAGGTCTGTTTGCGAGCTCCCAGGATCTGCCCTGAGTAAAGTTTGCTGCTGGTTGCTAACTCCTCCCTCAGCCTGGGAATTAGGAGTACAACTTGCGATGTATTGGGTAGCCTACTAGAAATGCATTGGATTTGGCCTCGAGGCATTGGCAAAAATGATGTGTCCTTGCTTAAATTTAATTACAAAATTAAGTTTAAGGTGCTACCCAGTAGACTTTTTCATGTGCTATTTTGAGGCAAGGGCAAGGAGAAGGTTATAATACAGTGGAAATAAAAGGCACGGTTAAAAAAATATCAAGCCACTGTAGAGCCATTAACTAGAGAAAGAATTTCTTTAGTCTCAGATAGCTGTGGAATTGTAATTGAAGGGGTCGGATTTGGAAGAGAACCCCTAAAGATGTTTCTCCCATGACTTGGAGCTACTAAAATGTGCATTAAATGTTCTCATTAAGTTCCTCTTTGAACAAAGTAGCCTCTCTTTATAACGAGGAGGAGAGACAAATATTGATTCAGTTGTCTTTAAGTTTCAATTAAATATTTAGAAGCCTTAATTAGCTCCCCATTAATTTTCTTCTTAAAGCTGCTTTCATCTTTATGAAGTCCTGCAGCCAAAAACATTAAGAAAAGGGTAGTGGCGTGGGGGGAATGGGAAGAAAAAGTCATGAGCTTGGTGCTCTAATGTGTGCAGATATCAACCACACATGTTTCCGTAATACTACAAGAGTATAAAAATCTGATACAGTAACACATCGCACAATGATTACTTTATTAATGAATTGTGATAAGGGTGGCTTACATTGTTAAGGGCTTATAAAACCCACTTCTTTTCTAAATAATGTTTTACATCTGGAGAAGCAGTTCTTTCTAAACTTGGAATAAAATACCAAGTCAGAATTGCTTTACTAGGTGATTCTTCACTGCTGTCATGGGTCAAACAGATATTTAGCAGATACTTTCTTATCAATTAATTTACAGAATTTTATGATAGCATTGTAAACAAATAAAGATCAACTATGTAGGTATAGTAATAGAAGAAAAGAAAGGTACTTTGTCTATAACAACATTCTCAACTTTGCATCGGCCTTAGTGAATGGGGGTACATGTGTTGATTATGTTTTCTCTATTTCTCCTCTTCTGTATGCTGAATGGCTTATGTGTGTTGGACCAGGTCTGTTTCAGAAGATGAAAAGCCCCAAATTCTTAGTGATGAGGAGATGAACAAATTGGGAGCCAAGATTGTAAAAGCAGAATTGATGGGAAACAAGGTATGTAGAACAAGAGTATCGAGTGTGCTTAATGTATTGCTATATGTTCAGACTGAAGCACTGAGAGCTGAAACGTATACTAATAAAGAGAGATCTTTGTTCAAAGCATCTGGGAGCCCTGAAGCCTTCAGATAATTAAGCCCATTTACCAAAATGTACATTTAATTCCTTCAGTGGGTTTCACTGATTTGCCTTTGGTACACATAGCAGCCAGAAGTGAAAGCTCTTGATGCTTGTAGTAAGGATTGTTGGCTGCTGTAAGGTGTTTCTTGAAAAGTGGCATTTATAAAAATGAAAATCTGTATATGATGCATTTGGTATTGATAGTGAAGCAAAATTCAACAATATTTGTTCTCTTTAAAGGATTTAGCAGGAAAACTTCAGACCCAGCTTGACAATGCACGCAGGCTGAAAGAAAGCGGAGCACAGACTCAAGCTAGAAAGTTTGAGAAGGAGGTAAGGAAACCATGTCCTGTATGTGTTTTGGAGTCTGGAACAAAAGCAGCAGCGACTGAATTGCAGCACCTAGAGCTGTGGTGTCGTTGAATATGGTTTGTTAGCATTGGCAGAGAGTACCTACAAAACAATCAGGAACCAATGCTGTGTGCTAAAATATTATCTTCTGGAGGGAAGCTGTGAAAATCTTTAAGACACAGTTGAGCACAGCAAATGCCATGTTCAACTAAGTACAAAAAAATTCCTTCCAGTAGCACCTTAAAGACCAACTAAGTTAGTTCTTGGTATAAGCTTTCGTGTGCATGCACACTTCTTCAGATACACTGAAACAGAAGTCACCAGACCCTTCTATATAGTGAGAAGGTGGGGAGGGGTATTACTCAGAAGGGTGGTGGGAATGGGTGATTGGCAGATAGCTGTGATGAGCCTGTTGACGACTCTTAACGACTGCAATAGGTCTTACAGGAAAAAGCAAGGGGTGAGAAGGTGAAAAATGGCTTTGTCATGTATAATGAGATAAGAACCAGGTCTCTCCATGGTTTTAAGTTTGGTAATAAGTTGCAATTCAGCAGCTTCTCTTTCCAGTCTATTTCTGAAATTCCTTTGTAGTAGGACAGCTACTTTGAGATCTTGTATAGAATGTCCTGGGAGATTGAAGTGTTCTCCTACTGGTTTCTCTGTCTTGTGATTCCTGATGTCAGATTTATGGCAGACCAACACGGCTACCTATCTGTAACTAAGTTTATACATTCAGTGGAGAAGGGATGTGGCTCAGCTGTAGAGCCTCTGCTTTGCATACTGAAGGTCCCAGGTTTAATCCCTGGCGTCTCTAGGTAGGGCTGGGAAAGGCTTTCTCTCCGAAACCCTGGGGAGCCATTGCCAGTCAGTGTAGACAACTCTGAGATGAACCCAAGAATCTGAATTGGTATACTATACTCCTAATCTGCATGAGTGTTTGCATATCTTGTTCATTGGGGGATAAATGTTGCTGCTGCTACTATGCCATTAGTGTATAAGCCAAAGACATGTTCCTGCCTGAGGAGCTTACAGTCTAAATGTAGGCAGTGGTGGGAAGGAAGAGGTAGGATAATGAAGCAAAGGTTGAATGTGAGCAAGTACAGTTTCACATACGGTACTTAGGCTTCATGCCAGCTGATGAGGAGGACTAAAGAGGTTAAGCCAAAAGGCCTTAGCTAAATAAGTGGCTTTTATGCTGAAGTCTGAAGGAGGAGAGATAGAGAGGTAGCACCACCTTAGTATTATGAGTTCAAGGTTTGGGAATATCCAGCTGCAAGAAGATTGGATGGAGTCTTCTGAAAGATCAGGAGACCAATTTCTCTCTGAGAATCTGAGAGATTTGTGGCTTACAGCTTGGATACAAAGAGCTACACTGGTAACACAGTCGTTGACTCCTCCACTCTCTGATGCCTTGCTTTGCAGCCTCATTTTTAAAAATTTACTTTTGTCTTTTATAATTGCCGTGTGTCAAATTTTCTTTAGAACAAGATTTGTAACTATTTGAAGTTAATTTGAGGATTTGAATGTTAAGTCAGGGAGCGTAATTCAACCTCTTTGGTATCGCTGGATATTTGTGCAACATTGTGATTCGTAATTAACAGTTCACAAACTTGGGCATTTATAATTCGCAAAAATCTTTCTTTGTCCCCGTTCTGTTACACAAATGCTTAACTAATGGCAATCTTAAGTAAATTAGGCACCATCTTAGGGAAAATGCATTTTTCTCCTTCTCCTGTAAGCATTAAGGCCTGGAGATTGCATCTTGCTGGCAGGTTGCTTATCTCAGTATCCAGAGCTCAATCTGATGACTCCTGGATGCATCCCCAGGGAATGGTGATATTCCTCAACAGCTCTGGGCTACTGGCTCTCTGTTTAATAGCAAACATTCATCCCACGTCCCATTCAAAGCCACCACTATCTTGATTTCTTTGATTGTGGCATATTGTGGTCTTTGGTTAGGAAGAGCTGTAGGCTGATGATACATGTAGTGGAATTAATAGCCTTTGCTTCCATTATTTCAGTAGTCATAGAGATAGGTCAAGTCTTGCATTGGAGAGGAGTGATTGTATCAGGCTTGATTAATTCGTTTATATGCTCAGCTATGATACGTTTGTTTTAATAAAGATACTTGATAGAGGAGTGTGATCCACGGTTTGTAATAGCTCTGTCTCATTCTTTGTCCCTAACATTCTTCTTAGAAGTGCACTATTTGGTTGACATAAAGGTAAAGGTAAAGGGACCCCTGACCATTAGGTCCAGTTGTGACTGACTCTGGGGTTGCGGCACTCATCTCGCTTTATTGGCCAAGGGAGCCAGCGTTTGTCCGCAGACAGCTTCTGGGTCATGTGGCTAGCATGACTAAGCCGCTTCTGGTGAACCAGAGCAGCGCACGGAAATGCCCATTTACCTTCCCGCCAGAGCGGTACCTATTTATCTACTTGCATTTTGACGTGCTTTCAAACTGCTAGGTTGGCAGGAGCAGGGACTGAGCAACGGGGGCTCACCCCATCGTGGGGATTCGAACCGCCAACCTTCTGATCGGCAAGTCCTGCATCCCTATGGTATACCTTTTATGGTATATCTTTTATGGTATACCCTATAGTATACCTTTTATGGTAGATTAAGCTTTTAAACGCAGGTGGCGCTGTGGCGCTGTGGGTTAAAGCCTCGGCGCCTAGGACTTGCCGATCGAAAGGTCGGCGGTTCGAATCCCTGCGGCGGGGTGCGCTCCCACTGCTCGGTCCCAGCGCCTGCCAACCTAGCAGTTCGAAAGCACCTCCGGGTGCAAGTAGATAAATAGGGACCGCTTACCAGCGGGAAGGTAAACGGCGTTTCCGTGTGCGGCTCTGGCTCGCCAGAGCAGCGATGTCACGCTGGCCACGTGACCCGGAAGTGTCTCCGGACAGCGCTGGCCCCTGGCCTCTTAAGTGAGATGGGCGCACAACCCCAGAGTCTGTCAAGACTGGCCCGTACGGGCAGGGGTACCTTTACCTTTTTAAGCTTTTAAATATTTCGCTGTATTGGTAAGGTGCCTATGCTTTTCCTTGTTACGATGTTCCCTGTCAAAAGTAAGCATTTTAAAATTGTTGAATCTTCAAAGAAGCATTAGGAATGCGAGCAAACTGAACTAAATAAATGTCCATGCGTAAGCTAGAAGGAAAAACTAATTGGCAATCTAGGACATCTTGATCAGATTTCCTGCATTCACACCTCTAAAGTATGTCAGTATCTGACATCAACCTAAACTTCACATTGTAGACCTGTAATCATAAATCAACATCCTGGTTTCAGTGTTGTTAGCTCAAGAGCTTTAAGGCAAGAAATACCAATTTTGCTTTCAAGACTGCTGGATTGAATGGAATTCATTTGTTATGCAAAAGTTCTCATTAGGATAACACATAAATGAACACATGCAAAAAAATCAAATTAGTTGAATAAAAGTCCAAAAGTAGCTTTTGACCTCCCAAGTCTACACAGTTATAATACAGAAATTCCTGTGACAATTCTTCTGTAGTTTTTTTTAAAGCTGGCTACTTCAGTGATGTATGGTTTTAAACAGCCAGCCTTTCCTTTTATTTTTGGCATTCAAATAACAAAAGCAAATCTCTTTACTCCAATGTGATTGTTTCAGATAGTTCTTTAATAATGATGCATGAGCCGTAAGAAGGAAATTAACTGAAGGCAAGCCAAAAACAGAATTTCCGGTCTAGTTTCCTTGGAACCCTTAAGAGAATATTTATTTATTTTCCCCATTTTTGTTTAAAAATATATGGTTATTTGCAAGTAAGAACACTCAGAGCTTGCAGTAGCTGTTTCAGAGTGTATATGCTCTGAGATCTTAACAGGATTAGTAATTCGACTATGGCATTGACAGTTTTGTAAAATTCTGGGTATGTTTTGAAATTTGATTGTACACAAGAAGTATTTGAAATTTGCCTTCAAGACTAAAATCATCTGCTGCCCCTTGAGCATGGTACCAAATTGAAAAATCAACTTAATGCAGATTTGTGGTGTTCCAAGGCTGAATTACAGTTTCAAAATTTCTGTTGATTGTTCTCTCTGAATCTGTGCAGTTCTCCTCTTCTTTAGGGACCACTGTACTGTAGATGTAATGATTTGAGCATTACCTCCCTGGAATGAATTCACTTCCTCCCACGTTAAGAGAAGCTAAGGGACAGGCTGCCACACACATTAATCACAGTTAATTAAAATGCAGTTCTATGCATGCTTTCAATAGTTCTTATTGAATCCAGTAGGGCTTACTTGGTAAATATGCATGGGCTTGACTAGTTAACCGACTTCAAATGCTGGTTAATTGGGGGACTTGGTTAGATTTAACCAGTGCTATTTTTCTAGAAAAAGAGGTGCTGGAACTCACCATGAACACCTCCCTTGTTCTCTTCGAATGGCAATGGTGTCTACCTGAGAGGTGCCGGAACTGAGTTCCTGTGAGTTGCTTCTGAAAAGCCCTGGATTTAACACTGGTTAATATAACCCTTCCATTGTTTAACGGGGGGGGGGGGGGGAGCATGCAGTCCTGCAGCACACTCCTAATTTCTTAAATATGCTGATAAGATCCTTCCTTCTTATGTCTGCAATAGCCCTAAATGTCCTTTGTGCCTCCCTGAGCAGTTAAACTTCTGCCTCTTCTACTTTTAGAAGCTACTAATGCAGCAAAAATAATAATGAGCATGTCCCCCCCCCCCCAATTCATGCTCATGTTGTCAAGGACAATGTCACCTTGTGAAACATGGATATTTAATTTCAAGACACAATAAATGACTTCCTCCAGGCTAAGGCTGGAACCAACAACAGGAGACGCAACTATTATAGCTGAATGGGGCACAGGTTCTGATCCAAATAATGCTGTAATTAGTGTGGTTTTATATTCAATATCCTGTTGACGTTGGGAGGAAATGACAGGAGCAATTACAAAATTAAACATCCTAGAAGGTGCACAAAGTTGATACAGGCACTGTAATAGAGGCTCGGGTTAAATACACACCACAAACTGAAAAAGTCAAGCTGTCGAGTAGAGGCATAGAAAGCTTGCTTAAAATGGAAGAAGCAAAAGCAGGTGAGCTGTGCCTGCAAGCATGACAAAATGCATAATAAGGCAGGCAAACTCTGAAATTTGACAAGTGACATGTCAGAGATATACTAGTAAGAATACAGTTCGTTTTATGAATCTGCCAGAGACTTCTGGGGACTAAGCCATCTTAGGAAAAGATAAAATACATCATATATATTTGTACCGCGGCAGAGAATACGGTGTTCAGGATCTTCATAGCAACAATGTGTTCTTATTGCAGACATTAACAAGAAAAATTTATGCCAGAGATTTTATTACAGGTGATTAAATCTTGGATGTTTTTCAGAAATTGCACCACAAGTATAAGAAACGACATTGTGAACAGTTTGTCAGTAGTACTGGTAGTTAATGGCAGAGGCAAAATTGGTCAGATTCTCTTACTTTCCATGTCTCTAAATTTTGGGTTGCTTTTAGACAATCCCTTCTTGTAGTTGTCCCTGCTTTCAGTCAGTCCCTAATATTCATTGAAGAGTCCTGGGCTAGGAGGAGGAGAGCCTCTAGAATTGCAGGTTCTGTGCCAAATGGACTGCCAGCCAGCTCTTTTATGAACTTACCCAGTCAAGATTACTGTCCGAACCTACGCTCAGAATAATGCCAGCACCTTCACAGGTGAGATGGATAGAGACAAGACAGGGCCTTTCAGGACATAAAGCACCATCATGGAACTTTCTGCCAGATTACTAGACTCAGTTGGCATAGACAACCAATAACATTGTTTGTTTTAATGGGGCTTGCTGCAGCTGTTTCGTTGACACGTTGGTTGAGTTTAATATGCTTAATTTTGTTGCATTTTCATATTTGTATTTTTTATGTTGGGAATCTTTGAAGCCGAGAGGCAAGATGCCAATATTTTACATAGATAATATGGTTGAAAGGAGAGATTATTATAATGCCATTTTTACTCCTCTCTGGAGGCACTTCTTGAAACTATGGGTTGTATGCAAAACAACGTCAGTGGAGTTCCCCTGGGGAAGCAGCACTTACGTTTTCTCTTCTCCCCCTGCTTGCCCCCCAAGCTTTCTCCAGTGGGTTCCCCATCCCCCCATCTGATCTTAAGGGTATGTTAAGGGACTGCAGTGGAGAGGAGAGGAGGGAAAAGTTCTGTTCCATTAGTGAAAGTCTCTTCCTTTGAGGTTGTTCTCAGCCCTCCTGGCCTTCCAGTGCTGTGTGTAAACTTCTCTTTTTAGTTGTCTCAAATGAATTTTGTTTGTTTTGCTTGTTTTGCTGCTGTCGGTTCTCCTGCTATTGTTTGCCTCTCTGCTGTTTTAGCCATTTTTTAACACATTTTATTTTCCCCCTAGCTGTTTTGGATATTTGTTTTGAACATGAACGTAAGACATAAGGGGTTTGAAATAAAGATAGTTTGCATGTGCTCAAGAGTTTAAGCATCTCCAGTGGAATTTTTATTATTGTATTGTATTGTACAGAATTGTATTGTATTTTTCCTGGTAGATCTCTTCCCTCTGCCCTGCCCCTGTTGTATGGCATGCTCCTTTTAAGACTATCCTAAAAGAGGTTTTTTAAAGGGATGTGGGTGGCGCTGTGGTCTAAACCACAGAGCCTAGGGCTTGCCAATCAGAAGGTCGGCGGTTCGAATCCCTGCGACGGGGTGAGCGCCTGTTGCTCGGTCCCTGCTCCTGCCAACCTAGCAGTTCAAAAGCACATCAAAGTGCAAGTAGATAAATAGGTACCGCTCCGGCGGGAAGGTAAATGGCGTTTCCGTGCGCTGCTCTGGTTTGCCAGAAGCGGCTTAGTCATTCTGGCCACATGACCTGGAAGCTGTACGCTGGCTCCCTCGGCCAGTAGAGCGAGATGAGCGCCGCAGCCCCAGAGTCGGCCGCGACTGGACCTAATGGTCAGGGGTCCCCTTACCTTTACCTTTAAAAGAGGTTTGATACACACCATGGGACATTGCTAGGAGAATAATAGCCCAAAGTTCCCTTGGGCATGTGAAACAAGTCAGAGGGATCCTGACTACACTTGAAATATAACAGCATGATGTGCTAAGCCATGACACTCTGCCCTCAACATTTCTTGAGACGTAGGAGTGGAATTTGCCCAATAACCCCATCAGTGGAAGGCCTTTGCAAAGACTTCTGCTTGGGCAGTGGGCATTTATTGCTCTCCTGCCACTGCACCCTCCCAGATTGGCTCTGGAAAGGGTCAGTGGAACCCCCAGAACAGCACTGGGGGAGAAGAGGGGTTCTCATTCCATCTGTCAGGCTGCAAGGCATGGGAAGACAGAACATTCATCGAAGCGCATTGTTCGATTCCCCCCTAGGTTTTTTAACCACTTTAATCAAAGATAAATTGGAAACATTTCTAAATATTATACCCAGGAAAATAGTATTGTTTGTCAGAACTAATGAGATTTTGCATCCTTGGGGTTTAGTAATGAGATAAGTGCATGTAATGCAGGCAGCCTCCTACAGAAACTTGGATGATAGCATGCATTTAGTAACAGATGGGTTGTGGCCTGAATACCCAGTTGCAAATGTTTTCCAACTCATCCTAATTTTTAATACCTGCCAGTTCTTTTGCTTGAATTTTTCAACTGAAAAATGCATTTCTCCCCCAAAGTCCTTTTTAGATTACATTTGCTTTCCACACTGCTATTTGGTTCTCTTATTTATGCAGAGTGAGCTTAAAGAATGTGCATTTACGAAAACCAGAAATAATTGTCAGCTACAACGCGAGTTGCTTGGCTAAGTGATCTGTACCAAGGACAAGATAAGACAGATAAAACTCGCCTCTGGAAAATACATCAGCCAGCCATTCAACAAGAACAGCCTTGTTTCTTAGTTAAGCAACACATTTGGTGAATTACCACTGTGTTTGTGCACATAGAGATTTTTCACTAAGGTTTATTTAGATTTTTTAAGGGCAGTATTAGGGGAAGAACAATACTTTTCTTTTAGAAAATGAGAAGAGGGGGGAGTAGACACAGCATCAGTTTCTGTCTTATGTTGCCACTATTAGAAGCAGATGGCTTGTAATGTTTGGCTTCCGATAGCTTTATTTTTTGTTTATTTGGCACCTCTCTGCGTCGGGGGCATTGCTTCCCTCTGATCTGCAGGCAGCCCAATTTGCCTAGCATTGGCTGCGGCCAATACAACCATTTATTTAAAAAGCTCACTTACCTGTGAGTAAGCCCCGCTTAGCTCAGTGACACTTATGTAGGAGTAAACATATACATGGACTTGATCAGTTAGATTATAAGCCTGCTATCTTTCAAAAAGTGAGAGCAGGCTAAGCATGAAATAAAAAATTACCAACAACACACAGTTCATGAATATTATAGAGTGGTAGAACTAGAAACTCACAGTTAGGTGCCCTTTAAGGTTTTAGTTTTCTGTAGCTCAGCAGTTCCCTCCATAGAGTTGCAAGTTAAGCTATGGAATAAGTCAGCTGCTGGTATCTAGAAATGGGTTACTTTGCTAATCATTCTTGTTATGTACTGAAGTTCTCACCCTGGGCCAGCAAGGGGATACTGTAGATAGTTATGCAAATGAAGGATCGAAAGTGACGTTCAGTGATTGGATAGTTTGTATGCAAATGAAGGATCGAAAGTGACGTTAAGTGATTGGATAGTTTTAGAAAGTTGCTACAGTTACATTGTTCTGGAGCTCTATATAAGCAGGCTGACTGAGCTCTTCAGTTCAGTTCTGTTCTGGCCTCTGAATAAACAAGAGCTGTTTGAAGAATTGCTGTGTCGTCTGATATGTTCACCCACAACTTAACAATTCTCAAAACTGATCTTGACTACAACAGCAAGTTTGGGGTTTTTTTTTGTGGGGGGCTGAACATCTCCAAGGAGCCTGAGGTGCTCACAGCCAATATTGCAGGGCTCCAACCCACTCTGCCTTTCTCTTCTGGGGCTCCTAAAAAGATTAAGGGCTGCCCTAGACATTGTATTAAATGCAATGAAAGGCTTAATACTCCCATTTGTCACAGTCCTCGCCACCTCTTGGCTGTTACTTAGAAGGACAAAACTAGACACGTTAAATTAAATCACATGTCAAATATCACGCCAGCTTTAGACCTAAGAACTGCCTACCTTCAGAGTATATATATTTCACAGTTACTTCATGAGTCACTGTTCTGAGCATGCTTCCTAAGTGGAAGGTGTTATGTTCAGAGTTCATGTAGAAAAGCAGAGAGCAGCATCTGCCCTTGTGTCCTGCAAATCTGTATTGGGAATGATTCTGCCATTTAAATCTTACTTGATGCACAGAGACTGCTGAATTACCTGATCCCAGTGGAGGTTGATTGGAAAGAGGGCAAGGCCAGGGCAGTGAGTCATGCAGGGATGTAGTAGGCAATCTTCTCTGGGTGTGTGGTTCTTCAGTTTTACAGGCTTACAGCCTTATTTAACCATATGACAGCTTGGCTGTGTTTCAGTGAGCAAAAGCAAAATGTCGTAGAACACTATTACATTTTATGAACCACAGGAAGGGCTTGTTCAAGAGTGTGGTTCCTAGACAATAATATCATACTACTCTTGAAAATAATTGTAAAGTCTTAAAAAGTTATTAAAGTAGATGATTTCTACAGTATTACTTTTTGGTTTTGTACAGAAGCTCTGAGCAAAACTTTAGTGTGTTCATCCTGTCTAAATGAGCAGCATTAAATTTGGCAGGTTGAACGCTCATAACCCAAAATTAGATTATTTCATAAAAGGCATCAGTTTTTCACTTCTTGTTTCCCTTATTTCAGAGAGCGCAAATATTTGAAGGCTACAAAACCATGTGTGGCCCATTTTCAAAATCTAAACTATATGTTAACTAAACATTAATTTGGTACATCCCTGTTTCTGTGTTGATAAAATTAGAGATGCTTGAGTTTTGAAAATCCATTAAGGAGGAAGCTCATCAGTATAACAGTATGTGTAATTGGTGTTCTAAGGTTCATTAGTCAATAGTCTCCAAAACGTAAGGAAAACACTTTCATGAAACTAATTACACAGTTTAAGATGAGTAATTAAGCTATATTCCTTAGATGAAGATGTTTGGCTTTTAGCCAATGCATCTGGGGTGTGTGGAAGTTCTTTCAATTAACTGCACAGTTTGTAATATGTGCATATTTAAGTACATTTAGCTGATGGGAGCCTGACAGCTGAGGTTGCCTATCTGGGTAGCAGCTACTCCTGTTCTCTTTCATCATTCAAACATTTGGTCTTGATGCTGTTGATATTACTATTATTACTGAACTGGTGGGTTTACATCTTTGATCTTAAATGTTTTATGTTCTTTCGTATGGCGATTACTATTGACTTCCCCTCTACTTCTTTAACTGATGGCTAGATTGTTAATTGTGCTGTTTCAGATTTTGTAAGTTTCTCGAAGGCTGTAGAAATCTTTTCTACAAAATGTTTGGCCTAAGGAAAGACTTCAGTGCCTAGTGGTAATTCCTACTCACCAAATGAACCCAGACCAGCAACTATTTGTTTGAGAAAAAGAGAGAAGGGTTTAAACTAAACCAACAAAAGTGAAAAGTAGCTTAAGTTTGTGGAATTGCTGTAGCTGTAGTTGTAAAGCTACTACTGAGATCCTAGACTATTTTTGTCACAACCTGACTGACTGCAGATATCATTGATAAAGACCGGTTGTTACCCATTTGCAGGCATGAAACTGTCTAATTTATTTATTTATAAATTTTATCTGTAAGCCACCATGAGTCCCTGTCTGGTTAAAAAGGTGGGGTATATAAATAAGTATATAATAATAAATGTATTTATATATGCTAAATCACAAAACATATTGAAGTGGCTCACAATACTAAAATGATAACCATAGGCCTGCAGAGAGCTGGCACAATAAAAAAGGTTTTGAATAGGTTTTTGAATGAGAGCCAGTGTGGTGTAGTGGTTAAGAGCGGTGGACTCGTAATCTGGTGAACCGGGTTCGCGTCTTCTCTCCTCCACATGCAGCTGCTGGGTGACCTTGGGCTAGTCACACTTCTCTGAAGTCTCTCAGCCCCACTCACCTCACAGAGTGTTTGTTGTGGGGGAGGAAGGGAAAGGAGAATGTTAGCCTCTTTGAGACTCCTTCGGGTAGTGATAAAGCGGGATATCAAATCCAAACTCCTCCTCCTCCTCCTCCTCCTCTTCTTCTTCTTCTTCTTCTTCTTCTTCTTCTTCTTCTTCTTCTTCTTCTTCTTCTTCTTCTTGGCATTTAGATGTTGGCACAGAAGGCGCCTACTGATCAGCAAAAGTTGCCCTGTAGTCTCAGCCCATAGCAGGAATGGTCCGGCTAGTTTGCGAGGGGAGAGACTTTTCAGGAGGGAGGGAAGATAAAAGAAACCACCCTTTCTCCTCCCTGCAATATTCCACAAGTATTCTACATAGTGCAAAAGTGAATGTGTTTATATTTTGCTCCTCTCAGAAATCTTTTATTGCTGTATAGCTTGGAGGGGAGTATTCTGGAGAGTGGGAAAAGGAAAAGGTACTTCTCCCCCATCTCCTTCATTATATATCTTCCACTTAAAGTACAGGTAGGGGAAGCCTTTTTTTAAATAAAAAAACCTCTCAGTGGCACATATTCCTCTCACTCCTCTGCATAGCTGTAAACTTTTCCCTTTTCTTTTGAGGAATCCTATTCAGAATAAGGGAATTTCCCTTTAAAAAAGGGAAACGTTGACAGCTATGCTCCTCTGTGAATCTCATCCCTATCTCCAGGACACAGTGAGTTGCAGGGGGCTCAGAGTTGGCCCCCTCTTTTTCCAGCAAACGGTCGGCATTCATATTTTCTGGAAGTAAGTGACCATAGATCTTCCTGGTACCCTATGTTTGGGTGTCCCTGTTTTGCCTACAAATTGAGCGGCACGGGATTACTCAAGTTAGATATTAATGGGAGTCATTTAGCTAAACCTTTGAAGAGAAGTTTGCATTTTGTTTCAAGATTTAGTCTCTATCTAAACATTATATATCATCTATAATGCCTTCGTAATATCGTGCCTGGATTAATTTTGTTTAACACTTGGTGTAGAACCGCAGTTATCCTTGCATCATCTTGAGATCATGCAATATGCATCTGCTCATTAACACACACAGTCTCCTTTCTTTTTGAGCAGTGGTCTTTTCCTTCCTGTCCCTGTGATATAGGGACTGAATTTTTTATCATTTTCTTTAGCTGCTAAACATTGAGAAGCAGTTCCAGTTTAATAGTTGGTGACTTCAAGTTATCAGTCCTCTGTCAACTTCCTTTGCTCGGCTGCTCAGAGTCAACTGGCTGTTCTGCAAATTAAAC
This sequence comes from Podarcis melisellensis, assembly GCF_964234715.1. Taxonomy (NCBI): domain Eukaryota; kingdom Metazoa; phylum Chordata; class Lepidosauria; order Squamata; family Lacertidae; genus Podarcis; species Podarcis melisellensis. The sequence continues at coordinate 83,168,543 of NC_138531.1, forward strand.
TGTGTGCATTGTGAGCCTTTTTCATTTTCTGCTGCTAAATTATGGAACAGTCTCCCTCTCAAGAGGCCACACAAATAAGTCCCTAAGATTGTATTTCACTTAAGACGCCATCCTTTGAGATTTTTGTTTTGGCCTTCCTGGATTGTAATGCATTAATTGGTGAGAGTCTCTTCCACACAATCTCAATAATTCAACTGACTTGGGGGGGGATATGCACAACACTTGAATAAACAGCTATCTGAGTAATCAAATACTCTATTTACATAAGTTTACATTGATGTGGGCAACGCTCAATGAATGTAGATAACCTAAACTTGAATGTAGATAACCTAAACTTAAATAATTTATTCTACTGCCCCAGAAAGCAGGGCTAGATCAGAAATTACTGTTTTGAATCCTTGCAATCCTTATTTAAAAATGTAAATATATTTAAAACTGTCCACTATTATGGATCATTTTCTTTGGACAAGTTTAGACTGAATGCTAGATCTCTGTAGGTCATGATTTACAAATCAGAAGCTGTCCTTAGTTCTGTTCTTCCATACAATTCTTGCCTTGCTAGCTTCCATTCCTGGTGCTAATTATAGTTCCATATTCAGTGTATACCATTGCAAACCACAGTGCAATCCAAATCAAGATACATAAATTCAGTCCCCATTTTATGAGGGAAACTAGTTTGCATTGGTGCACATGTGACATGAAACCCTGGTTAACACTAGGAAAGCAGGAAAATTGCCAGCTTCCAATTTACAATTTACAAACCATGGTTTAGGGAAGTCTTTAATGTTTGAAGTTTTATTCTGTTTTTAATGTTCTGTTGAAAGCTGCCCAGAGTGGCTGGGGAAACCCAGCCAGATGGGCGAGAAGGAAATAATAATAATAATAATATGCTTCATGATTACTTTCCTTATAATTGCTTTAAGGATAGTTCAGTACCACTCTTAAAAATCAATCATTATGTAGAAAGGCTTTGTGACATTTATTCATGCTCCCTCACACCCGCTCACTTCTGTTTCAGGCCAAATCTTGAGATCGCTTATGGCCATATCGGTCATTCCTCTTTTAGTCCCTCCTGTTTCCTGAGATCTTCATTGTGTTCAGGTCTCGGGTGTTCTTTCTGGTATGGAGACTGGAAGCAGTCTCCCTGTATTTGTCAATTTTCTGGCCATTGACTGGGACCAGAATATCCTTCTCTTTGCCAATGGATGTCTTTGCCATGAAGTATATCCTCCTAGTGGTCTTTGTTCCTTTAGCTCAGCCTTTCCTAACCTTGGATTCTCAGATGTGGTTGAACCCCCATCATTCCTGACTGCTGCTCCTGCTGGCTATGGATAATGGGGAGCAAAGGTTGGCAAAGGCAGAGGCCAGGGTGTTGTTCTCCTTACTTCTGCAGCCCCCAGGGCAGCTAATTGTAATTATACCCCAACTATAATTTTGTAGGTGGCGTGGGTAGCATGGCAGGTAGATTATGCTTCTAGGTTTTCTAACGGCTCTATCTCATTGAAAACCAAATGTTTTCATGGCTCTTTTAACCATTTAGTATGAATTCTTGTTCTTTGAAACTTGCTTTTCAATAGCTTTCTTCCTGGTCTAAATCAGGGGTACCCTAATGGGAAAGGCAAAGGGACCCCTGACTGTTCGGTCCAGTTGTGAATGACTCTGGGGTTGTGGCGCTCATCTCGCTATATTGGCCGAGGGAGCCGGTGTACAGCTTCTGGGTCATGTGGCCAGCATGACTAAGCCGCTTCTGGCGAACCAGAGCAGCACACAGAAGCGCCATTTACCTTCCCGCTGGAGCGGTACCTATTTATCTACTTGCACTTTGATGTGCTTTCAAACTTCTAGGTTAGCAGGAGTAGGGACTGAGCAATGGGAGCTCACCCCGTTGCGGGGATTCGAACCGCCGAACTTCTGATCGGCAAGCCCAAGGCTCTGTGGTTGAGACCACAGTGCCAACTGCGTCCCATAACCTGATGGTGGTGCTTTCCAAATGTTGTTGAACTCCAACTTCCTCTATGACTAGTGGTTGCAGCCCAACAACACCTGGCAGCCACTTGGTTAGCTACCCCGGTCTAAATAGTTTTGATTTAAAACCAGTTCACTTGGCATACATTATTCAATCATTGTACTGTGGACAGGTCAGTATCAATCCTGCATTTCAGAGAAAAGTCTGAGTGTGGTTGTGGAAGGCAGGTCTTGACTTCAAAAGAAGCCAGGCTTCTTGCGTCATTGTTAAGGCTGAAATCCTGTGCACACTTTCCTGGGAGTAAGAAGAGAAGAGTTTGGATTTGATATCCCACCTTTCACTCTTTGATATCCCACCTTTCACCCAGCAGCTGCATGTGGAGGAGCGGAGACGCGAACCCGGTTCCCCAGATTATAAGTCTACCACTCTTAACCACTACACCTCACTAATCCCCCATCCAACCGAATAGTACTTCTGGAAAGGCTTGTGTGGGATTCACTGTAAGACTCCAAGGTGCAATACTATGCACACTTATCTGGGACGAGCCCCTTAGAACACAATGTGACTTACTTCCTGAGTAAGCTTGCCTAGGATTTCACTGGTGTAAGACAATTTTGGAGAGCTTTTTATGGAATTCCATTCTTAAAGTCGCTTCTCTACCCTTGCATCTTTGGGTATTGATAATGCTTTTTTCTTATAGTTTTCTTCATGTATTTGTATCCTAGTTGTAAGCCACCCTAGGATATTTTATAGAATTTCAGGATATGTATCCAGCTGAATAAGGTATGGGTGACTTACAGTGGGTCTTTGTGGAGAAAAAGTTTAACAGGGCTATAGGAAGCATGTCTTCAGAACCTGTATGCATAGGGGCTTGGATCTGAATATTTTTTTTAAACACCGGGAAATAAATCAAAACTACTACAGTATATGACATATAAAACATCTGGCGAGCATGAGAGGCCTTTTGCATTGCACTCTTCAAATGTTCCAGTGAATTCTGTTACATGCCAATGTGTGACTGATGAAAAATACTGACCTTTCCCCAGACAGATACATGCACGGTCTTGACATGACTTATTATTTCTTCTTCTGTGTTAAACAATTTGCAGAATTTTTATTTGAGGTTGTTTAGTAACTGGAGGTTGCCCAGTAGCTGGGAATAGCCCAGAGTATTGCTTTGGACACTTGTGAGCAGAGGTTTAATGTATAAATAAATCTTATTAAGTTAAAATCTATGCTTATTTTTCTGAATAAAGAAGGAGCAAGATCATTTGCTGATGAAAATGTAGTAAAGGGCAGTTGTGTTTCTCTTTCCCACTTTTTTGCGGCCTTTATCCAGTATTTCTGTGTAGGTTCACCTGAAGTCTATAATTAAGCCCTTGGAGCCCTGGTGCTTTCATAACCACAGAACTTTCTTACTCTCACAGAGCTGTCAGGGATAAGCTGTCATTATTGGTAAGGAGAACAGATGTGAGGTAGACACATAGTTGATTTGTCTGAAAATGACTTGGATAGAGATTTATATAGGCATTTATTAAACTTGACAAAGCTGGATTTTAATGAGCCCAATTTTGATGACATCCCCCTTATTAGAGCTGATTTAATCAATTAACATACAATGAGCTGCTGCTTTCTAATTACTGAGTGAGAAGCTTATACACCGTCCTCTAATTTTTCCCTCTTTAAATTTAAAAATACTTTCCCAACTCTTTGACACCAGACTAATCTGATACAGATATAATGCTAGATACTTGCAAATCATGGTTTGCAAATCCAGAATCCAGTCTCGAGAACGATGCCTCTTACCTTCTCTAGATCAAATTTGTTCTTGCCTTCCCTTGTTGGTATTAATGATGGTTTAGAGCAGGGTTTCCCATTGGGCCTCCAGCTGTTTTAGACTACAATTCCCACTATCTCTGACCACTGGCCTTGGGAGTTGTAGTCCAAAAACAGCTGGAGACCCAAGTTTGGGAAACTCTGGTTTAGAGTATAGTCTGCTTGTCAAGGTTCCTTTTATCTGTGTTTGCCAACCACTTGAAACCAGGGTTACAAGTTCTCGTGTATGTGGAGGTCACAGTATCCCTTTGCTTCCTTTGTTGCTTTCATGAAAGACCAAAGCAGGCATCCTAAAGGATGCTTTATGTATAGGATAGCTGTGTATTATGCATGTAATTATTTAAAATATTTCATACCTCCAACTGAAAGTTTTTTAGGTCTGTTTACAGCTCAGGTTGTTCTGAAGTGGATAATTCCAAGCAAACTGTTTATATACATCTGATAATGGCTAAACCATGTTTAATGAAACCCTCTCAGTTATAAGGTTCTTACACTGAAAAATTGCATTTTGGATAGCTTGTTTTCTTTGGTTTTGTTATAAGTGCCATTTCTAGACATGATATGACAACTGTTTTAAATGACCCCCATTTCAATTTATGTCCTCTATTTTTGCACCTTCGTACAGACGGCAGGCTTCAAAGAAGATAATGAAGTGGTCCTTGTCAGAACTGATCAGTCTGGTAGAGCATGGCCTGTTAACACTCCAGGAGAACTGCTGGAGCCAAGTGGCAGAAAAAGGAAGCAGAAGGTATGTGTAATAAAGATGCTTATTTCACATCTTTTGTTATAATAAATATTATTATTATTATTACTTTCTTAAATGTAGAGTATAGTACAAGGGTTTGGGCAGGAGGATGTGAGGAAACTCCAAGTACTATATAAGAAAGCTACCAGACTATTTTCAGAATTTACTTGTATAAATTTGGGGCATTTGTATCCTGCCCAGTCAACACTGTCCTCTGGGCTGTTCACAACAATAAAATACAAGTACAGTCCAAAACTAGAATGGTTAGTGCAAAAGCAGATCAACACAGAAAACTAGCATAAAACCATGACAATGTTGCCATGAAGTAGTCAAAAGTCAATAACTTCCCCATCTCCACATTCTTCTCTCATGGGCACTGTGAAAGACATGAAGCCACAGACATGAAGTTGGTATCTGTTTTCCTCCCTTCTGGAGTGGCAGTAATAAATCTTATGTAGTCCTATTTGTAATAAATGCTTATCAGTGCTTTCCCCACAAGCATAAGAGTATCTGCCTTTGATGTACGTTTTCCAATAATTTGAATAGCCCTTTTCCAAAGACTGTTGTGTTGACAGCGTCTAATGAGAAATTCCACAAATTCCCTGTTGTATCTGTTTGGGGCTACTTTGCTGAAATTAGGTATGCTTTGTAAAATTCAAGTGCTGAATTGCATTCACTTACTTTTATAAAGTTGTTTTTAGATTGGATTTGTTTTAGCCTAACCAGACAGTGGCACCAAATGAATATCCGTGTACTTGTTATTCGTTTTCAGGTCACTACTCACGTGGAGAGGGAAAGGGTCCGCTATTTTCAGGATGATGATAATCTGAGCCTGAATGATTTGGTCAGAAATGAAAAGATGAGGACAGCAGAGGATCAGAATAAGCTTTTCATGAGAATGGCATCAAAGGTAAGGTCCAATGTGTCTGAATTTATATTGAAACCTAATGAGCGCTTCCAATATATTAAAAACCCTTACTTTCAACTTTTCTTTTTTTTTTAAAAAAAAATAATAATTCTGTTTGGAATAACATACTCTTAAGATGTATCAAGATCTTCATGTGAGTGTTTCAAGTATGAGAAAACAATGTGATTTGTTCCAGTACTTTATATTTGTTTTATGAATATAATTTTACTGTTTGTATGCTGTTCATAAGATCACGGTATCATTTTCTTAATGTTGGTGGCTTAGACATTTTTGCAAATAATAAATAAATAAAGATAACTGGGGTTCTGGGGCAGGAGAAGAGAGAAACGAGGAAGCATTTGCAACTGCTTCACAGGCAGCAGCATTTGGGCTGCCCTCCAACTTAACGTTTGAGCCCAGATTTTCCTGGACTGACCCCAGTACACCATGTTCGCTACCATACTGATTTTCAGTGTATATAGAATCATAATACTTAGGTGCAAAACATCATCATATACAGTGGCGTAGCGTGGGGGGTGCAGGGGGGGCCGGCCGCACCAGGCGCAACATCTGGGGGTTAGGGTTAGGGGGCGCAAATCCACGGGTTAGGGGGCGCAAATCCAACGGTTAGGGGGCGCAAATCCACGGGTTAGGGGGCGCACATTCACGGGTTAGGGGGTGCAAATTACTTGCCTAGCCCCGGGTGCTGACAACCCACGCTACGCCACTGATCATATAGAAATCTCAAGTATATGAACTCTGCTACCTTGAAAGGTAGCAATTTAAATTTTTGCTGTAAAAGCACCATCTGAAGCCATTTTTGTCATCTGTATTAATGAATTGCACAGAATTGACACCCGTATAATGACTTTCTCTTTCATGCTTTCATTTGTAAGGAAAACGGGAGGAGGGGAAATACAGTTGAAATGGATGTCGTCTTCTTGATATTGCTGAAAGTCTAAAAATGTGTGTGAGAAAGTGGCCCTTCAATACTGCAGAGGATTTTCATTCATCTTTTTGACTGAGATATTGGCTTTGGTGTGTCTGCATTATTTTAAATCAACGGCTGTTCCTCAGTTCTGTTGCAACCAGCAAAATAACGAAATGTGATTTCTAATGTGCAGTAAGGAAGCAAGGGTATCTTCTATTTTTCAGTTTGCCTTGATATCTCCTTTAAACAAACTTTTTGAACTTGAAAACTTGATGGTAAAATCACATTGAGATCAGTCTCAGTGCCTTTGCTGTCAACATGAAAATCAACTAGATTTCACTTGTGTGTAAAGCTGTCAAACTAGATGGTTTTAAAGCAGCATTATGTTCAGCAGAAATTACTGGTAGAAATAGAGATTTGTGAAGGAGGAAGGCACCTTGGAGTAAATAAAATAATCGATTCCAAGAAACTGAAAGAGTAAGAGTAGCAAAAGAAGAAGTGTTAAATTTTAGGGAAGAGACATTTTTCAACACCTTTGAAAATTAAGAACCAGATACTGTTGGGAAGAGTTACTGGAGGGGATGGAGTTGGATGAATTTAAAATTGCATGCAAGTAGCTCAGTGGCTGACTACATGCTTTACAAGTAGAAGGTCCCCGGTGTCAGTTCCTGGCATCTCTAGCTAAAAAGGCCAGGAAACACGTGATGGAAAAGATACCCCTCTGTTTGAGGTCATGGAGAAATGCTGCAATCAGAAAACATAAACATAAGGCAGATTCCTAGGTTCCAAATGTAAGGACTTATAAGTTTCACAAGCTGGACAGGGAAATAGACGTCTGCCTTGAGTGTGAGAGGGGGAAGTACAGAGCCCTACCACTATTAGCTCCTCTCCCTTATTCTTCTAACTACTGAATATATCTCTCACCTGCCCATACCACCTCTTTCCTCCGGAAAGCTGCTTTGCATTGTAGATAAGGGCAATCCAGACACAGTGGGACATTGTCTGGAGCAGGGGTAGGAAATTGGATCTATCCAGCAGGCAGGGTCCAAATATCCCACGAACCCCACAGGCCACTTAGGTTGTTGGGGCTGCCCACCTGTCAGGCATCTGACATCACCAAGATGCAGGATAACGCACTTGCTTTGCTGGCGTGTTTTGATTTCCAACTTTGTGGGGAAAGGACATGCCTCTCCGTGGGGCTTGCTGTAAGCACCAGCCAGCCTTGTGCAAGAAAAGTAAAAATAATTTGATCTGCTTGTTGATCTGCTTGTGTAAGAGAAGACATCTTAAATTCTATGGAACTCACCTAATCATAGTACCATGTCAACTATTGCACTAACGCTTTGAAACAAGTAGTGGCTGTTTCCCACTATTGTTTATTGGGAGCCAGCCCTGTGTAGTTGATACACCATTGTGCAAGACAAGTATCATTGTTTTGTTTCACTAGGAAGAAGCTGTTGGCAGACATTCTAGTAATGTTCGGATTAGTTGGCAAACCTAGGCTCCAACAGTCATAGTAGGACTTAAACTAGTAATAAGGAAAATTTGCATAATGAATCCTCATCAATGCAATATTTAATTAACACCTGGATAAAAGCTCCCTTCGTTTTATTGCGTTAGAGCTGAGCCCTAAATACATTTACTGTGTGTGTGTGTGTGTGTGTGTGTGTGTATATATATATATATATTTCACAATCCTTTCGGCTGAAACCTATTGTTTTTCCTAACACCAGCAGGATTCTGGTTTTTTCCAGCTTCCTGTCATGTATTTGGAGTATAACATTCCTGAAATCTAAATGCTTCCATTTAAAATGGGTGATGTCAGTGTTACCATGGCAATTGAAAATCGCACGGATCCAATTTATACAATCTATATACCTTTTTCCTTTCTGGCAGATTTTCAGAGCAGCAGTAACGCTTCTTGCATTCATGTAGAAGGTGTATCTTGAATTGCGATTGCGTTAGTGTTATTATGGGAGAAACGAATGTTCAGTGGGTGAAGGCAAGGGAGAAGCGTATCAGCTTACGAAAGACAGTGAATGGAAAACTAGTTGCACAACCGTAGTAATAAATAGAGCCCAAATACGCAAGCATGTGTTAACAGGACTTTATATAACAGAAGGTGGGATTTTTTATTTATTTATTAATTTTTTTGCTTTTCTTCACTATACTTTTGAGATGGCATTCTTAGGCAACGTATACGTTTTTACATCGGTTTTTGTGGGTGGCCCTGCTGCCATTTTCCTAAAAGCCACCCCCATAACTGTGGAAACTGAAGAAAGAGAGAAAAGTTGTAGTCAACTTCGTGCCTCAGCATCCTAGCCAGCAGTGCACATTCTGGGGCAAGCCAAGGACTTCACTTGAACCGGGATGGAAACTGTTGGCGCTGAAAATAGAAAAGGTGGCAGAGCAGCTGTTAAACTGAAGGGAGTGGGTAAAACTGGCAAGAGCTGAGGAGGCGCCATTCGGAATGAATCTCACCCCCGGAGATGAATTTTAAATGCGGGTGGCATAGAACTAGGCTTGTGAGTGCAGGAGCACAACACAATTCAGAGAGGCCAAAGCACCGCACTTGAAGAGAGAGGATGGTCTTCAAGTGTTTATATGCTAATGCCTCTGAGGCGGGGTGACTGAACTGGACTGCTTGGTATTAGAGGCTGGCATTGATAGAATAAAGATGATGGATACTTGGTGGAACAGAGAGAACCAATGGAACATACCATAGTTATCTCTGGATATAAACTCTGTAGGAAAAACAGAGAAGGAGCTGCCAAAGCTGGTGTCGTTCTGGATGTCCAAGAGAGCGTTGAATCCAGCAAGCAAGGAAACCCCAAAGGGGCAGAATTCTGATAATCAAAAGATAGCTGAGAGATAGCAGTCCTGCTGCTTAAGAGTCAGAGATTTCTGCTTTAGCATTGTAGATGGGGATCACATCGTTCAAATAACATGCCTTTCTTAAAAGACCCCCTTTGGCCTGTGGTTGTAGGGTATGTACTAATACACTTAAGTGCTCTATGCGGCTGCCATCTTGTTTAATAAAAATGGCTTCAATTAATCATATATGTCAGACCAGGGTAGTTTGGATGCCAGGAATATCTGACTGGCATGTATGGTTACACTTCCATGGGAAGCTTATGTAAGGTCCTTTCCTGTGGTCATCTTCACCATCACGTTTTAATGGGGCCTCACAGTGTTATGGATCAGTTTTACCAGTTTCATAAGGAGTTGCTTAAAAACGGCGCATTGCTGGGGCAGGATCATTTTGCTTTTGTTCACTTTCTCGCTTGCCTTTTGATTTTAAACAAGATTAGATGAGCTCTCCTATAGTGGTGTACTGCAAGAGAGTGCAGAACTGGGGGTGGTAACAATACCTTTTATTTTTGAATTTTTATTTCAAAATTGAGAATAGTAGAGCATATATATCAATAATCACTTGTTATAATGAATTGGAATGAGGAAGTGATACTGGATTGTGGGGAACTTTATGGCCACACTTCTGTAGTCAGTATGTCAAAAATTATGGGAGGAATTCAACGTCACACTGTTAGAACCAACTACCCTATCCCTCCTCATTTGCTGTTCAGAACATTCTCTTGCAACCCCCACTCCAGCCAATTTAATGCAGAATTGAAATACTCCAGTTGCGTATGGACCTTGCCATGTATATTTAATATTCCATATGGATGTTGCCTAATAAGAATACAGTGGTACCTTGGAAGTCGAACGGAGTCCGTTCCAGAAGTCTGTTCGATTTCCAAAACTTTTGGGAACCAAGGTGCAGCTTCTGATTGGCTGTGGGAAGCTCCTGCAGCCAATTGGAAGCTGTGGAAGTCACATCGGATGTTCGGGTTCCAAAGAACGTTTGCGAACCGGAACACTCCCTTCCGGTTTTTGATCATTCAGGAGCCAAAGTGTTCAACTCCCAAGGTGTTTGAAAACCAAGGTAAGGCTGTAATGTGCCTCATCTTTATGTGTTTTTTGTTCTTGTCAACTTTTTTCATATGTGTACCCTGCCCTTTAACCCAGCAAGGCAGTGTTACCTGTGATCACCCACAACAGCTCTGAGAGATTGGGCTGAGAGTTGGTGATTTGCTCAAGGTCATCAAGGAAACTTCATAGCCAAGGAGGAATCCCTGATCGAAGTCCATCTTTGTCCACACTGACTAAATCTTCCTTTTCCTTCAGTTTTCAGAGAAAACGGATAGAGAGTACTACACTCTGGATGATATGTTTGTTTCCAAAGCGGCAACGGGCGAGCGAAGTGGCGAGGAAGAGGGAAGGCAAAGGAAACAAGCAATCCGTGAGCATCAGCATCTTGCTGCACGCATGGAGAAGTGCCCTTACTGCTTTGGTAGCCCCGAACTTCCAAAACACCTGATTATTGCAATTGGTAACAAGGTAAGGAAGCAGCACAGCCTGTTCTGCGATGCAAATGGGAAGAAATAAAAGAGGGCTGTTTTCCATTCCATGGTTTTATGAGATTAAAAGTGAGATTGCTTCTTGTGACATGAGTTATTGTCTTTGAATGTTCCCGGCCCTTCCAATTAGGAGGAAAGAGCCACTTCCTCAAGGGTGCGACTAAAATGATACGACTCTTGTCTTGAATGATCAAGTTAATCTTCTTCAGTACTTCAGATTTGCAGGTGACCTTGCTGCAATGATATGCAAGAGCTGAATATTTAGGTTGCATAAGGTGGGTAAATAATTTGGAGGCCAAATCATGGTAAGAGAAAAAGGGTCATAGAGGGGAAGTTGAAATTAGAAGCCAGAAAACATAATAAGGTCCACAAAGGCAAAGCAAAGTCATCCGGATTTCAGCAGCACTACAGACAGCAGTCACTGCCTTTTAAAATAAATTTTGGGTTAGTTGCAAAGAGCATATGGAAGTTTTTACTTGAGACCAACTTGCTGCACTCCAGATGACATTGAACTACAGCTCCCATCATCATGACAATTGGCTGTGTTGACTGAGGCTGATGGGAGTTGTAGCCCTAAAACATTAGGAGGACACTCTGTGCGGTGTAGTGGTTAAGAGCGGTAGATTCATAATCTGGGGAACTGGATTCGAGTCTCCGCTCCTCCCCATGCAGCTGCTGGGTGACCTTGGGTTAGTCACACGTCTCTGAAGTCTCTCAGCCCCACTCACCTCACAGAGAGTTTGTTGTGGGGGAGGAAGGGAAAGGAGAATGTTAGCCGCTTTGAGACTCCTGGAGGTAGTGATAAAGTGGGATATCAAATCCAAACTCCTCTTCTTCCTCTTCTTCTTCTGTTTTAGACTTTGCCCCACCCACCTCAAAAAACGTGCTAGAAGTATGTGTTTACTTCAACATCGTCATAGTTCAACAAGAATCATATTTCCTCAAGTTTGTTGCCCCCCAAAAGTATTCTGACTTTGACCCATCTAGAATCTCTGGATGACCAAACATTAAGCTAAAATACTTGTACAATTCAACAAAATGTAGATAAAAATAACCAGAAACAGACCACAGGATGAATGTTTAGCTCTGACCTCAGTAATGACTGGGCTAAAACCTAAAACACAAGAAAATGAACAGTCTATATTCTGCTAATTCGGGCTCTTTAGCTTCCTCTCAGATATTCACATATACCCATTATCCTTCACCATGTATCCCACAATATTCCCTTACTCATCTTCCTCTCCCCATCACTCCAGTTTTTAAATAGGTTAAATAATTTGATGTCCATGTTTCATAATGTTGTAAAACTGTTTTTTTTAAGTCAGCCAAATGCCTCCTTAAGCAGATGGCCATATGATCTCTTTAGACCGAGTTTATTTCAGCAGGAACAGCGGTCAGCCCTACCTCTAAATGCAGAGGTTTTAGAGCCTTGAGTATCTCAAAACCTAGGAGGGAACATATAAGAAAAGATGCATCTTGTACAGAAACCTCTTTATTTGTTAGGTGTACTGGCTGTTGTTCTTGTGCCTGGTTTCTGACTCCGGGTTTTAAAGAGTAATCTGTACCCGATGTTGGGATATATGTGCATTCCTGGCCTCTGCTCTATAAAGCTTCCTGGGGTGGTAGGGCCGCCATCACATCTGCAACCTTGCTGAGCAAGTTGGCTGGGTGGAAGGGGGCAGGCAGATTTCTGCACCAGCCTGGGGGCAGCATAGCGACTGGGACTAAATTGGGCTGACTCAGCCCCACCTGCTCCTGTCTGGGGGCTTTCTGATGGCTTCTGTCAGCAGGGAACCTGCACATTCAGTGGGTGGAAGGGAGAGCTCTGCATGTGGAGTGATACTGGACTCATTCTGCAGGTGGAGGTCAGCAGGGCTGCCCAATCCAACCCTGTTCTCCCTTCCCCATTGGATTGTTCCATAGGTCTTTTCATGGAAACAAATATGCAGAGACAGGCAAGCAGACAGGCAAGGAACTTTCGGATGCAGTGCATGGTCTAGAAGGGCAAGATTTTGGAGTTGGTAGACTCAGCGGAGGAACTGAAATGTGTAAAATACGATTAGTGTTCTGCATTGCTCTGTGCAGTGCATGTCTGAAAGAGATTCGTCTTCACAGGCATATCTCTGTTCAGCAAAGAGATCTGGGCATTCTCCCAGTGTCTTAAGATGAGGATGATTAACCTTTTTGGCTCCAAGGGCCACATTGCATTGCCACAACCTCTTGACGGGTGCATGTCATGCTCCGAAAACAACATAGGAAATTTCCCTATGCTTATTAATGGAGGAGATAAGAACCTTAAATATTTCAATTAACCACAGTTATAAACTGGGTTAATCTTAACCAGGCATAGGCAAACTCCGGCCCTCCAGATGTTTGGGACTACAATTCCCATCATCCCTGACCACTGGTTCTGTTAGCTAAGGATGATGGGAATTGTAGTCCCAAACATCTGGAGGGCTGGAGTTTGCCTATGCCTGATGAACTATGGGTTAGTTGAACCAATCCTGCTTCATAAACTTTGCTTTGAAGTTGACTTTCCCCCCAAATCAACTATAGTTAAGACTAAACACAGGTTTTTTTAAAAAAAGATATTTATTAAAGTTTCAAAAATTATATAAAAACAAAACAACAATACAAACAAACACAAACAAAAACAAGTATAGTTTCAATCTCTTATTTTCTTATAACTTACTTCCCCGACCTCCTCATACCTCCCCTTTCTGTATTCCAATTTCTAATTATTAATTCAGCAAATCCTCTCCCTTATTTTCCATTTAATTTTTAGCCTTTCTTTTCTTTTTACTTAATCATTACAGCTGAAAACCACTTAATTTCTAAACCAACGTCATTCTAACATTCATTAATTTTGCAATGTTTCCTAAGATAGTCCTTAAATTTCTTCCAATCTTCTTCCGCCGTCTCTCTTCCCTGGTCTCGGATTCTGCCAAGGACTAAACACAGTTTGTCCTGGTTCAGATATAATACTTGGCTGCAGTTTGTCTAAAACAAAAGTGCATATTTTTGACATCTTCCCTGCTATGCCAGAGGACAAGGGAAGGGAGGATCATGCAGAGGCAAGGCTCATTGCACTCCTTCCTAAGAGGTGGTTTATTGCTTTGTCCAAATGAGGAAAAATACAAGTATAACCACTCATAGGAGAAGCATACACTGACTCAGGGTTGCATGAAATTGTGTTTGCGATTTTCTGTATGTTGTATAACGTCTTAGGTGGCATCTCTTTGATAATATCTGACATAGCATTCACTTTTTAAAAATTCCCTGCATCATAGAATAAAAGTGTTTCTACAGTATGTGTTAGCATATAATTGCCATAACAAAAGATTTTTATTTTTTTTGTACAGCAGAATAGACTAAGACCAAATACTGTCAGTGAGGATAAAGGCTTAAGCATTGAAGTGAGCTGTCTTAACAAATTGAGTTGCCTTGAATCTCTTGTATGAAATGCTGCTGGAGAATGATTATTTCGAGAGGCTTGCGTTGATGATGATAATTTTTCAGTAACAAACTTACAGAGAATAAAAGGCTTGCTCTGGAGGGCTTGCGATCTGTAAATCAGTAAAGAGACCAGAGCAGCAGGGAGCATAAAAGAGAGTAATTAATGTGATTATTTCAGTTACGTATACTGAGGTTTATAAATAGCATTGTTGGATCCATAAGAGAATATTCCAGAATCTACCATGGGCAATACATTTATGAGGCCCAACCAAAACGTCACCAAAAAGTGGCATGCCCTTCAGTTCTCTGGAGTTCTTAACCATGGAAATTGTTAAACAAGGGTGGGGCTGAGGAGGCAAGGCAGGGAGAGTACAAAAATTAGGATGAATTTGTAGCCATGAATTTGTTAGGTTGTAGACTCTGTTCCAAAGTGGAAATTGCAGGAATAAGTCTCTACTAGGTGTTACAGGTATCAGGTTGCACACTGGTTCTGCAATAAAGAAGAAATGGCTACTGTTTTTTAAGAGCACAGAATCTAACTTGTAACCCAGATCTGGCTTAGGTAGTGCAGGGTGTGGGACTAGGGGATTTGTGCCAGAGGCTTCATGGGGGAAAATGGGGTTTAAAGTAAAAATCTTTCCCAGTCTGCATCTGTACTGGAATTATTTTCAGGTGTTTCGCTTGTTGTATCTTACACGCATTTGCCTCTCTGGGCTCCTTCAGAAGGAAGGACGGAACATAAAATAAATACATAGAAGCTTAAACCATCTTGTATTCCACCCCCCTCTCTCTAGGTCTACCTGTCATTGCCAAACTACCAATCTCTTACTGAAGGCCATTGCTTGATAGTTCCTATGCAGCACCACATTGCTGCCACTCTTCTAGATGAAGACATCTGGGAAGAAATCCAGGTGAGCAAAGTCTTAGACTTGATGTCACTTGTTGTGTGGATTCATATCTAAACACTGTTGATATAAACCAGCCAAACTTGGCACTTGTAGTCCTCTTAATTTCAAGGGAAACATTTGACGTATTTTTCGCCCCATAGGATGCACTGGCCCATAGGACGCACCTAGTTTTTTTAGGGGGAAATAAAGAATTTTTTATCCCCCCCCAGGTGCGGGGCTGGGGCGGGGGTAGCCCGAGCTTCCCCAGCCCCCAGAACAGTCTGCTATCCGCTAGCTGTGGGAGAGCTGCGTCTCCCATGGCTAGCGGATAGCTTCCTTGTAGCCTGGAGAGCGAGAGGGGTCGGTGCGCACTGACCCCCCTCGCTCTCCAGGCTTCAGCGAAAGTCTGCATTCGCCCCATAGGACGCACACACGTTTCCCCTTCATTTTTGGAGGGCAAAAAGTGTGTCCTATAGGGCGAAAAATACGGTAAGCATCTGTTTGCTCCTTCATTGTAATTGGTAGGAATTAGTGTTTTCTTTTTGGTCCCTTTTGCTGTGAGAAGGGCAGGCTGCCGCTTGGGGTTGGGTGGAGAGGAGACGGTTATATGCAGCATGCTCCTTTCAGCCGTGATATGGTAGATTTATTCAGAGATGAGTTGCCTTCTCCATCATCTGTTGGAACAATACACAAGGGGCTTCTGAGTGCTTTGTTTGAAGACTTTGAATAGATTTTTTTTTTTGTAAAAAACCTGAAATCATTAAGAGAGTTATGGGAAGTTCATAGCTAACACTTAACTTTTTGCAACTGAGACTTTTTCTTCAGTCTACAAATCAAGCATTCTGAATAAACGTTGTGAAGTATAAAAATAACACAAAGTGGGTGTATGAAGGTTAGCGACATTTAACATGTCAGTTTATCCGGCCCAAATAACCTGATTTGAAAGTAGAGAAACTTCAGTACAGTGGTACCTCGGGTTAAGTACTTAATTCATTCCGGAGGTCCGTTCTTAACCTGAAACTGTTCTTAACCTGAAGCACCACTTTAGCTAATGTGGCCTCCTGCTGCCGCCGCGCCGCCACAGCCCGATTTCTGTTCTTATCCTGAAGCAAAATTCTTAACCTGAAGCACTATTTCTGGGTTAGCGGAGTCTGTAACCTGAAGCGTATGTAACCTGAAGCATATGTAACCCGAGGTACCACTGTACTGTTTGTTTGAATGAGTGTAGTACTTGCACATCTTTGCCAAGCACTGACCACATTAAATGGCTAGTAAATCTACAAATTGGCATAAAAGAATATGGGGCCAGTTTATATTGAACAAGCTTGTGTACTTTGGACATAGAACCATCTCTAAGTGGGTCAAGTTGGGATGTGTCTGTGATGGTTTGGTCAGGTTAGACACCAAGCAAAAAAGAAAGAGGTTTACATTTTCCAGAGTTCTCATGCTGGTTCACATACCTGGTGTGAGTCTCTCTCACTGATCAGTCTAAAGTTGAGGTTAGTAAATTCAGACTACAACTTTGCCCTTGGTGCATCAAGAGTCTCCTTAATATACTACATGGAGATTTCTGGAGTCAAGCATACTTAAAACAACAGTGAGCTGAGCTCCTTGGTAACAATTTATTCTCAAACCAGACATTAATGTTATTAAACTGAAAGCACATGGACAGTTTACATTTGAGGATAATGTTTATTTGGGAGGATTAATTGAGTGAGCAAGAGGTCATTCAAGTTTCTAGGATTTGGTCTCATGTAGGAGGCAAATGAAATTCAACAAAGAGCTAAATATAAACTCTTGGAATACCAATATAATGGGAAAGTGTAATTAAATATGCCTGGGAAATTCTGCAAAAATGCTCAGACGATACCTTTATTCCACAAAGAGCATGTCTCCAGAGTAGCTTGGCTAATTATGGACCCACTTAATAAATAAAAGTCTTAACAGAGCTTTTATAATCACTGAGAAGATTCAGAGCTCTTTTAAATTTGTTTTCTGTTAACAAAATCTCTTTCATGCTCCCTTTCCCTTGCAACATGTTGAGGCATTTGTCACATCACATCTTTTTCTGCTCTCTATCCTTAAGACTGGCAGTGCATGGCTTAATTATTCCAGTTCAGGCTAAGAAAAGTATAGGAATAAGCATGAAAAACAAGCAAACCCCAAAATCATGCACTAAGTTTCAGTCACCCTCAATGTTCCAGTAATACTCTGTAAATACCAAGTTAACAGTGTTGCTAGCAAGCAAGCAAGTCTGTCAGCGACCTCTTAAAACAAGCATACAGTGGTACCTCGCAAGACGAATGCCTCGCAAGACAAAAAACTCGCTAGACGAAAGGTTTTTCCGTTTTCGATTTGCCTCGCAAGACGAATTTCCCCTATGGGCTTGCTTCGCAAGACGAAAACGTCTCGCGACGTCTAAAAACAAAGACATGTTTTGTTTATAAAGTTAATTTATTTTCCCTTCAGTTTTTGAACTGCTCTTTACAGTATGTGTGACTTTAAAGAGCAGTTAATAAACTGTTGTTGTACCAAATTTGGCTTTGTTTAGACCTTTTTTGACCATAGGAACGCATTAATTGATTTTCAATGCATTCCTATGGGATTTCGTGCTTCGCAAGACGAAAAATTCGCTAGACGACAAAAATTGCGGAACGAATTAATTTCGTCTTGCGGGGCACCACTGTAGTAAGTTTTGTTTTGTTTCTGAATTGCATGAAGGTTATCTACCATGCCCATTCTAAGGAACTATAGGGAGCCATTATGTTGTCTATTAGATTTAAATTACTCTGGTTACATCAGAAGTGTACATGGGATTTTTATTTTTTTTACCTTATATAGAACAATTTGTGTATTTCTTACAGCCAGCCAGCCAGCCAAAAATACAAAATGCAGAATCGCACCCTCAATAAAAACCAGTCAAAATAAAATAAAACGATATGCTAAGAACTGACAACCATAAGAAGTCTTAAAGATAGGTTTTCAGATTTTCACCATCTGTGAAGATGTTTGTTCTGCCAAAAATGCTAAAGAGGCTCTCTAAAGACAAACCTGGAAACAGTCTCATAAGAGGATGATTTATATATTATTTGACCCACCTGATAAAAAACAACTTAAGGTAAAATAACACATGATGGTGATTACGGGGGCAACACCTGCTTTTAAAAGGAACACTGGCAAATCTGCCATCCAAATGCTGATCAGTAACATAGATCTTCTTTGCTTAAGTATTGATTTTATAAAAAGCAGAGTTTAGGGGCAGACAGATGCAGACCCTGAGGCCACGGGCCCTGTAATCCCCCAGGCTAGCACATGTAGCTCTCATACATCTTAAATGGCTTTAAAAGGTTGTTAGATAAATTGATGGGGAAGAAGTCTACCAGTGGTTGATAGCCATTGCATCCAGTATTAGAGGCAATATGAACGCCAAATGCTGGTGGTCATAAGCAGGAGAGTGATGGCTCATGTCCTCCTTGCCGGCTTTCCATGGGCATCTAGTTGGTGACTGCACAAACATAATAGTGGTCTAGTAGGTGGGCCTTTGGTCTGGTCCAGCAGGGCTGTTCTCACGTTCTTAAGTCTGTATATTTTGTTTTCTGTTGTCCTATTAATTGAAAAGTAACACC
This sequence comes from Podarcis melisellensis, assembly GCF_964234715.1. Taxonomy (NCBI): domain Eukaryota; kingdom Metazoa; phylum Chordata; class Lepidosauria; order Squamata; family Lacertidae; genus Podarcis; species Podarcis melisellensis. The sequence goes on from NC_138531.1 coordinate 83,187,315, forward strand.
ACAGTTTCCCCACCATTAACTCTTTCTTACATGAGTCTTTCTTGCTCTGTGCATGTATTCAATGAAATGATTCCCTTGAAATGCCAAGGCTTGAAACGGATTAGGCCCCCGAAATGGACTTTGGACATGCCTGTACTATGGGATATAAAATCTCATGTTAATATCTTGATGTAAGCTCAGTTGATTGCTTAAAATGAGAGGCCGTTTTGCTTAGGATCAAGTGTATCTCCATAGGCCATGCTTGGCACAAGCGTGCTTATCTCAAGGGAAATGGGAGGAATATAGGAAAATGGAAGATTGCAGCACCAATCCCTCTTACCTAGTTGTGAAAATGCACAGGGGTCTCTCAGCATCTTCCAGCTATAAAATTTTGTCAAGATACGGCACTTCTATTTAATTATGTATTGCACAGGGAAGGGGAGATGTTGTTTAGACCAACTAGAATTTGAAAAGCAAATTTAGGTTGTTTATCAAAAGCTTACAAGTTTAGAGACAACCGCCTAGTAAGTTGCCTTATTTTTTTAATAAGACCGTTGGTCCATTTAGTTCATTGCTGACTGGCAGTACCTCTCCAGAGCTTCAGATGCCAGGAATTGAATCTAGAGCCTTGTGCATTCAAAGCAAGTGCCCTACCACTGATTTACTGCCTTCTTGAAGCTTTTTAAATTACCTTAGTAGCTGCAGTGGTGGCAGCAAAAGAGCATTTCCCCCATTTAATTTGCTTTGAAAATCTCCAAAATATCATTGGTAGAATGGGTGCTAGTGGAAGTGACAGGCAGTAATGTGTCAGCTGTTGAATTAATTCTTAGTTTCCGCAACTAGAACAGGATAATGAACAGTTCTGCTTACTGATGTGTGATTCTTGAAAATGCTGGCCAGGGGGTTGTTTCAATTTAATTTGCATTTAAATGTCATGGCTTCTCGGACATCCTGGTGCCAATATTTTTGCTTGACAGCCGTTAGCCTGCCTTCACGGCCTTTGCTTGGCTGCTTCATAGCAATCTTGAGGCAGATGTGCTTTTGGGGGGAGAAATGTAAACTGTAAAGCAAAGTCAGAGATGGAAACTTCATGTGCCCTTCCTTCAGATATTCTCTAAATAAATTTTGCAGAGAACTTCCTTTGACCTCACAAGTGCTATAAACTTTGCCCCCACCCCAGCTATTGTTTTAAACGTGCACCACTGCACAACAGAACCAAGTGCTGTTTGGCAAGAGAGTTGGGAAATACCATTCTAGTTTGGGAAATGTTTCCATAACTTGACCCTGTGGCTCTTAAAGACCTAGTATCTCTAAAGTCTCATTTTTTAAATGATGCAAAAGCTCGACCCTGACAATAAATGTATATGCTATTCTACTGGAGTACCAAGGGTCAGAAGCACAGGATTCCTAGCATGCCAGAAGATGACCACAAACTAATATTTCTGCGCCATTGAGTACCCCATTCTCCCATGTGCCATGGTGGTTTTTGGTACTGCATGAATGTGCTGGATAACTCACCCGGTTGCCCATCCCCACTGAAGCAGGTGATATGAAAGATTTTTCTTCGAGACCCTGGAGGACTCTTACCAGTCAGAGTCACTTAGTATAAAGCACCATAATGTGTTCATTATAGTTTTTAGGGAGAGGGCTGTGCAACCATCTTCATTTGTCAAATGTGTGAATTAGGCAACAACTTTGTTTTCTCCAGGAAAGAAGAGCATATTTCTTTTGATTTATGGATGTGTGCATTGGCGTGCATCATTTGGTCTTGTGATAAACGAATGCCATTGCTTTCACATGTTTTCCACGAATGTTTAGAACGACAAAACATCAAAAGCAAATATGCAGTTTTGTTTGGAAATGTAGCACAAGGGAGTTTATTTCCAGTGTGGCCCATGAAGATAATGAGGTTGTAAAATGAAATGTGAATTCTGTGATTTATGGCCCTGGCACATTTCAAATGCTCAGTCAGCTTAAGTTACGTCAGGCTTGTGGTTTCCAACTTGTTATAATTTCATATGAGCTCAATTTGAAACAAGTTCTTGGCACCTGCCTCCTCTTGCCAGATGCCGTCACACCATTTCAGGTTTGGGTACCAAAATCATCTCTCATTTATTGGAAATCTAGACTGTGATTTCTATCTTATCTGTTTGTTTTAAAACATGCCAGCTTCTAGGCACCACTCAAGATAGAAACTGATCTACTCCATGATCAGTTGTGACATTCTATCCTATAGAGGAAAATGAGTGAGTATACACACAGGTCAAGTCTGTTACAGTAACAGGTTGGGTAAACTTCTGCACAATGGAGATGAGAGACCCAAGATTGCTTTTCTTTAAGGAAATATTAGTATCTGGCTTAAAGGTCAATCATGCCTGATGAAAATGTCACTTTTTGATAAATTGTGTAATTGGAAGGAAGAGAGGAAGGATGGTGGCATTTGGAGTCTATGCAAGTCAAGGTATTAACTTTTGAGGAAATGAAACTCTGAGGCCTCCCGTGGTTTCTGCCTCCATTTATGATGTCCTCCAATTTTTTGAACTTCAGTGTGCCTTTCATTTGACAGAAAACAACACCTACAGTTGCCATTATGCATGTAGCATAAATATTTAAAATTACTCATCATGTTCCAGTGTTGAGCTCATTTTATTTTGAATGCAATGTGACATTAACCTATGAAAGTTTAACTTCTCAGTAATGCCAGATACTTAACCGCAGCTGTTGCCTAACACTTCTGTGATTGAAAACTATGCGTATTTTGACTCTTCTTGCGCCACTCCCTCTCTTTTTTTACAGATATTCAGGAAAGCTTTGGTGAAGATGTTTGAAGCTCAAGAGCTGGATTGTGTCTTCCTTGAGACAAACTTAAATTTTAAGAAGCGATACCACATGGTATATGAATGCATCCCCCTCCCAAAGGAAGTGGGTGATATGGCTCCCATCTACTTCAAGGTATCTACAAACTTTCCAGTTTCCTCAGTTTTGATCATACCACTTTTGTTTTTTTAAACTGAAGTAAATTGGCAGTTTTGTTTTTTGAACTGAACTAAAGTTGGCTGTGTGAAACTCAAAAAAGTAAATAGATTCCCTAAAATACATCAGATTATCTTAACTCTTCTTCTTCAAGTGAAATTTATTTCACTTCTTCAGGTTTCCCAAACTATTTGTTTGAGCAAAACTGGAAGTACAGAAAATAGGCTTCTGAAGGAAACAGGTATTGTTGTGTCATATTAATCCTGATGTGCAGATTGGATAGCCCACTATGGCCCCTGAGTTGGCAGCATGAACAGGCCAGGGTTTTTTTTAAACCAGATTTTTCAACTTCATGAACTCCCTACCGGACACCCCACACTAAAAATAACGGAGCTAAGTGAGCCGAATGAACACAAAGCATGCTTTGCTCCTTGCTTACGCCCTGTCTCAGTGGCGGTTTCTCCGTGGGAGCCAGGAGCTAATTCAGTCATTAATCTGCCTGAATTCAGTTAACTGACAGGTGCAAAACCAGGCATACTTTTGAGGGTATTTATATGGATGTGATAAAGCATCTCCTGCCCAAAGATGAAGATGAAGGAAAAGAAGTTCTGGTCAAAAAGACAAAAGTATTTTCATATGTTTTGGGCAGTTTGCTTTAAGTAACGGGGGCTGAGCACATTCTGCCCTTACATCATTTGTGAACTTCGGGTGAAGGGTAGTTTATAAATTCAATAAATAATAATAGCCATCTGTGTACATGCTGTCTCTGACACCGCCTGCCATTTTAAGTGCTTAATAAACACAGGCACTAAATGTGTCTAATTCGCCGCTGCCCCAAAGGCAAGGATGGAAGTTGCCAATGTAACTGATCTGTATGTGCTGGATGTGGAGTTACTTTTGTGTGTGTGTGTTTGTCTTATTTTGTTTTTTGGCTGAGGAGCTGTGCTGTTTATCTGACAATGTTGTTTTCAACAGGGCTGTTTTGGATGCAGCTTCTGCTCACAGCGCTATATGGATATAACGGGGCTGGGCCTCAGTGTAATAGGTTTCCCCCTCAACAATGCAGCAGAACAAGGCAGGCAGAAAAGAGGGAAGAGAGAAGGACCACGTCCGAGTGGTAGAGCAGGTGTTTTGCATCCAGAAGATCCCATGTTCAATCTTGGCATCTCCTGGGAATTGATCCTGCCTGGAATCCTGGAGAGTTGATACCAGTCAGTGTAGACAGTTTTGAGCTGGATATAGCAATAAGCTGACTCAATACAAGGCAGCTTCCATTATTTCACTGCATCTAGAGGAGTATAGGGCAGCACTCAACATACAAGCTCTGCTGAGTGTCTGAACATGGTTTAGACTTGGAACTATTTAGATAGCGTTTTGTGGCAGTAGCAACTCAAAATACATGTATGCTAGATTTTAATTAACATTGGCAACAAAAGCATGACCTTTACCTTTGGTTTTTCTTATGTACAAAAAAGAGCCAATATAACTTAATTAATTCCTGTGGCCTTTTTAATTTGGCAAACTGAAAATTCTCATTTCAAGGTAATTGTACCAGGCCCAAGTTAGTTCGCAGTTGTGAAGCTATAAAAAGTGAAAGGCACTGAATAAAATTAGTATAAAATCAGTCTTCATTATGCATTAATGCATGTAAATTGAATTCTACAAATTGGAGAAATGTCATGAAGTTAGTTTCTGGCATTATAAAATTAATATTCGTTCTTGAAATTATGCAGTATTCTAACTGCTTTTTATTTATTTATTACAAATCAAGTTCTACTTTATGGCATATGGTGTCATTCTGAAAGTGTTTCATATGTTGTTGCAATATTTTTTCAGAAAGCCATAATGGAGTCTGATGAAGAATGGTCCATGAATAAAAAGCTGATTGATCTATCTTCAAAAGATGTTCGCAAGTCGGTATGTATTGAAGCTTGTCCCTTATAACATGTGGCCAGTTGTTGTTTTTTGTTCTCATTTTTTTAAAAAAAGTGGGCTAGGTTTTAAAAGACCCAGAACAGTAAAAGAGAAAAGACAATTAAAGTACAGTTTATGTAAGAAGTGAGGTTTTAGTTCACGAGTCAAATACCGTTGCAGTGGTGTTAATACAAAGATCTTCTGCTGGAGTTCTGAAAGTTAAAATGGATAAATTGACGCCAGTAACGCAAACCTTTTAAATATTACTCCTGGTTTTTCAAGGCACTAGCTGTCATGGCTGAGGGTTTCGTATTAATGTTTCGACTCAAGTATCAGAATGTCTAGGGCTGCAATCCTAAACACACTTGCTAGGGTATAAGCCCCGCTGACTCAGCAGGAATTACTTTGGAATAAGTGTGTATAGGATCACACTGCATAGCCTGCCCTTATGTAACAATGGCTTACGGAAATGGTTGTCTTTGCTTGGCGTGAATGCAGCCTCCTTTCCAATCAACAAGATGGTTTATATCCTTCTCAAGGGCTGGGGCAAGAGGCAAAGCTCTGAAATCTATAGACTTCTTTTCACAAGGACGGCTGCTGAATATAGTTTGTCGTGCAGAAAGGCTGCTGGAAGTTGTAGTTCAGGCATAGGCAAACTCCGGCCCTCCAGATGTTTGGGACTACAATTCCCATCATCCTTAGCTAACAGGACCAGTGGTCAGGGATGATGGGAATTGTACTGTTTATTTTGCTCTTGCTCCTGGTTTTCTGCCTATTTCCTGGTCCTTATTCAGGGCATCTGATGGTTCATTGCCTCTCAATATTAGCCTTCATGTGTCCTTTTCAGTGACAGTGTGGACCATATTCACATTTCAGAGTTAATGGAAGGGTCATAATCACTTGATGCTTCCCCAGAGGGAATTCTAGTGTACAGAGTTTTATTTACTGCTACTCTTTGGTTTACATTTATCCTTTTTTTAATTGGACCTTTTCTCAGCAGAAGAAAACAGTGTGCGCTACGACGGCATATTTAAAATCCATAAAAAAGCATGAGGAATTGTTAGTAAATTATTATTATTCCTGTTTAGGGAAGTTTTTAATGTTTGATGTTTTATTTTATCTTTAAAATTTTGTTGGAAGCTGCCCAGGGTGGCTGGGGAAACCCAGCCAGATGGGCGGGGTATAAATAATAAAGTACAGTGGAACCTCTATCTGCGACCATAATCCATTCCGGAGGTCCGTCCGGAGGTGGAAATGGGTTGCTGGGAGAGGCGCCGTTGTGCGCAGGCGCGGTTGGTGATTGCTCGCTTCTGCGCATGTGCAAACGGCGATCGGCACTCCTGTGCGTGCGCGGGCGGTGGCAAACCCACCAGTTACTTCCGGGTTTGCTGCGGATATTGGGCGAAATGGACGGAAGCGGAGGTGGACGTAAGAAGAGGTCTGACTGTATTATTATTAGTAGTAAAGGGACATTGTGTTTGTGTCCAGTTTGCACGTCATGGTAAGCCAAACTATGGCTTATTGGGACAGCAAGACAAACTTGCTGTCTCCTGGGGGAAGATCATGAAGCCATTTTGCTCCTTCTTACTCCTCCTTACTCCAGCGCTCTGTGGCTCTGACCTAAGCCAAAGTGTGCCTTGTTGTGTTTTCCAAACGCGAGCTGTAGCCAAGGTTTGTAGTTAGTGAGGAGGGAACTTAACCATGAGTTCCTGACCCTGATATCTTCTTGACATGTTTCTGCCCTTCATAGTTCAGTTCCTTGCAGTTCAGGGTTTAAGAATTGTGTGTGTGTTGATTTTTGCTTCATCAGCCTCCAAGATATGTCTAAATGAGCTGGTTGTCAGTTTTTTAAGCTTCAAAAGACAGCCCCATGAACTGTCTTTCCTTTGCATGAAATAATGAATGGCCTCTCTGTCTTTTTAGGTTCCGAAAGGTTTGCCTTATTTCTCCGTAGACTTCGGCCTACAAGGGGGCTTTGCTCACGTCGTTGAAGATCATCGCAAGTTCCCCCTTTATTTTGGAAAGGTATTTATTATGTCACCTGTTCAAAGAGGCTGATGTGGAAGACCCTCCTGCACGCTCCATTCTGAGAAGCTCACTGCGTACATTAGCAAAGTTGAATATACATGGCAGTTTTATTACTGTGTGCTTTAGAACATCCCAGGGACATGAAGAACGTTTGTTATCTCAGGGTTTGAGTTGTGTAATTAGCCATTCTATATGATGTTGAGATCTTACCATTCAAAGCAAGAGTTGTAATAAATGTTTGCCTGGAGGTAAAGGACTAATTTTTTTTAGCAGGATCAATATTGTGAGTGGAGAGAGAGAGAGAGAGAGAGAGAGAGAGAGAGAGAGAGAGAGAGACTCAATAATGGATTTAGGGAATAACTTAATCTTCTTTCCCCCCCCCCACAAACAGAATTTCTAATGCTGTGGGTAGATTTGCAGGGGCTGTCAGTTTAAATCTCTTGTTCCCACTCCTCCCCCGTAGTCCTTAAAGGAAGTAGTTTGCATAGAGCACATGTGGGTGAGTCACTTGTTAAAATGCAGAGCTGGAATGACCCCCCCCAACCAATCCAATTGTACTTTGTAGTCCTTGTTTTGAACAGGTGTGAGTTTCCAAGGTTAATTAAGAGCAGTAATATTCTTCTCTCTCTGTCCTGCTTTAAAAGGAAATAATTGGCGGCATGCTGGATTTGGAGCCCAGGCTGTGGAGAAAGGGACTGCGAGAAAACTTTGAGGACCAGAGGAAGAAGGTGTTGCATTTTGCTCAGAGGTGGAAACCGTACGATTTCACCAAAAGCAAAGAGTGAAGCTTTGACGATGCAGTACCTGCCAACAGACCATCAAGATCCATAAAATCAATCCATTTTATAGAAAGGCATGTGTTAAGGATGACAGGATGTTTTCTACATTCCTAGTGAACACTTTTAGGGGGGGAAATATATTCTAAAAGAACGCAGTTCATACATTTAATTTGAGTTATTTACAAGGCAAATTGATTTCAACACAATGTCATTTATTTATATTTAATGCTTCATATTTTCTGCTGTGTGCTCTTTTTCTTAAAGCCCTTTTCATAATACCTTGTTTAAATCACGGCCTCTGGGAGGTGCTGTCAGATGCACACTGTGCACTTAAAAAGAAAATTGATTTATTGACATTTAAACGTCAAAGAAAGAAAATATCTCTAAAACTGGCTAAACAGCATTAAAGACTACTTAGGCAAATACCTTTCTCAACAGCCTTGTGAAAATGGAAATGCCAGTATTCTCCCAAAGAGAGAGTGACTAGGTAGAGAGAGAATTGAGCTTGGCAGGAGTCTTGAGACAAGATGATTCACTCTCCTGTTGAAGTCCAGCAACTAACAGTTTTTCAGTGAAGCAACAAAATAAAGGTTTGGAACAAATTAACTGGAAAGGGTAAAGCATGACTTAGGTCATTTCTGCAGGAAGGGAATTTCTGCCTCGCAACTGGATTAATATTTCAAATGGCACCATGGCGTGGAGGAATCCCAGGAAAGGTACATAGAAGGTCCAGAAATCTGTGTTTGATAATATTTAGATAGTGGAAATTGAATAGGGGATGTGGGTTGCGCTGTGGTCTAAACCACTGAGCCTCTTGGGGTTGCCAATCGGAAGGTCAGCAGTTCGAATTTGCGCAATGGGATGAGCTCCCACTGCTCTGTCCCAGCTTTTGCCAACCTAACAGTTCGAAAGCACACCAGTGCAAGTAGATAAATAAGTACCGCTGTGGCGGAAAGGTAAACAGTGTAGGATACTTTTGTCACATGGGCACACATGATGGAAATGCATTCGCAGGTCATGTCAAAACAAGGATCTGAATCCTTGGGTGGTTAAAGGAAAGTACTTGTAAAGTTTACAGGAATTTAAGCTGGGTTGGGGAAACTCCTTGGGGAAGTCACAACACTGCCAAAAACTGAATTACACTTGTGCTTAGAATACCTTGGTTATTCTGCTGCAAACCACGGTAGACTATAGCTATAGCTCACATGTGCACTGCAAACAAGTTACTAATTCATGATTCTTGGGATCTCAGAAAACTGGATCAGCTACTTTGAAAGTGCCCAGTCTCTAAATTCATGCCATGGACTGGTTGGACTCAGAGGAATGGTGGGAGGAACCAGCTGGGAAACCACCAAGGGAGAGGTTGGCTGCACACAGGCAAAGTCTCCTCTGCTTGGAAAAAGCCCTGGAGAGGGGGGAACTTAGACGGCTGTGGGGAGGTGGGGACTTTCAGTATTGGCAACTGATTCAAGGGGCCAGACCTACCAGGGATGAGCTGCTGTGCTCATTGGGCCTGACACTGCATCAAGTCTGTGAAGATGATGATTTTGCTAATAAAGAGTTAACTCAGACTTTGAATGGTGTGATTTACTTCTGGCTCGCTCTTTGACAATGACACATCCATGTGATGATTTCTTTTTTCATGGAAAATAGTGCATGGAGCCAAGTACTGTATTCTAAATTGATGACTTGCCATTAGCCAACATGATGCCTTTGAGATGTTGTGAGCTACAACATCCATCATCCCTGACCATGGTGGCTGAGGCTGAGGGGAATTCTAGTCCACCTGGAGGGCACCATGTGGACTACCCCTGCATTGTATGGAAGTCCCCATTACTTTGGAAGCAACAGCAGCAGGAGACCCAGCAGACAACATACCTATTCAGGAATCTGAACCTCTCCTGTCTTAAGCAGAGATAACCAATGCCTGCAGGTCTAACAGATTAATTACTGGACATTCCTTCTCGGTCTGCCAGGGGAAAGTGAGGTTCAAAGGACAAGAAAGGAGATTTCAGCCTTTGGAGAAACTTTCTGATAGTGCAAGGTGCTCAACAGTGGAATATACTGGGGTGGGTTTGCCATAATAAGGAGAAAGAAAAAGAAGGCACCTTTTATCATATGTGGTGGACGTGTCCTAAGGTTAAGGACTTCTGGGGAAAGATTTTTAATGAGTCAAAAAAAAATGTTGAAAAATACATTTGTTAAGAAACCAGAAGCCTTTTTACTTGGAATAATAGGATTAGGTAAAGGTAAAGGGACCCCTGACTGTTAGGTCCAGTCGTGACCGACTCTGGGGTTGTGCCGCTCATCTCGCTTTATTGGCCGAGGGAGCCGGCGTACAGCTTCCGGTCATGTGGCCAGCATGACTTAGCTACTTCTGGCGAACCAGAGCAGCGCACAGAAATGCCGTTTACCTTCCCATTGGAGCGGAACCTATTTATCTACTTGCACTTTGAAGTGCTTTCGAACTGCTAGGTTGGCAGGAGCAGGGACCGAGCAACGGGAGCTCACCCCGTCACGGGGATTCGAACCGCTGATCTTCTGATAGGCAAGTCCTAGGCTCTGTGGTTTTGGAATTGCCCCACAAAGATGTTAGATTATTTTTGTATGCCACTTAACAGCGGCAAGACTGCTATTAGCAAAAAATTGGAAGTCCCAAGAAATACCAACGGTAGAAGAATGGCAGATGAAGATGTTGGAGTTTTTGGAGTTGTATTAGAAAGAGGATTTTGGAGAACTGTTACAAAGGTGTTACAATGAAATTCAGTTAGGGGGGAATCAAGGAAGTCTGACTACAATGAAAGTTAACTTGGATTCTAGAAGTAATGACTTTTTTTTTCTTTTAGTATTGTAAGATGATTTGTTTTGTGTTTTTTACATGTTATATTTGTTATAAATGTGGAAAATCAATAAAAAAAATAGAAAGAGGAGAACATAATAGATAAGGAGAAGTTGTGTGACCACCTGTCAGAGATAATAATAATAATAATAATAATAATAATAATAATAATAATAATAATAAATTTTTATTTGTATCCCGCTCTCCCTAGCCAAAGCCAGGCTCAGAGCAGCTAACATCATCTAACATCATCTAAATAAGACAATATGCATAATACAATATACAATATGCAAATAAAATAACGTTCAACATTCATTAAAACAATATAGAATAACATTAAATATCAGCATTTCAAAATTAAACAGAAATCTACTCAACAGTTACAACAAGTAATTTCTAAACTCCAATCAATAAAACAACAGCAAACCACAGTGCATAACATAATACAATACAAAATGAGAAGCAGATACTGGAGGGTGTCTGATGAAGTCTCTCCCCTCACAGTTCTTCCTCCAGGCATAGCTTCCTTATGAGGAGACCCAGGGCCGGAGGGTGGGGCAAGGCAGGTGGAAGGAGGCCTTGTCTGATGAAGTCTCTCCTCTCTGTCATAGTGCAGAATTTCTTGCATCAACTGGGTTGTACAAGATTACCTTTGAGGTTCCTTCCCATTCTAAGCCTAAACTTTCAGCACAGGACTCCATCATGCACACTATAAATTCTCCTTCCTTGGCTGTATCTGCATTAAACGATCATCTGGGCTCAAATACAGTTCAACACCACTTGCATTAAGTTTGCCAACTATCTGACTTCTGTCTTCCCGATGGCTTTCTGGGTGTCTCCAGAGGTTAAAGGAGAAAGGTATCTCCTTTTGTTTGCTTTGTTAGACAGTGCAAAATACATTTCATTTATATGGTGAGAATGTTAAAGTATGCACTTGACTAGGAGAGCCTTGGCTTCTGTTAAGGGGCAAGAGTCCAGCCAAAGCAAATATAAACTTTCCAACTCATGCTATACTGGGAGTCGCTTGGCCCGGTCATTTTAAAACCCTGGAATTTCCAGCTGAAATGAAAAGCTGAAACTAGAGCATTGCCCCCGAGGGAGAGACTCTGGGATTTTTTTTTCTTTTTTAAGTGACCAAGATAAGTATCAGAAACTGGTCAGACAAAAAGAGGCAGCTCCTTGGATATTTGCAGTGTTAGTTGTCCTATGCAAGGGAAAAGAACTGCAGCCGTTATCCCCATGATAGTCTTTGTGGCTCCTTTTGCAGTATTGAAGGAGGCAAGCAGTATTGTTAGTTCGCTTCCCTTCACAATTGGGCTTGTAAGAGGCTCCTGCAAATAGCATGCTTGGTGCCTTGGGAGATGGCGTGGAATTTATTTCAAGGTTTTCAAAGAACACATTAAGCTGACTTGCCTGAAGCAGACCTATGCTTGTATACTCCAGCAGCAGTTCTCTGGCAAAGATGCTTTTCCCAATCCTGCAGCTGGATTCGCACCCCACCCCGCCTTAGCTGGAGAAGCTGATGTTTGAACCCCACACTTGCTTGCAAACTCTGCTCTCCCACTGTGCTGTGGCCTCCACTTTCGGAGGCTTTGCGTCTTACTTGGATAGGCTTCTCATTCTGAAATTGCACAGACTTTTGACTCTATATTAAATTAGTCCTTTGTAGGGCGTATAACTGCATCTTGTCACACATGATCTGTACATATACGCAGCACATACTGATTCTTGTAGCATTTCTCTCTTCAGACCCAGACAGCAGCACGTTGAATTTCTGCATTGAGACTTCAGTGTCTGTAGTGGCAACCTAGTAGAGAATGCATCACCGAGGAGTAAATGGGCATTTCTGGAAAACTGCCTAGGGGGTTACAACTCGCGCAGGATGTGGCAGCCAAGGCACTAGCAGGTGCTCCTACTCATTTGCAAATATGGCCAGCATGACTAAGCCACTTCTGGCGAAACCACAGCAGTGCACGGAAACGCCGTTTACCTTCCCGCCGGAGCGGTATCTATTTATCTATTTGCACTTTGACGTGTTTTTGAGCTGCTAGGTTGGCAGGAACTGGGACCGAACAATGGGAGCTCACCCTGTTGCGGGGATTCGAACCACTGACCTTCCGATTGGCAAGCCCAAGGCTCAGTGATTTACACCACAGTGCCACCCGCATTCCTAGCAGTAAACACACCTACAATTTGAAAACCCACTCTTATGTAAAACTAAACAGTAAATATACAATCTGCATTCTTCTTTCGGAATATTGGAATCCTGTTTTTTCCAGGAAGCATGGGAAATTTTCAAGAATAAAATAATGAGATGTTGGCTATACTTTTTATTTTGTTTCTTCAAGAAGCTTCCTGTTTTCTCAACTGTTCTTTCAAGAGCTTTCTGATCTTTTCTTCGTATCTTTTATTTCTCAAGGGAGCCATGTTTTGTACAGTACAGAAGCAACAGATTGTTTAACTTGTCATCTGACACCTGTATGAATAAATATATCTTGACCCTGGATACAACTGGATGCTGAGTTGTGTGTGAAAAGCAAATGTTCTCCCTTCCCATTCAAAAAAGGAAAAGAAAAGAAAAGCTAAAAATAGAAGTTAATGAGTGAACAAGTGAGTGTGTTTAAACCCTTACAACATAAGTCACCAGTATTTTTGTAGGTATTAAAGTGATGAGCATGCCTTGCTCACGTTTACTCAAATCACTTTTCTCTATCAGTGGTGGGGAATCTGTGGCCTGCCAAATGCTGTGGACTGCAACTCCCATCAGCATCAGCTAGCATGGCCCAATGGGCAGAGATAATGGGAGTTGTAGTCCAAAGCATTGGAGGGTGCAAAGCTGGGAAAGACTGGTCTGGAGAGTTCTGGTGTTTGAACTTGAATTATCTTCCCGCTGCTCCATGCCTCCTTTGTTCTGAGAAGGATGTGGTGTTTTCCCTTTTTAAGAAATGTAAACAAGGGATTATTTACTGAGCCAAGTACTTGAGGACTTCCTGGTCAAATAATGTCACAGGGCAGGTATTGCAAAAAGCTTACATTGTTCTTGCATTTTCCCATTCTGCTTCAAACTTTGTTTTCCTCCTGCAATTCTGAAGGCCATGTAAATTCCCTCTTCCTTCAGTTGAGCATTAACACTTATAAACTCTATGCCTGAGATTTTCCCCCCTCTTCTCAGTCCTACTTTTGTCTGAACTTTGATAATGGTAATGCATGAAAAAGCTGTGGCAGTAGCTTTCCAAATCTTCGTTAACACTCAATCAAGCAGCTGTTCCTACCTGGTCATATGGCTCATTTCTACCTCTTAACCCGAAGTGGTCAGAACACCAGTGATGCAAGAGGGGTGTTTTCCTCCCCCTCTCCTAATGCCAAAGGAAAAAAAAAGAAGAAACGCCATGGTGCATCTGCAACAGCAAGACCAGACGCCTTCATCTTCCCCAGCTGCAACAAAACATGTCTCTCTTGTATTGGTCTCTACAGCCACAGCAGACACTGCAGTTCTCCAACGGTTTGACTTCACCCCTGAATGCATACCCTTCCAGTGTCTCCCAGCCCTCCTAATCCAATTCCTCTCAAACCGAAGGGTGGAAGATTTGGGACAGACAAAATAAAATACTTCTTCACACTGCACACAGTTAAATCATGGTGCTTGCTGTTCAAAGATGTGGTAACTTGAGCAGCTTTAAAACGGGGCTTATCAATGGCTACTAATATTCCTCTGAATATCACATACTGGGGGACAGCAGCAAGAGAGGACTATTGCCTTTATCTCCTGCTTGAAAGCTTCCCATAGGCACCTGGTTGGTCACTATAGAAAACAGGATGATGGGCTAGATAAACCAGGTGTGGAGAACCTCCAGCCCTCCAGCTATTGTTGAACTACACCGCCCTGTGGGATGTAAGAATCAGGTGCAGTCAAACACAACATTGCTAGAGAAGATATGAAGGTTGTGTCAGTCCTCCAGCCGGAACGTCCCGCTTTCCAGGATTGAGACGAAACTTCCTATGTGTAACTTGAGATGGGCATGGCCTCTCCTGAAGTAGAAAGAACCAGAACCACAGGCTGGCGGCCATCTTGTCTCTATCGATGCCATCTTAATAACAGCACTTCTAAAATGCACCCTTGGCTCCAGACCAAGAGAAGAAAAGGGGGCTTTCTCCCATAAAGAGATAGTCACCACATTTAAACGATGTTCTAACTTTTTAAGTCTGCCTTCTGGGAACCTTTGTGTGAACAGATAATTACTTGTGAGAAAACGTTTTATACTTTACAGAAGACTGCGTAGTGTCTTATTTTAGGAGGGATTAAACAGGGAAAATACCAGGAAATATTTACAGAGACTCTAATGAGTCTGAGCAAACTATCTGCTTTGCGTGTGTTTAAAAAAAGGGCGGAATGTTAACTGCTGATTTTGTTGAACTTGTAAAGACAAGTCGGGATAGGATATCTTAGACAATATATCCTCCCCCGCATCCCTAAATGTTCCCACACTCCCATCATCCCTAGTCATTGGCCATGCTTGCTGGGGTTGATGGGAGTTGTAGTTCAGCAACAGATTGAGGGCCAAAGGTTCCCCTCACCTGAGATAAGCCTTTGGTCCGAACCAGCAGGACTTATCCTCTAATTTTAATTGTTACCCCAAGTCAGGTCAACCAGGGAGTAAGGCCTCCCCTAGAGAAGGGCTGGGGACCCATTTTCAGGTTGAACTACATTCAGGGGGCCACATACCAGTAGTGACAGAGGCCAGGGGCAAAAGTGGGTGGAACAACTGGTGTGAATTTTACGTTTATGTAATAGGTGAGTCTATGGCTGGATCTAGACACATTTAAAAAAAATGTTTTAGGAAAACACTTTGTAAAGCTCATAATGCAAAATCGCATTGCCGAAGAATCGAACACTACAGCACTTTCTGGTGTCGTAGTGTTATAACACATTTATAACGTTTTTTTTTTTCTAATGTAGCTGCGTCGTACGTATGCTCATACATCCTTCTCAGTCCTCCATCCAGGCAAACAAGAAGCAAGATCAGTATTCAAAGGCACATTCCAGGCAAGTGAAAATACTCATGGAGCAGAAAAGGCAGGGCCAGTGAGGAATGGGGGCCTGCAGGGTGGGTGTGGGGAGAGCCCTGAGGGTCAAATAGAGATGTCTGGGCCCCCCACATTTAGTCCTCTGAGGTTCTCCATCTCTACACCAGAGATTTGGCCATGTCCAAGCATGATAAACAAAATGAAAGAAAGCATGATTGTGCACACAGATATTGAGATGCATCTTTGCAGCGCCAGAATGCTCCACAGAAGGACATACAGCACCACAATCTGTATCTATAATCACACAGTGTATTTTTTTAGAAGCATGGCAAGAGGCTGGTCCATTAACCTCTTTTCAGAAAATGGCAGCAACGAGAACTTAGTCATGAGAATACAATTCTTGGTTATATCTCCCAGCTGCCGATCATGGAGGAAAATGTGTTATGGCTTGAATAAGTGCTAAATTCCATTTTGGCTGATAATCCTAAAATCCTGATTTGATTTTTCTAGCTGCTGGAAAACGTTCACACCAAAACTTAAATCAGAGGAGCTTCTTATTGAGTCTTTGCAAGTTCTTTTAATTTGGACAGGCTTTATAGATTCAGGTTTTTTTCTTCTTCTGCCAATGGACTTAAAATGTTAGCACTCATTGTGTCATACTTATTTTAACTGTGGTTTTATGTCTTTTTTTTTTAAAAAAAATCAGTTTCTTAATCTGCTATAATCCACTCAGTCTTCAGGCTGGATTGTTTTATGAATCTAAATGTTCAAATACCCATGTT
Organism: Podarcis melisellensis; assembly: GCF_964234715.1. Taxonomy (NCBI): domain Eukaryota; kingdom Metazoa; phylum Chordata; class Lepidosauria; order Squamata; family Lacertidae; genus Podarcis; species Podarcis melisellensis. The sequence goes on from NC_138531.1 coordinate 83,203,634, forward strand.
AAAAAGTATAGGAAACAAAAAACAAAGGAGTTCTTCTCCATCTCAACAGAGTGCCCAAATATGACGTCGTCGTCGTCTTCTTCTTCTTCTTCTTCTTCTTCTTCTTCTTCTTCTTCTTCTTCTTCTTCTTCTTCTTCTTCTTCTGACTCTCCATGACCCCATGAACCAGAGCATGCCTTGGAAATTCTCACTTTCTTCTCAAAGCTTCTCCTTTTTTATGTTCCATGGAGTTTTCTTGGCAAAATACTAGAGTGGTCTGCCAGTTCCTTCTCCAGGTGGATCACATTTAGTCTAAACTCTCGGCTATGACCTGTCCGTCTTGGGTGGCCCTGCACGGCATAGCTAAGAGCTTCTTGGAGTTATTCAAACCCCTTCGCCACGACAAGGCAGTGATCCATGAAGCGGCCAAATATGACTTAGGAAGGTCCTTAACTGGCTTGTTTTATGGATACGCTGTTGGTACCACTGGGACTTCTTTAGTCTTGCTGGGAAGTTGCTAGACTAGAAATAGAAGAACCACAAACAGGTCGTTGCACTAGCTACTTCAAAAGTCCCCCCTGTCTGTAGGGAAAGCAAACAGGAGCTCCATCCTACTGGTTACTTTTGTCTTGAGTGCAAAAGCTTCGCCAAGGAAATAATCTGACTGAGAAGTAATATTCAGAGGACGCGCTGGACGGTGCAGAGTCTAACTTCATCTTAGTCATGCTGCCAAAATAATTGCTTGTCCTTGATGCCCGTCACATCAGGAATACCTGATGTAAAGTGTCCCACACATCCTAGAATATCTCACTTTTCCTTAGGATGTCCCTATCTTCATCGGAGAAATATTGGAGGGCATGGAGTTATGCAACCCCCCAGCCAAGGAGATAAGTAACTATACAACCTCTAGAAGACATCTGAAGGCAGCCATGTATAGGGAAGTTTGTTGATGTTTTCTTTTATGGTTTTATATATGTTGGAAGCCACTCAGAGTGGCTGGGGCAACCAAGTCAGATTAGTGGAGTATAAACAATAAAATTGTTGTTGTTGAATAGGACGTCCCCATTTTCATCAGAGAAATGTTGGAGAGTATGTACTCATGGATAGTTAATAGGACGGTGAATATTTCTACATTGTGAGATTACTAAGTCTCAGCACCTTCGTGATCTTATCAGCGAAGGCTCTATAGCAGTGGAGGCTAACCTACAGCTTGTAGGCCATATTTGACCCCTAAGAGTCCACCACCCCCACCAGAAGTTGAGTGCTGAAGACTGGAACCATCCCAAACTCATTTTAAACTCCCACCTGCCACCTCAGGAATTACCTTGTAAATATTCTGGGAAACTGATTTCTATACAGAATAGGCTCTAACAGAAAGAATGCTGTGATAATGGCAGCAATTTAGGTAGAGGATCAGATGTAGAAGCAATGAGATGACACACAAGTAATTTTAAGGCCTATTACCTCATTACAAATGACAGAACCATATTTAGGCAATTCTGTTCAAAGCAGACAAGCAACATTTAGAAAAGTTAGCACGTCAGGCATCCAGACAGGAGTTGTTTTGTGACAGGCTTTCATGAAAAGTTGCGCGTGAGGCAATAGTACTGTAGTTGTGATTAGGGGTATGGCTCATGCATGAATTCAGCCTGATTTTAGGTTTCTGAAGGCTGCTGGGCCTTTAACACACTGGGCAGTGACTTTCTGAAACTATCCTGTGCTTTTCTATGCTATGTATTTTTGTATTTCTATATTGTAAACCACCCTGTGATCCTCGGATGATGGGCAGCATAGAAATTTAATAAATAATAATAATAATTGAGAAATAATGATATAAGCTTACTAAGGTGATGCTTCAACAGACCTGAGAATCTCATGCAAGATTGCTAAGACTCGATATAGAGCCCGAAACTGACAACAATATCTCCAAGATGGCAGTTGAGGGGAAGCTGTCAAAATGGTGCATGGCACTTCTATGGTACTGTGAGGCATGAAATTGAGTAATGCTCTGACCGAGAACAAGTACGTTGCTAAAATGAGGGAAGCTTTTCAGGGTGACTGGATGGCAGAACTCCAGATACTCATCACTCAGTTGGCAGGCATTACAAAAACTGGTAGTGAGGGTATGACCTTAGTGATAGGTAATCAGACTAAGCTTGCGCTATTAAAAACGGTGACCGCTGTTACTGAAGCTTGAGGAATATTCAAACCATGAGCGTAGGAAGATTTTTTGAATGGCACTTGGGGGGGGGGCGTCCCAGAGGAAAAGTAAGGGTAGACATGGCCATCTTTTTAGAGTTTTAATGGCTTGGATCTGAACACATCTTTCTCCTATGACGATTTTGAAAGGGCACATAGAGCCCTGGGCCAGCGATCTCATTCTGATGACCTTCCCTGAAGTCCCATCATCCATTTTGAATGTTACTGCTTGAAGGACTCAATGTTTAGGACACAGGGAGCTCAAATATGAGGAGATAACCGTGCTTGTCTTCCAAGATATCTGATTGGGGTCTTGAAGCAGAGACAAGGGTTTCATCCCTACACAGTGACTTTGAAGGATGTTGGGATCTCTACTGTTGGGTGTTCCCATTTAAACATAGTGTCTATCACAGGGCCAATTTCTAAACTGCTAGCAGTGAGCCGAACAGCTCCTGAAAGAACTAAAAATCTCCTACTTTACCGCAGATTCCTTTGCAAAGGAAGATTCCCTCCAGAACAGCAACAACCACTATTTGCTTGCTTAAGCTGAAAAAACTGCCCAGTTACTGAGTGCACAGTTACATTTTATGCTGATGTCCCATGGGAGGAGAGAGTATGGGGTCACAAATGAAATCTTTGCCTACATCCCATTCTCTGGGTGATCCGAGACAGACCCCCAACAGTCTCAGTCTCTCTCTCTCTCTCTCTCTCTCTCTCTCTCTCTCTCTCTCTCTCTCTCACACACACACACACACACACACACACACACACACACTGTTTGCAAATGGAAGCACCTAGGTACAGTTACATTGATGTTGGCTATTTGTGCCCTGTGTGATCTCAGTTTGGATTGTGGAGCAGGGGCACTTTGTCACATTGCTGGGTTAGGATTGGGCATTGACACACATGAGAAGGCTTACAGAGCTCCCTAGAATGGCAGATTTCTTTCAAAATGGCAAACCTTTAACTAAAGAACAACTGTGGAGAGCTAGTCATGATTTAAGTATGTCTGATTTCAACTGTATCTAATTCTACGTTCAGTGAAGGACCCCTCTATGTGTGTCAAAGCTACTCAACTTCTCAGTCAAATATTTTTTTTAAAAAATAAATATTTATTAGGGTTTTTGAATAAAAGAATACAGTAATAATAAACATGTTTTGACAAAATTTCGTGATATCCTTAAACTTCCTCACGTCTCCCGCTCCCACTTACATCATTAATAAATTTTTGTCCAGCAAATTATCATCTTATTTCCAAATCTGTAACCACTTACTTAAATACAATAAAATAATTCTCCTGCAAATTTGTTTCTCTTAATCTCTCTTATCACCAGTTCCTAATCTATTTTAGTGATGGCCAATTATTTATAACCAAGCATCCTTCTTAACATTCCACTAAATCACAATATTTCTGTAGATAAATCTTGAATTTCTTCCAATCTTCTTCAATCCTTTCTTCTCCCAGGTCTCGGATTCTGCCAGTCATCTCCGCCAGTTGCATATAGTCCATCAGTTGCATCTGCCATTCTTCCAGTGTGGGTAGATCTTGGGTTTTCCAGTTCTTAGCAAGTAGTATCCTTGCTGCTGTTGTTGCATACATAAAAAATGTTCTATCTTTCTTTAACACCTTCTGGTCGACAATGCCCAGAAGAAAGGCCTCTGGTTTCTTGGTAAAGGTGTACTTAAATACCTTTTTCAGCTCATTATATATCATTTCCCAGAAGGCCTTCACTTTAGGGCAGGTCCACCAGAGGTGAAAGAATGTTCCTTCACTTTCTTTACATTTCCAGCATTTGTTGTCAGACGAATGGTATATTTTGGCAAGTTTAACTGGGGTCATGTACCATCTGTATATCATTTTCATTACATTTTCTTTCAAAGCATTACATGCAGTAAAGTTCAACCCAGTGGTCCACAACCTTTCCCAGTCCTCAAACATAATGTTATGCCCAATATCCTGTGCCCATTTTATCATAGCCGACTTAACCATTTCGTCTTGTGTATTCCATTTCAGCAGCAAGTTATACATTCTTGAAAGTACCTTAGTCTTAGGTTCTAACAGTTCTGTTTCCAACTTTGATTTCTCCACCTGGAATCCTAACTTTTTGTCACTTTTAAAAATTTCCTTAATCTGAGCGTAGTGTAACCAGTCTCGCACTTTATCCTTCATTTTCTCCATACTCTGCAATTTCCAGTTATCTCCGTCTTTTTCTAACAGTTCCCAATATTTTGGCCAGTAGGCTTCCATATTGGGTCTTTTCCAAGCCTTAGCTTCCAAGGGTGAGAGCCACCTTGGAGTTTTATTTTCCAATAAGTCTTTGTATTTTGTCCAGACATTAAACACTGCTTTTCTGACAATATGGTTCTTAAAGGCCTTGTTGATCTTAGCTTTATCATACGACAAATATGCATGCCAACCAAAAGCATTGTTGTAACCTTCCAAGTCTAACACATCAGTGTCTTCGAGAAGTAGCCAATCTTTTAGCCAGCAGAAAGCTGCGGCTTCATAGTACAACCTTAAGTCTGGCAGGGCAAAGCCCCCTCTTTCCTTTGCATCTGTTAATATCTTAAACTTGATTCTGGGCTTTTTGCCCTGCCAGACAAATTTGGAAATATCTCTCTGCCACTTCCGGAAACACTCCGTTTTATCCACAATTTGCAATGTTTGAAACAAGAACAACATCTTTGGCAGCACATTCATCTTAATCGCAGCAATTCGGCCTAACAAAGAAAGCTTCAGTTTTGCCCAACTTTCCAAGTCTCTCTTAATTTCAGACCAACATTTTTCATAATTATCCTTAAATAGACTCAGATTTTTAGCTGTTATATTAACCCCTAAGTACTTTACCTTTTTCACCAATGATAATTCTGTTTCTCTCTGAAACCGTTCTGACTCTGTATCTGTCATATTTTTCCCCAACACCTTCGTTTTTTGTTTATTTAACTTAAATCCTGCGACCTGTCCAAAATCATGTATCAGTTGTAATACTCTTTTTGTACTAGATTCTGGCTCCTGCAATGTCAAAACTAGGTCATCTGCAAAAGCTTTAAGTTTATATTGTTTCGCTCCGACCTGAATCCCCTGCACCAGCCGGTCACCTCTGATCAAGTTCAGGAGCACCTCCAGAACTGAAATAAATAACAGAGGGGAAATCGGGCAGCCTTGTCGTGTTCCTTTTTCAATTTTAAATTCTTCCGTTACCACATTGTTAACTATCAATTTGGCTTTTTGTTCTGAATATATTGCGTCAATCCCATTTTGAAAACCCCACCCCACTCCCATTTCTTTTAAATTTCCCTTCATAAATTTCCAAGAGATGTTGTCAAAGGCCTTCTCCGCGTCTATAAAGATCAAAACTGCTCTAGTGTTTATATTTGTTTGCAAAAGTTCCAAGATATCAATAATGTTCCTTGTGTTTGCAAACATATGTCTACCTGGGAGAAAGCCGGCCTGGTCCTTATGAATTACTTCATTCAAAACTCTTTTGAGTCTGTCTGCTAAAACATCAGCAAATATTTTGTAATCCACATTTAGAAGGGAGATGGGGCGGTAGTTCTTCAGTTGTGTCTTTTCAGTTTCTGATTTTGGTATCAACGTGATAAAAGCTTCCTTCCACGATTCCGGCGCCTTCTTTCCCTCCAGAATTTCATTGCTGACCTCCATCAAAGGTTGAATCAAATAGTCACTCATTGTCTTATAATACTTGGAGGTCAAGCCATCTGGTCCTGGAGATTTGCCCAGCTTCATGTTCTGAATGGCATGTTCAATTTCTTGTCGTGTTATTTGACTATTCAGGAGTAGTCTGTTTTCTTGTGTAAATTTTTTAAGACTGTTTTTTTTCAAAAATTGTTCAATCTCGACCTCATTTTGCGGGCCTTGAGTATATAGTTTCTTGAAATATTTCTGGAAAGATTTTCTGATTTCCACGGGGTTCTGAATATTTCTTCCTTCAATTTCCAAATTTGTTACTATATTCAACTTTTGTCTCTTCTTCAACTGCCAAGCCAGCAGTTTCCCACATTTATTTGCCGATTCAAACGTTTTTTGTTTCATTGACTTAATCTTCCATTCTATTTCCTGATTTATCAGTTTAGAATATTGTGCCTGATAAAGTTTAATTTTTCTCAAAATCGGCTGTGACTTCGGATTTACTCTTAGCTTCTTCTCTAATTCTTTTATTTTCTCCAAAATCTTATCTTTCTTTTCATTTTGTTTCCTTTTCTTAATAGCGTTCTGTTGTATCAAGAACCCTCTCATCACGGCTTTACTTGCGTCCCAAATTATTCTTTTTTCCACCGTTGTGTTCAAATTTATTTCAAAATAGTCTTTCAAAACTTTTTGGGCCTTTTTGATAATCTCCTGATCTCTGAATAAGTTGTCATTCATCTTCCATCGAAAGGAGCCGGTTGGTAACAATGTCAAATCCATTTTCAAAGCGTTATGGTCGGAGCAGGTCTTTGGGCAGATTTCCACTTTTCTGACCTTAGGTGCCAGACCTCTAGTAATCCATATTTGGTCGATTCTTGTCCAAGTCAGGTGGGCTTCAGAGAAGAATGTTCCTTCCTTTCCCAGGGGGTTTCTCATTCTCCAAATGTCAATCCAGTCCATATTGTCTGTCATTTCAAAAAAGGTCTTTGGTAGTCTGCCATCTTTGGTAACCTTTTGACTTTGCGACTTATCCATATTAGTTGATACAATCCTGTTCATATCTCCCATCATGATGATGTTGTCAAAGTCCAGATACTCCAGCATGCTCTCGTGCAACTTCTTATAAAATTCCGATTTCCCTTCATTTGGTGCATAAATTCCTAATAACATAATTTTTTCTCCTTGATGCTGTATTTCAACTGCCAAAATTCTGCCATGTTCATCTTTGAATAATAATTTGGGTGAAAGGCTCTCCTTTGCATATATCACCACCCCTCTCTTCTTTACTCTGTCTGAAGATATAAATTCCTGGCCGAGTCTTTTATTTACCAAAACTTTTCTATGGAGCCTAGTCACATGTGTTTCTCAACTTCTCAGTCAAATAGAGGATATGCAATTTATATATAAAACATTCAAAAATAATTAAAATCAACAATAAGCTAAACGCCTGTTAGAAACACATGGGTGCTGCCACACTAAAAAATTAATTTGCAGTCTATAGAATAGGTTGGGGGGGCCCAAGGAGCTTTGCAATCCTTATCCTATGAGAACGTTGCGCTCCCCCCCCAAGTCTGCCACTCTTAGGACCTTTTTTGGCAATGATTACTCCTAACCCTCCCAAAGTGACTGGTCTTCTGCAAAGGGCATTTCCACAGCCCAATCCCAAGCACCTTGACTGAATAAGTTTGAAAGCCTTTAATATTATAAAAGTAAAATTTTCACATTTCAGTCATGTTGTCACTCAAACTATAATCAGGTGTATTTCCATCTAGATTGCCTTGAAAATGAATATTAACATCTATATTTCACGTTAATATTCATTTCCAAAGCAATCTACATGGAAATATGCCTGATTTTGGCTTGAGTGACAACTAGACGAATCTATTAATTCCACTTAGGTTTTTATATATGCATTTGTGGACTGCTCTCAGTAGGAGCAACTATTAAAGTTTCTGTTATGAGGAACTAATACGAGGAGTGAGACCTAGACATTTTTGCTGTTATCCTGCAATTTGACTTTTCCTTATGGATTTCTGAAAAACTGTTTTTTGTATTTTTTTTTAAAGAGGGAGCTTTGCATAATCCAGATCTAAGCATGCTGTGCTGAAGGAGATGGACAAGATTAGAACCTTCAAGCGCCAGCGATTTTCTAATGCATTTCTTTGGCACATTTATCAGTTTCAGTTGGCATATTACTATTTTTTCCCCTGGCATGGTTCACATAGAAATTGTTAATGTTAAATGTACTAGACCTTAATCTGTGGTTATTTTTTATGAATTTTTTTTAAAGACAGCATTCTATGCTGATTTGAAAAGTTTACATTTTTATCCAAAGTTTACATTTTTATTCTAATTTTTTTAACCTATGATGTGTCATGTATTAGTGTTTCATGTGCTGGTAAAAAAAGGTAAAGGGACCCCTGACCATTAGGTCCAGTCGTGACCGACTCTGGGGTTGCGGTGCTCATCTCACTTTATTGGCCAAGGGAGCCGGCGTACAGCTTCCGGGTCATGTGGCCAGCATGACTAAGCTGCTCCTGGCGAACCAGAGCAGCACACAGAAACGCCGTTTACCTTCCCGCTGGAGCAGTACCTATTTATCTACTTGCACTTTGACATGCTTTCGAATTGCTAGGTTGGCAGGAGCAGGGACCGAGCAACGGGAGCTCACCCCATTGCAGGGATTCGAACTGCTGACCTTCTGATCAGCAAGTCCTAGGCTCTGTGGTTTAACCCACAGTGCCACCCGAGTCCCTTCATGTAGGAAGAGCCTAATAGTTTCTGTGTTTGTTCTAGAATATCTGAGGACGAGATCAGCACAGGAATTTTGCCCCTCATATGTTGTGGAACTACAGCTCCCATGCTGTTGACCATGCCGGCTGGAGGGCTGCAGATTCCCCACTGCTACTAGGTCTCAAATTCTCCTCCCTCGTATCATCTTTATCTCATCACACATTGCACCAATGTTGTCAGCGATGCACCATATGGGCTATGCTGCAGAACAGCAAAAGTGTGCAGAATGTTCTTCTGCATGCAGAATTAAGCATCTCAAGAGTCTTGGGTCTTTCCAAGCAAGGTTGCAAAGATTTCACCTCTAGCCTGGTGAACTCGCCAAAGCTTACTGTGTCTAGCCGAAGAGGGTTTGCAGGATTTCGAAGCTCTGTGCAAAATTATGAACAGAGACAATAATGGAATGCATATGAACATTAATTAATTAAAGTTGCAGGGGAACATTGCTGAATGGGAACTTGCATTTTAGTAAAGGATCTTCGACATGAAGCTAACAGAGCATCATACAAAATCCTTTGTTGAGCCCGCATTTAGCTCTGCTTCCAGCTGATTGCAGAAAGCAATGCTTCCACAGCACCGAAGAGACCTCGCATTTCACAGTGTAATCTGTATATCACTGTAACTAAGTTAACATCTTTATTTTCAAAACAGCCATTTGTTAAAATATGTGGCTTATCAAAGATGCTGCAGAATCAGATTTAAATCTCCTATTTAGCTTTCCTCAAAAGAAATGTCTTTCAACTTACACACTGGAAACAGTCTCTCTAAGTTCCTGGAACAAAATGGGGGAGAGGTCCAGTTTTTTATTTTGCTAGGGTGTGATGTGCATGTAAAATAAGAGCTCCCCCTGCCCCTTCACTACAGAAAACTAAGGAGGAAGCAGGTGGCAGCAAAACAGCTGGCAGCTGGTGCTCTAATGCGATACATGAGTTTCTAATGCCATTACCATTTACATTCCTAATGGCATAGCAGAGCGAGTGTTAAATGTGACATTTAATTGCAACGCTGATATCATTTGCTGTCAGGTTAGTTTTAGCAAATAGCAGGGCAGACAGCACTGGATGGCGCAGGCCCCTTCTCACATTACGTTTACAATTCAGAAGATGTTTCAGTGCAGGTATCCCACACATTGCTCAGGTAATGTGAGAAGCCCCAGGTCATGCAGAAAGTGTTCAGCTGTTCCCTACAGAGAGAGGTGATTCTGTCAATTTTACTTTCCTTTCCTTTTTCCGATGTTAAGTTCAGATCTCCACATTCGCATATCAATTTCAGATATTTTTTTTAATGTCCCCATGAAAATTCATCAGCAGTTTAGTGTGAATTTCTCCTAAAAAGCATGTTTTTATACAGCCATTTCTCTAAATATAAGACATTTCTGCATGCTATTTCCACCCATATATGCATTTTCGTGCACATCCCTTGACACATTGCATTAATTGCAAAATTCTGAGAACTGTGAATTTTGAATGGCAGTTGTATTGTGGTTCTCGGAGTGCTTTGGAAAATGCAATTCAGGTAGGCTCACCTGTTGAATGTGAGCAGAATTTATTTTCTTCCTGTCTCTAGTTCCCTATGCTGCTGCCACTGCCACTCTCAGGATTTAATTATTTATTTATTTATTTGATTTAAAATTTTGATGGAGAATTTACAAGGCAGCTTGCGCAGCAAAGGGTCATCAATAAAACACCAGGAATCCAGGAGAAATTGGTTGCTAGGTGTCAGGGAACTGACATCGGAGCAGAGTGGAGAGGTAAGGCTCCCTAATGATGCTGGAGAGGGAACCAGCAAGGAGAGAGAGAGAGCTTCCGCTGGGGAAGGAAACCAAGGTGACACCAGGAAGAAAGGAGAGGCTGAGAGTACTTCGGAGGGGAGGCTCTGAGACTCTTCCAGTGAGATCAGTGAGGAGAGTGCAGGACCACCGCTTGGCACACCCACTCTGCGCAGAAGGCTTCCGCGCAGAGAAGCGAGGAGGAGGTTGGCTGTTAAGGAATTCTTATGTTGGAAGAAGTTTAGGAAACGCCCACTGACGGATTCTGCCAGTGACTGAGACAGTCGCGCTGTTAGGGCTGTCAAACCGGGGAAAGGTCCAGCTATACAACCAGCTCGGAGCAGTTTGGAATTTACGCACAAGCAACCCCAATTCCCATTACACTAGGCTAGACAAACCTGATCTCTGGCTCAGCAAGACAATTCCTAAATATGTATGTACATCTAAAGCTGCCTTAACATAATAAGAAATTGAAGGAGGAATGGCTTATGGACTATGTGGAAATGGCAAAGCTGACAGAAATAATAAGAAATCAAAATAATGAACTTTTTTTGGACTATTTGAAAAAGCCCTACAGTCAAATGAAATCGCTGGCAGGATTCGAGACAGGAGTAGTGGTAGAAAAATGGCAAGTATTAGATGGATTTCTGTAATAGATAATAGTTTAATATAATATATGATGCAGTAGAAAACAGTATGAAATAATTTAACTATTCAATTTGAAGTCAATTCGTAAAAATAAAATAAAATAAATTGCATTATAAAAAAGCACACACATAAGAAATTGGTGCCTTCCAGTAAAAGATGTGACACTTATCATAGAAGGCTGACTTCCAAAACACATATTAGTGAGAAGCAATCCAGATTAACAGGACCAGGTAAATACTTCCCTTTCTATTTTTTGTTTCGTTGTGCATACTTGGAGGAATTTAGGTGGCCAGCTGTACAGATACCAAAAGGAATTGATGCTGGCTAAGCCAATTTGTTATATCGTGATGAATAACCTAGTAGGTGACTTTAAGTCTTCCTGCGAATAATTGGCCTTTGCTCACTCCACTTCCTAACCCTGCCAAATGCCCTTTTGACTACTCTTTCCCCTTCTTTATAATGTGTGTGTTATTCCCCACACAAAAAATCAATGAAATCTAAAGGTCACTGAGTGGTGCAGTGGAAGTGCAGGGATCTCATGCACCGTCTATCGTTCCTGGTGTAGATCATCCACCAAGGCCATTTCAGTCTGTTTGCAGGACTGAAAACCAGTATAATTCAGAAATCCCTGGAGTTGAGTCTTCACCTCTTGCTCGAACGCCTTCTCCCAAAGTGATACATTGAAGACTGGCCCTTCATCAGCCATGGCAGCAGTTCCAGCAGTAGAAGAACAAATGGCATGAAAATGGTCAATTCTGGAGTCAATTTGGGTGTACCATGGATTCTGTAAAAAGAGCATCTACTTTCTCTCCTCCACACCCTTCCCTCTGGCTGCAGGAGCTGCAGAGCAGATGTCATTAGATGTGTCATGCCGGCTGAATTTACAGGTTTCTACTTGGTGTGCTAGCAGAGATCCCACTGAAGCAGAAAGGATCAGGGAACTGAGGTTACTGGGAAGAGACGCTAAGAGCAAAATCTATGTGCTGTGCAGCCAACCTGAGAATGAGTGAGTGATGGTGACACAGAACAAGATGAATATATATATATATATATGCACACTACTGAAATACAAGAAAAAGAAGGTGAGAGATTTCTGAAGATCAGGAATTAGAAAAATTAGAATAGGCCTGGCAAGTGCAACATAGCATCCATTTTGAAACCCATTTCAGGGATGTAATCATTGCAAAACAGACTGCTGCTAGATAAAAGGTTCCAGAGTATGGTTCCATCTTTGGAAGGTTCCACACTGAAGTAGAGCTGAGAAGGGCTAGACCAGGGATGGAGAATCTGCAGCCCTCCACATGTTGTTGGTCTCCAGTGCCTATCACCTCTGACCATTGACCATGCCAGCTGTGGCTGTTGGGAGTTGTAGTCCGCAATATCTGGAAGGCCACATTCCCTATCCCTGGTTTAGAACATGAATTTATTTTCAGTGCCAGGACCGGGCCCTAGAAAAGATAAAACCAAGAAGAGAAGGGTGCTTCTGGTCACTGTGATAATTCTGTGTACTTGAATTGTCACAGATGGTGCTTTTTCCATTTCATTGCCATTAACCCCAATGATTACACAAGCAGCCTTTATTATTGCATGTTTATAGATCTGATAAATGAGACTAACACTTCATGAACGGAACAAAGTAGACTCTGGTACATGAAAGCTTATGCCAAAATAAATTTGGTAGTCTTTGAGAGAACACTGTGTGCTTTAAGTGTATGGCGCAGATGTAACCATAGTGAATTTTCCTCCCATTGTAACTAATGAGAGGGTGGTGGCAATATCACCCCACCGACACGGCTCTTAAAACTGGTTGTGTTCACAGTTGTTATTGCAGAAGATGAAACTTACTTTGTATATCCTATATCAGACACCTGATCCCAAGGAGCTATTTGCTCCAGTGATATCTTTGAAGGGTCTTACTGGATCTCCTGCAGAGGATGGTTTACTGCTTACTGTGGCATCTAAGGCAGGAACTGGTTTGGGGAATCAATAAAGACAAGTAGATTTATAGAGGGTGGATGTGCAATTTCTTAACCGAAAAACAGGCTATGTTTGCTTTTACTACAAATAGTCCAAATTTGCTTAAGAAACTATCTACTATCCACATTTACCCCCTTTTCTCTGGGTCCTGGGAGCAAAACCACACGCGGTGTATAACTGTAGGCTGATAACCAATTTATTACAAGTTTTTTTTTAACTCACCCGGCTTTCGAAATATACTGTGGTACCTTGGGTTACAGACGCTTCAGGTTACAGATGCTTCAGGTTACAGACTCCGCTAACCCAGAAATAGTACCTTGGGTTAAGAACTTTGCTTCAGGATGAGAACAGAAATCGTGCGGTGGCACAGCGGCAGCAGGAGGCCCCATTAGCTAAAGTGGTACCTCAGGTTAAGACGCTCTTATCGGAGCTCAAAGAGATCTTTTAACTAAATGTTGCTGGCTCTCCTCCTTCCTTTGGATTTTATTTCCTTTCACTATTTCGCTGTGCTCTTGAACATCTTATCTTATCCTCCTCGGTGCCGGGACTTAATGAAGTTAATGAAGTTTTAACGAAGGCTCTCAGACATTCCCTCCCGGGCATTAAGGCACTCCCTCCTAGTTTCTCGTTGACTCCTCGTGACAAACTTATTCCAAGGATCTTTAAGGACTTCCAATGGGCTTTTAACTACAAATTCATAAAACCACAAATTTCTCCCACCACCTCTAACTTCGTGGACCCCCAAACATCTCAGTTGTTTTAACAAACAGAGAAGAAGGGGGGGGTACTCCAAAGGAGTGCTATAATACGACTCAGTTTTAAACTCCTCGCAGCAGCCCAGCCAGGACTGAATGAGAATTAAACGAGATTGCGACCTGAGAACTTTAGCGCTTTATCACTCTATTTAGAAGTCTGATCTCATTGATTTAAGAAGAATCTAGCAATGAGAAGAGCCAAAAGACTCAGGTGTCTTGATACAGAAACTGACACAGAGCCCTCTGGTTTCAAACAGAGTAATCTAGATAATTACCTGCTACCTCAAAAACAGCACGCATCTCCTCCTAAAACCTTCCTCAACTCTTTACATGGAAAGACAACTGAAGAGATATCCCTAGGAACAAATGAGGACAAGGCTACTACTCCCATAACCGAGGCACAAGCACTAATTGATAGAAAGGTGGAGCTGCTGGAGGAATGCTGCCTATTGACTGCTCAAACAGTTCAAAAAATCTTTGAACAATTACAAAACATCTCCAAGAAGCTGGATAACCCAGATGAAAGGAGGCAACTCACTCCCTTCTTGCCATCCTTAACAAGCCCTGGAGATAAACAGAACAAATACAAATTTATACCTCTAAACCAGCCAAAAACCAGAGGAAGCCCCCCTCACTCAATCAACCTGATACTGAGACCATGTGAGATTGTTCTCCACATTTTTCCATATAGAGGGCCCCTACCTTACTGGGAGTCATCTTTCTGGGCCAGACATCATCTAAATCTGCTCCTAGGCCTTGAGGGTGGAAGCATTGACTTAAAAGCAGTCAAGAGGCTCACTAACGATGGATATTCCAAAAAAGTACTACTAAGATTTGGTAGTCATAGAATTCCAACTAAAATCTTAAGGGAAAAGACTCATCTAGCCCAGAAAGGAATTATTCCGCGTCGACACTTTGAAGATATATCACCCAGACCATTGATTGCATCTAAAAGACAGAACAAGATGAACAAGGCCATTCCACCAGAAGCCGACATCTGCCCTACTCCCGTGGAAGAACCCAGTAGATGGGAGAAACCGCAGCCAGCTATCCGGGAAATCACGCAAGAAAAATCCAAGCTCCCAAACCATGCGACTGTAGCATCAAATAACAACCTCGCCCTTGACACAATAGACTGGACAGTCCCAGAAGAAGAAGATCTGCTGAGTAACTTTACCAAGTTACCAGATAAAGAACAAATAAACATACTCAGTAAATTGACGAAACTACAGGCCAGATTGACCGAAATTCACCAACAAGGTCAACAAAATGCAGTAGAAACAATACACAATCAAACTTTACACTTACCAGCCTTTTCCCCAAAATGCATAGTCAAAAAGAGAGCTACTAATGGAACTTTCAAATGTATAGATGCAGAGCTTCAAATCCAGCCGCCTTTAGAATATGAAATGGCAAGGAAAAACTCCAGTAATGAGACCACAAATTCCTGGCTGAGATATCAAATACTAGCTCCAAACGAAATAGGTACCCCTTATTTAAGCACTACAAAGGACTCTAACATTGCCGAACAAAAGATGACCTCCAACAGACCTGACACACTGAGCTCAACACCAAATGAGGCCAAAGAAATGGAAGTAGAGACTGAAAACAGTCCTACTGTCCATAATAGTCCACCAACCACAGAAATTTCTCAGGAACAAGGAACAGTTAAGGAAGAAAATCAAGAAAGGGAGGAAATTTTAATTCCCCGCACTTTAAAAAAGAATCTAAAAGATCCATCATTATGTTCCCCACCGAAAGCAGCGACAAATGGCTGTATCTGCACAAGACAAAATCCCTCGCTGGACTCAATGACAGAACTAGAATGACTAAATGCTGTCAACCAGCCACCAACTCAAAAACGGATCCTACGCTTGCTGTCCTGGAATATCGCAGGGTGGGGAAACAAAGACGGAGACCCAGACCTAATGAACTTCTTTAAAGATTTTGAATTAATACTTCTACAAGAAACATGGTCAACTAGAGATATTAAAATCAATGGATTCACCTCCTATACGAAACCCGCATTGAAAACAAACGCGAAGGGTCGGCCGAAAGCAGGGTTCTGTTGTATGATCAAAGACAACTTAGGGTTTGAAATCAAGCAACCAGAAAAATGCTTACCACTTGCACAAGCTCTACTTTTAACCCCAAAAAACGATACTTTGCTACTTGTAAATGTCTATATCCCCCCAACCAAAAACAACAGCAGCAGTGAAAATTGGTCACAACTAACCTTTTATATAGAAAATTTGACCGATAAATACCCAAATGCCTCACTGATAATAGCAGGTGATTTTAATGCCAGAGTGGGAACCAACAATGAACAACTATGTAGCAAACTAAATTGGAATACTGATAATGATATCGCACATGCCCTGAAAATAGGACGATTCTCCAGAGACAGGGTTGTAAACAATGAAGGCTTACGCCTACTTGAATTATGTAACAACTTTAATTTACAGATTGTGAATGGTTCAACAAAAGGCGATAGAAGTGGGGAGTTTACATACTTCTCCCCCCAAGGATGCAGTGTCATCGACTATATTCTTGTCCCTTATAATATCATAAATTCGATCATGGACCTCAAAATTGGAACGCGCACCGAAAGCGACCATCAGCCATTATCGTTGTCTATTAACTTAAAGGACGAAACCAAAATAACTAAGCACAATATCATAGAACCTTCTCAATACAAACAAATGACCCAATTAAAATGGTCCCAGGAAATGAGTGCAGCAGTGGGGCAAAAACTTACAGCCAACCTGAGAAAACAAGTACTATCCAACTTAAAGACCACTAATTTCTACAGTGATATACCGAAAATTTATAATGAAATCTTCCAAATGTTCGTAGAGCTTAGTACTCCACCTAAAGTTTGGGTACTTAAACATAGCGCTAGCCCTTGGTTTGATGATGAATGTTTCCAGCTAAAAAGAAAACTGCGCCAAACATTTAAAAATAATCACACTAAACTGGAGCCCTCTTATCTTGATGAAAAAAGAAAATATCATTACATTCTGGCCGAAAAGAAACAGAAATACGCAACCCAAAAATGGCTACAATTATTCGACTCAATTCAGAGTAAAAACAACAAAGCGTTCTGGAACTTAGTGTACGGAGGATTGAAAGCCGAAAATCAACTAACTCTACCATCAATTGAAGAATCCAAATGGTCCCAATACTTTACATCTGTATTTAACAATCTACACAGTGAACTTAAAGGAAATGAAACCACTAAAAATAAAATTAATAAACTCCAGGAGTGGCCAAGGGTAGAGGAAGAGGAAATTAGAGAGATAGTTAAAAATTTCAAATCGGGGAAATCTCCTGGGCCAGACGGTCTACCAATAGAATTATTTAAGACCTATATAGATTGGTGGGCAGAACCCTTAGCTCAACTGTTTACTCTCATAGATAAATATGGGATCATACCTGAGATATGGTTAAGATCAATAATTATTCCAATCTTTAAAAATGGCGACCCAAAAGAACCAAGGAATTATAGACCGATTAGCCTATTATCAGTGATAGGGAAAATCTACGCCAAGCACCTCTTATCTAAACTCCTTACCTGGATGAAAAATCTAAATTTACCAGGGAAAGAACAAATAGGTTTCTCCAAAGGTTGCTCTACACTAGACCACTGTCTTATACTTATGCACTTGGTTGAAAAATACAGACTCCAAAGGCAATCTAAGATATATGCTGCTTTTGTAGATTTTCGTGGTGCATTCGACTCAATTGACCGCCCAAAGTTGTGGAGGAAACTCGCAGAATTAAAAATTGATCAGCGCTTACTGATTCTAATGCAAAATCTACACTCTTCCAATACCTGTCAAGTCAAACTTAACACCAAAGGTCACCTTTCATCAGACATCCCTAACTCGAAAGGGGTAAAACAAGGGTGTATCCTTGCCCCCTTTCTATTTAATTTATTTCTATCAGACTTGCCAGATTACCTTCAAAAAATAGAATCACATGCCCCTAAACTTAATCAGAAACCAGTTCCTCTCTTATTATACGCAGACGATGCTGTCCTACTATCATTAACGAGCTTGGGTCTGAAACGTCTTATATCTTCACTGATCCTTTACTGCGAATGCAACAAACTCTCTATAAATTATGAGAAGACAAAAATTTTGGTCTTCTCGAATGGTTGGAAATTAGAGAAATGGAAAATAAGAGGGCAAGAAATCCAACAAGTGAAAATCTATAGGTATCTGGGAATCTTATTCCAGAGCAATTTAGGGTGGGCAACCCATCGCACAAACGCCATAAAACAGGCAAAGTGCACCTCATCAGCAGTTGCCCGTTTTTACTATCAGAAAGGTAATCAATTTATTCCTGCGGCCAATCAGATATTTCAAACAAAAGTGCAATCCCAGATATTCTATGGAATCCCGCTATGGGTCCAAGCATATAACAGTGATTTAAAAAAGATTCACTCCAGCTTTCTGAGACGTATTCTTGGACTCCCAGCTATGATCAAATATGAAACAATGTGTGCAGAAATAGGCATACACACAATGGAATATTGGGCATGGTCCACCTCAATAAAGTACTGGTTACGCTGCCATTTTCGCTGCCCTCCGTCAAGTCTGCTCGCTGATTTGCTCAATGACTCCTATAAATCAAGATGGTATCAGCACCTCGAAAAAAAGATTGAATCTTTAGGCATCGAGCTGGAGCCCCTGTACAATTCTAATGAGCAATACATTTTCCATAATATCCTAACTAGACTAAAGGATGTCGAGAGACAAAATATTATGGCAGCTGTAAACAAAATTTGCTCCCCCATATTCTATGATTTAAATATCTTAGATAGCAGAGCCAATTACGTCACTAAATTAATAATCCCAGCCCAACGTAGGGCTTTTATGCTGGCCCGTTTGAATGTTTTTCCCTCAGCATTTGCCAGGGGAAGATATCAAAACATTCCTAGAAACAAGAGATTCTGCAGATGCTCTATGAATGTCCCGGACACTGTAGAGCATATTCTCTTTCATTGCCCATTGTACAGTACGCTCCGTCAACGCGTGCTGTCCCCTCTCTCGGGTGGTCTGGAACCCCAGCAAGGTGAATGTGTGGGACTCTACCTATCCGACGTTGACCAAAGGGTAACGGCGGGGGTAGCCGAGTTTTTGGTAGCAGTCCTCCAAGGAGCAGGTTAACAAAGAAAACCATTGACTCTATATGTATATATATATATATGTATGTAGCCAACTGCTGCCCTTTTATATATATTTCAAGGCCTTTATATGTTATTTTCTCTTTTATGGTTTTATTCGCATAATGCCTAATAAAGGTTTGATAAGTAAGTAAGAACAGTTTCAGGTTAAGAACGGACCTCCAGAACGAATTGAGTACTTAACCCGAGGTACCACTGTAAATGCTTCCAGGCAGGGCAACTAGGTCAGGCACTGGCTGTAAGGCCCAGTGACTCAGAAAGACCTCTTACTGGTCTGACCCAAATGTGCCACCTTACTGTCCTCTCAGGGCCAGACTAATACATTCTGGCACTTGAGGTGAACTACAGAATCATGCCCCATTCCCTGCCACCACTTAGAAATATAAGAATAGTATGTTGGATCAGGCCAATGGCCTATCTAGTCCAGCATTTGCTTCTCACAGTGGCCAACCAGATACCTGTGGGAAACAAGGGAGCAGAACATGAGCTTTCCAGCAACTGGTATTTGGAAACATGGCTGCCTCCAGCTGTTGGAAGAAATTTAGTGAGATGGAGGTGATGGTGTGGAAGCAATTCTACATGCTATTTGCCTTCCAATTCTTATACCAAGAAGCTCTTATACCAAGAATCCCAGCTTTCCCATAAAGCTCGCATGGCCAGCTTGAGCAAATTACAACTGCTCATCCTAACCTACCCTACTGAACAGAGTGGGACTTACTTCTGAGTAGACATGTAGACAGTATAAGGCACAATTTACAATAAAGGAATAAACACTCCACATGTTCCCTACAAAACCACCAGCTGCTGAACCATTGCAATTAAATAATTTAAAGTGGATTGGTTATTTTTCCCTTCAAAATTAAAGGGAAGAGTAAATACAAAGTGCTTCGTACGTCAGATTCACAATTTCCCTTCATTTGGTGCAAGTATTTTGTTTTCAGTATAAACAGGACTCCATTTTTGTAGCTGATTGTATGCAGCAATGCCCTCTTTGTGTACTCACATTGTGTAAACATTTCTGTTGTTTGTTAGATCCCAGCTTTAGGCACGTGCATGCATGCAAACACACACACACACATACACCCTACACATACAAACACGACACACCTAAGCATCAGGGAGAAAGTGAGGAGCATCTCCCGACATTGCGCAGGCCGGTGTGGCCTACTGGAAGACTGCACTAGCCTGCATGGTGTTGGGAGATGCGTGTGACATCACAAAAGCTGCAGTGTCTCCTGACATTGAGGGGGCCAAGCACCCTTCAAGCAAAGAAACCTCAGCTCCCTAGAGTCAGTGAACCTGCTGTGCGGCCACATTGCAGGCAGCGGATTCCAAAGGCACCCTGGCCAGCAACAGTCTTTGTGGTCGTACAGCAGCTTAGTCAGTCAGGGCCATGGCAGTGGTGATGGTACAGGGTGGCCCTGAGAGCAGCAGATGGGGTGTGGGGTGGGGTGGCACATGATTCACATGATTCACCCTAACCCTCACCATCTTCCATCTAATAATTGTAGGTCAGTATGGTTCACGAGGGGATGCGGGTGGCTCTGTGGGTTAAACCACAGAGCCTAGGACTTGCTGATCAGAAGGTTGGCGGTTCGAATCCCCGTGACGGGGTGAGCTCCTGTTGCTCGGTCCCTGCTCCTGCCAACCTAGCAGTTCGAAAGCACGTCAAAGTGCAAGTAGATAAATAGGTACCACTCTGGCAGGAAGGTAAACGCCGTTTCCGTGTGCTGCTCTGGTTCGCCAGAAGTGGCTTAGTCATGCTGGCCGCATGACTTGGAAGCTGTACGCCAGCTCCCCTTAATGCCGTAGTTGATATTGACACATAATGCACATTCAATGCAAATAAACCTACTAGTGGTCTTCCTTTACCTTTTACAAGTTTGGGAAATATTTCATTGTCTCAGGGTATGATCCGGCTCAGACCTCTGGGCTATAAATTCCCAAGGCTGCATTCCTTCAACTAGCTTCAGAGCAGAGATACCATGGATCTCACTGCCTCACCTGCTGCTGCCTTGGGCTTGTGGAAGGCCGAGACTTTAATTCTGTCCTTTTTGTGACAAATGGAGGATCTTGGGGTACCTGGGGGGGGGGGGTAATCCAGTTTTGCCCTCAGGGATATGCTCATGGCTTCTCACTGAAGGTAAGGTTTCCTCCAGGGCTGCTGTCACTTTGAAGTTCCTCCCTCACTTTCTTTCTGAACACGTTCTGAAGATAGGGAAACAATAGGGAACTGATGGACTCTTAAGTCTATTAGTCCTCTGCTTTGTCTAAAATATGGACAATAAGAGGTTGAGGAGCCAGATGGTAATTTGGGCCACCAAGTGAAATATATTGCAGCAGTGCTATTTTTCTAGAAAAAGAGGTGTCGTGTTCTCTTAGAATGGCAATAGTGCCCACTTGAGAGCTGCTGGAACTGAGCTCTGGTGAGTTCTGTCTGAAAAAAAAGCCCTGGTATGCGGGCAGATTATGTGGAGGTGGGGCAGTGCATCCTGTTTCACTGCTTGAGGCAAAAGGGGAAGATCCACTTTGCCCAACTGCTGCTGTCACTACCACCTAACTACTCCAGCCGACACCGCCTGCTACTGACCTAACTACTCCAGCCAACACCGCCTGCTCTGCTGCCACTGTGCTCCCAGCCATTGGTGTTATGGGGGCAAGATTATGCCAATTTGAGGTATGATCTTGCCCCAAATGTATGTGGTCTTGCTCAAAGTCGGTGCCAATGGTGGTGGTGCTTCTCTGCCGATAGTGGAGACAGCAAGGGAGGCGGGGCACCCTTGGGCATGCTACATGGGGGGCACCTGAAGCAGCAGCCTCACCCTGCCTAATGACTGGGCCGGCTCTGTTTGGTGGGACTGCTTACATGTAGGATGTTGTCCAACATATCTCCAGTTAAGTTGGACTCCAGTTCCCATCAACCTCAGTCAGCATGCCAAATGGTCTGGGATGATGGGTGTTATCATCCAAAACATCTGAGAGGGATCGAAGTTGGGAAGCCTGCAGTATTGGAAGTGATTGCCAGTGTTAAAAAAAAAAAATCACTCAAGGTTTATAATTACGGCTGAATGCAGTGTGTTTCATTGCCCACCCACAAAGAATTGCATTGTACAATTCAAAAATAAACAACAAGAAATACACACACTCACACACATACTAAACAATTGTTTTGCAGCAATGTCATATTTTGGTTTGCCTGGTGCATTTATCTTTTAAAACTACTAGCATGATTCTTGTTCCAGGTGAAGGATATCCCGACTGAATTCCCTGGTAAGCGGTGAAAAAGTTGTAAAGTAGAGCACAGGACCTTTAACTAATTTTGGCTGTGGGGGAAAGGCAGTTCTTGGAATCAATTAATTTGGTTTAACCAAGCTGATTGAGTTAATGCAAAAATCTGCACATGAAAGTGATCCCCATAATTGCCAGGAGAACAAAACATGAATTAAACTATTTATATTCCAGTGTGTGTTTTTTTAAACGTCTTCATAGTTTCCTGAAGTATGTTTTATACTTCAGGACAGCAACTTGCAACATTCTGAATGCTTAATTTTTTTTGCTGATGATCATTTCAAGGAACTTTAATTGAGTTTGACATGGGCTGTATGGCTGGTGTGATAGCTCAGCTGGTTGGGCATGAGACTCTTAATCTTAGGGTTGTGGGTTCAAGCCCCATGTTGGGCAAATAATTCCTGCATCACAGACGGTTGGACTAGATGACCCTTGTGTCTTAAGAGACTTAAGAGAATGGATAATTCTAGCTGAAAACTGTTGCATCCATGTCACGTTAATAGAACTTAGAACTCATTGAATTCGTGATTTACTTTTGACTTTGATTTTTGCACTCCTTGGTTTATCTTCAGATTTAACCCAGTCTCTTTGTCTCTTCTCCCACCAGGTAGAGCCAAACCAAGGTGGTGGTGTCAAGGATGATGATACAGCCCTAAATGGAATTCGCCTGCACTGCACTGACAGTTCAGTAATTGAGTCTGCAACTGGACTGTGAGCATCTCTCTTGATTTCATTTCCTTTTTGTTGCATTTTTTCGGAAGGTGTTGGTGGGAGGGGCTGAACTGAAATTTGTTATGCTAGGTTCTTTGCAGCACAAAGAAACCATAGGGTTCACCTTGTTTTTTCTGACCTCTCAAAGGGCACCAACTCTAGCCTTTTTCTGGCTTCCAACTCAACTTTGCAGGACCCCAAACTGATAGCAGGCCTGGTTTTAGAGGTTGGCACTGTTGGGCACTTGCCAATCCCTGTATCCCAATAGGGTACTCAGTACGGACGCCTTAAGCTTCTTTTGTTAGCTGCAACTCTTGCTCTCTTTACAAGTTCACTGGATCTCTCTGAGCAAGGGACAGGAGGAAGGACAGGGAACAGCAGCCTCTGGTTATCTTGCCCTCTCCCTGCCACAGGTGTTGGACTCAGAGAAGCAGCTAAGTGAGAGGGCAGAGATGAGACTTAAGAAGGCAAACATTTTACCCAAGACTAAACCTGGATCTGTCTCTGCCTCATGGAAGCCAAGAAACAAATAGAGATAAATGGAAACTCCAAGTCTGCCAAAGAGAACATGGATTTTATTCAGAAAACACCATATTCCAGTCGGGAGGGATCAGATATTTGTTTATTTAATATTTACAATCCCCAACATTTCAAAAAGTTCTGTGCAGTATACAGTCTAAAATGCCAAACAATATATCCTTAAAACATAAAACAAAACCTAAAACCAATAAAACAGGAAGGCACTATGCCTCAGAAGAGTTCTCTAGCTCAAAACAAGTTGAGCCCCAATAAATGGATAATGGTGTGCTTTTTGAGACTTTCTCCTCTTTTCCAGTAAACAAATAATTGTTCTGGACCATTTCAGGCCCAGAAGATCTTAGGCTGTGTTGAGCAATGCTTATTGGAAATGATACCTTAAAATGACAATTAACTGTTTCACAGACTCAGACAGCAACAATACCTGCTTCTGGGTTCCTGGGGAACTGCTTCTGCCCTCACCAGGAGCAGGGAATGTTGGGCCAGAAAGGAGGGGCAGAGGTAATTGCTTTATGAACCTTTGGATGCAACAATGCAGAGTCCTTGAGACATTGGGAGCATCCTCTTGGAATATTCAAATGGAACTGATTCATTTAGGTGTAAGCAGAAGGCTCCTCATGTGTTACTAATTAACACCTTCTTTGGCAGGTGGGGAACCTGGACAGGGATTCGTTATTGCCCTCAAAGCAATCTGATCTCTTACTCTCTGAGAGTGGAAGGATACCAGGGTGATGGTGACGATACGTCCGCCAACAACATCCAGTTCACCTGTCAAGATGGAACTGGGCTGATGGGCCAGGGACTTAACTGGGGTAATTTTGGCCCATGGAGCAATCGTTGCTCCTCTGGTTATATCTGTGGGATCCAGACAAGGGTGGAGTCTTACCAAGGCAAGGGCGATGACACAGCACTTAATGATGTGAAGTTCTTCTGCTGTGACTGAACCCAATGTACCTCCGCCCTTTATAGCGTATCTCTGCTACTTTTTGGTAGTCGTGAAAGTTAATGACAATTAAATATTGTCTTCAGAACTGTGCGTGATTCTTTTGATCAGAATTCTACACCTATCACTTCTAGTTGAGAAGCAATGAAAAATATTAAAGAAGGGGTACAACTATGCAGGTGTTGATTAACAAACAAAGACGCAGTGTGCTAAATCACAGTCTGAATCCTTTCTGTTGGCCCCGAGACCTGACTCAAAAAGAGGCCACAGACATAACTGGCTACGCTCCAAATCAAGGGCCAAAACCTGGGAAAATAAAAATGCTTTTGTCAAGCACCAAGAGGGCTTCCTTAGCCCCACATTGACATTTTGGGGTTTCTTTTTTTTGGCCTAGAACTGAGCTTGTTTTTTTGTGGGAGTGGAAAACAGTGTCATGGCTCTGTCAAGACTTTGGGAAAGCTATTCCTCCCCTGGTTGCAACAAGAGCAGAAGAAAGAAGGTAGAGTCCTTTTAAAATGAGTTTTAGTCAATCCTAATAGCAAGAGACAAAAGAAAGCAACAAACCTCAATATGGCGTTGCTCCAAACTGGGCTCCTCTTCCCACCTTCCTTACTGTGGCTACTCGTGGTCAAATGTCTCTGATTCCATTGTTCCTGCCCTTTTAATGAACATCGTGCTCTGGGAGAAGGGGGATCAGAAATACTCTCCAGTGACAGCATGTCATCTGGCTGCCCTGCTACAGTCTCCTCCACTTCTTCTAACACTGCCAACTCCTTTGTTCGTCTATCTCTGAGCTGTGATTTCCCTCAAACTCATCAAAGCCCTGCTGTAATTCAGTGCTGCCTCCCCCTTCTCCTGACTCTGCAGGAGAAAGGTGTGTGTGTGTGTGTGTGTGTGTGTGATCTCCACCACTCCTCCTCCTCCATCTCGCCCTCTTGAGTCCAATCTCTGACAAGCAGGGAATCACAATGCCTCTGTTTCAGATTTGAAAATCACCTGTGAGAGGATGCTTTTAAAGATGGCTTAGAAATGTCAGCTGGCAGAATGTAGCCGCCTGCGGGGAGCCAAGAAGTTGGCACACGTAATATCAGTGCTGTACTTGCTGCGTTGGCATGTCCTCCAACATTCCTCAGATGAAAATAGAGACTTTTTTTCTACATACATACATGGAATACGGGGAAAGAGCAGGGCCGGCTGAGCTGCCCAAACGGCTGTTACCAAGAGGTATATGTCACAATACTGTACTGGTAAATGTCTTGGTTATATGGTGATATATGGTAAAACCACATGGTAAAATCAACCAGCTTTGGGTGTCAGAAGAGGCTTCTGCACCAGATGTTTCAAGGCAGCCCTTCTGCACCAGCAACATAGTCTCTATGGTCAGCAGCTATGACCCCTGCGCACCTGTGTGAGCCAGGCACACTTAGGCCTGTTGGCTAATTGCAGATTAGTTGCGCTGCAGAAGGCGTGCTGGGGAGACCACACATTCAAGAAACGCAAAATAACTTTTGCTAGGTTTTAATAGCAAAAACTCCTTTTACACTAAATTACAATATATCAATAAGCATGACCCATCCACTAGGGTACAGGGAGAGCTCCATACTGCTCTTTATATACCATACCCAACAGCTTAATTACCAAAACTTAACAGCACCTGCTATACTGCTTCACAGCTGTAAAACTAGGTCACGTGATTTGCTCTGGCCTTTAAAGAAATACACATCTTGTGAAACAATAAGAAACCCTCAAATTTAAAGACACCATTTAACATGGCTGCTCCTGCCACTACCATCACCCTAGTCAGATGCGTTGAGCGGTACAAACTGGTGGAGCTGAGAAGTGGAGCGGCAACAACAGCAGCTGGTGCCCAAACCCCTCTCCTCCCTGCAGGTCCCAGTGCATCACTGTGAGGGGTTGGGCCATCTTCTCCCCACACACTCGCCCTTCCCAACTCCCTTTCCCTTGTGTACATTTGAAAGAATGTATGGTGAATTGTATTGAATATACTTATCTTTGATTTGTACTTCTTTTCTTTTTTCAAAATACCATATATAATAATGTAATGTTGTCAAGCAAATTTAATAAAATAAATAAACAAACAAAAAACAAAACAAAACATGGCTTCCTAAGACTATTGCCAGGCAATAAAATTTAAGACAGAAGTCAAAACCTCATAGAAGGCTCATGAGGCTCTTTAAATGAAGCACTCTTTTCACATTTAGAAACGGAAAACAAATGAATCAATAAATGTCATTCATTGAGGCCCATATTTCATAATTTACCTTGCAGGACAAAATGGCTTCAAATAAACGAATAAAATCAGCCCATGAGTACTGAATGAAAACGTTAAAACTGACCCAGCTTCCCCTTGGTTTTTACTGTTAGAATGTATGCTACAATAGTTTCATAATCTGTATTATATTATACACTATATTCACACGCAAGCAGGAAGTATCTTCTGCAGACAATTTGTGTGTTCTTCCATCATTTATTATCTCTGTGGCTTGCTCTGCCAAATGTCAATCTGTGACTTTACTCACTGGCTAAAAATGCTGAAAATTGGAAGCAGGCTTATTTCTCACTAAGTAGTTGGACAGAATAGTGCCTCCACTTTTCCCCTCATACCTCGTCTTCTGGATATGCTAGATATGCTAGATCGGAATCCAGACTAGCTAATGGTCTAACAGGAAGTCAGCATGGCCTTGTATCAGATCTTCCCACTTAGCCATGATGCTCACAGCATGACCTTTGGCCAGTCACTCCCTCTCAGCCTAACCTACCTCACAGGGTTGTTGTGAGGATAAAATGGGAAGAGAGAAAAATGTCTGTGCCCCCTTGAGGTACGTGGAGGAAAGCTTAGAACTGGAGATACTGTGTGTGTGTGTGTGTGTTTCATTGCTTCCCACCCAGAAGTGATAAGTGCAAAATTAAGTAATTAAAATGAAAAGAATCACACACTACTTTCATGCCAATATTTAATTGTGGTTAACATTCATGGTTGCTGAAAAGCAACAGAGATACAGGGAGGCACTTGGGGTTCAGCCACTGCAAAAGAACTTCACATCATTGAGTGCTGTGTCATCGCCCTTGCCTTGGGGAGACTCCACCCTTGTCTGAATGCCACTAATGAATCCAGTGTAGCAACGACTGCTCCATGGACCAAAATTACCCCAGGCAAGTCCATGGCCCATCAGTCCAGTTCCATCTTGGCAGGTGAACTGGATGTTGTTGGCTGCAGTATCGTCACCTTTGCCCTGAGGTTTTTCCACCCTCAGAGAGAAAGAGACTAGATTGCCACGGGGGCAATACTGAATCCCTGTCCAGGATCCCCACCTGCCAAAGAAGACACTGACCATTAATTAGAAATGGAACAGGAATCTGCTTGTACCAAAAGGCATCAGGCCATTACTAGCATTACAGGAGGAAGCTCATAGTGTCTCAAAGGCTTTGCATTGTATACAAAAAGTACCTGCTGCCCCTTCCTTCCCCTCTACCCTCAGCTCCTGGTGCAGGCAGAGAAACCCATGATCACAGAATCAGGTATTATCGGTATGTGAGTCTATGAAACTGTTAAATTACACATTGATATTTGCAACAAAATATTGTTTGACACAACCTAAGATCTTCTGGGTCTGAGATGACCCAGAATAATTATCTGTTTACTGGAAAAGAGGCGGGAAACCTGAAATGGGGAGAAGTATCAGTTTATTGGGGCTCAACTTGTTTTGAGCCAGGTAGCTCTTCTGAGGAAACAGAACCCTGAGAGGATGTTAATAGGACATCAGAAGATGTAATGTGGGGCATGGGACTTTGGCCCTCCACTTCTTTCTCAAGAAGAATCAGAAACAGCAACTAAGGACTGTTCCAGATTCAGGGATCTCCTATCAAAAGGATCTTGGAGAGGTATGGAATAGTGGGTAAGCGATACTATCTTAAGAAGAGAGGTGGTAGACACTGCTCAACCACCCCCCAAAAGAGAACTGGGTAGCCATGTTGACTTGCCCTCCTATCGGGTGCTGATCTAACCCAGCCTAACAAATTTCGGTTCAGCCCCTTCAACCATTATCTTCCAAAGAATTGAACCAAAGTGGAGAAGAAAGCAAGAAAGCCACTCACGGTCCAACCGAAGACTCAATAACTGAACCATCCGTGCAGTGCAGGCGGATTCCGTTGAGGGCTGTATCATCACCACGGCCTTGAACTGGCTCTACCTAGAGGGAAAAGAGATGCAGAGAGTGTGATAAATTTGACCTGCTGAACTACTGACATCAATCTAGTATATATTTTGGGAAATGGTTTTTCCATTTGTATGCTCTCTATGAGTATAGCCACCTCTTGAGATATTGTCACCAAACCTGGTCCTAATGGTTCCTGAGGTGAGGGTCTTTGTGGAATTCCGGGTACCAGACGCCATTTTGAATCTAAATGGCAGACCAAAACATGACTTGGCAACACCGCATTACATTTTTTCTGTCTTCCAAAATTTGAACAATTTCCATTCCATTGAGTTAAAATAACCCCTTATATAACAGCTACAATCTTGTGATTTCAATTAGTGTTGATACAATAGGTAATTTATAAAGTTTCAAGTGAGGAACTTTAGCTGTACTCCTTATTCTTTCCTGTCTGTGACAATTTTCCCCCATGATGCTTTCCCATCCATATATGGTGTTATATCATTTATTCCTGCAACTGTTGGTTGTTCTGTCATGTCTCGAGAGAAGCTGTTATCTTACAGTTCCTAAAAGTCACTGCATCGCTTTGTCCTGTGGTTCAGCTTCCAGTAAACAAGCTGTCTTTGCTGTTTTCCAGCCTAGGAAGAACAGTCTGAACCCTTTCCTCCCTGCCGCTTATTTATGGCCATTTATCCTTATCTCCTTAACACATTCCTTTGTGGATGATGGAGGTTAGGGAGCATTTGAAAGCAATTCTGGCCATTTGGCCTAGCATCTCCTTAGTTAAGAGTCCATCCCTGTCCTCTTGCTTCCCCACATTTCTTGTTGAGTTCAAAAACTGTGTTCAGACAAAAACGAAGGAAGGAGAGAGAGATCTGATTGTGACAGCAACCCAACAGCAAACCTTACCTTCAGTGAGAAGCCATGAGCATATCCCCGTGGACAAAATTGGATCGTCCCCCAAGTGCCCCATGGTCCTCCATTTGGCACTGTGAGGATAGAATTATAGTTCTTGTCTTCTGCATGGGCAAGGCAGCTGAAGAGGATCAAGAAGTGCATAGTAGTGATGGTGAAGTCCATGGAAAGCAATCTATTCTGAATCAAGGTAGAAAGAGTCCATCAAAGAATAACAGTCTTGAGAATTTATAGCCCAGAGACTTGGGCTGGGTCACATCTGGAAAACGCGGAAAATATCTCAGAAATAATAAAGAACAAGGCGGCACCACCTGTAGATAGATTTGCATGGAATACCTATTGTGTGTCAATATTGGCTACGGAGTTCAGGAAATAGTTTGATTCTGATAAGCTTCTCAGAGTAGCAGGGTATTTGAGTTGGAACCTCTTCAAGCCAAAATAAACCTGCAAAACTATTCTGTCTTGATGACGTCCTGCAACTCACTTGGGTACTATATCCATTCCCTTAGAACAGCTACAATGAGAATTCAGGACAGAGGAACTGTCACTAAATGCTGAAGTTAGGAGGTGTGAACGTTCAGTGGAGACAACCAGGAGTGGCCCCATCTTCAGTCACTTAGATGGTGGCAGACTGAATGGCCAGCAAGCCAGCGGATCATGGAGCCACTTTCGTTGCTGGCCAGTGTGCCTTCTCAATCTGCTGCTTGCAAAGTGGCAGTGCAGGTCTCCTTCAGGTCCTTCCACCCCATAATTACAATGAGAAATCAGGTAGGGGAGCAGTACGATGTCCAAGACTAGCAACCTTTCCTAACTTCTTACATGCTTATATAGTGCAGCCATTTCGAGCCATTGTATATAAACACTTACATAAAGTGGTGACAAAGGCATTCTTCAGGGCGCCCTCACCCACAATGCCTCACTCTGAGGAAGGACCTGATGGAAACCAGCACTGCCACTTTGCAGACAGCAGATTGAGAAGGCACACTGGCCTCCACCCTTCTAAAGTTAGCGCTGAGTGATGCAGCAGAAGCGGCAGGGATCTCAAGCACTGTCTACCGTTCCCAGTGTAGATCATCCACCAAGGCCATTTTAGTTTGTTTGTGTGACTGAAAACCAGTATAATTCAGAAATCCCTGGAGTTGAGTCTTCACCTCTTGCTTGAACGCCTTCTCCCAAAGTGATACATTGAAGACTGGCCCTTCATCAGCCATGGCAGCAGTTCTAGCAGTAGAAGAACAAATGGCATGAAAATGGTCAATTCTGGAGTCAATTTGGGTGTACTGTGGATTCTGTAAAAAGAGCATCTACTTTCTCTCCTCCACACCCTTCCCTCTGGCTGCAGGAGCTGCAGAGCAGATGCCATTAGATGTGTCGTGCCAGCTGAATTTACAGGTTTCTACTTGGTGTGCTAGCAGAGATCGCGCTGAAGCAGAAAGGATCAGGGAACCAGGGAGCAGAACATGAACACAAGAGCACGCTCCTCTTCTGTGGTTTCCAGCAACTGCTATTTGGAAACATGTCTGCTTGCAGCTGTGGATCAAATTTAGTGAGATGGAGGTGATGGTGTGGAAACAATTTTGCTTTATCTGAAAAATGAAAAAGAAAACCAGACTTCTTCTACTTCTAATTTTAAACGTTTTATTGATTTTACAAATACCATGTACAAATAAACACAAATTAGTAAAAATATATCCGTATGAGGAGATTCTCCGAATCTCGAGACTTCCCCATATCCCATCCATGAAGTCTTATTTTAAGCATTTACAACTGCATAGTCATCCGTCATGAATCCTAAAGGCTAACTGACATAAAACAACTTTTACAGTTGATAGTACTAGTTTAATATTTGAACAACATCCTCAACAGGAGAGAGGGAGAAATATTATCAATTTCTGGAAAGATAAAAGTATTGCACCATTTTCAGCTGTTGTGAAATATGTTTGCAGAACTTCCTTCCCCATTGAAGGGGGAAAATAATCTTATCAGCAGGATTGCTAAATATTTTTATTACTTTTTGAGTTTTGTAAGCCATAGTGACTTTTCATCTTGGAGCAAGCCTCTTAAAACGGGAAACCATGAGCATAATCAGGCAAATAGGGTAAAGTTAAAGGGTAAAGGGACCCCTGACCATTAGGTCCAGTCGTGACTGACTCTGGGGTTGCGGTGCTCATCTTGCTTTATTGGCCAAGGGAGCCAGTATACAGCTTCTGGGTCATGTGGCCAGCATGACTAAGCCGCTTCTGGCGAACTAGAGCAGTGCACGGAAACGTCGTTTACCTTCCCACCGGAGCGGGACCTATTTATCTACTTGCACTTTGACGTGCTTTCGAACTGCTAGGTTGGCAGGAGCAGGGTCCGAGCAACGCTGGCTCACCCCGTCATGGGGATTCGAACCACCAACCTTCTGATCAGCAAGTCCTAGGCTCTGTGGTTTAACCCACAGCGCCACCTGTGCCCCATGATCAGGCACATACCAGAGAGTAAATGCTATCGAACTCAGTGGGACCTACTTCTGAGTAGGCATGTAGACAGTATAAGGCACAATTTACAATAAAGGAATAAACACTCCACATGTTCCCTACATAACCACCAGCTGATGAACCATTGCAATTAAATAATTTAAATAATTTGCCCTTCAAAATGATACAAAGTGCTTCGTATGTCAGCTTCACCATTTCCCTTCCTTTGGTGTAGGCATTTTATTTTCAGTATAAAACAGGACTTTGTTTTCATAGCTGATTGCATGCAGCAATGCCCTCTTTGTGTACTCACATTGTGTAAACATCTCTGTTGTTCGCTAGATCCTAGCCTTAGGCAGGTGTGTGTGTGCAAACACACACACACACACACATATCCCTACACATACAAACACAACACACCTAAGCATCAGGGAGAAGTTGGGGAGTGAAGGGTTGCGTGACGTCATGTGTGTCTCTCGACACTGCACAGGCCAGTGCGCCTACTGGAAGGCTGCACCAGCTTGCAAGGCATTGGGAGATGCGCGTGACACCACAAAACCTGTGGGGGCCAGGCCCTCTTCAAAAAAATATTGAGAGGGCCAAAGAAACCTCAGCCCCCTATAGTCAGTGAGCCTGATGTGCAGTCATACTGCGGGCAGCAGATTCTGAAGGCACACTGGGCCAGGAACAGTCTATGTGGTCATATGGCTGCTTAGTCCGTCAGGGCCATGGCAGTGGAGATGGAACAGGGCAGCCCTAAGAGCAGCAGATGGGGTTGTGGCCGTGTGAGATTCACCATCCCTCAACATCTGCCACCTAAGAAGTGTAGGTCAGTATGGTTCATGACAGTGCCAGACCCAGCAGTCACTATTTGAGGTTCACACATCCTGTCCTCAGCTTTTAGTGACAGTTTCTTCCTCCTTTCACTTATTATAGCCGTCCTAAGGAATAATAATGCCCAAGTGAGCAACACAATGTCACCAAGAGGTCATTTTCTTCTGGTTTACTTTGCCTCAGACCAGTTCCAGCCAAAAAAACCCCTTGCAGCTCCGAGAGGTTTAGCAGAATCAAACTGCTTCCTTAATGCCATAGTCACTACTGACACGTAATGCACATTCAATGCAAATAAACCTACTGGTGGTCTTCTTTTACCTTTTGCAAGTTTTGAAAGTATTTCCTTGTCTCAGGGTATGACCCGGCTCAGACCTCTGGGCTATAAATTCCCAAGGCTGCTTTCTTGCAACTAGCTTCAGAGCAGAGATAGCATGGATCTCACTGCCTCACCTGCGTTCTTCTTGATCCTCTGCTGCTGCCTTGGGTCTGTGGAAGCCCGAGACTTTAATTCTATCCTTTCTGTGACAAATGGAGGACCTTGGGGCAGCTGGGGGGTAATCCAGTTTTGCCCTCAGGGATATGCTCATGGCTTCTCACTGAAGGTAAGGTTTCCTCCAGGGCTGCTGTCACTTTGAAGTTCCTCCCTCCCTTTCTTTCTTAACACCTTCTGAAGATGGGGAAACAATAGGGAACTGATGGACTCTTAAGTCTATTAGTCCTCTGCTTTATCTAAATTATGGACAATAAAAGGCTGAGTAGCCAGATGGTAGTTTGGGCCACCGAGTGAAATATATTAGCAACTTATGCAGCGGTGCTATTTTCCTAGAAAAAGAGGTGTCTTGTTCTCTTAGAATGGCAATAGTGCCCACTTGAGAGCTGCTGGAACTGAGTTCTGGTGACTTCTATCTGGGAAGAAAGCCCTGGTATGCGGGCAGATTATTTGGTGGTGGGGCAGTGCACCCTGTTTCACTGCTTGAGGCAAAAGGGGAAGATCCACTTTGCCCTACTGCTGCCACCACTACCTCAACCACCTAAAGGTAAAGGTAAAGGTACCCCTGCCCGTACGGGCCAGTCTTGACAGACTCTGGGGTTGTGCGCCCATCTCACTTAAGAGGCCAGGGGCCAGCGCTGTCCGGAGACACTTCCGGGTCACATGGCCAGTGTGACATCACTGCTCTGGCGAGCAAGAGCCGCACACGGAAACGCCGTTTACCTTCCCGCTGGTAAGCGGTCCCTATTTATCTACTTGCACCCGGAGGTGCTTTCGAACTGCTAGGTTGGCAGGCGCTGGGACCGAGCAGCGGGAGCGCACCCCGCAGCAGGGATTCGAACCGCCGACCTTTCGATCGGCAAGTCCTAGGCGCTGAGGCTTTAACCCACAGCGCCACCTGTGTCCCATACCTCAACCACCTACCTTGCCCAAAATCAGTGCCAGTGGTGGAGGTGCTTCTCTGCTGATGGTGGAGGCGGCCAGGCAGATGGGGCACCCATGGGCATGCCACCTGGGGGGGGGGCTTCTGGTGCCCGAAGCAGCAGCCTCACCCTGCCTAATGACTGGGCCGACTCTGTTTGGTGGGACTGCTTATATGTAGGATGTTGTCCAGATAAGTTGGACTCTAGTTCCCATCAACCCCAGCCAGCATGACAAATGGTCTGGGATGATGGGTGTTATCATCTAAAAGATCTGAGAGGGATCAAAGTTGGGAAGTCTGCAGTATAGGAAGTGATGCCAGACTCTATTTTTATTAATCACTCAAGGTTGATAATTATGGCTGAATGCACTGTGTTCCATCACCCACCCACAAAGAATGGCTGGTGTGATAGCTCAGTTGGTAGAGCATGAGACTCTTAATCTCAGGGTTGTGGGTTCAAGCCCTATGTTGGGCAATAGATCCTGCATAGCAGGGGGTTGGACTAGATGACCCTTATTTTCCCTTCCAACTCTGATTCTTTAAAAAAACTATGAACGGAACACAGTAATCAGGTTTTATTTGTTGTAGTTTTCTTGAAATTAACACACCTGAGTCGTGTTATGGGACTGCTCTGTACAAATTTTAATGGAATACTACCCTTTATTTTAAGCCTACGCTCTCCCTCTTAGTCATCTGCCCAGGGAAAGAGCTTTATCTCTATTGCTGCATGGTTAGAAAGGGGCTGCATTCCTATCTCAGGCATGGAAAATCTACCCTGGCCATGGTAATAGTATCCAGGTGAGGCTGCAGACTTAAGGGCATGGATAATTCCAGCTGAAAACTGTTGCATCCATGTCAAGTTAATTGAACTTAGATCTCATTGAACTCATGATTTTGTCAGGCTTTGGGGAATCGGATCCCTCCCCTGGTGGCAGTAAATAAGCAGATCAAACGAAAGGAGCATTCTTACCAAATAAGTTCTTTAATAATCACAGTGAGAAGCAAAGGGCTGTATATCTCCCTAAATATTGGCGTTGCTCCCAGTAAAGGTTCACCCCCTCCGTCAGCATTAATCTACGCCACTCCTACATTGAGTAATCTGAGTTTCTTGCTGTTGCACTTTCTTTTTTATCACTTTCCAAACCTTAGGCGAAGTAGGGTCAGTAATGCTGTTCAAGGATACTGAATCTGCCAGCTGTCTCTTTCCTGGTGTTTCCTATTCTAGCTGTTCCTCACCCAGTATTTCCAAGCTTTTCTCTTCTGGGCTATGCCCCTCTGCAAACCACTGTTCTAAATCAATACTGTCCTCCTGCCCTTGGGGGCGGACAGATAAATGGGGGGGGGCTCCCACCATTCCTCCTCAGTCCAGTCCCTGACAGATTTACTTTGACTTTGATTTTTGCACTCCTTGGTTTATCTTCAGATTTAACCCAGTCTCTTTGTCTCTTCTCCCACCAGGTAGAGCCAAACCAAGGTGGTGGTGTCAAGGATGATGATACAGCCCTAAATGGAATTCGCCTGCACTGCACTGACGGTTCAGTAATTGAGTCTGCAAGCGGACCGTGAGCATCTCTCTTGATTTCATTTCCTTTTTGTTGCAATTTTTGGGAAGGTGTTGGTGGGAGGGGCTGAACTGAAATTTGTTATGCTAGGTTAGACCAGCACAAAGAAACCATAGGGTTCACCTTGCTTTTTCTGACCTCTCAAAGGGCACCAACTCTAGCCTTTTTCTGGCTTCCAACTCAACTTTGCAGGACCCCAAAATTGATAGCAGGCCTGGTTTTAGAGGTTGGCACTGTTGGGCACTTGCCAATCCCTGTATCCCAATAGGGTACCCAGTACGGACACCTTAAGCTTCTTTTGTTAGCTACAACTCTTGCTCTCTTTACAAGTTCACTGGATCTCTCTGAGCAAGGGACAGGAGGAAGGACAGGGAGCAGCAGCCTCTGGTTATCTTGCCCTCTCCCTCTTGGTTTGCCATGGGTGTTGGCTTCTGAGAAGAAGGCAAGTGAGAGGGCAGTGATGAGATTTAAGGAGGCAAACATCTCAGGCCCAGATGATCTTAGGTTGTGTTGAGCAATATTTATGGGAAATGATACATTAAAGTGATAATTAACTGTTTCACAGACTCAGACAGCTACAATACCTGCTCTTGGGTTCCAGGAGAACTGCTTCTGCCCTCACTGGGAGAAGGGAGTGTTGGGGCAGAAAGGAAGGGCAGAGGCAGCTGCTTTGTGAACCTTTGGATGCACCAATCCAAAGAGACATTGGGAGCATCCTCTTGGAATATTCACATGGACCTGATCCATTTAGGTGTAAGCAGAAGGCTCCCCATGTATTCCTAATTAACACCAATGTCTTCTTTGGCAGGTGGGGAACCTGGACAGGGATTCACTACTGCCCCCAAAGCAATCTGATCTCTTTCTCTCTGAGAGTGGAAGCACCCCGGGGCAAAGGTGACGATACGGCTGCCAACAACATCCAGTTCACCTGTCAAGATGGAACTGGGCTGATGGGCCAGGGACTTACCTGGGGTAATTTTGGTGCATGGAGCAATCGCTGCTCCTCTGGTTATATCTGTGGGATGCAGACAAAGGTGGAGGGTCTCCAAGGCAAGGACGATGATACAACACTTAATGATGTGAAGTTCTTCTGCTGTGACTGAACTCTATGTACCTGCACCCTTTACACCGTATATCTGCTACTTTTTGGTAGTCATGAAGGTTAACGGCAATTAAATATTGTCTTGAGAATTGTGTGTGACTCTTTTGAACAGAATTCTGCACCTATCACTTCTGGATGAGAAGCAGTGAAAAATACTAAAGAAGGGGCACAACTATGCAGGTGTTGATTAACAAACAAAGACACAGTGTGCTGAATCACAGTCTGAATCCTTTCCATTTGGTCCCGAGACTTGACTCAAAAAGAGGCCACAGACATAACTGGTTACCCTCCAAATCAAGGGCCAAAACCTGGGTAAATAAAAATTCTTTTGTCTGGGGCTAAAAACAGACTACGTTGGCACCAAGAGGGCTTCCTTAGCCCCACACTGACATTTTTGGGGTCTTTTGTGGCCTAGAACTGAACTTGTTTTTTGTGTGTGTGTGGGAGTGGGAAGCAGGGAATCACAATGCCTCAGCTTCAGATTTGAAAATCACCTGTGAGAGGATGCTTTTAAAGGTGGCTTAGAAATGTCAGCTGGCAGTATGCACCTGCCTGTGGGAAAGTTGTGGGCAACAGGAGAGGATAGATTGATTAATATTATCCTTCCTAACTTGCGCTAGCAAATTTCTTCATATAGCAGAGTACATTCCCATATCACACAGCAGGAAGTTGGTTGCAGACTCGTTAGAATCTCTTAAAATAATAAGCAATTCAATCTGGCTTGCCCAGATTGGGATATGTTCCTGGTAAGACCCCTTTAATCCCTCCTAAAAGAATAAAGACACAACAGTCTTATTCATAAGTAACAAAAAGAAGTTTACTCATGATCAGGCAGAGCACAGTGTGATCCCTGGAAGCAGGCTTTAGGCTTAAAGTTACAGATACATAGAAATAGGTTTATCCCATATGGGAGATAACCCAGGGACTGCTGGCTGAGAGAGCCAGCAGTGCAGTCCAGGTGAAGCAGGAAGCAGGCAGGACAAAAAAGAAGGGAGGTGGCTACATGACTTGGCCTTTTACCAGGTCTGGAAAGGTCACGCCCACCTACTGGTCACATGCAAAGGAAAGGATGCCCCAGCCAGGTATAACAGGAAGTTTAAACTGGCTGGACCAACATTCCCCTGCATGTCCACTCTAGCCAAACAGGTAATGTTGTACTTGACTGCTCCAGGGGATTACATCCCCCTCCACCCCCCCCATTGGAATATAGGGAAAGAGCAGGGCTGGCTGAGTTGCCCAAATGGCTGTTACCAAGAGGTGTATGTCACAATACTGTACTGGTAAATGTCTTGGTTATATGCAGCAGCCTTTGATGATATATGGTAAAACCACAAGGCTTCCATGAACCAGCCTTGGGTGTCAGGAGAGGCTCCTGCACCAGATGTTTCAAGGCAGCACTTCTGCGCCAGCAACATAGTCTCTATGGTCAACGGCTATGACCCCTGTGCGTCTGCGTGAGCCAGGCACTTTTGGCCGCTCCTGCCACTACCATCACCCTGGTCGGATGTGGTGAGCGGTACCAACTGGTGGAACTGAGAAGTGGAGCAGCAACAATAGCAGCTGGTGCCCAACCCCCTCTCCTGCCTGCAGGTCCCAGTGCATCACTGTGAGGGGTTGGGCTATCTCCTTCCCACACACTCGCCCTTCCCTACTCCCTTTCCCTGCTTGTAGAATTTGGGACTCTGCACAAGGCTGGATTAAGCTTTCTCCTTTACAGGGAACCAGGCAGAGGGCCTTTTCAGTAGTGGCGCCCACCCTGTGGAACGCCCTCCCTACAGATGTGAAGGAAATAAGCAGCTATCTTATCTTTAAAAGACATTTGAAGGCAGCCCTGTTTAGGGAAGTTTTAAATATTTAATGCTGTGTTGTTTTTAACACTCGATTGGAGCCGTCCAGAGTGGCTGGGGAAACTCAGCCAGATGGGTGGGGTATAAATAATAAATTATCATTATCATTATTAATATTATTAGGCAAAATAAGTACATGCTTATCAAGAAAAGGGGGGCACCACAGAAATTTTCCTTTGCCAGATTTACCATGGACCATATATTGCAGCTGAGGGCAAAAGGCTCCCACAATAAATGGAAGAATTACAGGCATATATACTACCACAACAGCAGTAAATAATAATAAACAATAATAAAATAGTAATAGTAGAGATTAATGATATACATCAATACAACAAAATTAGACTAACTGGTGAAATGCTACTCGGTCCACCAAGGTTCCCCACCGAGGAGCCTGGGAAGCATTTGAGTGACACACCTACACACTGCAGCTGACAAACTAATGCATCATGGCACAAAGTTTGGAAAGCTCTCCTTTAGGGCTTCTAACACTCTTAATGTGGCCCTGACCCTGCATGACTTAATGAATAGCTGTGATGGCTTAAGGGTTTTTATGGGGGTCCCGGCAATCTTTTTTAAAAGTCCGTATTGCCTTTATCTTTAAGTCTCTCAGTTATTTTCTCCATTTCAGTGTATTCCATCAACTTTTCTTGCCATTGTTCTTTCATTGGTATTTCATCGCTTTTCCGTCTTTGAGCTAGTAGAATTCTGGCTGCTGTTGTTGCATACATAAATAAATTCTTCTTGTCTTTTGGTAAATCTTGACCTACAATACCTAATCAAAAGGCTTCTGGTCTTTAACAAAGGTTATCTTGAACATTTATTTTTCAATTCATTATAAATCATATCCCAATAGCTTCTAATTATTTTACAATTCCACCACATATGAAAAAATGTACCTTCCTTTTCTTTGCATTTCCAGCATTTGTTGGAGCTTGTTCTATACATTATGGCCATTTTCACCGGTGTAATATACCATCTATACATCATTTCCATATAATTCTCTTTCAACAGTATGCAGTCCGTAAATTACTTTGCCATAACTTTCCCCAATCTTCCATTTGTATATTTGTTATTCTAAAGCAGCAATGCGGCAGCAAGCAAAGGCTATAGCAGCCAAGACTGCTGCTTGTGGCTGGAAAGCCAAACAGGAAGTTTGTGACTGTTGCCATGGGAATAAAGGGGCAGTCCATTCTGTACTGAGCACCGGATGTTAGCTCAGTGGGTTTGTCATATGACCTGTGCTGGAAGTACATGGGTGGAGTTTCTCTCTGTTTGTTGAAGAGAGCAGACATCTTTACTGTATGACTGCTAAAAGACACAAATAAAGACATGTAGATACGTTTACTGTCTGTGTCTGATTCCCCTCCCTGGGGATATGCAGGGAGCAGGAAGGAGGAGAAGCAGTTGGTGTGTTTTCCTCACAGCCTGAGGAAAATCGCCGGAACGGACCTCGAGTATGTTTTATCCTGCCGGGAGTCGCCGGAGGGAGGTCTAAGGAATTCAGCCGGTGCCTGAACAGATAGGCACATACCTCTGAGACGGGCTTGAATTCCAACAGTGGTAGCAGACGCCGGTTGCTGTTTTCATCGACCTCTGCATCAAGAAGTGGCCTCCATGGAAGCCTGAGGTGAGAAGGCTGATTCTCTGCAGCCAGCAGCTGACCAGAAGAATCTGAAAGCCAAGCAACGGAGCCCAGGTATGAGATTTTCGGGCTTAAAGGAGTGAATGCAGATTGAGTTATTCTCTGCTTCACGGGGAGCAGTAGATGGGAAAAACAGCTCCAGTCAAAAGAGAAACCGCATTCCAAACATTCCTGTGGTTAATCCTGTCCAAGGGATGGAATGCACTGTTGCTAAGCGACGCCCTTCAGTGAAGGCCATGCCTCAGAGAGGAGAAGTGAAAGTTAAAATGGAATGTTTTGTCTTCAGAGTCTGAAGAGCTCTTGGAAAATTCCAACGCGGCCAGCGTTGAGAGCTGCCAGGTGCACAGAGTGTAAACAAGCCAGCTATTGGATTTTAGAGGCTTGTGTTTGAGAGTCAATGCAAGGACTCAAAATGGATGCCAAGAAGGGGGGAGGCCTGCCTACTCCAGACCTCCTGACCAGTGACAATTATGCATCTTGGTCTATTAAGATGAAGGCCCTGCTGCAGAATCAGAGACTGTTTGGGGTGATTGACAACCCCATTCCAGCAGCACCAACGCGTGCTTGGGAGTCACAGGATGTAAAGGCCAGAACTGCTATAATTCTGTGCGTGTCAGATTCGGAGCTGATCCACATACAAGATTTACTGCACGCGAAAGATGTTTGGGACACGCTGAGAAGGACACATCAGAGAGATGCAGGTTCTTCAGCGTTGCTGTATTTTGGGAAGCTGACCAACCTGAGGCTTGCGCCTGATGGAGATGTTCAAGCGCACCTGACGGAAATGAAATTTCTGCGTCAACAGATGGTGGAACGCAACTTCCGTCTGGATGAGGAAGTGTTTTGCTTCATGGTGATCAACAGCCTGAATCGGACTTACAAAACAGTTGCCAGTCAGCTGGGGTCTCTCCCAGCAGCGGATCTCACGTCGGAGAGGGTCTTTGCCGTCGTGCTGAATGAACATGACAGACTTGCCACCCTGGAAGTCAAGGACAAGGGGAGCAAAGAACGGAGTTCTAACGCCCCCACTGCTGTTGCTACTGGAGGAGATGCTGTAGCTTTAAACGTTGTCCGATGCTACAATTGTGACCAGACTGGGCATCTTCAGCGGTACTGCAAGAAGCCACGTAAGAACAGAGGAGCTAAGGCGAGCTCCACAAAGTCTGAGGCGTCAGACAAAGGTCACACCAAGCCAAAGGCAAAGACTGCAAAAGCTTTGATGTCGCTAAAAGCCACACCAGAAGCGGGGAATTTCTTTATACTAGACACCGGATGCACGCAGCATATGTGTCGACACAGAGGACTATTTTCTACGTTTAAGAAGCAAAACTTCGCTGTGCAACTAGCCAACGGTCAAAAGCTGGAAGCGACCGGAATTGGGACTGTGTATCTTAAAAGTCTGAACTTGACTATAGACAATGTTTATTTGGTTCCAGAGTTGAAGTACAATCTGCTCAGCGTTTCGCAGATTGCCAAGAAGGGACTAAAACTGTCCTATGATGCTGAGAACTGCGAGATCTACAAAGATGGAGAGTTGTATCTTTCTGCCAAAGAGAAAGATGGACTGTATTTGTTGACTTTTGATCAAAGTGATTACATGAAATGTAATTCTTGTGATTCTAACATGATCTCTTTTACAGGTGTAGCCAAGAAGAACACCAAGCAGGTCACCTCGAGGGTCGACAAGGCATTTCAGCGGGTGTATGCTGATGTGATTGGTCCTTTAGCACCATCTAGAGGCAATGCAAAGTATTACCTAATATGTGTTGATTCTTTCACAGGTTTTGTCTGGATTTATCTTTTGGAGAGACCGAAAGAAGCCTTAGAAAGGTTTAAAGAGTTTTGTGACAAGGTTAAAAATATGCATGATGCTGACATAGATTGTCTTTGCACAGATGAGAAGCCAATTTTTCTTTTACAGGAGTTCCAGAGGTTCCTGAAGAAGAAAGGGATTAGACACAAAACTGCTAGTTCCGAACAAGCTTGGAACAAATGTGTTTGTGTTAGGGTGAACAAAGAATTGCAAAAGGGAATGCATGCGCAATTGCTAAGTTCACATCTGCCACATGAGTACTGGGCTGAGTCACTAATGTCATTCTGTTACACGTGGTTGAGAAAGTTTTCAAAAGAGTTGGGATGTTCTCCTTTTGAGAAACTGTTCCACAGAAAACCTTCTGTTGCCCATTTCAAGGTTTTTGGGTCTCATGTGAGAACAGAAGCTCCAGGTGGAGTTAAGAATGCCAGAGGCATTTTTGTGGGTTATGAAAAGGGTCTCTACAGAGTAATTTTGTCTGAATCTGGAAAGGTGATTCTCACAAAATTTCT
Source organism: Podarcis melisellensis (assembly GCF_964234715.1). Taxonomy (NCBI): domain Eukaryota; kingdom Metazoa; phylum Chordata; class Lepidosauria; order Squamata; family Lacertidae; genus Podarcis; species Podarcis melisellensis. The sequence goes on from NC_138531.1 coordinate 83,246,345, forward strand.
AGAGAGTGCTCCTGAAGAGGAGAGAGTGATTGTTCCAACATTTCCCACAGGTGATGATGATTCTGATGATGATGATGATGAGTTTGATCTTATTGAGTTCAGTAGTACTGATGATGACAGCGATAGCTCATACAGCTCAGTTGTCACGGTCATTGAGAGGAAATCTCAGATAATGACTAGACCCTCAGAAGAGGAGGATGAACCACTGATTAAGCTTAGTACTGGTTCTCCAGAGAGTTCAAAGGCTGAACCAGAAAGCAAGGGAGAGCAGCACCTCTTACGTAGGTCTGAGAGAGCAACGAAGGGTGTACCACCCAAGAGGTATTCACAAGAGTTTGCTAACTTATGTGTTGCTGTTGTAAACGACCAAGGTCAAATTGAAGCTGTGTCTGAGTCAGAGACAAAGGCACAACAGAGAGTTTCTAACCAAGGTAATGCAGAAGCACTCATTCCTTGGAAGTCACACAACCAGAGAGGTACATTGGTAAAACCAGTAGCGGGTAGTTCCAAGGGTGGAACTGAAGCAACAGGGAAATGTTATAAGTATAACAACTGTTTGTTTTCTTCTCTGGATGACGCTTTGCTCGCAGCACGCATTGATACTTTAGGGGGAGTATGTTATTCTAAAGCAGCAATGCGGCAGCAAGCAAAGGCTATAGCAGCCAAGACTGCTGCTTGTGGCTGGAAAGCCAAACAGGAAGTTTGTGACTGTTGCCATGGGAATAAAGGGGCAGTCCATTCTGTACTGAGCACCGGATGTTAGCTCAGTGGGTTTGTCATATGACCTGTGCTGGAAGTACATGGGTGGAGTTTCTCTCTGTTTGTTGAAGAGAGCAGACATCTTTACTGTATGACTGCTAAAAGACACAAATAAAGACATGTAGATACGTTTACTGTCTGTGTCTGATTCCCCTCCCTGGGGATATGCAGGGAGCAGGAAGGAGGAGAAGCAGTTGGTGTGTTTTCCTCACAGCCTGAGGAAAATCGCCGGAACGGACCTCGAGTATGTTTTATTCTGCCGGGAGTCGCCGGAGGGAGGTCTAAGGAATTCAGCCGGTGCCTGAACAGATAGGCACATACCTCTGAGACGGGCTTGAATTCCAACAATATTATGTCCTATATTTTGTGCCCATTTAATCATTACTGATTTTACCTCCTCATCTTTTGTCTCCCATTCTAACAATAAACTTGTATATTATGTCCTATATTTTGTGCCCATTTAATCATTACTGATTTTACCTCCTCATCTTTTGTCTCCCATTCTAACAATAAACTATAAGTTTACTTTAATAATTTACCATTCTCTTCTATTATTTCTATTTGGAATCTAGATATGGTATAACTAAATCATTTCTTCTTTTTGCAGGTTTATTTTGGCTTGAAGAGGTCCAACTCAAATACCCTGCTACTCTGAGAAGCTTATCAGAATCAAACTATTTCCTTAACCCCCTAGCCAATATTGACACACAATAGGTATTTAATGCAAATCTATCTACAGGTGGTGCCTTCATGTAGTGGCACTTTCTCTTGTCTTTCACCTTTCCTGAACTCTCATTGTATCTGTTAGGGTGCTCACTGGAAGGACAGATCCTGAAGCTGAGGCTCCAATACTTTGGCCACCTCATGAGAAGAGAAGACTCCCTGGAAAAGACCCTGATGTTGGGAAAGATGGAGGGCACAAGGAGAAGGGGACGACAGAGGACGGGATGGTTGGACAGTGTTCTTGAAGCTACTAACATGAGTTTGACCAAGCTGCGGGAGGCAGTGGAAGACAGGAGTGCCTGGCATGCTCTGGTCAGACATAACTAGACAACTAAACGACAACAACAGAATACCCAAGTGTGTTGCTGTACACAGTGGAGATAGAGGAGATTACTTTTTTCAAAATTAATTCCCCTTGGTTGAGTTCAAGATCAGATTCACAGTAACTCTGGGTAGTTCAGTGGAATCAACCTGTTTCACAACGTTCCTTGCCACTGCTGAAATGATGTGGTTTTAATGAAACTCTGTCTACAGGTGGTGTTACTTAATCTCTTACTGTGTTCTGAAGTAAGTGACACAGCTGAAATTTCTGGGCTATAAATTCTCAAGGCTGCTATTCTTTGGTGGACTCTTTCCACATTATTCAGAATAGATTGCTTTCCATGGACTTTACCATCAATACTATGTTCTTCTTGATCCTCTTCAGCTGCCTTGCCCATACAGAAGGCAAGAACTATAATTCTATCCTCAAAGTGCCAAATGGAGGACCATGGGGCACTTGGGGGACGATCGAATTTTGTCCACGGGGATATGCTCATGGCTTCTCACTGAAGGTAAGGTTTGCTGTTGGGTTGCTGTCACAATCAGACGTCTCTCTCCTTCCTTTGTTTTTGTCTGAACACTCCCCGGAACACAGTTTTTGAACTCAACAAGAAATGTGGGGAAGCAATAGGACAGCGATTGCTTCCTTAACTAAGGAGATGCTAGGCCAAATGGCCAGAATTGCTTTCAAATGCTCCCTAACCTCCATTATCCACAAAGGAATGTGCTAAGGAGATAAGGATAAATGGCTGTAAATCAGCAGTAGGGAGGAAAGGGGTCTACCAGCTGCAAGAATAGATTTTTTTTGCATTAACTATCTGCAGTCTGGATTCAGACTGTTCTTCCTAGGCTGGGAAAACAGCAAAGACAGCTTGTTTACTGGAAGCTGAATCACAGGACAAAGCGATGCAGTGACTTTTAGGAACTGTAAGATAACAGCTTCTCCCGAGACATGACAGAACAACCAACAGTTGCAGGAATAAAGGATACAACACCATATAGTGAGAAGTGAGGTTACAGGGAACCAGGCAGAGGGCCTTCTTGGTAGTGGTGCCTGCCCTGTGGAACACCCTCCCATCAGATGTCAAGGCAATAAGCAACTACCTTACTTTTAAAAGACATCGGAAGGAAGCCCTGTTTAGGGAAGTTTTTAATGTTTAATGCTGTATTGTGTTTTAATATTCGGTTGGGAGCCACCCAGAGTGGCTGAGAAACCAAGCCAGATGGGTGGACAGTGCTGGATTTACGTATAAGCTAAACAAACTATAGCTTAGGGCCCCCACTCTCTTGGGGGCCCCTTAAAAAATTAAATGGAAAAAAACCTGGATGTACATTTCCAAAATATAAGTTAAGTTCAACAATTACTTTGATAAAATACATATTTTGTTATGTGCAAATGGCTTTAGATACATTTAAGTTCCATAAATGACCATATAGCAGATATTCAACACAAAAAACAGCAGCAATTTGTTGTTGACAAAGGACAGCAGGACATATAAAGGGCCCCATTACCTTCAGTAGCTTACGGCCTCATCAAACCAAAATCCAGCCCTGTGGGCGGGGTATAAATTATAAATTATTATTGTATTATTATATGGATGGGAAAGCATCATGGAAGAAATTGTCACAGACAGGAAAGAATAAGGATTACAGCTAAAGTTCCTCACTTGAAACTTTATAAATTACCTATTATATCAACACTAATTGAAATCACAAGATTGTAGCTGTTATATAAGGGGTTATTTTAACTCAATGGAATGGAATGGAAATTATTCAAATTTTGGAACACAGAAAAAATGTAATGCAGTATTGCCAAGTCATAGTTTGGTCTGCCATTTGGATTCAAAATGGCGCCTGGTACCCGAAATTCCACAAAGACCCTCACCTCAGGAACCATTAGGACCAGGTTTGGTGACAATATCTCAAGAGGTGGCTATACTCATAGAGAGCATACACATGGAAAAACCATTTCCCAAAATATAAACTAGATTGGTGTCAGCAGTTCAGCAGTTCAAATATATTACACTCTCTGCATCTCTTTTCCCTCTAGGTAGAGCCAGTTCTATCTATCATCTATCTATCTATCTATCATCTATCTATCTATCTATCATCTATCTATCTATCTATCATCTATCTATCATCTATCTATCTATCTATCTATCTATCTATCTATCTATCATCTATCTATCTATCTATCTATCTATCTATCTATCTATCATCTATCATCTATCTATCTCTATCTATTTATCTATCTATCTATCTATCTATCTATCTATCTATCTATCTATCTATCTATCTATCATCTATCTATCATCTATCTATCTATCTATCTATCATCTATCTATCTATCATCTATATCATCTATCTATCTATCTATCTATCTATCTATCTATCATCTATCTATCTATCTATCTATCTATCTATCTATCTATCTATCTATCTATCATCTATCATCTATCTATCATCTATCTATCTATCTATCTATCTATCTATCTATCTATATCTATCATCTATCTATCTATCTATCTATCTATCTATCTATCTATCTATCTATCATCTATCTATCTATCTATCTATCTATCTATCTATCTATCTATCTATCATCTATCTATCTATCTATCTATCTATCTATCTATCATCTATCTATCTATCTATCATCTAATCTCTATCATCTAATCTATCTATCATCTATCTATCTATATCTATCTATCATCTATCTATCTATCTATCTATCATCTATATCTATCTATCATCTATCTATCTATCTATCTATCTATATCTATCATCTATCTATCTATCTATCTATCTATCTATCTATCTATCTATCATCTATCATCTATCTATCTATCTATCATCTATCTATCTATCTATCTATCTATCTATCTATCTATCTATCTATCTATCATCTAATCTCTATCATCTAATCTATCTATCATCTATCTATCTATATCTATCTATCTATCTATCTATCTATCTATCTATCTATCTATCTATCATCTATATCTATCTATCATCATCTATCTATCTATCATCCATCTATCTATCTATCTATCTATCTATCTATCTATCTATCTATCTATCATCTATCTATCTATCTATGTATCATCTATCTATCATCTATCTATCATCTATCTATCTATCTATCTATCTATCTATCTATCTATCTATCTATCTATCTATCTATCTATCTATCTATCTCTCTCTCTATCTATCTATCTATCTATCTATCTATCTATCTATCTATCATCTATCTAATCTATCTATCATCTATCTAAAGAAGGAGTGACTGGCCAAAGGCCATGCTGTGAGCATCATAGCCAAGTGGGAAGATCTGATACAATTGCCATATTGACTCCCTGTTAGATCATTAGCTAGTCTGGATTCTGATCTAGCATATCTAGCATATCCAGAATACAAGATATGAGGGGAACTGTGGTGGCACTATTCTGTCCATGTCCATCCTGCTTGCTTTGAACACACATGAACCCCAATGCATCCCAAATGCGTCAGAAACATGAATACTAATCCAAGACCAGTCCCCCCAAATGTGCAGCACTGAGGTGGGGGAGGGGGTGGGAAGAAGAGGGGCAAGAACCCCCCCTGAAGGAGTTAACACCCTACTTACCCCTCCAATTCCTGGTCTCCTTGTGGCTTTTGTAGTCCGCCCCCCGCCCTGCTGGAATGTTCTTTTTTTCTGGTAATGCTGCAGCATGATCAATGGAACCAAAATGGATCGACTTTTGCAGATTTACCTTGCTTTGGACTAATTGCAGTACAGATTCACAGAAGCTGAGTGGTTTATCTGAATCAAACTATTTCCTAAAGTGTTCATAGAATCATAGAATCATAGAGTTGGAAGAGACCACAAGGGCCATCGAGTCCAAACCCCTGCCAAGCAGGAAACACCATCAGAGCACCCTGACGTATGGTTGTCAAGCCTCTGCTTAAAGACCTCCAAAGAAGGAGACTCCACCACACTTCTTGGCAGCAAATTCCACTGTCGAACAGCCCTTACTGTCAGGAAGTTCTTCCTAATGTTTAGGTGGAATATTCTTTCTTGTAGTTTGGATCCATTGCTCCGTGTCCGCTTCTCTGGAGCAGCAGAAAACAACCTTTCTCCCTCCTCTATGTGACATCCTTTTATATATTTGAACATGGCTATCATATCACTCCTTAACCTCCTCTTCTCCAGGCTAAACATGCCCAGCTCCCTTAGCCGTTCCTCATAAGGCATCGTTTCCAGGCATTGTTGACACACAACGCTTACACACATTGACACACATTCCAGGCATTGTTGACACACAATGTTTACGGCAACTCGCATCTACTGGTGCTGGGGCTGCACAGGGCCTGGAGAGAGAAAAGGGCTCAGTCTCTTAGATTACTTATATAATAAAAAAAGAGAGAGGTGTAGGAATAACAAGGACGACAGGAGGTTAGATGCAGGTGAGCTGTGCAGAAACACGCTGGCAAGTGTGATCCAAGCAGGCTGCCGGCTTGTTCCTCAGAGACTCATTTTATTAGCAGAAGTCAACAATTGGAAGCAGTAGTGAAACCATTCTGAGCATGACGTATTTTCATCTAAGCACATTTCCATTATTATCAAATCCACATGTCAGCAGGTGTTTCCCTAAAATGTTCCCCAATACTGGATTACATCTGCGTCCCTGGTCATGCTCCAGCCAAGCATTATGTCTAGTAACCAAATCTGAGAGAGGAGAAACAGTCAGGGGAAAAACCCTGTTTGCTAGACAAGAGGCAGAAGTTCAGGGAGCGTGGGCGCAAGGCTCCTTGGCACACTGTTGCATGCCGAGTGCGAGGTGTGCCTCAGCACAAGCGGAGCATTACTTCCACAGAGAGGGAAGAAAGGATGCCTCTAGGCCCATTAGAATGAAGGTTTTGAAGCAAGATGTGCAGGCAGCTTTCAAAAAATAAAAAAAATCATTTTTTGCTGTATTACAACAACCACAATCCCCGAGAAGGCCGTTATGGGCTAACATGTCTTCCTTAACTTCTATAAAGCAGACATTGCAAGCCATGATAGAGAGGTTTAAGTAAAGTTTATATAAGATCTCAGGACAGGTGTTCTCCAGGTTGACATAATCCACAATGCTTTGCTCTGAAGGAGGGTCCTGGGCTCCCACCCTGGCTATCCATAGAAGTGGCTGCATGATCAACTGGCATGGTGTTGGTGATGGTAGTGCGTGGTCCTAGGAGCATTGGAGTGGGGCTGCATGGTCCACTAGTGCATGCAAGCTGCTTCCTGAGAAACATGGGTGAGAAAGGCTTAGGTTGGGGCCAGTCCTGGTTGTCACTATGTGAGATTCACAATCCCATCCTCGGCATGTGGTGGCACTTTCTCTTGTCTTTCACCTTTCCTGAATTCTCATTTTATCTGTGGGTGCTCACTGGAAGGACAGATCCTGAAGCTGAGGCTCCAATATTTTAGCCACCTCATGAGAAGAGAAGACTCCCTGGAAAAGACCCTGATGTTGGGAAAGATGGAGAGCACAAAGAGAAGGGGACAAGAGAGGACAAGATGGCTGGACAGTGTTTTCGAAGCTACCAACATAAGTTTGACCAAACTGCGGGAGGCAGTGGAACACAAGAGTGCCTGGCGTGCTCTGGTCCATGGGGTCACAAAGAGTTGGACATAACTAGACAACTAAACGACAACAACAGAATACCCAAGTGTGTTGCTGTACACAGTGGAGGCAGAGGAGATTAATTTTTGCAAGCTTAATTCCCCTTGGTTGAGTTCAAGATCAGATTCACAGTAACTCTGGGGAGTTCAATAGAATCCATCTGTTTCACAAAGCTCCTGGCCACTGTTGAAATGACGCGGTAAATGTCAGGATTCATCTTGCTTGTTCTATGCTCTCAAAGGGTATTAACTCTACAGTTTTGCTGTTTCATCTAAGGCCCAGACAATCTTAAGTTGAACCATGTAATACGTATTGCAAATGAAATACCAAAGCAACATTTTACAGTTTGATATACCCATGTAAGGGATGCGGGTGGCGCTGTGGGTTGAACCACAGAGCCTAGGGCTTGCCGATCAGAAGGTTGGCGGTTCGAATCCCTGCAAAGGGGTAAGTTCCCGTTGCTCGGTTACTGCTCCTGCCAACCTAGCAGTTCGAAAGCACACCAGTGCAAGTAGATAAATAGGTACCGCTCCAGCAGAAGGTAAATGGCGTTTCCGTGCACTGCTCTGGTTCGCCAGAAGCGGCTTAGTCATGCTGGCCACATGACCCAGAAGCTGTACACCAGCTCCCTCAGCCAATAAAGCGAGATGAGCGCCACAACCCCAGAGTCGGCCACAACTGGACTTAATGGTCAGGGTCTCTTTACCTTTACCTATACCCATGTACCAATGATACCTAATTCTGTGCTCCTGGCCAAGGGCCACTACCTTCACTGGGAGGAGAGAGTGTTGGGAAAGGAAGGACAGGCAGAGGCAGGTACAGTGTGAACATGTGAATGAGACTTTTGGAGCATCCAGTTGGAATGCTCATAAAGGCTTCATCCTGTTTTGAGCAAGCAGAGGGATGCTTGTGCATTTCTAATTAGCATTGATGTCATCTTTGACAGGTGGGGATCCTGGACACAGGCCCAATATTGTTCCAGAGGCAATCTGGTCTCTTTCTCTCTGAAAGTGGAAGAAGGCCGGGGCATAGATGATGATACAGCAGCCAACAACATCATGCTCATCTGCAAAGATGGAGAGGTGCTGAAGGGTCATGGACTTAACAGGGGTCGTTTTGGCTCACCGAGTCGTCGTTGCACCGGTTCTATCTGTGGGATACAGATGCCTTCTGCGTCTCAACATCTTAGCATGTTTCTCTACTACTTTTCAGTAGTCGTGGATGTTAACTATCATTAAATATCAGCTGGAAAATGGTGTGTGTTGATCCGAATTGTGTAACTCTGTACATTTCCCTTCTGAATGAGAGGAAATAAATAAATAAATAAATAAATAAATAAATAAATAAATAAGGGGCACAACTGTGCAGGTGTTGGTTAACCAACATACAGATATTGTGCTGAGTCACAGTCTGAATTCATCTTGCTGGTCCTGAAATCAAACATAGCACACCCTGGCGTTTCCAACCTAGAACTGAAATTATTTTGGTGGGTGGGGAAACATGTTTAAATCCAGATTTAGAAAGTAAAATTGCCTGTGGGGCTGCTTTTAAAGGTGTCAGCTGGTACAGAGTGCATCTGCTTAGTTGCTGGTGGTGGGCAGGAGTAGCCATACTGACTGTTGGAGGCAATATGCCTCTGAATAACACTTGCTGTGAATCACCAATGGGGAAAGCACTGGTTTTTTTATTTTCTATTGGCATTTGGTTGGCCACTGTGAGAACAGGATGGCCAGATCCAGCAAGACTCTTCTTATGTTAAAAGATCAGAGCACATAATATCTATGCTTTATCAGTGCCATTGCTTACCTGTTCATTTCTGGACTCAGTATAAAATGCTGCAGATTACCTGTAAAGCAGCAAGTGGTTTGGGGCCAGGTTATCTGAAGGACCTCCTACACCGAAATTTATATGCCCGGGTCTTGAGTTTAGATTCTGAAGCCCTGCAGATGCATCTGTCATTCATATCTATTTGATTATCCAGCCCAAAAGGGTGTGTGTGTGTGTCTCTCTCTATGTAGGATCCGCATACTTGTGAAATTCTCTCACTAGGCAACTATCTTGTGACTCCAGGAATGTTTCGTATACAGTGGTACCTCGGGTTAAGTACTTAATTCGTTCCAGAGTTCAGTTCTTAACCTGAAACTGTTCTTAACCTGAAGCACCACTTTAGCTAATGGGGCCTCCTGACGTTGCTGCACCGCCGGAGCATGATTTCTGTTCTCATCCTGAAGCAAAGTTCTTAACCCGAGGTAATATTTCTGGGTTAGCAGAGTCTGTAACCTGAAGCGTATGTAACCTGAAGCGTATGTAACCCAAGGTACCACTGTATCTGCGGGAAGAAATCATAGGGCCACAGTTGAGGTCCTATGTTAAGGGTGAATCAGCTAAACATTGCCTGTTTAGTTCATCAGAGGATTCCCATCTGGCAGTTAGAGAAAAATGTGGAGGCACTATTCTGCCCAACTGCTTAGTGAGAAACAAGCCTGCTACTCACTTTCAGATTATTTAGCCAACGAGTAAAGTCCCAGATTTGTATTTGGGGTGGGGGTAGGAACGCAGGTGGCGCTGTGGGTTAAAGCCTCAGTGCCTAGGACTTGCCGATCGAAAGGTCGGAGGTTCGAATCCCTGCGGCGGAGTGCGCTCCCGCTGCTTGGTCCCAGCGCCTGCCAACCTAGCAGTTCGAAAGCACCTCCGGGTGCAAGTAGATAAATAGGGACCGCTTACCAGCGGGAAGGTAAACGGCGTTTCCGTGTGCGGCTCTGGCTCGCCAGAGCAGCGATGTCACGCTGGCCACGTGACCCGGAAGTGTCTCTGGACAGCGCTGGCCCCTGGCCTCTTAAGTGAGATGGGCGCACAACCCCAGAGTCTGTCAAGACTGGCCCGTACGGGCAGGGGTACCTTTACCTTTACCTTTAGGAAGTATAAACCACAGAGACCATAAATCCCCCCATCCTATTCCTGGTTTATGTCATTAACATAGACTGTTAATTTTTATTTCGGGAATCTTAACATGTGGCACACAAATCTCCTGCCTAGAACTTACATGTTACCCCTCATTCCACTGGAATTTTCTTTCCTTCTGGTAGTGGTTTTTTCCATGATCTGCAGCCTGCGAACTGTAGGTCAGAATGGCTCATTATGGGGCCAGTTTGCACCCCAGCATGTATGATTCACAAACCTAGACTCGGCATTTAGTGACGTTTCTCCCTTCTTTCACATCTCCTGAATTCTCATTGTTGCAGTTCCGAGGTTGTGGATATAATACCCAAGTGTGTTGAGGGACATTGCAAAGATAGAGAAGAGGTTAAATTTTTGCAGGATTATTTCACCTTGGATGAGTTCCAGCAACTCTGAGAGGGTTTGGGGAATCCAACTCTTTTGTAAACTTCCTGGCCACTTTTTGACATGATGTGCATTTAATGCAACTCTGTCTTCTGGTGGTATTGCCTGACTTCTTACTGAGTTCTGGAAATAGCAGCACAGCTCAAAGTCCTGGGCTATAAATTCCCAGTTTTCTTTAACTTTCTGCTCCTTGATTCACAGCAAATTACTTTCCATGGATTTTACCATCCTGGCTGTGGTCTTCTTGACCCTCTCCTGCTTCCTTGTGCCTGCAGAAGCCCGAAACTATAATTCTATCCTCACAGTGTCAAATGGAGGACCGTGGGGTATTTGGGGTGCAATCCAGTTTTGTCCAGCAGGATCTTATGCTCATGGCTTCTCATTGAAGGTAAGGTTTGCTCCTGAGATGTTGTCACATCCAGCTCTCTCTAAAGTTCCTCCCCTCCTTTCTTTCCTTTCCCAGAACATAGTTTTAGACCTCAGTGAGGAGGAGGGGGCACAGGCAATGGCTGTACTCTTAAGTCTATTATTCTTCCCCTTTGTCTAAAAGGTGGAGAAGTATTAAGGAACGATGGACCAGATATCAGCAACCAGGTGATGGGCTGGTTTCCTCTTCCCCTACTCTGAGGTTGATCAGGAGAGATTCTGTTAAATTCATTTATTTACTGGGAAAGTATTCTAGCATGGTTTGTTTCCGTGTGTGTGTGTATGTGTGTGTGAGTGTGTGTGTTTAGGGGTGCAAGTCCCCCTCAATGCCACAGGTTGTATGTAAGTGGTTGCATCCTGTTGGCTGTTGGGACCAGTGACCTTTGGGCCAGGTATGGTCAATGAAGCCCTTCCAACTGTCTCACAAGGCAATATCTTTAGGAGGTACTGTATTCAGCTCAGCTTTACTCAAGAGAAGCCTGATGCAATTAATAGACTTTAGTAGTGTTCATTAATGGGACAAATCTGTGTAAAGCTTAGTTGAATACCATCCCTATTTCCCCCTCCCCTCACCCCCTGTGATCTGTGCAGGGAATAAGAGCTTTTTCCTCAATGGTAAGATTGTTTATTTTCTGTGCTATGTGGTTAGAAAGGGACTCCGTGATATTATTGATTGCCACCCCAGTGGTGCAAGATTCCAGAGTTTCCAGGCATTTAGCTGGGGTTCATGTTTTCTTTAGAGTGAGGCTGCTCCTTCTGCTCCGCTGGCACACATGAAGTAAAGAGATCTATTAGCACCCGCTCTTCATCTCCATCCTGCAGTTTGTCCTCCAGTGAGGCATTTTTCTCCTGCAAGCCATTTTCCACATCAGGCTCCCAGGGGGTAGAGAAATCAGTCATCATCAGCTCCTCAGGTAGCTGGTCTCACTGCTGCACTAACTGCTGCTGGAGCATCTACCTGACCTACTCCAGGGAAGTTGCTGTTCCTCCCTTCATTTTGGCATGGGCACACCTTCCTCACAGGTCCACCTCCAGGAAACACAAATCTCATCTTCTGACACCACTGTTGCATACCAGCCCAATTTCCAAGTGGTGCGAGATTCCAGGAGTTCCAAGTGCTTACCCAGGGTTCGGGTTTCCTTTTAGAATAAGGCACAGTGGAGACTGTGGTGTCTTTATGATCTATGGTTTAATTTGCACATACATACAACCTGAGCCTGGGGACGCAGGTGGCGCTGTGGGTTAAAGCCTCAGCGCCTAGGACTTGCCGATTGAAAGGTCGGCGGTTCGAATCCCTGCGGCGGGGTGCGCTCCCGCTGCTCGGTCCCAGCGCCTGCCAACCTAGCAGTTCGAAAGCACCTCCGGGTGCAAGTAGATAAATAGGGACCGCTTACCAGCGGGAAGGTAAACGGCGTTTCCGTGTGCGGCTCTGGCTCTCCAGAGCAGCGATGTCACGCTGGCCACGTGACCCGGAAGTGTCTCCGGACAGCGCTGGCCCCTGGCCTCTTAAGTGAGATGGGCGCACAACCCCAGAGTCTGTCAAGACTGGCCCGTACGGGCAGGGGTACCTTTACCTTTACCTTACAACCTGAGCCTACAACGGAGAGGTTTACAGCATTACCTACAAAAGGGTTTTGCTTCTCTCATAGCCTTGGATACAAACAGAAATCAAACATTATTCTCTGGCGTCTGCTTGCTGCTTTTCTTTTACCTCACATCACCAAAAACTCTGCTCTAAAACCCAGGCTTGTCTTTCTAACTATCTAAGAGTTGAAGGAGGGGTCCCACCCATTTGGTGTCTGGCACAGAGCCCTTTTTCCTTTGTTCTCTGAATGGGCCATCACCCAGATAATCACTTCATGAGGAAGCTAGCTTGGCATATTTTTCCCAATAGGTAGAGCCAGTTCAAGGCCTTGGGGATGATACAGCCCTGAATGGAGTCCGTCTCCACTGCACTGATGGATCAATAATTGAGTCTTCAGTTGGACCGTAAGTAGCTTTCTTGCTTTCATTTATTCTTTGGTGTAATTGTTTGGAAGACGGGAGGGGCTGACAGGAAATTACTTACGCTGGGTTAAATCAGCACCACCAAAAGGTGAACATCAGGATTCATACTGCCTGTTCAAAACTCTCAAATGGTATCAACTCTAGCATTTTCCTGGTTTTGAACACTACTTTGCAAGACCACAGAATTCATGGCAAATCCAGCCTGAGGGGCTGGCACTGTTGGGCACTTGCTGAGGCCTGTACTCCAGTAGGGGACCCTGTACCAACCTCTGGCTCTTCCTTGCTTAGCTGCCGCTCCTCCTTGCATGTTCACTTAACCTCTCTGAGCAAGTGAGTAGTGCCAGGAGGAAGGAGGACAAGCAGATTCTGCTCTTCCTGCCCTCCTCTTGTTGCCATATGTGTTGGACTCAGAGAAGAAGGCAAATGAAGGGGCAGTGATGGCACTTAAGGAGGGAAACATTAAGGCAGAGCTTTCCAAACTGTGTGTCGCAACACATTTGTGTGTCAGCTGCAGTGTGTCGCCTGAACTCTCCCCACACTCCTTCAAGAAAAGTTTGGAAAGCTCTGTATTAAGGGGATCTTACTCAAGGCCAAATCTGGACCTGGCTCTGCCTCATGGAAGCCAAGAAACGAATAGAGACAGACTCCAATTCTATTCAAGAGAACCAGGATGTTCTTAGAAAACACCATATTACTGTCAGGGATTAAATAACTGGAAGGACTAAGTGAAGTTATTTGTTTGGGAGTTGCATTGAGTTCAGTGAGACTTACTTCTAGGTAAAGCGTTTGTCACTGGAAGGACAGATTGTGAAGCTGAGGCTCCAATACTTTGGCCACCTCATGAGAAGAGAAGACTCCCTGGAAAAGACCCTGATGTTGGGAAAGATGGAGGGCACAAGGAGAAGGGGACGACAGAGGACGAGATGGTTGGACAGTGTTCTCGAAGCTACAAACATGAGTCTGACCAAACTGTGGGAGGCAGTGGAAGACAGGAGTGCCTGGCGTGCTCTGGTCCATGGGGTCACGAAGAGTCGGACACAACTAAATGACTAAACAACAACAAAGTGTTTGTAGGATTGCAGCCCAAGTCAGTTACTGTTTTTCCTTACAGGACCACTAATTATTAAAGTACTAGCCCACATTTCCTCCCAAAGAAGTACTTTATTTTAAAAGTACTGTTAAAACAAAACATATTTGAAACATTTGAAACATTTTAAACTATCTAAAGCCTACCCCTGTACCCAGGCATATGATACCGTAGTTGTTGGTGTTTTCTTCTTGACAGCAGGGATGGAGGATCATAATCCTATATCCCACATTACATCCTCTGAAATATACTGGTTGTTTTGCTTCAGGAGAGTTCTCTAACTTAAAAGAAGTCAAGCCCTAGTGAACTGATCTATGTGCCCTGTCATCTCTCTCCTTTTCCAGTAAATATATAATTTTGCTAGATCATTCTACCAAGCAAGATTTCTTGTAAATGGAACATCAAAATGATATCAAACAGTTTCATAGACTTACTAGCTCTACCTAATTCTGGGTTCCTGGCCATGGACTACTGCCTTCACTGGGAGGGGAGAGTGTTGGGGTAGGAAGGAGGGGCAGAGGCAGGTACATTGTGGACATTTGAAGACAGCAATGGAAAGGCCTTTGAGGCTTTTGGAGCATCCTCTTGGAATGCTCACAAGTGCTTGATCCCATATGGAGCAAGCAGAGGGATCCTTGTGCATTTCTAATTAACATTAGTATCTTCTTTGACAGGTGGGGATCCTGGAAAGAAATTAAATACTGTCCCCAAGGCAATCTGGTCTCTTTCTCTCTGAGAGTAGAAGAACACCAAGGCAAAGGCGATGATACAGCAGCCAACAACGTCCAGTTCACCTGCCAAGACGGAACTGCACTGACAGGCCAGGGACTTGCCTGGGGTAGATTTGGCTCTTGGAGCAGTCGCTGCTATTCTGGTTCTGTCTGTGGGATCCAGACAAAGGTGCAGGGTTACCAAGGAGAGCGTGATGACACAGCACTTAATGATGTGAAGCTCTTCTGCTGTCGCTGAACGCTATGGTGTCTCCTTATCATACAATGTTTCTCTGCTACTTTTCAGTTGTCATGGATGTTAACCACAATTAAATATCAGCTTGAGAATGGTGTGTGTCTATTTTGAACCGAATTACTTAACTCTGCACCTATCACTTCCCAATGAGAGGCAATGAAAAATATTAAATAAGAGGCACAGCTCTGCAGGTGTTGATAGTGTTGGAGGCACTATTCTGTCAATTTGCTTAGTAAGAAACCAGCCTGCTGCCAACATTCCGTAATTTCAACCAATGATTGAAGTTACAGATTGATGTCTAGAGGTGGGGTGGGGTTGGGTGTGGGGAGAAGTGCAAGCCACAAAGGTAATAAACCAGGCATAGGCAAACTCGGCCCTCCAGATGTTTTGGGACTACAACTCCCATCATCCCTAGCTAACAGGACCAGTGGTCAGGGATAATGGGAATTGTAGTCTCAAAACATCTGGAGGGCTGAGTTTGCCTATGCCTGTAATAAACTATGGGGGGAACACAACAACTGCCTGCAGAGAGGACTTCCCAGTTGTGCATGAACATCAGTGTACTTCCTGGTGAAGTGACCATTGTCCCAAATAGCTGTGTGATTGAGCAGCAACATTTATATTTTACAACCAAGAGGGAGCAGCAAAGGCTATTGTTCATGCTATTTTTAACTTGGGTCTTCCTTCCTTCCTTCCAGGTGTACGTGTGTTTGTGTATGTGTGTGTGCGTGAGAGAGAGAGAGAGAGAGAGTGTCTGTTTACATTTTTAAAATCACCCAATTAACACAGATATAGTCCACCATTGTACCTATATTGAGGAGTGATGACCTTAGCGTTAATGTTTCATTGTCCAAATGGAAGCCTATGAACAGGAGACAATCGCCTGCCCTTTCTATCGCCCCATACTGGTTCAAGGTAACTTATTGCAAGCATTGTTACTTTAATCCCAACAATTCTTAGGCTTACCTTCCAACACAACACGGCCAAATCTGGGACACCATGTACCAAGTCTGCACTTGTGTGTGACTCATGTGAGTCGCACCAAATCACCCTCCAAAAGGCCTTTGGGGGGCACAAGGCCTTGAAACATGCATTTTGGAGCACCACACAAGATCACTGCCCCCCAAAAGCATTTTTTGTGGGGCAACGATCTTGTGTGCTTTCAGGCACTGTGCCTGAAAAAAGTGTAGTCTGAAATCTCATAAGATTGTGGCGGCCATTTTGGCCTCTGTCCTCTCTTTAAAAAGGATGTCCCATCCCCCCCCCAGGGCAGTTGATGGATATGCTTAGGCAGAGGAAATTTGTAGTTGACTATGTGTTGGTACAAGGATTTTGGATTGTGCCCTTACCAGCTTCCTATCCTTTCCATTCTCCTGAAATCTGGAAATGCAGAGAGGTTCTCACCATCTTTATATGTTTTTAAACTTTAGGTTTTCTGGAAGATCTCCAATAAGGTACTTTCCATAATGTTTGCCTTCCCATCAACATGTTGTGAAAAAAAACCCCCACTGGTAAACAATATGACTGTGGTTGCTGGTTGCAGGGACAGAAGTTTGTCACAAGCACAGCTGCTCCAAGTTCTGATTGACATACAGACATTTTACAAAAAACAACAACCCCAAAACCAAAACCCCCTAATATTTTCATGTTACAGGTGGTGGTGGGAGGTCGACACAAATAAACCTTTGGTACTGCACAGAATGCAGCTTATGTAAATTAGAAACCTGGTTGGTTGTGATTTACCATGTGAGTTCTAAGCTCGCCTGCTGTCCACTCGTGGTCCTTTTGTCACTAGGTGGCGCTGTGGGTTAACCCACAGAGCCTAGGACTTGCCGATCAGAAGGTCGGCGGTTCGAATCCCCGCGATGGGGTGAGCTTCCATTGATCGGTCCCTGCTCCTGCCAACCTAGCAGTCCGAAAGCACGTCAAAGAGCAGGTAGATAAATAGGTACTGCTTGGGCGGGAAGGTAGACGGCGTTTCCGTGCTCTGCTCTGGTTTCACCAGAAGCAGCTTAGTCATGCTGGCCACATGACCCAGAAGCTGTACTCCCTTGGCCAATAAAGCGAGATGAGCGCTGCAGCCCCAGAGTCGGTCACTACTGGACCTAATGGTCAGGGATCCCTTTACCTTTACCTTAAATATCTTTTTATTGACACACCCGCTTTAAGGTTCCTTCTTTGGGTCCCCCACCAAGTAACGTGTGATGGGTGGAAAGAGTCTTTTTGGTAGTGGCATGCTGGTTATTTAATGCCTTGCCCAGCTAAGCTTATCTGGGTGGCCCCAATACTATAATCCTTTTGGCATTAAGTGAAGACCTTTCCATTTTCCCAGGTGTTTTATGTTTTTAAAGATATTTCAGTGCTTTTGGGCTGCTTGGTATGGTTTGCTGCTGTGATTTCTAACTGCGATTATTTGTTTCCGATAATTATTGAACAATATATGAATGTTGTCAGTAGGATAAAGAAACACATACATTCATGCTTCCTCAAAGGGACTGGTTGCATTCCACTGGTTACAACAGGCTCAGAGCCAAATTCAGGCAAAATGAAGGACAGGAGATTCTCTTCTCAGGGATATACTAGGTACTGTACCTTACAAGTACAGTAATTGCAAGTACCTCAGTAATTTATCATTCATTAAGTAGCACAATGCTGCTCTGGTTTTGGATTTTAAATATATCACAAGATGTTCCTTCTTAAATACCAAGGTGTACCTTTCTTTTGAGTGGCTTATCTTCTTTCCTTCCAAAGGAAGCAAATGAGAAAAGGGAAATGTGTGCTTTTCCTTTACAAGGCTCATGAATTCATTCAAAGGGTGATTGTTGCTTGAACACATTGTTGATTATTACAGTCTATACTTATTTATGTTTCTTGCAGACACATGTGCCAGAAATCCATAGGCCAATCAAGTCACTGGATGGATAGCAAGAGGGAAATAACCAATTGCATTACGTACAAAAGAATGAAAAGGGAAAGGGTAGAGTGCCAAAGTACACTCTAAGGCTAATTGGTTTTGGAGGCACATACTCAAGGAAACCAGTGTTGGGGATGGGCAAGTCATAGAAACTCTATAGTCGTTCCTCTGCTCTCTGCTCAGCTATGGATAGTGAAAGGTGAACCTGTCCATACCATTTTCTCACTATTTCAGTCTTAAGCTAATTCTTCACACTTCCGTATCAATTTGCATTTCTTTCTTTCTTTCTTTCTTTCTTTCTTTCTTTCTTTCTTTCTTTCTTTCTTTCTTTCTTTCTTTCTTTCTCTCTCTCTCTCTCTCTCTCTCTCTCTCTCTCTCTCTCTCTCTCTCTCTCTCTCTTTCTTTTTTCTCAAGATAATTCACCAGCATTTCAGTACATTTTCCTCCCAATATGCACATGTAAATTTTTGCATGTAATGTTGCCTAATACAGGCAACTCTGCAGAGCAATTTTCCTTAATATAATGTGTTTCTATGTTCTATTTTCAAAAATATATGCATTTCTAGACATACTTACCCCAATATATGCCTTTCTTTACATCTTACTTGACAGTAGTGCAAATTTCAGAGAAGCGCAAATTTCAAAGGATGGCTATGTTTTTGTTCCAGTGTTGTTTCAGAAACTCAGTCAGGCAAGTTCACCTTTAAACGCAAACCGAATTGAATTTCTCCCCGATCCCTAGCTATGGGGCAGCCAAGCATGGCAGCTGCTGTTCAGGAGGATGACTCCCACATTGCCCTTCCCTGTTCTGCCCTATGCTCACTGCCCTGCCTACATTCATATTTTACTGCTTAGTTCAAGGCACCTCCCATTCTGACAACTGCATTGTTCTCCTATCAGCAGCTTGGCAAGGTTAAAGGGAAGTGGTGCAAGGATTGTGACATGGGATTGGACCAGTGACCACACTTGAATGAGGTACAAAGGTGGTGGAGGACCCACCTGAATTGTTCTTGTGGTAAGTGTTTTTAGGTGGGGAGGCATGCCTCAAAATGGGGGGGGGCACATTTCACACTATTTTCCAGCAGTATCTTAATGTGCCATCCCTGTTTTCAGTGACCCACCCTCTTCCTTGAGTTACCCCGAAAGGGGTGGCGGCAGTAAAAGTTTTGCCTATCACATGCCCTCCAACATTCCTCTGAAGAAACCTGGAACCCATGTCTTTAGGTGCTGCACTTCTGTGGGAGCCAGCTGACATGTGTGGCAGCAAGGCAGCAAGTCTTTTGGTGCCATGCTCTTGCTGGACTTGCATGAGAACTCAGCACTACTGCAAGTGTCAACACTGGCTGCAAGTGCCACCTCCTCCCTCCCTGGGCATGGTGGTGGTGCTGGGCAGGGGAAATGGGATAGTCCAGGATAAAATCAGAAGCCAGGATAGCTTCTGTAATTCCAGGATATCCTGGGAAAATTGGGACACTTGAAGGGTATGTATTCAGAGTGAGGGTAATGCTGACCTGCAGATCTCTAACAGCAGGGAACCAATATGGGTAGTTTTGTGTTTATATCTAATCCCAGAAGTAACCCCTCACCCCCAGAAGGCCACAGGAAGAGAATATTGTGCATGCATGCAGGGGAATGTTATAATAACTGAGTAGGCTATGAATTTTGCTCTAATTTGGAATCATTTCTTCAGAAGACAGATTTGTAAGTTTATGTTTCTGACAAAAGGCAGTGTATGAACTTTAATTTGGACATTGCCATTGTTGTCTTTTCTTTTTACAGGCTTGGATCATGGAGTGAGATTGAGAAATGCAAAAGAGGCAACCTGGTGTCCTTTTCTATGAGTGTGGAACCACCACAAGGGATATTTGATGATACAGGAGCCAATAACATTCATTTCATGTGTGATGATGGGTCTACACTGAAGGGCAAGTCTCCATCCTGGGGGAAATTTGGCCCCTGGAGCAGCAACTGCACTACGGGCTTCATATGTGGCATCCAAACAAAGGTGGAAGATAACCAAAACAGTTCTGATATGACAGGACTTAATGATGTGTGGATGTTCTGTTGTGACTGATCCACCACCCTGCTGCACAGCCCTCGTCCACTGGCAGCAGAGGATGACAGTGTGCAGTGGTGGTGCTTACCTGACCTCCTGAAAGCTGAACTGCTGCTGCTTGCTGGAAGGGAGAGGGGCAAGGCATTGGGGAGCTTGGTGTGGTGCAAACACACTGGCAGAGCCAATCCAATACTCCTGCCGATGTGTTTGCACTGTGCCGACTGCTTCTCTTTCTGTCCTGCCTTGTAAGCAGCAGTGACTCATCTGTTGGAAGGGTCACTGATTCCCCTCCCCTGAATCAGATAGCATGATTTTGGAAATCTCTGGGGTCTCTTTCAATTTTCAACTGCTACAAGCATATGTGAACTGCTTTTTTTAAAAAACAACAACAACATAAACTTACTTATAATGAAGTAGACATGCACCAGATCATTAAAAAAGCTAAGTGATTCTCTTGTTTCAATTAAGTTTTAAAATATTACACACGCTAACCCTCATGTTACGTTTGGGGAAAATGTTTGGTTAATTCTCTTTGTCATTTGATACTTTGTTAAAGTTCACTTTTTTGTTATATTAAAACTCAGTGAAAATATTATAAAAAAGATATTCATCAGACAAATTTATTGAAAGATGGAATGAAGTTCATTTATGAATCATTGGAATACCAAATTTTGTGACAACAGAAACTATATATGTTATTTCCTCTTACAGAATTCCTTTTGATTATTTCTCTCATACAGAAAAACACACGAGAGACATCTTTCTATAATACATTCAATGACCGCCTGTTCTGTTCTTTCACTGTTAAAAAAGAAATAAAATAAACTGAAGCATATGTTTATCTCTTACACATCCTATGGAGTAAATGTAGGTCTGTGGACTGTAACAAGTGTTTCTTATAAAAATAAAATCTGTCTTGGGACTTGTCCTCATTTGAGCTGTAACTCGCTAGGAATCCACGTTTTATCGCTTTGAATTTGCCCTCATTAGTCCACACAGTCAGGTATTTGGAGTTGAGGACCCAGTCAGTGAATGTGTGTCTGTGTTGCCAACCATTTCCATTGTTTTTTGGTCCCTCTGAGTTTTCGTGTTCCTGCCTCCACAGGTTAAAAAGGCAGCACTGCTCTTTTTGCCCTCATATCTTCCTACCTCCAGTTAAGAATGTCCATGACCCTCCCTTAAAAAAAAAATATTCCTGAACAAATTTGTGCACATAAGTTATTTAGGAATAGTGAAAATAATAATAGAATCATAGAGTAATAGAGTTGGAAAGGACTATGAGAGTCATCTAGTCCCATCCCCTGCAATGCATGATGTAGGGTTCAAACCCACAAATAGCTTCTATTCGTATTGACACATTAAATGATTTATAAAAGTACAAGTGAGGAACTCAAACTTAGTTCTTCCTGTGTGTGGCTATTATTCTGTGGTTTTTCTTCCTGTCCTTGTAAGATCTTATGTCTTCCTTTCCCCTGGTTGTCACTGTTATCTATCATGCCTTGGGCAGAGCTGATATCCCATTGTTGTTCTAGAAATTTCTCTATTGCTCTGTCCTGTGCTTCATTGATTTGCAACTTTAACAACAGCCGCAAAAGTCACTCTGCCCCAATAAATAGCCTGTTTTTACCATTTCTCCTCTCAGCCTGGGAAGAAGAATGGCCTGTCAAACTGCAGATGATTCAGTTTGTGATCTCATCTTTCCTAATACACGCCTGTACTTTAGTCCAGTTAAGCTTTAATTAACAGGAGAAAGTCTGCTTCTTAATTGCAGCATTGGACGGTTTTTGGCAGGCAAAGTACTTTTGCATTCAGCACCTCCCTGCCCCCCTCATTGCATGTGAGAGCCTGGGTAAAGAGACGAACTGTGAGTGAAGCTTATTTCTCCTTGTCCCTGAGGGGAATTTGCAAGGATAATTACCCTCAATCATATTTGTTTTACCTTCACCAACAATCTCGTGCTGCCGTGGGGTCTGCCTCCATTAAGGCAGAACAGAACCGGAAGCTGCCTCTTTCTCTCTCTATGTGTGTGCCTGTGGATTTTATTTATTTGCTATTTCTATTTATTTATTTGGATTTTTATTCTGCTTTTGGCCCCATCCACCCATGGAAGATTGGCCACATTCCAATTTACCCCTTGGGGCAAAATCGCTTCCCTGCTCCTGTCATATAGGGATAGATGAATGGATATGTTATTTTCTCCTGAGTCCTGAAGGACAGCAATCAAAACTATGGTTAGGAAGCAGTGGAGAAGTGGATCCATGATCACATCTGTGGTCCCAAATGCTCAGGTGGCCAGAATAGAAGTTTCCCCCTCTTCTGTTTGCTGCAATGGTGAACGGCTGTTGTAGCTGAGTGACCTAGACTGCCACCCTCTTGGCAGAGTGTGTCCCTTCTTATCAGCTGTGAGAGGAGCAGGAAGAGGAGATACAGGCAGCATGTGTGTCAGAGTATGTGTGAGCAAACTAGGGGTGACAAGGTGAGACATTCACCTCTTGTGGTCGTGGCAGACAGAAGTGGGTTAGGAGGAGCTGCTTCCCATAGTGCTCAGCCCTAGGAAGATGCAGAGGTCACCTGGCTAAGAGGGGGAAAAGGCCTCAGAATGCAGCAAGCCGGAAGTTTGCACAACAGCTTACTAAAGTGAAATAAAGAGATGTTGCTAAAAGAGAACTGGGACATGGCGATGCCCGCTAAGAAACATAGGATTGCTTCCTAAAGTGCAGTAATGGCTGGTTGTAGTTATTTCATAACTAGGCTGACACCATCTATAAGACCCTGTATCCAGGAGCACTGGAAGAGAGCCTCTGATGACAATAAGTAGACCTGGGAGGTGATCCTTGAGGTAAGCTGCTCCCAGGCCATTTAAGGAGTAGACAATAAATCACTAGTGCAATATAGTGAATTTGTCCACAAGCCCTTTAAGAGCCTTGATACCCCATGCGGAACTTTCTGTACTGTTTTCAAAGTCACCCCACGCATAACTCATTTCAGTTAATCTAACAGGAAGATCATGGATAATGGACACAAGACTACCTCCAGCCCTGTAAGGTTATAGTGTATCAGATTAAGCTGATAAAAATTCATTTCAATGAATGATTCATTTCAGCAAAAAAATGGTGAAATGGACAGTTCAGCAATTTGTTTCAGTGCTTGCCTTCAAGCAGCAGTTAGTTTCAGCAGTTAGCTTTGGTATTTCGATTAGCCAGTTTTCTAGAGTCAGTAATCTGTTTTAGAAATTAAAGGTCATGGATGTACTCGAGTGGAGAACACTCCCTTGAGCAATGGGACTTCCTTTCCTCCCTTTGAATCCCCTGCAGAACCTCAAAAGGTGCTCCAAAGGGTTGGGGAACCCTCCAGAGCAGATTTTTAGGGGGGGATGAGGAGCTGGCGGAAGAAGAAAAGAAACAAAGTCCCATTGCACAAACAGATTTGTGATGTCCATGTGAATGGATCATTGTTTCATTATCCTCCACCTTTGTTTTTAAATCCCAAACTTTGCTTCCAGAATGTCCATCCATATATTCATATGCTTCTGTTTAGACATCAGTTGCAGAGACATTTCTTCCTTCAAAGCATTCACTAAAGCTGTTGCAGCTCTTGCTGTTGTTCCGTTGGAGTGCTTTTCATCCCGAGTAGGTACCATGTTTTTCAGGTCTGCTTCCTTGTCTGGATGTGTCCGTAACTGCCTTCCATTCAAACATAAGTGCTGCTGCTGTTGTTTAGTCGTGTCCGACTTTTCGTGATCCTATGGACCAGAGCGCGCCAGGCCCTCCTGTCTTCCACTGCCTCCTGCAGTTTGGTCAGCTCATGTTAGTAGCTTCGAGAACACTATCCAACCATCTCGCCCTCTGCCGTCCCCTTCTCCTTGTGCCCTCCATCTTTCTGAACATCAGGGTCTTTTCCAGGGAGTCTTCTCTTCTCATGAGGTGGCCAAAGTATTGGAGCCTCAGCTTCATGATCTGTCCTTCCAGTGATCACTCAGGGCTGATTTCCTTCAGAATGGAGAGGTTTGATCTTCTTGCAGTCCATGGGACTCTCAAGAGTCTCCTCCAGCAGCATAATTCAAAAGCATAAATGCTTCGGCAATCAGCCTTGTTTGTGGTCCAGCTCTCACTTCCAGACATCACTACTGGGAAAAGCATAGCTTTAACTATGCGGACCTTTGTTGGCAAGGTGATATCTCTAAGTGTCACTAAGAGCCTTCCATTCAAACAAAAGTAGTGGGCAATATTGCTTTCATTCACTGAAGTGGTGCTTGCTGATTATCCAAACCTAAAGGCACCAAGTGTGGTATATCTTGGCCCATTTTTATGGCTCATAAGGATAGTCAGTGCTGTATGTGGATAGGAAGCGCTTGCCTCATGCCACCATCTCCCCACTCCTCATAAACAAAGACTTTGCAGCTGTGCATTAGCCTTTCTTTCTCATGATTGTTTGTGTCCTCCAACAGGTCTTTGCAGGTCTCTAATAGCCCTCACAGTATGAGGCTTGCTGTAAAAGTCTGAAGGGTACTATGAAGCTGATGGTGAAATTCTGCCGTTCTAGTTATCTATGGACATATGGTATCTACACCCCAAAGTTATATCACCTTTCTATCAGGTGAACTATCATGGCTTCACCTGAATGGTTTTGTGAACAGCAGATTGATGAGGGAACTAACTCTCCCTTTGAGAAAACTAATCCACACACACAGTGGAGCTACAGTTATCAAGATACAAGACACCTTCTTTTCCCTCTCTCTGACACCCTCTTCTGTATGTGTTGCCCTCCTTCCCCATTTCCTCCATGCCTAGTGGTTTCCCATGAAAAGGTAACATCACTTTTGCTGGAAGTCTGAACTCCCTGCTTGAGGACTTGTGGCAATTAGGCTGAGGACCCCCATGTGGCTCAAGAGTAGCAGTTTGCCCAAGCCTGTTCTAAAGCCAATTGTACAGTCCTGGTCTTTGGTCTTGAAATGATGTCCTCACCCTTCCGATAGCTCTCTCACCTCCTCCTGGGAAATGGCTTCTGCTTGTGCAGGCACTTCCTAAAAGCCACTGGTAATGGGGGTGAAGTAAGCACAGGACCAGGAAGACTTCATAGCCCTCTCCATCTGCTCTGCTCTGTGATGGATCAGTGGAGCATGGGAGGCGTTGCTCAGGACAGAGAGTTCATGCATTTCATTGTCCTGAACCCTTTAAATTCCCTGCTCACGTCCATGTTTCATTGCTCAGTTTATGGACTCTCTTCTTCTGCCTGTAGAGTAATTGTCAGCTGAGAGACGGTAAGTAGAACTCCAAGTGAGGGCAAAGAAAGGCAAGGGTTGCAATGTAGCCAGAATGATGTAGGCCTGGTCAACTGTCAGACTTAAGCGAAGTAGAGCTGGGTGGGGGATTCAGCCAAGTATTCTTGCTCTTGGTATTAGGCCCTTTTTGGGAAAATGTATCTCACTTTTCGCAAAACCTTTCAGGGTATTTAAATATGCATTTCTTTTGAAGGGTTGCAAGTCTATAAAACAGAAATGGAGGGAATTTGCATAGGAGAGACATTTTAGCATGGGCAAAGGGTGGGTAAGAAATGCACATTTTAGTCCTCCTCCCATAATATTTTTATTAGTTTTCATTTACAATCCAATAATAGCCTCATTATAACAATACCAGTTTATAATACAATTATTCATATCAATAATTTAAGTATCAAATTATATACAGTGGACTCTTGGGTTGTGAATGTGATCTGTGTGGGAGGCATGTTCGCAACCCACAGCTTCCTCAACCCTCAGCGCCTCGTCTCCGCACGCGCGGGTTGCGATTAGGTGCTTCTGAGCACGCGCAAAGCACAATCTAGTGTTTCTGGTACTTCCGTGTTTTGGCACGTCTGTATCCCGAAATCACGCAGCGTGAAGCGTCTGTAACCCGAGGTATGATTGTAATTTAGTTAAAGTGGCCCCACACGTGCTAGAATTGATGGCTTGATTGTTTGCTTTATATCTTTGTTCTTCCTGTGCGTGGCAATTATTCTGTCCGTGGTTTTTCTTCCTGTCCTTGTAAGACATTATGTCTTTCTTTCCCCCGGTTGTTGCTGTTATCCATCATGCCTTGGGCAGAACTGATATCTCATTGTTGTTCTAGAAATTTCTCTCTTGCTCTGTCCCATGCTTCATTGTTTTGCAACTTTAACAACAGCTGCAAAAGTCACTCTGTCCCAATAAATAATCCATTTTTACCATTTTTCCTCTCAGCTTGGGTAGAAGAGTGGTCTGTTGAACTGCAGATGACTCAGTTCCTTGGCCAGTTCACAGACTCCTTTCATCCTCCCTTCCATCTGAAGATATATGAGCAATTACACTTCCAATTAAATTAAACTCCAAGACCTTCAGTTATTCAGTTCACTTTGTAAATAATAAAGGATGGGGAAGAGTTACCTCTATGTTTCCATCGTAAACCTTTTGCGAAATAGAGCTTCCCTCCCTTTCTCCCCCCCCCCCAGTTCCATCTAATGTTATATTCCATATCTATAATCCAATTTCTTCCATCCTCGCTTGAACAAATATAATTTGAACTAACACTCAGAGGAGGGTTGATGAATCATAAATGTAGAGAAGAAAATTTTAAATAAAGAGAACCTGTGCTTCTTAATGGAGGCATTGGAGGGTTTTCAGCAGGCAAAGAGCTTTCCTACTCAGCACCTCCCTGCTGTGCCGGACTGAGAGCCAGGTCTGAGACGAACTGCGAGTGAAGCCTATTCTCCTCTGTCCCTAGGAGGAATTTGCAAGGATAATTACCCTCAACCATCTTTGTTTTTCCTTTGCCAACAGTCTCCCACTGCCATGGGGTCTGCTTCCAGAAAGGCAGAACGGAACTGGAAGCTGCACATACTAGTTAGTTAGCTTACATCAGCCAATTCCTGCCTTGCCTTTCTGTTTGAGGAATTGATCTAGCCCCAATGTCCAGCAACTCTGAGTTGTCTTTTGAAATCAGAAGTCTAGTTAGAAAAGCCATTAATTGGTTTTACTCATCAACCAGAAGTAATCACACTTCCCTCCGGGGGGAAACACAAGATTCAGGAAGATTTTGAGCAGAGGAGAGAGAACCACACTTTCTGGGGAATAAATTCTCAAGGCTGTTATTCTTCCATTCGGTTTTTGCAGCTCGATCTGGTTTAGTCCACCTGCCATGGATCTCTCTACCAGTGCTGTGGTCTTCTTATTCCTCACCTACCACCTCTGTGAGGCAGGACGTCGAAGCTATAATTCAGTCCTCACGGTCTCCAATGGCGGGAAGTGGGGAGAATGGGGAAAAATTGAATTCTGTCCCTCAGGGCATGCATACGCATTCTCACTGAAGGTAAAGGCTTATCTATATCTTCTTTTTGATACCCTGATCCCAAGGAATAGTCACAATAATGTAAAGCGTGTTCTCCAATAAATGAGAGCACGTGTTGCGGTGTGGGCCACCAGGCCAAGCCTCTTGTTGCCAGGCAGGTTAATAATTGTTGCCTGGCATCATGATTGGGTAACCGGGTTGCTGGGGCAAATTGTATGTTGCAAATTGGGTGGGAGGGACCATAGTCTTTAAATATTGGTGCACTCTGGTTTCTCTTTCTCTTTGCAGAGTGCATCGGATCACCCGCCCGTCCGCCCTCTTTCCGGTTGACCTTGCTTTGCCTGTCATGGGGTCGTCTGCCTTGGAGCAGGGGCCTAGTAGGAATTTTACCATTTGGTGATTGGCTGTGCCATTTGGTTTTTGCCTACTACTCAGCAATTCGTCACAACTTGTAGGGTTGCGGTTAGGCATTGGTTATAATATGCTGGTGGTGGAGGGGTTCAGGCGGTGCCTGCCCCTCCTATTGCGCTGAAGGGAATTCCGTTAAAGGAATCCTGGGGCTTGCCATGATTTCGTCCAATCCCTGTTATGGGACCAGGGCCGCCCAATCCCTGTTATGGGAATCCTTGTTATAGGACCGGGCAGGCAAGCTTTCGGGGAGCTGCTGGGGTGAGCGGCGTGGGTCCGACGCTTAGCTCAAATGACCCCCAGTTTGACTTTCTCTTCTACTGGCTACCGATCGGACCTCGGGATGTCAGTTCTGTCCCAGGCGGGGGGACAGATAGTCATAACCAATGTCTAAACAACCACTCACTGATTTTGTATTTTAATAAAGTTGTGGCCAAAATAGTGCCCAAAAACCAAAACTAAAATTACGTGTTATGTGTGAAGTTATTTGAGGGGTGGCCTGGGGACCTACACACGCAATATATATATATATATATTTCAAGTTGCTTCCCATCTTTCTTTCTGAACCCATTGCCTGCATATTGCTGCCTGCAAGGTGCTTTGAAGTGTTGACTGCCATGCTTAAAGATTTAATGGCTCTAAAAATCTTTAGATTTTTACTTTGTCAATCCACCCTGGAGAGGCTTAGAGTGAATTGCATTTTACATAAAAGAAAAACTGGATGGACTGGAGGAAAAGTTTGGAGTGCAGTGAGCTGGCAATATTTTGGTCAGGTTTATCTTCCTGAAAAGTGAGTGTCCAACTGGAAAATACAGTGTGTACAGCTGGTGTACAGCTTCCGGGTCATGTGGGCAGCATGACTAAGCCGCTTCTGGTGAACCAGAGCGGCGAACGGAAACGCCGTTTACCTTCCCGCCAGAGTGGTACCTATTTATCTACTTGCACTTTGAGGTGCTTTTGAACTGCTAGGTTTGCAGGAGAAGGGACCGAGCAATGGAAGCTCACCCCATTGCGGGGATTTGAACCACCTACCTACTGATTAGCAAGTCCTAGGCTCTGTAGTTTAACCCACAGGGCGACCCCCGTCCCAACAAGTAGGGAGATGTAATTATGAACAGATAACTGCTTATTTAGGTTGCAAGCTAGTACTTTGGAAAATTCAGACTGCAGACACAGTCTGAATGTGAGTGTTGTCAGAGTCCTAGTTTGGTTAACTACAATTACAACCTCCCATTTTGTTACATACACAATATCTTTTTTCCGTTTTGTTTTCTACATGGGTACTATTTCTTTTTACTTTTTCTTTTTTGTGCCTGGTCTTACTCTGTGCACTTGTAATTTTGTACTTTTTATTTTTCAATAAAGAATATAAAACAGAGTCCTAGCTTGCAAAAACAGCTTTATTGCAGTCTCTTTCTCTCTTTTCCACCAGGTACAGGAAATGCAAGGATTGACTGATGATGATACTGCCCTCAATGGCATCCGTCTCCATTGCAGTACTGGTGGAGTTGTACAATCCACTGTCGGACCGTAAGCATCTTCTTGATTTTTCTCTTTGCTGCTTGGAAAGTGATGATGTGAGGGGCTGGCTGAAATCGATTGTGTTCCAGCACCAGGGAAGGATAATGTCAGGGTCGATCAGCCTCATTCTTAGCTCTCTGAGTCTAATGATACCAATTCTAGGTTGCCTTCCAAATTTCAGAGGAACCCAAGCCCCACATAAGAAAGAGAAAAGAGGCTGCAACAACAGAGTACAAAGGAAAGGAAAAGCAGAGTTTCTTCCTGAGGACCACACATGCCAAGGAAAGAGAGAGCAAGAGGAAAGCACCATCTATCCTGAGAGTGGGGAACCTCAAGCCCAGGGGTCAAATGTGGTCCCCCAGGCTTCTCTGCCTGGTCCTCATGAATATCTGTGATTGTCAGGGCTCAGGAAGGAGAGGCAGGCTGAGTACGAAAAGGCCAAGACCTACCTAACCAGTGGCTGTGCCTTCCTGAGGGAAAGTAGGCACAATACTGCAGCTCTCCTTCCTGGAGGATGCACTGGCTTAAAAGATCAATGCCTCTACTCAACTACTGTTTAGCAGAGACCTTGATCCTGTGGGGTGCAGTTGCTGCCTTGCCCATGGCTTTCTTGCAGGAAAGTTTTTACCACTTAACTTAGTGGATCCCATCCTGCATGGTGCTTGTCACTGGACTGCATGAAGAAGCAGCAGCACCACACAGAATTAGGCCGTTCTGCTTAGCATCTATTAGGCAAGAGCAGCAAATGCTACGTGGCACTGATGTACCCTGACCTTACAAAGCAGTCCCATTCTTAACAGAAGATTGGGGTTTGAAACCCCTTTAACGATTCTTTAGCTCCATCTTCCAGGGCCAGATTTGGAGGGTGTGGTGTTGGTGGACCCTGAGTGGAACCTACTCCAGGGGTTACAACACACAGCCCTACTTAGAAGTTGAGGTTTGGTAGACACACTATATCTGATGAGGTCTACAAAAGATGCCTTTTAAAAATCTGAGGAGGCAACTGCCCTCTTGGCTTTCGTGTTGAAAAGCAAATCATTCCAATTTGGGTCGTATTTCCAGAGAGGCAGACATTACTGTCAGCATCGCCCTTGAGCCAGTGTCACCAACTGGACTCATGCACTTCAACCCCGACTGGGCTAGGCGAGCTGGGTAGCACTTCCAGAGACCACCTTCTGCACAGGAACAGGTCAAAGTGCTGTGGACTCACAGCTTAGAGTTGTGAGCACCGGATTCACTTTCACAAAACAGTCGTAGCACAGCAGAGTATAGCAGAGTCTAGCAGTGTATAAACAACTCGGAGAGCAGCTCTGTAGAATATCTTCTTTTATTCTATAACTACAACTATGAGACAAAACTATATACAGAGCTAAATAGGTTTAAGCATAAATGAATGCTGCACTGAGTGTCTGCAGCTGCTCTTAGCAGCAACCTTATCTCTACACACGATCTCTAACACTCAGTCTCTCTCTCTCTCCGACACACTGACTGACTGACTCTGAATAAGTAGAAAGCAGAACATTGCTCCTCCTCTCTGGAGACTCAGCAGACTCGTCAGGAGATTCTTGGATATGGGAGGGGTGAAATCTCCTCAATTACCATATTGTCTTTTTTTCTTTTTCCAGGTTGGGAAAGTGGACAGAGATTAAGTATTGCCCGAAGGACTACCTGGTTGCCTTCGCTCTGAATGTGGAAGCCAATCAAATGCTAGGTGACGATACGGCAGCCAACAACATCCAGTTCAACTGTGGAGATGGGACTGCACTGGAGGGCAAGTCCACCAACTTCGGTACTTATGGCAGCTGGAGCAAGCGCTGCACCGCTGGTGCCATCTGCGGGATCCAAACAAAGGTGGAGGCTTACTCTGAATCTGCAGCTGATAACACAGCACTTAATGATGTCAGGTTCTTCTGCTGTGACTGAATCACCTGGGCTTCATCCTGCCTGTGTTCCAATGGTTTGTTGGCATGAAACTTAACCAACAATAAATCATAACCAAACAGTTGTGTGTACCTTTTGGAACTTTGTCCCTTCCTGATCTCAATTCCTTAAGCCTGAATGAATTGGTTTTGGATCGGAGGCCAATGCAAAGTTAACGAGGGAACCATCCTAGACCCGTAGTGTGATATCTTTAGCCCATTGATCTTGCCAGGCCCACCAGACTCTCAGTTTGTCCCATAAGGTTGCTTTGAACAAATTGCGCCCACTTGCCAATCACCAGCCATCTTAGGCACAGAGATCTCTTATGTCTGATCTAAGCACCATGCGGTAAGATTTGAGGATTTGAAGGAATTTGAGCACCACGCATAGGAGCCAAGGTCCCTTCGCCTCCCCCATAAGCTATTTGAGGGGGTCACTCCTCCCCCCAAGTTGATGGGCACTGCCATTCTAATGGTGTGCATCATGTGATCAATTATGTGGGGTTGAGCTTAGCTGCCTCCCCCCATTTTGTATTCAAGTTGGCACCCCTGGCACCAAGCACCACCAGGAGCTCAAAGTGCAAGCAGAGTCTTATCCCAAATTTTAGCACTCTGCCCAACAGTGCTCAGCTCAGAGATAAGCCTCAGGCTGTTATTTGAGAGTAGAAGGCAACATTTATACATATTCCTACTCCAGGAGTGTGGCGGAAGAGGTTGGAAATGCCTTTACTCTTAAAGTGGAGGCAGCATTTCACTTACCTTCAATCTATGCACAATGCTGAAACCAGAGAAAAGACTCTGCTTGCTCTTGGAGAGTAAAAAGCTGTTTTTTATTCCTAAAGGTTAGGGAAAGGGATCTCTGGCTTTCTGAATGTGTGTATGTATACTTGTCTGCCTGCCTCTCTCTATGTGTGTGTGTGCCTGTGGATTTTATTTATTTTCTATTTCTATTTATTTATTTGGAATTTATTCTGCTTTTGGCCCTATCCACCCATGGAATGGCCACATTCCAATCTACACATTGGGGCAAAATTGCTTGCCTTCTCCTGCCATATAGGGATTGATGAATGGATATGTTATGTTATGTTATTTTCTTCTGACTCCTGAAGGACAGCAATCAAAACTATGGTTAGAGAGCAGTGGAGAAGTGGATCCATGATCACATCTGTGGTCCCAAATGCTCAGGTGGCCAGAACAGAAGTTTCCCCCTCTTCCGTTTGCTGCACTGGTGAACGGCTGTTGTAGCTGAGTGACCTAGACTGCCACCCTCTTGGCAGAGTGTGCCCCTTCTTATCAGCTGTGAGAGGAGCAGGAAGAGGAGATACAGGCAGCATGTGTGTCAGAGTGTGTGTGAGCAAACTAGGGGTGACAAGGCGAGACATTCACCTCTTGTGGTTGTGGCAGACAGAGGTGGGTCAGGAGGAGCTGCTTCCCATAGTGCTCAGCCCTAGGAAGATGCAGAGGTCACCTGGCTAAGAGGAGGAAAAGGCCTCAGAATGCAGCAAGCCGGAAGTTTGCACAACAGCTTACTAAAGTGAAATAAAGAGATGTTGCCAAAAGAGAACTGGGACATGGCAATGCCCGCTAAGAAACATAGGATTGCTCCTTAAAATACACTAATGGTTGGCTGGTTGTAAGTCACTTTGTGTTGCTCTGGACAAACAGATTTAATCAATAAAATATATCTCAATAGAAGCAGCCACCACAGTCCAGCTTTAAATAGCAACAGTTTCAATAGCGAAGCATAAGACAATGTAAAGATGAATATACAACATCACTAAAAAACATACAGCACACATCTAAAACCCTGTGAATACAAAGGTTCAGTTTTAAAACTTCGGACAATAAAGACCACAAAGATGGCACCAGGTGGGCCTTTCCAGGGAAGACATTTCATAACTAGGCTGACACCACCTATAAGACCCTGTAACCAGGAGCACTGGAAGTGAGCCCCTGATGATGATATCGGGGTCCAGGTAAGTAGACCTTGGAGGAGGTGATCCTTGAGGTAAGCTGTTCCTAGGCCATTTAAGGAGTAGACAATAAATCACTAGTGCAATATAGTGAAATTGTCCACAAGCCCTTTAAGAGCCTTGATACCCCATGCGGAACTTTCTGTACTGTTTTCAAAGTCACCCCACACATAACTCACTTCAGTTAATCTAACAGGAAGATCATGGATAATGGACACAAGACTACCTCCAGCCCTGTAAGGTTATAGTGTATCAGATTAAGCTGATAAAAATTCATTTCAATGAATGATTCATTTCAGCAAAAAAATGGTGAAAGGGACAGTTCAGCAATTTGTTTCAGTGCTTGCCTTCAAGCAGCAGTTAGTTTCAGCAATTAGCTTTGGTAGTTGGATTAGCCAGTTTTCTAGAGTCAATAATCCGTTTTATAAATTAAAGGTCATGGATGTACTCGATTGTAGAATACTCCCTTGAGCAATGAGACTTCCTTTCCTCCCTTTGCATCCCCTGCAGAACCTCAAAAGGTGCTCCAAAGGGTTGGGGAACCCTCCAGAGCAGATTTTTTGGGGGGGATGAGGAGCTGGCAGAAGAAGAAAGAAACAAAGTCCCATTGCACAAACAGATTTGTGATGTCCATGTGAATGGATCATTGTTTCATTATCCTCCACCTTTGTTTTTAAATCCCAAACTTTGCTTTCAGAATGTCCATCCATATATTCACATGCTCCTGTTTAGACATCAGTTGCAGAGACATTTCTTCCTTCAAAGCATTCACTAAAGCTGTTGCAGCTCTTGCTGTTGTTCCGTTGGAGTTCTTTTCATCCCGAGTAGGCACCATGTTTTTCAGGTCTGCTTCCTTGTCTGGATGTGTCCCTAAGTGCCTTCCATTCAAACAAAAGTGTTGTTGCCCACCCGGGAAGAATGGCAGATGAAAGCGATGGAGTATATGGAACTGGTTGAGATGACTGGCAGAATCCGAGACCAAGGTGAAGAGTTGGTGGAAGAAGATTGGAGAAAATTTAAAGTTTATCTACAGAAACATTGTAAAATTCAGGAATGTTAGAAGGATGTTGGAATGAAGTAATGTGGTATTAGCAGAAATGATACAAAAGATTTTTTAATTGTTGAAAGACCAGAATGTAAAATTATACTATATTAGGACAAACTACTAGGATAAAAACCAAGTTGGAAAGGATTTGCTGGAATATTTAATTGAAGTAGAATACAAAAAAGGGAGGTGTGAGGAGGTCAGGGAAAAAAGTTAATGAAAGATAAGACATGGAAAGAGGGAAATGTTTTTAATCGCCTTTATTTTTCTGTATTTTGTATCCTTTGTTTTTTTCTTTTTTCTTTCTCATTTTTTCTTTCTCATTTTTGTAATTTTTTGAAACTCTAATAAATATTATTATAAAAAAACAAAAACAAAAGTGTTGTTGTTGCTGCTGCTGCTGCTGTTGTTGTTTAGTCATTTAGTAGTGTCCAACTCTTCATGACCTCATGGACGAGAGCAAACTAGGCACTCCTGTCTTCCACTGCCTCCTGCAGTTTGGTCAAACTCATGTTAGTAGCTTCAAGAACACTGTCCAACCATCTCGTCCTCTGTCGTCCCCTTCTCCTTGTGCCCTCAATCTTTCCGAACATCAGGGTCTTTTCCAGGGACTCTTCTCTTCTCATGAGGTGGCCAAAGTATTGGAGCCTCAGCTTCCGGATCTGTCCTTCCAGTGATCACTCAGGGTTGATTTCCTTCAGAATGGATCGGTTTGATCTTCTTGCAGTCCATGGGACTCTCAAGAGTCTCCTCCAGCAGCATAATTCAAAAGCATCAATTCTTCGGCAATCAGCCTTGTTTGTGGTCCAGCTCTCACTTCCATACATCACTACTGAGAAAATCATAGCTTTAACTATACGGACCTTTGTTGATGTCTCTAAGTGTCCCTAAGTGCCTTCCATTCAAACAAAAGTAGTGGGCAGTATTGCTTTCATTCGCTGAAGTGGTGATTGCTGATTTTCCAAACCTTAAGGCACCAAGTGTGGTATATCTTGGCCCATTATTTTGGCTCATAGGGATAGTCATTGCTGTATCCGGATAGGAAGTGCTTGCCTCATGCCACCATCTCCCCACTCCTCATAAATATTTTTAAAGACTTGGCAGCTCTACATTGGCCTTTCTTCTTCATGATTGTTTGTATCCTCCAACAGGTCTTTGCAGGTCTCTAACAGACGTCACAGTGTGGCTTCCTGTTAAAGTTTGAAGGGTACTATGAAGCTGAGGGTGAACTTCAGCAGTTCTGTTATTCTGTGGGTATATTTACACTACAAAGTTATATCAGATTTCTACCAAGTCAACTGTCATGGCTTCACCTGAATGCTTTTTTGAACAGCAGATTGATGAGAGAACTGTAACTCTCCCTTTGAGAAAGATACACACAGTGGAGCTACAGTTATCAAGATACAAGACACCTTCTTTTCCCTCTGTCTGACACCCTCTTCTGTATGTGTTGCCCTCCCTCCCCATTTCCTCCATGCCTAGTGGTTTTCCATGAGAAGGAAACATCACTTTTGCTGGAAGTCTGAACTCCCTGCTTGAGGACTTGTGGCAATTAGGCTGAGGACCCACATGTGGCTGAAGAGTGACAGTTTGCTCAACCCTGTTCTAAAGCCAATTGTACGGTCCTGGTCTTTGTCCCTGAAATGATGTCCTCACCCTTTTGATAGCTCTCCTCACTTCCCCTTGCAAATGGCTTCTGCTTGTGCAGGAACTTCCTAAAAGCCACTGGTAATGGGGGTGAGGTAAGCCCAGGACCAGGAAGACTTCATAGCCCTCTCCATCTGCTCTGCTCTGTGATGGATCAGTGGAGTATGGGAGGTGTTGCTCAGGACAGAGAGTTCCTACATTTCATTGTCCAGAACCCTTTAAATTCCCTGATCATATCCATGTTTCATTACTCATTTTATGGCCTCTCTCTTTCTGCCCGTAGAGTAATTGTCAGCTGAGAGACGGTAAGCAGAACTCCAAGTGAGGGCAAAGAAAGGTAAGGGTTGCAATGTAGCCACAATGCCCCTTCCGATCGTCAGGAGGAGGGGGCATTCTGGCTACATTGCAACCCTTACCTTTCTTTGCCCCTCCCCAAAAAAACAACACACAGTGCAGAACACCTATTACTCCATCTCCAA
The DNA here is from genome assembly GCF_964234715.1 of Podarcis melisellensis. NCBI lineage: Eukaryota > Metazoa > Chordata > Lepidosauria > Squamata > Lacertidae > Podarcis > Podarcis melisellensis. Next base: position 83,282,884 of record NC_138531.1, read on the forward strand.
ACATCGTCGAGGTGTCACAAGATTGCATACCAGACCCCCCCCCCCAGTCAACAAGGTCAGGATGGTCCCTCCACTAGTGCAGCTAACGTGGTTGAGCAGGTCCCCAGCAGGCCACGGACACGCTTACAAGCTGCTCGCACTCAAAAATCTAAGTCAGGCCCGCTAAAAGGCAAGGCACCTGCTAAAAAACCTAGAGCGAGCGCGCAAAAAGCCAGGCCGGCGGCGGCTTCCACATCAGCCCCCCGCCAAGAGGTGATTGACGTTCCCAGTGTATTCCAGGACAACCCTAGATAGCCAAGCACCTCGGAGGAGTCGTCTTCTGAGGAGGAGCTGCCCCCTCAGCAGGCAGCCACAGCCACCGACCCGGCCCCCAGTGACGACACTTCACCGGGCGGAAAGCGGAAGGCGAAGAAGAAGCACCGGTCCAAGAAAAGCAAGAAGAGGGACACTTCGGACTCCGACGATGAGACAGGTACATCTTCCTCAGATGGGGATAGTGACGCCCCAATGGAGACATATTGGGGTGAGGGGGAAGACACAGGGGTTCCTCAGTGGGTTCATGAACGGAGGGCCAACTCACACAGGAAGACATTTAATGGTACGCTTGATTGGAAGGATGGGGCTCTTGTCCCAGACGTAAAAGTCTCAACCAACGCTGCTACTGATTTTATTCTGGGTAACCACCTCTCCAAGAGAAAAAGGAACAAGATATTGAATGGCAATTATGTAGATATGTTTTCCTTGTTTCCCCCAGTGCAGGTCAAAGGGAAAGGTGAGAAAACGAAGTATTATGGGAAAAGGAGGTACAGGGCACCTCGGGTAGAGCGTACGTTTGAGAATTGGCTTAATGGCTATCAAGTCTTTATGGCAGTAGTTTCTGGTTGCTATCCCAAGAGGGGCATGCACCTCGTGTCTTATCTGGCACACGTCAGGAGGGCACGTGAGCAGGCAGGAGATGAAGCCGCCTTGGCGTATGATGAAGACTTTCGGAGGAATGCCTCGCTACTGTCTTCAATGCGCTGGGACCAGAAGGACAACAATTGTTGGTTTGACCATGTGGGGCCCAATATCGAGAGGAAAACCGCCCTACAGCCCAAATCCGGTAAGGTGGAGGCCCAACGCCGTAGGCAGTGCTGGGACTTCAACAAGGGTACCTGTCAACGCGCAGCTTGTAAGTACTTGCATGAATGCGATAGGTGCTTAGGCAGCCACCCGGCAATCAACTGCTTCAAGGGTAGACAGCAGCCCTTTCGGGGAGGCTGGGGTCACCTCTCCCGGGGAAACAGGGGTGGCCCCGCTGGTTCCGCAGCCCCCGCCCAAGGGACAGCTGGGGCTCGTTACTAACATCTCCCTAAGCCTAGCGTGCTCTCCGATAAAAATGGAGCCCTTGAGAGCACTGTTAAAGACATATCCAAATAGACATGCAGCCCACTTTCTGGATGAAGGGTTCTCTGAAGGTTTTAGAATTCCGGTTGCCTTCACACCCAATTCCAGTTGCCCCCCTAACCAGAAGTCAGTCTTGGAAAGGCCCGACATTGCGACAAGGAAAATACAGAAGGAGATCACAGCTGGGAGGGTGGCCGGTCCATTCGAAACTCCGCCTATCGAAGGGCTCCATATCTCCCCGCTCGGTATTGTCCCAAAGAAGGCCCCCGGGGAATTTAGAATGATACACAACCTGTCCTATCCCAAGGGAACCTCAGTTAATGACGCCATTCCTCAGGAGATGTGCACGGTGAAGTATTCGTCTTTCGATCAAGCCGTGCGGCTGGTGCGGAGTTTTGGTAGGGGCGCCTTTATGGCAAAATGCGACATTGAGTCGGCATTCCGTCTACTCCCGGTTCATCCGGAGGACTACCGCTGGTTGGGTTTCAAATTCCAGGGAGCTTACTTCATTGACAAAGCAATGCCCATGGGTTGTTCTATTGCCTGTGCTGCGTTCGAGACCTTCAGCACATTCCTGGAATGGGCCCTAAAGTTTAGAACTGGTGCACTAGGGGTGGGTCATTATCTCGATGATTTTATTTTGGTGGCAAGTGCCGCCGAGGAGTGCAGGTCCCTCCTCCTGGCTTTCGAGTCGTTAGCTAGGGAACTGGGGGTCCCCCTGGCAAACGAGAAGACTGAGGGCCCGGTCACTCTATGACCTACCTGGGCATTGAGCTTGACACCGTAGCCCAAACCTCGCGCTTACCAGCTGAAAAATTGGTTGCCCTTAGAGATCTTATCGGCCAAATGCTGCCTTTAAGGAAGGTCACCTTGAGGCAAATCCAATCCCTCCTGGGGCACCTCAACTTCGCCTGCCATGTGGTTTCCCCCGGCCGCCCCTTCTGCGGCCGCCTGGCAAGGCTGTCCACAGGCTTACGATCACCCCATCATAGGGTACGCCTTTCCAAGGCAGTAAAGGCAGACCTCCTTGTCTGGTTACAATTCCTGGATGGTTACAACGGCATATAGCTTTGGCAGGATAGTCTTGCCCTGCAGTCAGATTTCCAAGTACATTCGGATGCGGCTGGGTCCTTGGGTTTTGGGGTTTACTTCAGGGGTCAGTGGTGTGCTCAGCACTGGCCTTCCTCCTGGCAAGGCAAACCGATACTACGGGACTTGACATTTTTAGAATTCTTTCCCATCGTAGTTGCAATTTACTTGTGGGGGGACCAGTTTAAAAACCATAGGGTCTGTTTCTGGACGGACAATCTAGCGGTCGTGTCTGTCTTGAATAAACAATCGTCACGATCACCCAGAGTAGCGTCCCTTTTACGGTACTTTGTCCTTTCCTGCTTGCGGTTAAACCTTCACGCTTCAGCCAAGTTTGTCCCTGGGATTGATAACAACATCGCGGATGCTCTATCTCGTTTCCAGATGGAACGCTTTCGCTCATTGGCACCGGATGCGCAGCAGCAGCCGCAACCGTTCCCGGAACATCTCTGGAATATTGGCAACGAGAAGCAATAAAGGGAGTATTGTCGGCGCTAGCGCCTTCTACCCTGAGATCGTATAATAAGACTTGGCTAGACTTCACATCCTTCCGCATTAAAAAGGAGCGGTTCAAGCCAGGCAGGCCACCGTCAAAGTCGGAAGTCATAGAGTATTTGGTCCACCTTAGAGATCTTGGTCGGGCCCCCAAAACCCTCAATATTCATTCAGCAGCTATATCCTTCTTCTCTAAAACGTTATTTTCCATTGATCCCTGTTCGCATTTCGTGGTGCGGAAAATGCTTGAGGGCTGGCGCAGGTCCAGGCCTCACGGCCAGGACAGGAGAAGGCCCATAACCCTAGATATACTTACCCAAATCCGTAGGAAGCTTAGGGCCTTGTGTTGGTCAAGATATGAAGCCAGATTATTTTCAGCAGCGTTTTCTTTCGCATTTTTTGGCGCTCTACGCATAGGCGAGGTGGTCTGTGAGGACCGCTCAGCCGCCAAGGGGCTACTGATGGAGGATGTAACTGTGGATAGTACGCATGTAATGTTAAAAATCCGTAGCTCGAAGACTGACCAGCTAGGCAAGGGAGCCTTGGTTCGCCTTCAGGCGACTCAAAAGGCGGGCCCTTGCCCTGTAAAGGATGCTCGAAAATACCTGTGTCTAAGACCAGAGTCTAGTGGCCCCTTTTTCTTGCATTCCGATGGCTCCGCCCTCTCAAAGCAACAGTTCACGAGGGTCATGCGCAAGGCTATTGCCGCCATCGGGCTCCCCCAGGAAGAGTACGCCGCGCATTCCTTTCGCATTGGGGCAGCGACCACCGTCGCCCATATGGGTTTACCGGCAGAAAGAATTATGGACATGGGGCGCTGGAAATCTAACGCATACCAGGGGTACATCCGGAAGCCCTTCTAAATTTCCATCGGCTTTCCCCCAGGCACTCCTCCTGATCTGTTCCCCCGATTCTCTCATTTCAGGTACTGGTGTGGTTCGACTGTGGATCCTCGGCCACAGCATCGTTTATTGGGCGAGGCGGCGCGCCGAACAAAGGGGCTGGGAAAAGGAGCTACGGCTACCCAGCTGGGTTAAATTGTCTTGGATCACTAGGAGGGGTATGCTTTGGGAAGAGTTTTTCCCAGCAGTATCCAAAAAAATCGCTGTCGAGGGCCCACCCAGTGCCTTGGTCATCCAGCTGGGCGAGAACGACCTGCCGCGTAGGAAAGGGGTGGACTTGATGTAACATTATCAATGATTTGGAATTGTTAAGGGCATCCCACGAAAACATTACAATAATTTGGTCATCTTTGCTGGAAAGGCGATGCTGGCGGGATGCAGAGAAACCCGTGGCGGTGAATAAAGCTAGGAGGATTGTGGAGCGCACAGTGGCATGTAGGGTGGCCGCATTGGGCGGTCGGGTCATTCAGCACCCATACATACGGTTCGACAAGGAAATGCTTTATCGCTGAGATGGCGTGCATTTATCTGATGCTGGCAATGACATTTGGTTGGCAGACATATTTCAAGGCGTCAGGGATTGGTTACAGGTCTGAGGGTATTGGCGGCGAGCCGCTTGCGGCTCGGTGGCGGTAGGCATTGGCCGGGGTATTGTCGTGCAGAAGAGGTTGGGGGGGAGGAACGCCATCACCTCCCCCAATGCTTGAAGGGTAGTTCGTTAAAGGACTCCGAGGGGCGACGCCTCGTCCAAAACCTACGGAGGCTAGGGCCTAAAGCGCGCCCCCGAGCGGTAACCCCTCGGGGAGCGCCTAGGGATACGCATCTCGGGTGGCTCCCCCTGTTGGTGTTTAACCCTTCCCGGTTAGACCGGATAGTCGGTTAGGGGCCAATGCCTAAAGCCAAAACCTTTCTTTCCTGTAATCAATAAAGTTGTGGCCATATTCGCCCATTAACCAAAAACTCTGTGTCGGCTGTCTTCATTTATTCCACCTGAGGGGGGGAGGGAATAGCCACGCAATGTCCCTTCCGATCGTCAGGAGGAGGGGGGGTTGCGGGATCATGACCCCGCCCACACCCGCTCCTCCTTCACCAACAATCTTTTTCGGTCGTGGGGTCTGCCTCCATTAAGGCAGAACAGAACCGGAAGCTGCACATTTTAGTTAGTTAGCTTACATCAGCGGTTACCAATGTGGCACAATTCTTGCCATCCTGCCTTGCCTTTCTGTTTGAGGAATTGATCTAGCCCCAATGTCCAGCAACTCTGAGTTGTCTATTGAAATCAGAAGTGTAGTCAGAAAAGCCATTAATTGGTTTTACTCATCAACCAGAAGTAATCACACTTCCCTCCGGGGGGAAACACAAGATTCAGGAAGATTTTGAGCAGAGGAGAGAGAACCACACTTTCTGGGGAATAAATTCTCAAGGCTGTTATTCTTCCACTCAGTTTTTGCAGCTCGATCTGGTGCAGTCCACCTGCCATGGAACGCTCTACCAGTGCTGTGGTCTTCTTGTTCCTCACCTACCACCTCTGTGAGGCAGGACATCGAAGCTATAATTCAATCCTCACAGTGGCCAATGGTGGGGAGTGGGGAGAATGGGGAAAAATTGAATTCTGTCCCTCAGGGCATGCATACGGATTCTCACAGCAGGTAAAGGCTTATCTTTATCTTCTTTTTGATACCCCGATCCCAAGGAATAGTCACAATAATATATATATATATATATATATATATATATATATATATATATATATATATATATGCAGGTTTTGGTGTCCTCGGGTGTCTTCCCGTGTAAAAGTTGGGGTGTCTAGGCGACGTTTCGACGAGGTCTCACTCGTCATCTTCAGGCTGGTGCTTTCGGCTTCTTGTTACTGGAACAGAGCAGGATCTCAGTGTTCTCACACCAACCGCTACTTACATGCACAATCACACCACCACCCTGCACAAATAAACTCCGTAGCCAAGACTCTCATCTCCAGAACCAAACGCCTGGCTGACAAAGACCACTTGACAACTGAGTTACAGAATCTCTCAAATGTGTTAATTGCCAATGGATACCAGCAAAACAGGGTTACGAAGCTAATCCAAAAAGAAACACCCCCCAAAAACCAAGACACAGAAGAAAACAATGGCATGGCCCTCCTTCCTTATATCAAGGGCACTACAGATAAAATTAGCAAAATCCTCCATAAACACAATATCAAAACAGCCTTTTGCACCAACCAAAAAATAGCCAATATCCTCAGAAACCCCAAGGATAAAATCCAGTTGGAAAACCAAGGGGTCTATGAAATACCCTGCAAAGTCTGCCCAGCCACGTACATTGGACAAACAAACAGACGAATAAATGCACGTATCGCAGAACACAAGAATGCCGTCAAAAAAGAAGAAAAAAACTTCCTCTCTTTTCCAACACATGAAAGAAACAGGACACGAAATTAATTTTGCAGATTCCAAATTGCTCTTTAACATGGAACATCACCACAAGAGAATAATCATGGAAGCCATCGAGATAGAGAAACACCCTCACAACATGAACAAGCGTGACGACACATCCCGCTTGCCAGACATCTGGAAATTAGCCCTCCCCACAAAAACTGACACCAGATCCAGAGGCACACAGAACGCCATCACCAATCAACCACACCAGACCCAAACCCAGACCCTCTCCACAGATAAATTACAGACACCATCCAGTAGCCAAACCATGGTGGCACCTCCGGATGCTGCACCCCCCTGCAATCCCTACACAGATCTGGCTGACACAGGCCACAAAACCACAGCTCGCCCCTATACACGAAGCCAAGCCAGAGCACAACTAAGTGCAGTACAGCCATCTTCTCAGAAAAACTCTTCACAAAGTTCAAGAGGTCAAGACACAAAGACTTTAGCAACTAATCCACACCTAATGACCCACCTAAGTGGTACTCAGGATATCACTCAAGAAATCACTCAAGATATCCCTCAAGTAATTAAGGAACAAAAGAAGAAAAGGCACACTAGCCTGGGAACTTCCTCTCTGCCCAGAACATTGGAGGCTATACACCACACCCCCTCAACAGTATTTATAGGAACTCAAACACTGAGATCCTGCTCTGTTCCAGTAACAAGAAGCCGAAAGCACCAGCCTGAAGATGACGAGTGAGACCTCATCGAAACGTCGCCTAGACACCCCAACTTTTACACGGGAAGACACCCGAGGACACCAAAACCTGCATATATATATATATATATATATAGTTGCTTTCCATCTTTCCTTCTGAACCCATTGCCTGTATATTGCTGCCTGCAAGGTGCTTTGAAGTGTTGACTGCCATGCTTAAAGATTTAATAGCTCTAAAAAGTCTCCATGCCACTTTGTCAATCCACCCTGGAGAGGCTTAGAGTGAATTGCATTTTACTTAAAAAAAAATTACCATGAATCTGGATGGACTGGAGGAAAAAAGGGACAAGGATACAGAAAAGTTTGGAGTGCAATGAGCTGGCAATATTGTGGTCAGGTTTAACTTCCTGGAAAGTGAGTGTCCAACTGGAAAATACAGACTAAACCGTTAGTGTGGAAGTAACCCAGGTAAGTTCTGGTGCTTTCTAGAAGGGTTGCCATAAATCCAGATTTTCCCTGACATGTCCAGTATTTCAACAACATTCCTCCAAAAAGCAACAACTTTTTGTCTTTGGATTCTTACTTCTTGAAATAATATGGCAACCCTAACTTCACAAACTGGAGGAAACCTGCTGTAGCACATGAAGACATAAGAGAGGGATTGAGGATGCCTTAGCCAGCCATTAGCAAGATCAATTTTTCCCTATTTTGCTTACTTGGGGCCCATTTGCTTACTTGGGGCCCATTTGAAACCTGCTGTAGCACATGAAGACATAAGAGAGGGATTGAGGATGCCTTAGCCAGCCATTAGCAAGATCAATTTTTCCCTATTTTGCTTACTTGGGGCCCATTGGACTGGTTGCACCAAAAAGCTACTTTCTTTTGATGCAACTCAGAATGTAAATCTCAAACCAGAACCAGTAATACTTGTACACAATTAGGGACATGTAATTATGAACAGATAACTGCTTATTCATGTTGCAAGCTACTACTTTGGAAAATTCAGACTAGTGCAAGCACACCAGTGCAAGTAGATAAACAGGTACCACTGTGGGAGGAAGGTAAAAATTTGTGCACATAGGTTATTTAGAATAATAATAGAATCAGGATGTAGGGCTCAAGCCCATGACCCTGAGATTAAGAGTCTCATGCTACCCTCTAAGGCAGGCATCGGGATCCACATCAGCTGCGTGGCTCCTGTTGACAAGGCGGAAGAGAGATCGCACGCTGTTTTGGGAGTGTGGGTATGTTATGTACTAAGCTTGGATCCTAGAACAATAGGCAGGTAGGATCCTAGAATGCAACAGCTGATTGGCTTGCAGGAGAAGACCAATCAGGCTCCAGGAGGAAGTTAATCAGCCTATTAGGCTGGTAGGATCGTAGAGTGCAACAACTGATTGGCCTGCAGGAGAAGACCCATCAGGCTCCAGGAGGGAAGCAGAATCAGCCAATCAGACGGGACTCATTGTATATAAATGTATATAAAGGACCGGGGGTGTTTTTTTTTTTGGGGGGGGGAATTCAATCACTGTTTTACAAGCAGCAATAAAGAGCACGAAATCACTGCAGGACTCCAAGCATATTTCAGGGGAGGAGAAGTTTCGCACAGGACAGCTCCGCAGCCCAACTGGTTTGAGGGGGGGGGGAGAGAAAGGGCTGGCTTGGGGGGGGGAGACAGCTAGGTGCCGGCCACCCTGCATCCATCCCTGCCCCCCTCGAGGGGAAGAAGCCGATACCTGCCTGCCCACCCTGCACCCATCCCTGGGTGATAGATCACTCCCTGTTTTTGATAATGGATCATAGAGCAGCAAGTTCCTGAATCCTGTTCTAAAGCACAGTGCACAGTACTGGGCTTTGGCACTGACATGATGTCCTCACCCTTCTGACAGCCCTCCCCACTCCCACAGGCAAATGGGTTCTGGTTGTGGAGGCATTTCCTAAAGGCACTGGTAATGGGGGTGTGGGCAGGACAAAGAAGATTTCATAGCCTTCCCAATGCTCTGCTTTGTCATGGCTCAGAGGAGCTGTTGCTCAGGACAGAGAGTTCCTACTCTTCATTGTCCTGCCCCCTATAAATCCCCTGCTCACATTCATATTTCCTCACTCGGCTTAAGGACGCTTTCATTCTGCCTGGCAGCTGAGAGACAGTAAGTAGAACTACCTTGCTCTGCTCTGAGAAGTTTGGTAAGGGAAGACAAGGCTTGCAACATGGCCAGAATTACAGAAGCCTGATCAGTAGCCAGTAACCAGTGGGGATCCAGTCAGGCATTCTTGTTCGTGTTAATAGGCCCTATGTTTTGTGAAAAGTGTACCCCGCTTTTCACAAAAGATTTCAGGGTATTTAACCATGCATTCCTTTGGAAGTGTTGCAAATCTATGGCAGCATTCCCCGACCTTGTGATCTCTAGATGTTCTGGACTACAATTCCCATCAGCTGGAACCACCACCATGTTTGCTGGCTGGGGATGATGGGAGTTGCAGTCCGGAGCATATGGAATTTACCAGGGTGGGGAAGGTTGGCCTAAGGGGCGCTGCAAGGCTATGCCCTTTCCATGTAAAAATTTGTAGATCAGTGTTGCAGGAGGTCCCAGGTATATCCTCCAGCATCTCCTAGTAGGGCTGGGAAGTCCCCTGTCTGGAACTTTGGAGAGTAGCTCTAGTGTAGACAGAACTAAGCTAGATAACCAATGGCCTGACTTAGAATAAGGCAATTTCCTGTGTTCCTAGAGCGAAGCCCCTGCCAAAGTGTATATCTCTGATGTTGGAGGCACTTAGTCGAAGCTGAATACTGTTTTTTTTATAGGCAAAAAATGGCTATTATAAAGAGCTCTGCAGAAGAAATATATCTACTCCCTCTTTGTTGTCTACCCCTCTCCCACCAACACCAGACTTTAGTAAGACCAGCAGAATACTGGTGCCTGCAGTCAAACCGGTGCTCTGGTGTGGAATTAATAATGCTGTGAGTTTGCTACCATAAGTTCCAAGATGCTTAAGGATGGGTTGGCTACAGGGTACCTCTTCCCTGTAGGGCTGGTGGGAAGGTGATTGGCTCTGCTAAGAGCCTAAGGCATTAGGCAGAGACAGAAGTAAGGAAAACTCACACACCTTCAGCTAGGCACAAGTCTTAGGCTTATGCACACATTACACTGGGCAGAGGTGTATCCTTTCTCTACACTTATACTAGTGCTTGTGTGAAAGAGTGTACACTGATTGATTTGTGCACCTCAGCTACAGTGCACACAGAATTACACTTACAGGAATGCACTGAGGGGACACCCCTTGAGGTGAAAAACAAGAGCAGGCTGGAGCAAGAAAGACAAATGTAGAGGAAGTACGGTACTTTCTTTCTTTCTTTCTTTCTTTCTTTCTTTCTTTCTTTCTTTCTTTCATTTATTTATTTATTTATGCATTCTACTTGCTAGTATGAGCATCTGCCAAATAAATTGTCATGATGGCAGGTAGCTGAGTGGAGTCTCCTGTCAATTCTATTTAAATGTTACACATGTCTTCACCCTAAACCATTTTACTTTATTGAGCTACAGTGGTGCCTCGCAAGACGAAATTAATCCGTTCCGGAAGTCTCTTCGTCTTGCGGTTTTTTAATCTTGCGAAGCACGGCTATTAACGGCTTAGCGGCTTAGCGGCTATTAACGGCTTAGAGGCTTAGCGGCTTTAAGAAAAAGGAAACAAACTCACAGGAACTCGCAAGACGTTTCGTCTTGTGAAGCAAGCCCATAGGGAAATTCGTCTTGCGGAACGACTCAAAAAACGGAAAACTCTTTCGTCTTGCGCATTTTTCGTCTTGCGAGGTACCACTGTATTTGGGGCTGATAGGAAGTATGTGTTTGTTTCAAGTTAAATGACAATTTGTCTTCCCATCCCTAGGTGTTGCAATTTCTCCCTTCTGTCTTACACCTGAGACTGTGTGTGTGTGAGAGAGAGAGAGAGAGGGAGAGAGAGAGAGAGAAATCCCTTAAGAAAAAGAGAAACAGAAATTGGAGGGGGAGTTTTAATAGGAAGGCCAAATTGCCAAGACATAGGAAATACAACAACTTGGTTGTTGAACGCCTTGCGACTTGAACGTTTTGGCTCCTGAACGCCGCAAACCTGGAAGTGAGTGTTCTGATTTGCAAATGTTCTTTGGAACCCAAACATCCGACGCGGCTTCCATGGCTTCCGATTGAGTGCAAGAAGATCCTGCAGCCAATCAGAAGCTGCGTCTTGGTATTTAATGTTTTTGGAAGTTGAATGGGCTTTCGTAACGGATTCTGTTCAAGAACCAAGGTATGGCTGTACATTTTGGCATTTTTGAAAAGACTCAATATGGAGTCCAAATGGCCGAAATATTGGGAAATACTGGAACAAGAAGGGGATAAACTGAAATTGCAGAGTTTCGAGAAATTAAAAGATAAAGTGCGAGACTGGCTCCATTATTACCAAATAATGGAGGCTTACAAATTGGACAGGAAAATTGGCTTCCAGGTGGAAAAATCAAAATTGGAAACAGAACTGTTAGAACCTAATGCTAAGATATTATCAAGAATGTATAATTTGCTGTTGAAATGGAATATGCAGCATGAAACGGTTAAATCAGCTATGATCAAGTGGGCACAAGATATTGGTCACAACATTATGTTTGCTGACTGGGAACAGTTGTGGACCACCGGTATGAAATTTACAGCATGCAATGCCCTAAGAGAGAATATTATGAAAATGATTTATAGGTGGTACATGACCCCAGTCAAGCTTGCAAAAATTTACCACTTGCCTGATAATAAATGTTGGAAATGTAAAGAAAATGAAGGTACATTCTTTCACCTTTGGTGGACGTGCCGAAGGATTAAGGCTTTCTGGGAAATGATATATAATGAAATGAAAAAGGTATTTAAATATACCTTCCTGAAGAAACCAGAGGCCTTTCTCCTGGGCATGGTCGGCCAATTGGTGCCAAAGAAGGATAGAACATTCTTTATGTATGCTACCACAGCAGCAATAATTCTTCTGGCAAAGTATTGGAAGATGCAAGAAGTACCTACTCTGGAAGAATGGCAGACGAAGGTGACAGACTTCATGGGACTAGCAGAGATGACCAGCAGAATCCGAGATCAGGGGAAAGAGACAGTAGAAGAGGACTGGAAGAAGTTTAAATTATATCGTAAAAAATGGAAGACACAAGATCTACCCACCTTGGAAGAATGGCAGATGAAGGTGATAGACTATATGGGACTGGCGGAAATGACTGGCAGAATCCGAGACCAGGGAAGAGAGACGGCGGAAGAAGATTGGAAGAAATTCAAGGACTATCTTAGGAAATACTGCAAAATTAATGAATGTTAGAATGACGTTGGTTTAGAAATTAAGTGGTTCTCAGCTGTAATGTTTATGTAAAAAGAAAAGAAAGGTTAAAAATTAATTGAAAATTAAGGGAGAGGATTTGCTGAATTAATAATTAGAAATTGGAATACAGAAAGGGGAGGTATGAGGAGGTCAGGGAAGTAAGTTTAAGAAAATAAGGGATTGAAATTATACTTGTTCTTTGTGTTTTGTTTGTACTATTGTTTTGTTTTTATATAATCTGTGAAACCTTAATAAATATCTTAAAAAAGAAAGAAATTCACGTTTTAGTTAGTTAGAAATCAAAAGGTGTAGTCAGAAAAGCCATCAAATGATTTTACTCCATCAACCAAAAGTAACCACACTTCCCTCCAGAGGAAAATGCAAATTCGGGACCAGAGGAAAGAGCCACTATTCCTAAGGAATAAATTCTCAAGGCTGTTATTCATCCATTTAGTTTTTGCAGCTAGATCTGGTGCAGATCACTTTCCATGGAGCTCCCTCTCAGCGCTGTGGTCTTCCTCTTCTTCTCCTACCATCTCTGTGATGCAGAAGACCGAAAACATAATGCAGTCCTCACTGTGTCCAATGGAGGGAAGGATGGTATATGGGGAAAACCTGAATTCTGTCCCACGGGATATGCAAATGGATTCCAAATGAAGGTAAATGCCTATCTATAGTCTGAATTTTGACACCCTGATGCTAAGGCGTGGTCACAATATCATACAGATGTATGAAAAGCACAAATAAACAAACACCTTTATTTAGAAAGAAGGGCAGGGAAAGCAGCAGACAGAATGAAAAATGCAGCCTCTATCACAGAACCCACGCAGGGTCCCAGAAACACCAAGATGCCAAGTCTGTAGCATCTAATATACAGTTCAGTTTACTAATTACTGAATCCCAGGCATGTCAACAGGATTTTCTGGGCCCAACACACAGTATATGGCCTGGGTCCTCATGTTAGGTTTCTGTGTGTTGCCACTGTGCAGTGCTTGGAGTCACAAGACTCTGTTTTGCATTCCAGAGATTCCAGGCTGTTGGAAGTCTCACGGAAGATGGGAGACGGATGTGATGTTACTGGTTTCCTGTTCCTTTGTTTTCCAGTTGCTCTCTGCTTTCACAGAGAGAGGATGTATGCTTTTCTGTCTGCGTAACTAGAAATCAAACTCTTTGCAATGTAGCTCATATTTCTCGCCCTTCCCTGCTGCTGGATACTCTGCGTAATGAGGGAACGTGCCTGGATCCTTATCAGAGGCTCAGGTTTAATCATCGTCGGAGGCGATTCCAGAGGACTCAACCGGAGGATGAGCGTTTTCAGCTCGGTTGTAGCGGAGGCTCCGACACCTCTGAGGACAGCTTTTCATTAAATTTGCATATGCTTTGTGTAGTATGCAAATATTGTCCTCTTTTGAGGGTGGAGTAGAGTGCCCCAAAATAAATCAGTAACCACAAATATAATAAAAAGTCTCACAGACAGAATACAAACAGGTAAAGCTTTTCCCCATCACTGTATTTCCATACTAGAGAAGGGGTAACCTGCTGAATTTCTGTCTCTGACACAGCTGGGAAAGGCACAAAAACCCTACTTTCCCTCAAGGCCAACCCTAAACCAAAGCAAGGGCTGCAATATTGTATCCATGTATTTGGGAGTAAGCCCCATTAAACAAAGAAAGACTTCTGAATAGACCTATTAAGTTAATTATACAGTGAAATCTTCAGAAATGCCTAAGCCTCTTTGCAAAGTACAGTTGCTGTGTGTGTGGAGGGGATGGATTTCACACCCGCTCGCAATTATCCTGCAGTAGGAACTGCAGAAAATAACTTCCAGGTAGTACCCAATTTCAGATGAGCCAACCAGAAGAAAGACGCATCCTGGTCGTTGGGAAGAAAGGAAGGGCAAACTGTGGAGATTCCAAGAACCAGAAAAAGAGGCAGAAGCAGGAGAGGAAAAGAACAGCTCTAGACTTCCAGAGAATCTTCTCACCTCATGCAACAATGACAACTTTGAGTTGTTAAAGGAGGGGAGTGGGTAGGTAGAAGGGACCACATCTCAGTGGCAGAGTATATGCTTTTCATATGGAAGGTCTCAGGTTAAAACCTAATGATTTCCATATTATAAGTCTGGGAAAGGGTTTGCTTTGGGATCCTGTTGAGCTATTCCTGGTCAGAGTAGACAGAAATGGTCTAGAAGACCAAATGGTCTGACATACTAAAACAAGGGGACGGAGTTTCTCCTTTCTCTTAAATAATAAAGAGATGTAAGAACAGGCCTCTGCGGGTTTCATTCTGAGAGCTGTTACATTTCTCATAATGTTTGCTCATCTGGATTGCACAGAACTGGATGCAGGTTTTCTATGCCAGCAATTAGCAGGGACAGATTTAGGGGAGCGTGGCTGGTTTGGTCGCACTGCGTGAAGAGTTCTGGGGGTGCCTCAGAGTGTGCCACAATTATTATTTAGAATGGAAGTCAGGAAGTGGAGGGGTGCCAAATTTTGGCATTGTACAGGGCACTACTGAAATTTGGGACCCCAAGGTCTGCCACTGCTGAATAGAAAGGCTGATTCCCCACCCCACATTTCTTCATCTCCATCCTACTATTGGGAATGTTTTTGTTCCTTGAGGTGAATGTAAATCCTCATCTATGTCCAGTACCTGCGGGCAATTGTGTGCACATGACTTGAGCTAGTAGTGCTCATTGCTGATCTAGCTAGGTCATTGCAAGCCCTTGCACATAGAAATTTGCACTGAAAAAATGTTGTTTTGCTCACAAATAAATGTTGCCAGTACTGCAGATGCAGATTGAAGCACCAGTCTCTCTCTCTCCCCCCCCCCCCCCGTTCTCCACCAGTTTCGCAGAGATGTAAACGAAGCCTTTAGAAAAGATTTCACTCTGAAGGGCATCCGTCTCCACTGCACTGATGGAAAAACAGTAGAGTCTAAAAGTGGAAAGTGAGTAGCTTTTTGAATTTCTCTTCCTTTATTAACTTGTTGCTTGGAAGTTTGGGGTAGGAGCGGGATGGGTAAATTGAAATATTTCATGCTAGATTAAAGGCAAATGGTAATCTGGACACGCTCTGAGTTTAACAGCCCCAAAATATACCTGCTTGCACAAAGTCCTGTGAAACTTACTTCTAGGGATGGAGGCAAAATTCAAATTGGTTCACATATGAAGGCGAATCTGTTCTATACATCCTTTCTGAAATAAAGCTTTTTGCTCTAATTTGCAATTATATCTCTGGAGAGACTTTAAAAATAAAAATTAACTGACAAAGTTGTGGTATATAAATTTCTATTTAGACATTGCCATCCTTGTCCTTTTCTTTACAGTCTCGGGGAATGGGTTGCGGTTCAGAAATGCCCCCAAGGCAACATGGTGTCCTTTTCTTTGACTATTGAATTACCACAACCGCTAATTCCTCATGCAGTCAGTAACCTTGAGGTCCTCTGCAGTGGTGGGGCGAAAGTGATGAAAGATATCTTTGAACGGATGGAAAAAGGCGAAATGAGCAAGCGCTGCCCTCGTGGCTTCATATGTGGCATCCAAACAAGGGTGGCGAATGAGAATCAAATGCTTGGCAAAGTAGAACTTCGTGACGTGAAGATGTTCTGTTGTGACTGATCCACCACCCTGCTGCACAGCCCTCTTCCACTGGCAACAGAGGATGGCAGGGTGGAGTGGTGGTGCATACCTGGCCTCCTGACAGCTGAACTGCTGCTGCTTGCTGGAAGGGAGAGGGGCAAATCATTGGGGAGCCTGGTGTGGTGCAAACACACTGGCAGAGCCAATCCAGTACTCCTGCTGGTGTGTTTGCACTGTGCCCACTGCTTCTCTTTCTGTACTTCCTTGTAAGCAGCAGTGACTCATCTGTTGGAGGGGTCACCGATTCCCCACCCCCTGAATGAGATAAAGGGATTGTATTTAGACAGAATATAGCATGATTTTGGAAATCTCTGGGGTCTCTTTCAACTTTCAAGTATATTTAGGCTGCTTAAAAAAAAAATCAAGCTTGCTTATAATGTAGTGGTCATGCACCAGATCATAAAAACCAGCTAAGTGATTCTCTTGTTTCAATTAAGTCTTAAAATATTACACACACTAACCGTCATGTTATGTTTGGGGGAAATGTTTGGTTCATTCTCTGTATCATTTGAGATACATTTTGTTATAGTTCACTCTTTTGCTGTTACAGTAAAACTCATTGAAAATATTAATAAAAAAGACATTCACCAGACAAATATGTTGAATGTCGTTTATTTATGAATCACCGGAATACTAAATTTTCTGACAGCATAGACTATATATGTTATTTTCTCTTACTGAATTCCTTTTGATTATTTCTCTCATACGCAAGTACAGGAGAGACATCTTTCTATAATATCATTGATTGCCTGTTCTGTTCTTTCACCAATAAAAATGAAATGAAATGAAGAGTAAGTGTGTCCCTTCTTATCAGCTGTGAGAGGAGCAGGAAGAGGAGATACAGGCAGCAGGTGTGTCAGAGGTTTCAATAACACAATATAAAGATGAATATACAACATCACAAAAAATATACACAGCACACATCTAAAACCCTGTGAATTCAGAGGTTCAGTTTTAAAACTTTGGACAATAAAGACCACAAAGATGGCACCAGCTGGGCCTTTCCAGGGAAGGCATTTCATAACCAGGCTGACACCACCTATAAGACCCTGTATCCAGGAGCACTGGAAGAGAGCCTCTGATGATGATATTGGGGTCCAGGTAACTAGACCTGGGAGGAGGAGATCCTTGAGGTAAGATGCTCCCAGGTCATTTAAGGACTTTAATGGTGAAGAACAGTGCTTTGAACTGGAACCAGAAATCACTGGAAGCCAGAGTAGACAATAAATCAGTAGTGCAATATAGTGAAATTTTCCAGATGCCCTTTAAGAGTCTTGATAACCTATGAGGAACTTTCTGTACTCTTTTCAAAGTCACCCCACCTATAACTCACTGCAGGTAATCTAGCAGGAAGATCATGGATAATGGACACAAGACAACCTCCAGCCCTGAAATGTTTAAAGAAGATAAAAAGAAAAATGGATTTGAATATACAAAATCAAAATTTGAATTACAGTTGTTAAGTAATAAGGTTAAAACATTATCAAGAATGTATAAATTACTTTTGGAATGGCATGTCAAGGACGAAGAGGTTAAATCAGTTATGATACACTGGGGTAAAGATATAGGCCATAATATACAGTTTGAGGATTGGGAAAAATTATGGAAGGAAGGAATAAACTTTACAGCTTGCTGTTCACTTAAAGAAAATGTAATGAAAATGATGTGTACATGGTACATTACACCAGTGAAATTAGCAAAAATGTATAAAGTAAATAACCAATGTTGGAAAGGTAAAGGAAAAGAAGGTACTTTCTACCACATGTGGTGGCCTTTTAAGGAGGTAAAGGCTTTCTGGGAGATGATATACAATGAAATTTAAAAAATGTTGAAATAAACATTTGTAAAAAAAAAACCAGAAGCATTCTTAATTGGTATTGTGGGTAGTGAAATACATAGACAAGAAACTGTTTTTATATGCAACAACCACAGCAAGAATATTATTAGCCCAAGGATGGAAGCAGCAAGAAAAAAACTCACTCACAGAAAAAAACAAGTGAGGGAGCGACACCAGGGGACAGGAAGGGCTCAAGACAGGAGTCAGAACTAAAAGGGGATATATTGAAAATGTTTGCTGAAATTAAAAAGGACATAAAACAAAGTGAAAAAAACCATAGAATCCAAATTAGAACAGGTGGATAAAAAAATAGGACAAATGGATAAAAAAATAGAAGTGACGGTGAAAGAATTGAAGGGACAAATAAAGGAGGTTACTAAAAGGACACAAAGCTTGGAAGAAGGGTTGAAAAGAACAAAGTTAGAAGTGTCTTTCCTTGTAAGCAGACTCATCTGTTGGAAGGGTCACTGATTCCCCTCCCCCTGAATCAGATAAGGCGATTGTATTTGGACAGAATATAGCATGATTTTGGAAATCTCTGGGGTCTCTTTCAATTTTCAACTGCTACAAGCATATGTGGACTGCTTTTTTTAAAAAACAACAACAACAACACAAGCTTACTTATAATGAAGTAGACATGCACCAGATCATTAAAAAAGCTAAGTGATTCTCTTGTTTCAATTAAGTCTTAAAATATTACACACGATAACCCTCATGTTACGTTTGGGGAAAATGTTTGGTTAATTCTCTGTGTCATTTGATACTTTGTTACAGTTCACTTTTTTGTTGTTATATTAAAACTCAGTGAAAATATGATAAAAAAGACATTCACCAGACAAATTTATTGAAAGATGGAATGAAGTTCATTTATGAATCATTGGAATACCAAATTTTGTGACAACAGAAACTATATATGTTATTTTCTCTTACAGAATTCCTTTTGATTATTTCTCTCATACAGAAAAACACATGAGAGACATCTTTCTATAATACATTCGTTGTCCGCCTGTTCTGTTCTTTCACTGTTAAAAAAGAAATAAAATAAACTGAAGCATATGTTTATCTCTTACACATCCTATGGAGTAAATGTAGGTCTGTGGACTGTAACAAGTGTTTCTTGTAAAAATAAAATCTGTCTTGGGACTTGTCCTCATTTGAGCTGTAACTCACTAGGAATCCACGTTTTATCGCTTTGAATTTGCCCTCATTAGTCCACACAGTCAGGTATTTGGAGTTGAGGACCCAGTCAGTGAGTGTGTGTCTGTGTTGTCAACCATTTCCATTGTTTTTTGGTCCCTCTGAGTTTTCGTGTTCCTGCCTCCAGAGGTTAAAAAGGCAGCACTGCTCTTTTTGCCCTCATATCTTCCAACCTCCAGTTGAGAATGTCCATGACCCTCCCTTAAAAATAAATAAATTCCTGAACAAATTTGTGCACATAAGTTATTTAGGAATAGTGAAAATAATAATAGAATCATAGAGTAATAGAGTTGGAAAGGACTACGAGAGTCATCTAGTCCCATCCCCTGCAATGCATGATGTAGGGTTCAAACACACAACCCTGAGATTAAGAGTCTCATGCTACCCTCTAAGCCAGGCATGTAACAACATGTCAATCATGAGACTCCCAGTCAACTGTGGGGTTGTTTGTGGTCAGTCGCAGGGCCTTTCTCTGCAGCATCAGATGCAGACATGCAGGCGCAGGAGGCAGGCTTAGCGTGGTTTTCCCAATGGGGAAGGGAGTGGCTGCTGGAGACAGAGGAGGAGCCACGTGGGAAGGCTCCCTTTGACAGGGAGGGAAGGAGGGAGGGAGAGGGCAGGCGCTATCGGGATCCACGTCAGCTGCGTGGCTCCTGTAGACAAGGGGGAAGAGAGATCGCACGCTGTTTGGGGTGTGTGGGTATGTTATGTACTAAGTTTGGATCCTAGAACAATAGGCAGGTAGGATCCTAGAATGCAACAACTGATTGGCTTGCAGGAGAAGACCCATCAGGCTCCAGGAGGGAAGCAGAATCAGCCAATCATTGTGTAAATAATGTATATAAAGACCCGAGATTGGTTTTTCTTTTTTTGGGGGGAATTCAATCACTGTTTTACAAGCAGCAATAAAGAGCACAAAATCACTGCAGGACTCCAAGTATATTTCAGGGTAGGAGCGGTTTCGCACAGGACAGCTCTGCAGCCCAACTGGTTTGAGGGGGGGAGAGAGAGAGCTGCTGGGGGAGAGAGAGAAAGGCTGGCTTGGGGGGGGGGGAGACAGCTAGGTGCTGGCCCACCCTGCACCCATCCCTGGGTGGTAGATCACTCCCTGTTTTTGATAATGGATCATAGAGCAGCAAGTTCCTGAATCCTGTTCTAAAGCACAGTGCACAGTACTGGTCTTTGGCACTGACATGATGTCCTCACCCTTCTGACAGCCCTCCCCACGCCCACAGGCAAATGGGTTCTGGTTGTGGAGGCATTTCCTAAAGGTCCTGCCCCCTTTAAATCCCCTGCTCACATTCATATTTCATCACTCGGCTTAAGGACGCTTTCATTCTGCCTGGCAGCTGAGAGACAGTAAGTAGAACTACCTTGCTCTGCTCTGAGAAGTTTGGTAAGGGAAGACAAGGCTTGCAACATGGCCAGAATTACAGAAGCCTGATCAGTAGCCAGTAACCAGTGGGGATCCAGTCAAGGATTCTTGTTAGTGGTATTAGGCCCTACTTTTTGTGAAAAGTGTACCCCACATTTCACAAAAGATTTCAGGGTATTTAACGATGCATTCCTTTGGAAGTGTTGCAAATCTATGGCAGCATTCCCCGACCTTGTGATCTCTAGATGTTCTGGACAACAATTCCCATCAGCTGGAACCAGCACCGTGTTTGCTGGCTGGGGATGATGGGAGTTGCAGTCTGGAGCATATGGAATTTACCAGGGTGGGGAAGGTTGGCCTAACGGGCGCTGCAAGGCTATGCCCTTTCCATGTAAAAATTTGTAGATCAGTGTTGCAGGAGGTCCCAGGTATCCTCCAGCATCTCCTAGTAGGGCTGGGAAGTCCCCTGTCTGGAACTTTGGAGAGTAGCTCTAGTGTAGACAGAACTAAGCCTGACTTAGAATAAGGCAATTTCCTGTGTTCCTAGAGCAAATCCCCTGCTAAATTGTGTATCTCTGATGTTGGAGGCACTTAGTCCAAGCTGAAGTAATCACACTTCTCTCCCGGGGGAAACACAAGATTCAGGAAGATTTTGAGCAGAGGAGGGAGAACCACATTTTCTGGGGAATAAATTCTCAAGGCTGTCATTCTTCCATTCAGTTTTTGCAGCTCGATCTGGTGCAGTCCACCTGCCATGGATCTCTCTACCAGTGCTGTGGTCTTCTTGTTCCTCACCTACCATCTCTGTGAGGCAGGAGATCGAAGATATAATTCAGTCCTCACGGTGTCCAATGGCGGGAAGTGGGGAGAATGGGGAAAAATTGAATTCTGTCCCTCAGGGCATGCATACGCATTCTCACTGAAGGTAAAGGCTTATCTATATCTTCTTTTTGATACCCTGATCCCAATCGAGTAGTCACAATAATATAATATAATATATATATTTTAAGTTGCTTTCCATCTTTCTTTCTGAACCCATTGCCTGCATATTACTGTCTGCAAGGTGCTTTGAAGTGTTGACTGCCATGCTTAAAGATTTAATAGCTCTAAAAAGTCTCCATGCCACTTTGTCAATCCACCCTGGAGAGGCTTAGAGTGAATTGCATTTTACATAAAAGAAAACAACCATGAATCTGGCGTGGAGGAAAAAAGGGACAAGGATACAGAAAAGTTTGGAGTGCAGTGAGCTGGCAATATTGTGGTCAGGTTTATCTTCCTGAAAAGTGAGCGTCCAACTGGAAAATACAGACTACACTGTTAGTGTGGAAGTAACCCAGGTAAGTTCTGCTGTTTTCTAGGAGGGTTGCCATACGTCCAGATTTTCCCTGACATGTCCAGGATTTCAACAACCTCCCCCCCGAAAGCTTAACAACTTTTTGTGTCTGGATTCTTGCTTCTTGAAATAATATGGCAACCCTAACTTCACAAACTGGAGGAAACCTGCTGTAGCACATGAAGACATCAGAGAGGGATTGAGGATGCCTTAGGCAGCCATTAGCAAGATCAATTTTTCTCTATTAAGTTTGCTTACTTGGGGCCCATTGGACTGGTTGCACCAAAAAGCTACTGTCTTTTGATGCAGCTCAGTATGTAAATCTCAATCCAGAACCAGTAATACTTGTACACAATTGTTGTTGTTGTTGTTTAGTCGTTTAGTCGTGTCCGACTCTTCGTGACCCCATGGACCAGAGAACGCCAGGCACCTCTGTCCTCTACTGCCTCCCGCAGTTTGGTCAAACTCATGCTGGTAGCCTCGAAAACACTATCCAACCATCTCGTCCTCTGTCGCCCCCTTCTCCTTGTGCCCTCCATCTTTCCCAACATCAGGGTCTTCTCCAGGGAGTCTTCTCTTCTCATGAGGTGGCCAAAGTACTGGAGCCTCAGCTTCACAATCTGTCCTTCCAGTGAGCACTCAGGTTTGATTTCCTTCAGTATGGAGAGGTTTGATCTTCTTGCAGTCCATGGGACTCTCAAGAGTCTCCTCCAGCACCATAATTCAAAAGCATCAATTCTTCGGCGATCAGCCTTCTTTATGGTCCAGCTCTCACTTCCATACATCACTACTGGGAAAACCATAGCTTTAACTATACGAACCTTTGTTGGCAAGGTGATGTCTCTACTTCTCAAGATGCTGTCTAGGCCTGTCATTGCCCTTCTCCCAAGAAGCAGGCGTCTTTTAATTTCGTGGCTGCTGTCACCATCTGCAGTGATCATTGAGCCCAAGAAAGTAAAATCTCTCACTACCTCCATTTCTTCCCCTTCTATTTGCCAGGAGGTGATGGGACCAGTGGCCATGATCTTCGTTTTTTTGATGTTGAGCTTCAGACCATATTTTGCGCTCTCCTCTTTCACCCTCATTAAAAGGTTCTTTATTTCCTCCTCACTTTCTGCCATCAAGGTTGTGTCATCTGCATATCTGAGGTTGTTGATATTTCTTCCGGCAATCTTAATTCCGGCTAGGGATTCATCCAGCCCGGCCTTTCGCATGATGAATTCTGCATATAAGTTAAATAAGCAGGGAGACAAAATACAGCCTTGTCATACTCCTTTCCCAATTTTGAACCAATCAGTTGTTCCATATCCAGTTCTAACTGTAGCTTCTTGTCCCACATAGAGATTTCTCAGGAGACAGATGAGGTGATCTGGCATTCCCATTTCTTTAAGAACTTGCCATAGTTTGCCGTGGTCGACACAGTCAAAGGCTTTTGCATAGTCAATGAAGCAGAAGTAGATGTCTTTCTGGAACTCTCTAGCTTTCTCCATAATCCAGCGCATGTTTGCAATTTGGTCTCTGGTTCCTCTGCCTCTTCTAAATCCAGCTTGCACTTCTGGGAGTTCTCGGTCCACATACTGCTTGAACCTTCCTTGTAGAATTTTAAGCATAACCTTGCTAGCGTGTGAAATGAGTGCAATTGTGCGGTAGTTGGAGCATTCTTTGGCACTGCCCTTCTTTGGGATTGGGATGTAGACTGATCTTCTCCAATCTTCTGGCCACTGCTGAGTTTTCCAAACTTGCTGGCATATTGAGTGTAGCACCTTAACAGCATCATCTTTTAAAATTTTAAATAGTTCAGCTGGAATACCGTCACTTCCACTGGCCTTGTTATTTGCAGTGCTTTCTAAGGCCCATTTGACTTCACTCTCCAGGATGTCTGGCTCAAGGTCAGCAACCTCACTACCTGGGGTATACGGGACATCCATTTCTTTCTGGTATAATTCCTCTGTGTATTCTTGCCACCTCTTCTTGATGTCTTCTGCTTCTGTTAGGTCCTTTCCACTTTTGTCCTTTATTATGGAAATCTTTGTACGAAATGTTCCTTTCATATCTCCAATTTTCTTGAACAGATCTCTGGTTCTTCCCATTCTATTGCTTTCCTCTATTTCTTTGCATTGCTCGTTTAAGAAGGTCTTCTTGTCTCTCCTTGCAATTCTTTGGAAATCTGCATTCAATTTCCTGTATCTTTCACCATCTCCCTCACATTTTGCTTGCCTTCTCTCCCCCGCTATTTGTAAGGCCTCATTGGACAGCCACTTTGCTTTCTTGCATTTCCTTTTCATTGGGATGGTTTTCGTTGCTGCCTCCTGTATAATGTTACGAGCCTCCATCCATAGTTCTTCAGGCACTCTGTCCACCAAATCTAAATCCTTAAACCTGTTCCTCACTTCCACTGTGTATTCATAAGGGATTTGACTTAGATTGTATCTTACCGGCCCAGTGGTTTTTCCTACTTTCTTCAGTTTAAGCTTGAATTTTGCTATAAGAAGCTGATGATCTGAGCCACAGTCAGCTCCAGGTCTTGTTTTTGCTGACTGTATAGAGCTTCTCCATCTTTGGCTGCAGAGAATATAATCAATCTGATTTCGATGCTGCCCATCTGGTGATGTCCATGTGTAGAGTCGTCTCTTGTGTTGTTGGAAAAGCGTGTACACAATTAGGGACATGTAATTATGAACAGATAACTGCTTATTCAGGTTGCAAGATAGTACTTTGGAAAATTCAGACTGCAGACGCAGTCTGAATGTGAGTGTTGTCAGAGTCCTAGTTTGGTTAACTACAATAGCACCCCCCCTTTTGTAAAACACACAATATCTATTTTCCATTTTGTTTTCTACATGGGTACTATTGTTGGCTATTTGCAGTATGGTAGCGCTGCAGAGAGCTTGCTGGGGAGACCATGCATTAAAAAGGGACTCAAAAATAACTTAAACAAGGTTTTTTTATATATAATAATTTTTTATTAATTTTCCAATATAATCATACAATTTTATCCAAATTTTAACAAATTTTAACAAAATACTCTTTTTGGTCTTCCTTCAGATTTTCTGGTAATCATCCATATTTACCCTTTAATACGCATTCCTCTAATTGCATTGCCATTTGTCTTCCCTCCCTTTTCTATTTCTTTTTAACAATATCTCTTTAAATTTTACAGTGCTTCTTGAAACCCCACTAGCGTTGTTTGCACCTCACATATATTTTTCAGATAATCTACAAATTTTCCCCAATCCTCGATGAACTTTTGGTTTCGGGCATATCTTATTTTCCCAGTCAATTTGTCCAGTTCTGCATAGTCAGTCAATTTCATTCTCCATTCTTGAATCGTTGGTATTTCCTCTTGTTTCCATTTCTGGGCCAATAAAATTATTGCTGCCGTAACTGCATACTGGAATAATTTACAGTCTTTTCTTCTTATTTCTTTTCCTGTAATCCCTAAAAGAAAAGTTTCTGGTTTCTTAACAAAAGTGTATTTTAACATCTTTTTCAATTCATTATATATTGCTTCCCAGAAACTCTTTACTTTCTTACATTCCCACCACATATGGTAAAACGTTCCCTCTTTTTCTTTACATTTCCAACACTTATTACATGTTTTATACATTTTTGCCAATTTTGCTGGTGTAATGTACTATCTATAAAACATTTTCATTACATTTTCCTTCAACCCCATGCATGCAGTAAATTTTAAATTTTCCTTTCATAATTTTCCCCAGTCTTCAAATTGAATATTATATCCAAGATCTTTGGCCCACTGTATCATTACCAATTTAACTTCTTCGTCTTTCATATACCATTCTAACAATATCTTATACATTTTTGACAGAGTTTTATATTCATTATTTATTATCTCTGTTTGGAACTTTGAATCTTTTTCTGCACATCCACTTTCCTTTATATCTTTTTTAAGCATTTCATTTACCTGGAAATAATGCAACCAGTCATACACATAATCTTTAACATAGTCATATGGTTTTAGTTTCCATTTTCCTCCTTCTTTAATTATTAATTCTCCGTACATAGCCCATTTCCCTCTCGTGTTAATTTTCTTTACACACATAACCTCTAGTGGAGATAGCCAATGTGGAACTCTTGGCTCCAGAAGGTTTTTATACCTGTCCCATACTTCTATTAGTGAACTCCTGAAAATGTGGTTCCCAAATCCTTTGTGAACTTTCTTCTTATCACTCCAAAGGTAAGCGTGCCACCCAAATCTGTTATTAAAACCCTCTAAGTCCAATAATTCCGTATTTTCTAATTTTATCCATTCCTTTAGCCAGCAAAGACATGCTGCTTCATAGTATAATTTCATATCTGGCAGGGCAAAGCCTCCCCTTTCCTTCACATCTGTTAATAGTTTGTATTTTATTCTTGGCTTCTTGCCCTGCCAGATATACCTTGAAATTACTCTTTGCCAATCTTTAAAAATCCCTACCCCCTTAACAACGGGGATAGTCTGAAATAAAAATAACATCTTTGGAAGCACATTCATCTTTATCATAGATATTCTGCCCCAAAAGGACAGTTTCATTCTACCCCACACCTCCAGGTCATTCTTAATTCCTTTCCACACCTGAACGTAGTTATTCTGGTACAGGTCAATATTTTTAGGCGTTAACCAAATTCCTAAATATTTTACTTTCTTTACCACTTCTATTTCTGTCTGTTGTTGCATTGTTTCTATCTTATCATACTCCATATTTTTCACCATTATTTTAGTTTTTTTCTTATTCAATCTAAAACCAGCCACTTTTCCAAATTGTTCAATCTCCTCCAATACTTTTTTGACACTCTCCCCTGGTTCTTCCATTGTTATAACCAGATCATCGGCAAAGGCTTTTACTTTATATTCATTCTGACCTACTGTCACCCCTTTAATTTATTTTGTCTAATCATATTTAACAAGACCTCCAGGACCATTATAAATAACAATGGCGAGAGCGGACAGCCCTGCCTTGTTCCTTTAGATATTTTTATATCCTCTGTAACAACATTGTTAACTATCAGTTTAGCTTTCTGCTCTGTATATATTGCCTTAATGCCATTGAAAAACTCTTTTCCCACTTCCATATACTCTAAATTTTTCAACATAAAATCCCATACAATATTAGCAAAGGCCTTTTCAGCATCCACAAACATCAATATCACTTGTTTCTCATTTCTGGCAGTCAAATATTCCAAAATATTAATTATATTCCTTACATTATCTTTCATTTGTCTGCCTGGCAAAAACCCTGCCTGATCTTTGTGGATAATATTTGTCAGAATCTTTTTCAATCTCTTCACCAAAATTCCTGCAAATATTTTGTAATCCGTATTCAATAAAGAGATAGGCCTGTAATTTTTAACTTGAGTCAAATCAGAATCTTGTTTCGGGGTCAGAGTAATAAATGCTTCCTTCCACGTTTCTGGGATTTCTCTTGTTTTTAAAATATTGTTCATAACTTCTTTCAATGGAAATAGCAAAATATTTCTCATTTCTTTGTAATATTCTGCAGTAAATCCATCTGGTCCTGGGGCTTTACCCCTCTTCAATTCTTTTATCACCTCTTTGATCTCTTCCACTTCTATTGGAGTATTCAGCAGGTCTTTTTGTTCTGTTGGGATCATCTGCACCTTTTTATGTTTTAGAAATTTTTCTATTTTCTTTAAGTTGTTTCTCTCTTTATTTTTATATAATTGCCTATAGAAGTCCAAGATTCCTTTTCTGATTTCTTTTGAATTAACTATCTCTTCACCATTTACAATAATTTTGTTGATCGTTGTAATGGTTGTAAGGGGGTTACTTGTGCGTAAATTGCCTTTGGTTTAGTTTGCTTGCTTGCCCAACCATGCTTAGGCTCACAGCTCGCCCTCCGTGACCTGTCAGTCACTTGCAGAATCCGTCAGTGGGCGTTTCTTGAACCTCTTCCAGCATAAAAGCTGTTTGACGCCAAGTCTCCGCCTATGTTCCCTGCGCGGAACTCGTCTGCGCAAGTAAGGGGAAGGCTGGGGCGTGCCAGCACTCTCTCCACTAGTTTCTGGTGAAGGGTCTCGGAGCCCTGTCACCAATTCCTCCATCTCCCTCTCTTCTCTACTGGTGTTACACTGAATTCCTTCCCCCCTGCTGGTCCCCTCTCCGGCATCGCTCTGGAGCCCTGCCTCCGCCTCTCGCTCTGATGTCAGTTCCCTGACAATCGTGTTCTGTTCTTTTCTCTTTTTAATTTGCCATGCAAGTAGTTTTCCTGATTTGTTAGCAAACTCGAAGTTTTTCTGTCGTGATCTGAAATTATTTTAGGCTGTATTTCTACTTGCTGGATTCTTGGAGTCAGTTCATTTGAGACCCATATTTGATCAATTCTTGACATTGACTGATTCGGATCTGAGTAATAAGTAAATTGCTTCCCTAATGGGTGTCTAAGTCTCCAGATATCAACCAAATTACAATTCTTAGTCATCGAAAAAAAAAGTCTTTGGTAATTTCCCTTCTTTTCCCCCCAATAATATTTATTAAAGTTTTAGAGGTTACAAAAGTAAAAAATAAAGAGGGTTCTTGATACAACAGAATGCAATAAAAGAGAGATCTCAAAATGAGAAAAAAGACAAAATTTTGGAGAAAATAAAAGAAGGAGAGAAGAAATTAAGATTGAAACCAACGTCACAAGAGATTCTGAGAGAAATTAAGTTATATCAAGTACAATATATGAAACTGATAAATCAGGAAGTAGAGTGGAAAATTAAACAAATGAGACAAAAGACTTTGAGTAAGCTAATAAATGTGGAAAATTATTAGCGTGGCAGTTGAAAAAAAGACAGAAGTTAAATACGATTACAAATCTTGAGATCAAAGGGGAAAATATTCAGAATCCTGTGGAGATTAGAAAGTGCTTCCAGAGATACTTCAAACAACTTTATACTCAAGGGCCACAGAAAGAGACTGATATAGACCAATTTTTAAGAACTAATGGATTACAAAAAATATCTCAAGAAAATAAGATAATGTTGAACTATAAAATTACAGAACAGGAGATTGAAGGTGCCATTCAGAATATGCAACTGGGCAAGTCTCCAGGGCCGGACGGGCTAACCTCCAAGTACTATAGGACTTTGAAAGACTATTTAATTCAACCACTAAAGGAGGTCTGTAACGGAATTATGGAGGGGAAGAAGGCGCCGGAGACGTGGAAAGAAGCTTTTGTCACACTTATACCGAAAATAGAATCTGAAAAGACACAACTCAAGAACTACCGTCCCATCTCCCTTTAAATGTGGATTACAAAATTTTCGCAGACATTCTAGCTAATAGATTAAAAAGAGTGTTAACAGAAGTGATACATAAGGATCAGGCAGGCTTTCTACCAGGTAGACATTTGTCTGATAACACAAGGAACATAATTGATATTTTGGAGCTGCTGCAAATGAATATTAATACAAAAGCAGTATTGATTCTCATTGATGCGGAGAAGGCCTTTGATAATATTTCTTGGAACTTTATGAAGAAAAATCTTAAGGGAATGGGAGTGGGACAGGGGTTTGAAAATGGTATAGATGCAATCTATTCAGAACAAAAAGCAAAATTGATAGTCAATGTGGTGACAGAAGAATTTAAGATAGAAAAAGGAACACGTCAGGGCTGCCCTATCTCTCCATTACTATTTATTTCGGTCCTGGAGGTGCTGTTGAACATGATTAGAAGGGATCGGTTGATTAAAGGAATTCAGGTCGGAGCCAAACAATATAAATTGAAGGCCTTTGCAGATGACCTGGTTTTGACATTACAGAAGCCAGAATCTAGTACGAAAAGGGTTTTAGAATTGATTCAAGAATTTGGTCATGTGGCAGGATTTAAATTAAACAAGTAAAAACTAAGGTTTTAGAGAAAAACTTAACATCAATGGAAAAAGAAGGGTTTCAGAATGAGACAGGTTTAATTGTGGCTAAGAAAGTGAAATGCCTAGGGATTAATATGACTGCAAAAAACTTGAATTTATTTAAAGATAACTATGAGAAATGTTATTCAGAAGTTAAAAAGGATTTAGAAATTTGGTCAAAATTGAAGCTTTCCTTGTTGGGTCGAATTGCAGCTATAAAGATGAATGTATTGCCAAAAATGTTATTTTTGTTTCAAAATTTGCAGATTGTGGACAAGATGGATTGTTTCAAGAAGTGGCAGAAAGACATCTCTAAATTTGTCTAGCAGGGCAAAAAGCCCAGAATAAAATTTAAAATATTAACTGATGCAAAGGAAAGAGGTGGGTTTGCCCTGCCAGACATTAAGCTTTACTATGAATCAGCAGCATTCTGCTGGTTGAAAGATTGGCTGCTTCTTGAGAACACTGACATTTTGGATCTAGAAGGCTTTAATAACGCTTTTGGGTGTCATGCATATCTATGGTACGACAAGGTTAAAGCTCATAGAGCATTCAAAAATCATATTGTCAGGAAAGCAGTGTTTAATGTCTGGACAAGATACAAAGACTTATTGGAAAGCAAGACCCCAAGGTGCTTGCTCTTGTTCTGTCGGTGGTGTTGGTATCACTTTCACTGGGGAATCCAGTCCATAGGATAGTGTTGCTATGTCCACTATTGGTGATCTTCTATCCAATACTTTTTGCTCTAGCCCTCTATCTGGTGATCTTCTGTCCAATGCTCCTGGCTCTTTTCCAAGTTCCTTCTGCAGATTTTCTTTGTGGTTACTCAAAAACTTTTCTTTATGGTCAACTGATCTTATTTTTATTTTCCTTCCTTTGAAGCTGAAGGATAGGCCTTGGGGGAATTCCCACCTAAAGAACATTCTATTCCTTCTCAGCAGGGCAACCAAATCTCCATAATTGGACCTAAGGTCCAAAAGATGTTTCGGGATATCTTTGAATATTTCCACTCTTGACTGCAGTATTACCAGGGTCTTCTGATAGTGCCAACCCAAAATTTTATCTCTCTCTTCTTTAGATCGGAGTGTAATCAAACAATCTCTCACTCTATTCTTCTTCCCTCCTTTTCCAAGTCTAAAGGCACACAATTTTAAATTCTTCTTGTTCCAAATCCAACTTCCAAAACTCTGCAAATTCCTTCGTGAGAAAGTCTATTAAAGTATCCTTCTCCAATTCCGGTACAGCTCTAATCCTCAAATTTGTCTGTTTTTCCTTAAGCTCAAACATAGAGAGCATCAACTTGTGGTCCTCAAGTTGCCTCTGTAGATCTGGGACTCTCTTTGTTTCCAATTGTGTTACCTTGTCTTCCACGGCAGCAACTTTTTCCCTGGCTTCCTCTGCGGTCTGTCGGGTCAAAGTAGATTCCTGTATCAATTTCTGAATAGATTCTATGTTGGTATTCACCTTTTGTCCCAGATTATTTATACTTTCTGTATTTAAATTGATTTTAGTATTTGAAGCATCCACCTTTGCATTTGTCGCATCCACTTTCACATTTGTCGCGTCCACTTTCGCATTTGTCACATCAACCTTCTTATTAAGTTGCTCCAAAGATTCATTAATCTTAGCTAATGCAATCGCTAATGCTTCTTCTGATGTCATTCCTCTTGGTTTGGATTGTGTTGGTACCGCTGCAGGCAAAGCAGAAAGACCAGATGCTGACGCTCTTCGCTGCCAAGTCTTCCCAGATCTTGTTGTTTTATCTGGGAGTGACGAATCTACTTTTTCTTTCCCATCTGCCATAACACTTAAAAAGTCCAAGGTCAGTCCCACAGTCCCACAATTTTATCTTACAAGTGGAAAATTCCCCTGCTCTTATAACAGTTTCAGAGACTTCCTCTAGGGGGAAACAGTTACAATCCGTGCTTGTATCAATCCAAAATAATGCCTTTTAAAACACAGCTCAAACAGGAAAGTTAATTTCAATTTTCAGATACTTTCCCTCCTTTTTAAGATCAGAAGGGGACAGCTAATAACAATGTATCTCTCTTACTCAGCTAGCTGTCAGCAGATGATCTAATCACAAACGATGCACATTTCAAAATACAGCAGTCTTATTGTTCTGTTGTTCTATTGGCAGCCCGTTCCCAGGTTCTGAGCAGTGGAATTTTAGCTCTCTTCCCTCTCTCTTGCAGGTATATATAGTCCAAAAACTCCCCCCTCTTCTCCTGCTTCCAAGGGGGGGGAGTTACTATTTTTTGGTGTTGAGAAATTAGTCCTTTCCGATCGGCTTTCCAAGGCTTTAGCTTGCAGCCTCTTTGCTTTGATCTATTTACAAAAGCGGAAGGCAGACTTCCTGTTTATACCTCCCCGCTACAGTACCTAATTAAATCTTTTTTCTTCTTTAAAAGTTTCCAATTTGTTCTACTCATGGGTAGTTACTTTTAGAATCAAATTGTCCTCAGGAAAAAGTCAGCGCTCTCCGGCAACGGCTGTATGGCTTCACTCCGTGGAAAAAGCAGTCGATTCACAGCACCACGCTGCTCACCCAACTTCGCTCCGGAGCCCCGAAATCGGGTTCCCCTGCGAGTAGGGGAGGCGCAAAAGGTGCCCACCGAATCCCACGTTCACAGGCTTCACCCACCTGTGATTTTTACGGGGTCTCCGACTTCGCCGTGGCGGCCAGACCCAGTTCCCACAGAGCAAATTCCTCCTGATCAGAGGAATTCCGCCATTACCGATGGTGCTAACCCGGAAGTCCTAATTTCCCTTCTTTATTTGATCCTTCTCTTAGTCTATCCATCTCCAATGACACCACTCCATTCATATCTCCCATTATTATGATTTTCTTTCCCCCCCTTTTAAAAGACATTTATTAATCAAACAAAACAAAAGAGAAAGACAATAAAAAACAGCACAATCCAACAAGACAAAAAAGCACAATAAAAAACATAAGAAAAAAATAAGTAAAAACAAAAAGCAAAGAAAATCTAGTTTTTTGCTTGTTATCTTTATAACCCTCTTTCCTGACTTCCTCACATCTCCCTTTTCTGTGTTCCCCTTTACACAATCAAATTCAGCAATTCCTTACCCTCTTTCAAATCTTATTCAATATTATACATTTCAACCTATTATGTCTTCGGTTTTTCCTTTCCTTTTAAATCCATTTTTACATGTTCTTTATAACTTAATCCCTTATATCATTTTGTTTAATTTCGACATAATTTTACTCTGGTCTCTTCACCCTTTTCTTTTAAAACATTTTTGCATATTCCTTTTAACTATGTCACTGATGCCATATTATCTTTATATCCAACATCATTTTAACATTCAAACATTTTACAATGTTTTTGGAGATATTCTTTGAACTTCTTCCAGTCCTCTTCCACCGACTCTTCTCCCAGGTCTCGGATTCTGCCAGTCATTTCTGCCAATTCCATATAGTCTATCACTTGCATCTGCCATTCTTCCAGAGTGGGCAAATCTTGTATCTTCCAATACTTTGCGATGAGTATTCTTGCTGCGGTTGTTGCATACATAAAGAGTGTTCTGTCTTTCTTTAGCACCAATTGGCCGACAATGCTCAGGAGGAAGGCCTCTGGTTTCTTAGGAAAGGTATATTTAAATACATTTTAGTTCATTATAGATCATTTCCCAGAAAGCCTTGACCTTTGGGCACGTCCACCAAAGGTGAAAGAATGTTCCCTCAGTTTCTTTACATTTGCAGCATTTGTTGTCAGGCAAGTGATATACTTTTGCAAGCTTGACTGGGGTCATGTACATCATTTTCATAATATTTTCTTTTAAGACATTACATGCCGTAAATTTCACACCAGTGGTCCATAACTGTTCCCAGTCAGCAAACATAATGTTATGACCAATATCTTGTGCCCACTTAATCATAGCTGATTTGACCGTTTCATCCTGAGTGTTCCATTTTAACAGCAAGTTATACATTCTCGAAAGTATCTTAGTTATAGGTTCTAACAATTCTGTTTCTAATTTCGATTTTTCCACCTGGAAGCCTATTTTTTATCCAAATTAAAGGCCTCTCTAGTTTGATGATAATGTAACCAATCTTGCACTTTATCTTTTAGTTTCTCAAAACTCTGCAATCTCTTTTTTTAAAAAAATATTTTTTATTAACATTTTTTTGTTTAAATCACAATGCCAATAAGACAATACAACATAACATCTCTTAACATGGATCTTTTCACTTCTTTGGACTCCCTTGCATCTCCCGCTCCTGCATTCCTGATTATAATTTTATTCAGCAAATTTATCCCCTTATTTCTAGTCTTCATGTCTAATTTTCCAATGTTATATCTCTAATTTTAACTATCATTTTATTCAAATCTTAAAAAGTTTAAATATAACCAACATATTCCAAAGTTTTTATCTTTTCTAAAATTTATCTTATCTTCATAGTTCACTTCCTTCAACTCAATGGTGCCAAGTTGTTTATACTCTAGCATCCTTCTTAACATTCATACAATTTACAATATTTTTGTAAATAAATCTTGAATTTCTTCCAATCTTCTTCCACCGTCTCCTCTCCCAGGTCTCGGATTCATTTTTGAAAGTACTTTAGTCTTAGGCTCTAACAATTCCATTTCTAGCTTCGATTTTTCCACCTGGAATCCTAGCTTTTTATCAAGTTTAAAAACTTCTTTAATCTGAGCATAATGTAGCCAGTCTCGCACTTTGTCTTTCATTTTCTCCTGACTCTGCAATTTCCAATTATCTCCATCTTTTTCTAATATTTCCCAATACTTCGGCCATTTGGCCTCCATATTGAGTCTTTTCCGGGCCTTAGCTTCCAATGGTGAAAGCCACCTTGGAGTTTTATTTTCCAATAAGTCTTTATATTTTGTCCAGACATTGAACACTGCTTTTCTGACAATATGGTTCTTGAAAGTCTTATTAATCTTAACCTTGTCATACCAAAGATATGCATGCCACCCAAAAGCATTGTTAAAACCTTCTAAATCTAGTAGATCAGTGTCCTCAAGAAGTAGCTAATCTTTTAGCCAGCAGAAAGCTGCGGCCTCATAATACAACTTCAAGTCTGGCAGGGCAAAGCCCCCTCTTTCTTTCGCATCAGTTAGTATCTTAAACTTAATTCTGGGCTTTTTGCCCTGCCAGACGAATTTAGAAATATCTCTTTGCCAC
This sequence comes from Podarcis melisellensis, assembly GCF_964234715.1. Taxonomy (NCBI): domain Eukaryota; kingdom Metazoa; phylum Chordata; class Lepidosauria; order Squamata; family Lacertidae; genus Podarcis; species Podarcis melisellensis. Next base: position 83,317,605 of record NC_138531.1, read on the forward strand.
TTCCGAAAGCACTCTGTTTTGTCCACAACTCGCAAAGTTTGAAACAAAAACAACATTTTTGGCAATACATTCATCTTAATAGCAGCAATTCGGCCTAACAAGGAAAGTTTCAATCTTGTCCAACTTTCTAGATCTCTCTTAATTTCTGACCAACATTTCTCATAGTTGTCCTTAAATAAACTCAGATTTTTTGCTGTTATATTTACCCCTAGGTATTTTACTTTTTTAACCACATTTAACTCTGTCTCTTTCTGAAACCTTTCTGACTCTGTAACTGTCAATTTCCCCCCAAAAACCTTAGTTTTTTGCTTATTTAATTTAAATCCCGCCACCCGACCAAACTCTTGAATCAATTGTAATACTCTTTTCGTACTAGATTCTGGCTCCTGTAATGTCAAAACCAGGTCATCTGCAAAAGCTTTAAGTTTGTACTGTTTCGCTCCGACCCGTATTCCTTCAACCAGCCGGTCTCCTCTAATCATGTTCAGGAGCACCTCCAGGACGGAAATGAATAACAAGGGGGAAATAGGGCAGCCTTGCCGTGTTCCTTTTTCAATTTTAAACTCTTCTGTCACCACATTGTTAACTATCAGTTTAGCCTTTTGTTCTGCATAGATCGCGTCTATCCCATTTTCAAATCCCCGTCCCACTCCCATCCCCTCCAGATTTTTCTTCATGAATTTCCAAGAAATGTTGTCAAAGGCCTTCTCCGCATCTATAAAGATTAACACAGCTTTTGTATTAATGTTTGCTTGCAAAAGTTCCAAAATGTCAATAATGTTCCTTGTATTTGCAAACAAATGTCTGCCTGGGAGAAAGCCTGCCTGATCCTTATGAATTACTTCATTTAAAACTTTTTTAAATCTGTTTGCTAAAATGTCTGCAAAAATTTTGTAATCCACATTTAAAAGGGAGATGGGACGGTAGTTCTTAAGTTGTGTCTTTTCAGTTTCTGATTTAGGTATCAACGTGATGAAAGCCTCTTTCCACGTATCCGGCGCCCTTTTCCCTTCCAAAATTTCGTTGCCTACCTCCATCAATGGTTGTGTCAGATAGTCTTTCAATGTCTTATAATACTTGGAGGTAAGGCCGTCAGGTCCTGGGGATTTGCCCAATTGTATGTTCTGGATGGCTTGTTCGATCTCTTGTCTTGTTATTTTGGAATTCAGGATTGATCTGTTGTCTTGTGACAGTTTTGGTAGTCCATTCTTTTTCAAAAATTGTTCTATCTCAACCTCATCTTGCGGCCCTTGAGTGTACAATTGTTTGAAATATCTCTGGAAACACTTTCTAATCTCCTCAGGGTTCTGTATATTTCTTCCTTCAACAAAACTCTGCAATCTCAATGTGTCTCCATCTTGTTCTAATATCTCCCAATATTTCGGCCACTTGGCCTTCATATTGAGTTTTTTCAGAGCCTTAGCTTCCATAGGTGATAACCACCTTGGGGTCTTGCTTTCCAATAAGTCTTTATATCTTGTCCAGACATTAAACACAGCTTTCCTGACAATATGGTGTTTGAATGCTCTATTAGCTTTTACCTTGTCGTACCACAGATATGCATGCCACCCAAAAGCATTGTTGAACCCTTCCAAATCCAAAATGTCAGTGTTCTCAAGAAGTAGCCAGTCTTTCAACCAGCAGAATGCTGCTGATTCATAGTACAACTTCATGTCTGGAAGGGCAAACCCCCCTCTTTCTTTAGCATCAGTCAATATTTTAAATTTTATTCTGGGCTTTTTGCCCTGCCAGACAAATTTAGAAATATCTCTTTGCCACCTCTTGAAACAGTCCATCTTCAGCTTCAGTCTCCAATCTTCTATTGTCGGTATCTCCTCTTGTTTCCATTTCTGGGCCAGTAAAAGTCTTGCTGCTGTGGCTGCATATTGAAAAAATTTACAGTCTTTTCTTCTAATTTGATTCCTAAAAGAAAGATCTCTGGTTTCCTTCCAAATGTATATTTTAACATCCTTTTCATTTCGTTATAAATCACCTCCCAGAAACCCTTCACTTTCTTACATTCCCACCACATATGATAAAATGTACCTTCTTTTTCCTTACATTTCCAACATTTGTTGCACGTCTTGTACATTTTTGATAATTTTACCGGTGTAATATACCATCTGTACAACATTTTCATGACGTTTTCTTTAAGTACTGTACATGCAGTAAATCTTAAATTCTCTTTCCACAGTTTTTCCCAGTCCTCAAACTGAATATTATAACCAAAATCTCTGGCCCATTGTATCATTACCGATTTGACTTCCTCATCTTTGGTATTCCATTCCAACAATATTTTATACATTTTTGACAAAATTTTACAATTATTATTTATCCCCTCTGTCTGGAACTTTGAGTCTTTTTCAATATAACCCCTTTCTTTTATATCTTTTTTAAACATTTCGTTAGCCTGGAAGTAGTGGAACCAATCATATACGTGTTCGTTAACTTGTTCGTATGGTTTTAATTTCCATTTTCCTCCTTTAATTATCATTTCACCATAAGTAATCCATTTGCCTCTCATATTTACTCTCTTTACACTCATAACCTCTAATGGTGATAACCAGTGTGGAACTTTCGGTTCTAGTAGGTTTTTATACCTATCCCATATTTCAATCAATGAACTCCGGAACATGTGGTCCCCAAAGCCTTTATGGACTTTCCTCTTTTCGGCCCATAGGTACGCGTGCCATCCAAATCTATTATCAAAACCCTCCAAGTCTAATAGTTCTTTGTTCTCTAATTTTATCCAGTCTCTCAACCAGCAAAGACATGCTGCCTCATAGTATAGTTTCAAATCTGGCAGGGCGAAGCCTCCTCTTTCCTTTGCGTCTGTTAATAATTTATATTTAATTCTCGGCTTCTTGCCCTGCCAGATATATCTTGAAAGCACTCTTTGCCACTCTCTAAAAAATGCTACCCCCTTTAATATGGGGATAGTTTGAAATAGGAATAACATCTTTGGAAGGACATTCATTTTTATCGTAGATATTCTAACCCAAAACGATAATTTCATTCTTCCCCACACTTCCAAGTCCCTCTTTATTCCGTTCCAAACCGGTATATAATTATTTTGAAACAAGTCAATATTCTTAGGAGTTAACCATATTCCCAAGTATTTAACTTTTTTCACCACCTCAATCTCTGTCCTTTGTTGCAATATTTCTATTGTACTTTGATCCATATTTTTTGTGATTATTTTAGTTTTTTTCTTATTTAGTCTAAACCCTGCCACGCTTCCAAATTTCTCAATCTCATCCAAAACTGCTTTTACACTTTCTAAGGGTTCTTCAATCGTAATTACCAGATCATCAGCAAAGGCTTTTACTTTATATTCATTCTGACCAACAGTTACCCCTTTTATTAATTCATTTTGTCTCATTGACCTCAGGAAAACCTCTAGGACCATTATAAATAGTAATGGCGAAAGTGGACACCCCTGTCTAGTTCCTTTTGTTATTTTAATATCTTCTGTAGTTACATTGTTTACAATTAACTTTGCTTTCTGCTCTGAATAAATTGCCTTTATCCCATTAAAGAACTCAGTTTCCACCTCCATAAGCTCCAGATTCTTCAACATAAAATCCCAATCAATATTGTCGAAGGCCTTTTCTGCATCTACAAATATTAGTGTAGCTTGCTTCTCATTCCTTGCAGTCAGATATTCCAAAATATCAATTACATTTCTTATATTATCTTTCATCTGTCTGCCTGGAAGGAAACCTGCTTGATCTTCATGAATAATTTCTGTCAATATTTTTTTCAATCTATTCGCTAAAATCCCTGCAAATATTTTATAGTCTGTATTAAGCAGTGAAATAGGCCTATAGTTTTTCACTTGTGTTAAATCTGAGTCTTGTTTAGGGATCAGTGTAATGAAAGCTTCTTTACATGTTTCTGGGATGTCTCTTTCTTTTAAAATGTTGTTCATTACTTCTTTCAATGGTTGCATCAAAACCTCTCTCATTTCTTTATAATATCTTGCTGTAAATAAATCTTGCTGATTTATTTAATTCCATCATCTCCACTCTAATCTTTTCTTCCTCTCGCTTCACTTCCTTCATTTCTTGTTTCATTCTCTTAGCCCCTTCCTCTAGTGAATGAGTTCTCTTAGACACCTCTTTTATCTGCCCTTTCAGTTCATTAACTGTTTCATCGATTTTTTTATCCATTTTCCCAATTTTATTGTCCACTGATTCTAATTTTGTTTCTAAATTCTTCTCAATCTGTTTAATTTCTGCGAACATCCTCAAAATTTCTGCTTTAAATTCTGTTTATTGTTTAGACCCTTTCCTCTCTGCAGGTGTCTCCCCATCTACCCCCTTCTTCTGCTGATGTGACATTTTCCAAATTTTATATTTTATGTTTAGCCATCTTAATCAAAATTATAGAATATAGTCTAATTCATGATCCAAAAGAGGAAACAAAAGGCTATTCCACCAGTATTCCTAGTTCGGGTACAGACCCTGCAAAATAATGTAATGATGTAATGGAAAATCAATCTTCTTGCCACCACTTAAGCTATATCCAAATAGGTTTTTGCCAGTTAGTCCACAGTTGTCTCCAGGAAGAGTGGCTAAAAGTCAAATTAAATCCACCCCCCAAAAAAAGGAGATCCACAAGAAGATAGATATCTTAGTCCATAGGAGAGAGAGAGAGAAAAAGAAAATCTTAATCTTAAATTATGTCCACTTGTCTATCCAAATATCCAATATCCAATATCCGGAGGTGTCAGGGAACTGCCATCGGAGAGTCAGGTGGTGGAAGGGCTCAAGGAGGGTAGGAGAGCCTCGGATGCTGAGGAAGGAACCAGCAGGGGGAGAGAGAGAGTTCCAACAGAAACTCAGTTGGAGGGATGGCTCCAGGATACTTCCAGTGAGAACAGTGGAGAGGTTTCAGGACCTCCGCTGGGGACGCCTACTCCGCGTAGGAAACTGTCACGCAGAGAATCCAGAAGGAGAGTTTCCGTTAAGGAACTCTTATGTTGGTGTAAATTCCGGAAATGCCCACTGACAGATTCTGCCAGCGATTGAGGTAGCTATGCACCCATGGCTCCACGGACTGGGAGAGTTTAGGAACTGATTGCATGAGTTGAGAGCTCAACCATTTACGCACAAGCAGCCCCCTTAACCCATAACAGGAGGTAAAGTTTTTTAGATGCAAAAAAAAAAAGAAAGAAAAAAGGAAAATCCAATTCTTATATGTGGAAGTAAAAGAGGTTGCTGAGTTCTAAAATTAAGTAGACATTTGTTGCTTTCCAAAAAGTATACCTCTCGAAAGGAGAAAACTAAAGGGAAAACTTGAAAAACAAATTGTAATTATGCATTCCCTCCACTAGGGTTAAAGTAGTTCACTTCTTTCTTTTTTTAAAAAAAAAAAGCAAGGAAAAAAAAAGAGTAGAAGTTCCAAAATTTAAATTCTTTGGGTGACACGGGAACTAAGTTCTTCTTTTATAGTTAAGTTCCAAAACAAAGGTTCCAAAACAAAAATTTGAGGGTCTTATATTCTTTGTCTTTGCTGTAATGCGGCAATCCCAAGTGAGTCTTATTAATGGAGTCAGAAGCTCCCTTTCCGTTTCAGAGCTCTTTGTTCTTTTTAAAAGTGAAAGTAGGAAACCACGACCTCCTTTCGCTCCCTTCTGTTACATCGAGGGCTTCAAACAAATATAATCTTCGCATTCTGCTCCCCCCCTTTTAGCTTTTATAGTCTTTTTAACTTGTAACTTCTAAAAGAGTTACTTTTCCAAAGTTCGGGGGGAGAAGGAAAACAGTAACCACTAGCGGCAACTTACTTGCTGTTTCCAGCCCTGTGCGCTGCATTCCAGGCCTGTGCGCTGATTCCAGATGACAGCCGAACTCCTTACTTTTATATTTGTACGCCAAATCCTTCCTTAGTCAATCTCCTTTTAGTTTATAGTCCAATTTGGTTCGGGTTTCTTCTGTTTTGAGAATGGAGCGCTCCTCTTGCAAGCTCCGGGCTTCGCTATTTGGATATAGAAAATGGCTTCCCTTAGCCCGCTGCCCGCTCCGCTGTTCTCTTCACCCCTTTTGGGGGTTACCTGACGGCCGTGCGGGTTGCTCTTGCCTTCGCTGGGAACCTGACCCTCTAGATATTCCCTAGAGGTTAATTTGGGGGCTACTGCGCCCTGTAGCACCCCCTTTTATCCAAAATAGCACAGATTCACCTCGCGGTAAAATCCTCGCTTGCGGGAGAGTTGCGCTCCACCGGAGGTCCCTCTCTTTGATGTTTTCATTCTGTATTTCCAGTACTGATCTCAGCCTCAGGTTGACTTCCCTCTGTCTCAATTCATTCATAGCAATTGCATCTTTAATTTCCTCCTGGGATTTATTTATTTCAATCATCTCCACCCTCAACTTTTCTTCCACTCGCTTCACTTCCCTCATCTCTGATTTTGTCTTTTTCAACCCCTCTTCTACTGATTGTGTTCTTTTAGAAACCTCTTTTATTTGTCCTTTCAGTTCATTAACTGTCTCATCAAATTTTTGTCCATTTTCCCAACTTTATTATCTACTTGTTCCATTTTATTATCCACTTGTTCTAATTTTGTTTCCAAATTCTTTTGACTTTGTTTAATTTTTGCAAACATTTTCAATATTTCTGCTTTAAAATCCGATTCTTGCTTGGATGCTGTCCTATCTAATGGTGTCCCCCTTCTGTTCCTTTCTTTTGTGCCATTTCCAAATTTATCCCTTAAAACTTCCCCACCTGATCAAATCACAAATATACCTAATTTACAAATTTAAATTCAAACGAATAACAAATATATATAATCAGAAAAATGACAGAAATAAATAATCAAAATCCTTTGCAAATGAAAATACTTGCTCCCTCAATGATTTTTTTTTTGGGGGGGGGAAATAGAGGACACACCGCCAGCACACACAAAAAAGCAATCTTCTTGCCCGCAATTGGGCTAATCCTTAATTAGATTTTTCCTTCTGCCTTTATATTTGTAATTCAAATGGGTTACTATAATTAGTCCAAAATAAAATTAAATCCAATAGAATCCAAATAAAATTTTATTCTGAAGAAATAAAGATGGTATCCAAACAAAAATTGAGTCCAAATAAAGTTGCAATCCAAAAAAAAAAAAAAGGAAAGGAAAGAAGAGAAGCAAAGAATAATTGACTTGATTTCAAATTCAAATTATATTCCCTTTGGTCACCCCAAGGGTAATAATGGGTTGATGATAAATATCTGCCGTTGCATTCCAAAAATGTCCAGGAAAGAAGAGCCTTCGAGGAAAGTAATAAAAAACAGGAGAGGGGCCAAGATCGCTTTAAAAAATTTTTTTTCCCACTGACTTGAGAAGGTGGCCAGAAAAACAAGTTGTAATAGCACAATCCGTGCACTAGGGAGTATATGGCCAATTTTTAAAAAAATCAGGAAGAAAAAATATAGGTTAATAAATCCCAGTACCCAAATTCCATCTATTACTTTGATGTCCAAAATTTATGTCCAATTCAAAAAATAAAAGTTAAAAAAGTGAAGAAACAAGGGGGATATGCCAAATCGTTGCTGTTGTAGCCTTTTCAAAAATGCTTCTCTATCAAAGACAATCGAGTCAGAAACCGCTTGGAACTCTGTCTTTTGTCTTTTAAAAGTGAAAGTGGAGCAGCAAGAAACTTCACTCTAAAATTGTCCTCTGTTCCATGAAAGATCTTTATTCACCACCATAGTTACATTCTTTCCCCCTTTTAACTTCTTTCCCTTCTTCCAAGTCCCACAGGGTTACTTTTAACTTCTTTATTTTGTTTCTAAAAGTTACGGGGAAACAGAAACAATAGCCACTAGTGGCAACTTACTTTCGTTTTCCAGCTCTGCATAAGTTGCTGCGTCAAAGCTGATTCCAGATGACGGCTGAACTCGAAAAAGAAAACCTTGTTAATCCGGAGCCTTCCTTAGTTCCAAATCTTAGAATTTGCTTTTATATTGGGTCCAAATTTCTTAGTTTTGAGAGCGGAGCGCTGCTCTTCGCAAGCTCGGGGCTTCGCTATTCGGATGCAGCAATGGCTTCCCGATTGCCTGCTGACCTGTTCCGCCGTACTCTTCACCCTTTTAGGGGTTACCTGATGGCCGGATGGGCAGTTTTAGGGCACCGCCAGGAACCTGAAGCCCTGGACACCCTCCAGAGGCTTGCTGGGGGGCTACTGCCCTCTGTAGCACCCCTTTTCCACCCGAAATAGCTGGGATCCCTCGCTCTGAGAAATCCTTCACTTGCAGGAAGATCGCACGCCTCCGGAAGTCAAACAAGGTTTTAATAAGAAAAACAAAAATTCCATTTACACTAAATACATCAACAAACCAGACCCAACCACCATCCCATCCCCCAGGGAAATGGGAGAGCTAGGTGCTGCTTCTTATATACTACACCCAATTGCTGACACAGTTTAATCAATACAACTCAGCAGCACCTGCTATGTTTCACAGCTGTAAAGCTGGGTCTCGTTAGTTTGCTCTGGCCCCTTAAAGACATACACATCAGGTGGAACAATGATCAACCTTTACATTTAAAGAAACCATTCAACATATTACTTGTTTATTGGTTTTTTGGGCCTGGTCTTACTCTGTGCACTTGTAATTTTGTACTTTTCATTTTTCAATAAAGAATATAAAACAGAGTCCTAGCTTGCAAAAACAGCTTTATTGCAGTCTCTTTCTCTCATTTGCACCAGACAATACAGTTTTCAGAAGGATTGCAAGTTGATGATACTGGCCTCAATGGCATCCGTCTCCATTGCAGTAGTGGTGGAGTTGTACAATCTGCTGTTGGACCGTAAGCATCTTCTTGATTTTTCTCTTGTTGCTTGGAAAGTGATGATGTGAGGGGCTGGGTGAAATCTATCAAGTTTCAGCACCAGGGGAGGATAATGTCAGGGTCCATCAGCCTCATTCTTAGCTATCTGAGTCTAACGATACCAACTCTAGGTTGCCTTCCAAATTTCAGAGAAACCCAAGCCCCACATAACAAAGAGAAAGGAGACTGCAACAACAGAGTACAAAGGAAAGGAAAAGCAGTGTTTCTTCCTGAGGACCACACATGCCAAGGAAAGAGAGAGCAAGAGGAAAGCACCATCTATCCTGAGAGTGGGGAACCTCAAGCCCAGGGGTCAAATGTGGTCCCCCAGGCTTCTCTGCCTGGTCCTCATGAATATCTGTGATTGTCAGGGGTCAGGAAGGAGTGGCAGGCTGAGTATGAAAGGCCAAGACCTACCTAACCAGTGGCTGTGCCTTCCTGAGAGAAAGTAGGCACAATACTGCAGCTCTCCTTCCTGGCGGATGCACTGGCTTAAAAGGTCAATGCCTCTACTCAACTGCTGTTTAGCAGAGACCTTGATCCTGTGGGGTGCAGTTGCTGCCTTGCCCGTGGCTTTCTTGCAGGAACGTTTTTACCACTTAGCTTAGTGGATTCCATCCTGCATGGTGCTTGTCACTGGACTTCATGAAGAAGCAGCAGCACCACACAGAATCAGGCCGTTCTGCTTAGCATTTATTAGGCAAGAGCAGCAAATGCTATGTGGCACCGATGTACCCTGACCTTACAAAACAACCCCATTCTTAACAGCTGTTTGGGGTTTGAAACCCCTTTAAACATTCTTTAGCTCCATCTTCCAGGGCCAGATTTGGAGGGTGTGGTGTGGGTGGACCCTGGGTGGCACAGGGCAAATCCACCTACAGCCCTGCTTAGAAGTTGAAGTTTGGTAGACACACTATACCTGATGAGGTCTACAAAAGACGCATTTTTAAAATCTGAGGAGGCAACTGCCCTCTTGACTTTCGTGTTGGAAAGCAAATCATTCCAATTTGGGTTGTATTTCCAGAGAGGCAGACATTACCATGTTGTCTCTTTTTTTTTTTGCAGGTTTGGAGTGTGGTTAGAGGCTAAGAAATGCCCCAAGGGCTACCTGGTTGCCTTCACTCTGAGGGTGGAAGCCGATCAAGGGCTAGGTGATGATACAGCAGCCAACAACATCCAGTTCAGCTGTGACAATGGGGCTGTACTGGAGGGCCAGTCCACCGACTTCGGTAGTTATGGCCAGTGGAGCAAGCGCTGCACCGCTGGTGCCATCTGTGGGATCCAAACAAAGGTGGAGGGTATAACTTCAGTTGATATCACTGGACTCAATGATGTCAAGTTCTTCTGCTGTGACTGAATCACCTGGGCTTCATCCTGCTACAACACAGCTGCCTGTGTTCTAATGGTTTGTTGGCATGAAACTTAACCAACAATAAATCTTAACCAAAGAGTTGTGTGTACCTTTTGGAGCTTTGCCCCTTCCTGATCTCAATTCCTTAACCTTGCGTGACTTGGTTTTGGATGGGAGGCCAATGCAATACGAAAGAGGGTACCATCCTAGACCCGTAGTGTGATATCTTTTGCCCATTGATCTTGCCAGGCCCACCAGCCTCTCAGTTTGTCCCATAAGGTTCCTTTGAACAAATTGCACCCACTTGCCAATCACCAGCCATCTTAGGCAAAGAGATCTCTTATGTCTGATCTAAGTACCATGCGGTAAGATTTGAGGATTTGAAGGAATCTGGGCACCAAGCATAGCAGCCAACTCCTGGGGGCCGAGGTCTGTTGTTGGGATGTGTCCAGGGAAACGGGGGCAATTGGCAGGCCCCCAGCTGGCTCCAGGCCACCAGCTGTCAGCTGGGCAATCTCCAGTCCTTGGATCAGCATGTAATTGCAATTCAAGCCTTAGAAACCTTCAGAAGGTTGAGCACGCAAGCCAGCAGAGAATAAAACTCTTCACAACAGAAGGGCAGAGAGAGGCTGTGTAAAGCATATTTAGAGTAGTTTATTTAGCATACATAAGGACAAAGAAAACATGTCTGCTCTCCTTCATGTCCAAAGCAAGAAGCATAAGCAAAACTATACACAAAACGGAAGTTCCCAGCAAGCTGTGCTGGAATGTAAACAGGCATGTGACACACAATAGGCTGTTCCTCTTAAGGTGGAACGGAATATCTTACCACACAAACACCCCCCCAAGTTGATGGGCATTGCCATTCAAATGGTGTGCATCATGTGATCAATCATGTGGGGCAGAGATTACCTGCCTCCCCCCCAATATTGTATTCAAGTTGGCACCCCTGGCACCAAGCACCACCAAGAGCTCAAAGTGCTAAGCTCAGAGATAAGCCTCAGGCTGTTATTTGAGAGTAAAGGTAAAGGGACCCCTGACCATTAGGGCCAGTCGTGACTAACTCTGGGGTTGTGGCGCTCATCTCGCTTTATTGGCATTGGGAGCCGGCGTACAGCTTTCCAGGTCATGTGGCCAGCGTGACTAAGCCACTTCTGGCAAACCAGAGCAGCACATGGAAACGCCGTTTACCTTCCTGCCTATTTATCTACTTGCACTTTGACGTGCTTTCGAACTGCTAGGTTGGCAGGAGCAGGGACCGAGCAATGGGAACTCACCCCGTCGCAGGGATTCGAACCGTCGACCTTCTGATCGGCAAATCCTAGCCTCTGTGGTTTAACCCACAGCGCTGAAGGCCATATTGCACATATTCCTACTCCAGGAGTGTGGCGGAGCAGGTTGCAAATGCCTTTACTTTTAAAGTGCAGGCAGCATTTCACTTACCTTCAATCTTTGCACAATGCTGAAACCAGAGAAAAGACTCTGCTTGCTCTTGGAGAGTAAAAAGCTGTTTTTTATTCCTAAAGGTTAGGGAATGGGATCTCTGGCTTTCTGAATGTGTGTATGTATACTTGTCTGCCTGCCTCTCTCTATGTGTGTGTGCCTGTGGATTTTATTTATTTTCTATTTCTATTTATTTATTTGGAATTTATTCTGCTTTTGGCCCCATCCACCCATGGAAGAATGGCCACATTCCAATCTACACCTTGGGGCAAAATTGCTTGCCTTCTCCTGCCATATAGGGATTGATGAATGGATATGTTATGTTATGTTATTTTCTTCTGACTCCTGAAGGACAGCAATCAAAACTATGGTTAGAGAGCAGTGGAGAAGTGGATCCATGGTCACATCTGTGGTCCCAAATGCTCAGGTGGCCAGAACAGAAGTTTCCCCCTCTTCCGTTTGCTGCACTGGTGAACGGCTGTTGTAGCTGAGTGACCTAGACTGCCACCCTCTTGGCAGAGTGTGTCCCTTCTTATCAGCTGTGAGAGGAGCAGGAAGAGGAGATACAGGCAGCATGTGTGTCAGAGTGTGTGTGAGCAAATTAGGGGTGACAAGGCGAGACATTCACCTCTTGTGGTTGTGGCAGACAGAGGTGGGTCAGGAGGAGCTGCTTCCCATAGTGCTCAGCCCTAGGAAGATGCAGAGGTCACCTGGCTAAGAGGAGGAAAAGGCCTCAGAATGCAGCAAGCCGGAAGTTTGCACAACAGCTTACTAAAGTGAAATGAAGAGATGTTGCCTAAAGAGAACTGGGACATGGCGATGCCCGCTAAGAAACATAGGATTGCTTCCTAAAGTGCACTAATGGCTGGCTGGTTGTAAGTCACTTTGTGTCGCTCTGGCCAAACACATTTAATCAATAAAATATATCTCAATAGAAATAGCCCCCACAGTCCAGCTTTAAATAGCGACAGTTTCAATAGCGAAGCATAAGACAATATAAAGATGAATATACAACATCACTAAAAAACATACAGCACACATTTAAAACCTTGTGAATACAAAGGTTCAGTTTTTTAACTTCGGACAATAAAGACCACAAAGATGGCACCAGGTGGGCCTTTCCAGGGAAGACATTTCATAACCAGGCTGACACCACCTATAAGACCCTGTATCCAGGAGCACTGGAAGAGAGCCTCTGATGATGATATCGGGGTCCAGGTAAGTAGACCTTGGAGGAGGTGATCCTTGAGGTAAGCTGTTCCTAGGCCATTTAAGGAGTAGACAATAAATCACTAGTGCAATATAGTGAAATTGTCCACAAACCCTTTATGAACCTTGATACCGCATGCAGAACTTTCTGTACTGTTTTCAAAGTCACCCCATGTATAACTCACTGCAGTTAATCTAACAGGAAGATCATGGATAATGGACACAAGACTACCTCCAGCCCTGTAAGGTTATAGTGTATCAGATTAAGCTGATAAAAATTCATTTCAATGAATGATTCATTTCAGGGGGAAAATGGTGAAATGGACAGTTCAGCAATTTGTTTCAGTGCTTGCCTTCAAGCAGCAGTTAGTTTCAGCAATTACGTTTGGTAGTTGGATTAGCCAGTTTTCTAGAGTCAATATTCTGTTTTAGAAATTAAAGTTCATGGATGTACTCGAGTGGAGAACACTCCCTCGAGCAATGAGACTTCCTTTCCTCCCTTTGCATCCCTTGCAGAACCTCAAAAGGTGCTCCAAAGGGTTGGGGAACCCTCCAGAGCAGATTTTTAGGGGGAGATGAGGATCTGGCGGAAGAAGAAAAGAAATGAAAAGTCCCATTGCACAAACAGATTTGTGATATCCATGTGAATGGATCATTGTTTTATTATCCTATACCTTTGTTTTTAAATTCCCAAACTTTGCTTCCAAAATGTCCATCCATATATTCACATGATCCTGTTTTGACATCAATTGCATACACATTTTTTCCTTCAAAGCATTCACTAAAGCTGTTGCAGCCCTTGCTGTTGTTCCGTTGGAGTGCTTTTCATCCCGAGTAGGCACCATGTTTTTCAGGTCTGCTTCCTTGTCTGGATGTGTCTGTAACTGCCTTCCATTCAAACAAAAGTGTTGCGTGGCAAATCCCCTCCCCCCATGTGAAATAAAGACACGGACCCTTTAATTAAGGTTAATGGGCATAAAAGGCCACAACTTTATTGATTAAATAATTGAAGGTATTGGCCTTAGGCATTGGCTCCTATCGACTACCCGGCATGGTGACTGGGAAGGGTTGCACACAAGCCGTGGGGGTCCTGTTGAAGTACGCCAACTAGGATCCCACGGGTGTCACTGCTCGGGGGCGTGCCGGAGGCCCTACCTTCCAGGTTTCGGACAAGGCCACGCCCCCGGAGTCCTCTAACAGACTACCCCTTCCATTGGTGGAAGGTGATGGCAGTTCCTTCCCCCCCGTCCATTTGCATAACAATTAACCCCTGCCAATGCCTAACCGCAAATACCAGGAAGTTGATTGCTACGAGTTAGGCGAAAAAACCAAAAGGCTGCAAGTGTGCCAATTTGGAAAAATTCCTACCAGGCCCCTTGCGGCGACCAACCGGAGTCCATAGCAAGGTCATGCCTAACTAAGCCTAAGGGTGGGTGGGACGGGGAAACCTCTCAGCTGGTGAAGGGGGGCAAAGAGGGAGATCCTGGGGCGTGCCTGGCCTTAAGTATGAATTGACCACACCTCCTCGGCCCGCAGATTGGCGGGCCAATTTGAAGGCCCGCCCCGAGAATTCCCTGGGTCTCGCGGGGGCAAGGGAAGCCCCCGCGAGGGTGGGAGGGGACTTTGCCCGCAACACCCTCTCCTCCGGATCTCGGAAATGGCTTTGTTGTTGTTGCTGCTGCTGCTGCTGCTCCTCCTGTTGTTTAGTCATTTAGTCGTGTCCAACTCTTCATGACCTCATGGACCAGAGCAAACTAGGCATTCCTGTCTTCCACTGCCTCCTGCCGTTTGGTCAAACTCATGTTAGTAGCTTTGAGAACACTGTCCAACCATCTCGTCCTCTGTCGTCCCCTTCCCCTTGTGCCCTCTATCTTTCCCAACATCAGGGTCTTTTCCAGGGAGTCTTCTCTTCCCATGAGGTGGCCAGAGTATTGAAGCCTCAGCTTCTGGATCTGTCCTTCCAGTGAGCACTCAGGGCTGATTTCCTTCAGAATGGCTCGGTTTGATCTTATTGCAGTTCATGGCACTCTCAAGAGTCTCCTCCAGCACCATAATTCAAAAGCATCAATTCTTTGGCCATCAGCCTTGTTTGTGGTCCAGCTCTCACTTCCAGACATCACTACTGGGAAAACCATAGCTTTAACTATACGGACCTTTGTTGGCAAGGTGATGTCTCTAAGTGTCCCTAAGGGCCTTCCATTCAAACAAAAGTAGTGGGCAATATTGCTTTCATTCGCTGAAGTGGTGCTTGCTTATTTTCCGTACCTAAAGGCACCAAGTGTGGTATATCTTGGCCCATTTTTAAGGCTCATAGGGATAGTCATTGCTGTATCCGGATAGGAAGCGCTTGCCTCATGCCACCATCTCCCCACTTCTCATAAACATTTTTATTTTATTTTTTAAATAATATTTATTAAGATTTTAGAAGTTACAAAAAGAAAAATTACAAAAGGAAAAAGGAAAAATTAAGCATAGAAAAACAAAAACAAAAACAAAAACAAAAATACACAAAAGTGCAACACACATTTAAGAAAAAGAAAAAACACAAAAATCCCTCTTTTTACTTCTCATCTTTGCTTCACTTATTTTCTGGACTTCCTCACATCTCCCTTTTTTGTATCCCTGTTAAAAATTAACTTAGCAAATTCATATTCAATTAATTTGTCTAATTATCCATCGAATCTTGTTTTTAGCCTCGTTGCTAGAACCCCTTTAGTTCATTTCAATGTCATTAGCATTCAAAAATTTTACAATATTTCTGTAAGTAAATCTTAAATTTCTTCCAATCTTCTTCCACCGACTCTTCTCCCTGGTCTCAGATTCTGCCAGTCATTTCCGCCATCTCCATATATTCCATTACTTGCATCTGCCATTCTTCCAGAGTGGGTAGATCTTGTGTCTTCCAATGCTTTGCAATAAGTATTCTTGCTGCTGCTGTTGCATACATAAAAAAGGTTCTATCCTTCTTTAACACCGATTGGCCAACTATGCCCAGAAGAAAGGCCTCTGGTTTCTTAGGGAAGGTGTACTTAAGTACCTTTTTTAGTTCATTATATATCATCTCCCAGAAAGCCTTAATCCTTAGGCACGTCCACCAAAGGTGAAAGAATGTACCTTCAACTTCCTTACATTTCCAACATTTATTGTCGGGCAAATGATAAATTTTTGCAAGCTTGACTGGGGTCATGTACCACCTATACATCATTTTCATAATATTCTCTCTTAAGGCATTACATGCCGTAAATTTAATCCCGGTGGTCCACAACCTCTCCCAGTCAGCAAACATAATGTTATATCCTATATCTTGTGCCCATTTTATCATAGCTGATTTTACCGTTTCTTCAGTGTTCCATTTCAACAGCAGATTATACATTCTTGATAGAATCTTAGCATTGGGTTCTAACAATTCTGTTTCTAACTTTGATTTTTCCACCTGGAAACCCACTTTTTTATCTTGGTTATAGGCCTCTCTTATTTGAAAATAGTGTAACCAGTCTCACACCTTATCTTTAAGCTTCTCATAACTCTGCAGTTTCAATTTATCACCTTCCTGTTCCAAGATTTTCCAATATTTTGGCCATTTGGTCTCCATATTAAGTCTTTTCAGTGCTTTCGCTTCCATAGGTGAGAGCCACCTTGGGGTTTTACTTTCCAAAAAATCTTTATATCTCGACCACACATTAAACAATGCTTTCCTGACAATATGGTTTTTAAAAGCCTTATGTACTTTAGCCTTGCCATACCACAAATATGCATGCCACCCAAATTCATTGTCATAACCTTCAAGATCTAAGATGTCTGTGTTCTCAAGAAGTAGCCATTCCTTCAACCAGCAAAAGGCTGCTGATTCATAATAAAGTTTCAAGTCTGGCAGGGCAAATCCCCCTCTATCTTTAGCATCCGTATCTTAAATTTTATTCTGGGCTTTTTGCCCTGCCAGACAAATCTAGAAATATCTCTTTGCCATCTCTTGAAACAATCCATCTTCTCAATAATTTGCAAAGATTGAAACAAAAACAACATTCTCGGCAATACATTCATCTTAATAACAGCAATTCGTCCTAGCAAGGAAAGCTTCAAGTTTGTCTAAATTTCCCGATCTTTTTTCACTTCTGACCAACATTTTTCGTAATTGTCTTTAAATAAATTAACATTCTTAGAAGTCATATTCACCCCCCGGTATTTTACCTTCTTTACCAATGTTAAATCTGTCTCCTTCTGAAACCTTTCTCTCTCAATCGGAGTCAATTTCCCCCCCAAAACCTTAGTTTTTGTCTTGTTCAACTTAAATCCTGCCACTTGACCAAAATCCTGGATTAGTTCTAGTGCCCTCTTAGTGCTAGCTATTGGCTCCTGTAATGTCAAAACAAGGTCATCTGCAAAAGCTTTAAGGTTGTAATGTTTAACTCCGACCTGAATGCCCTGTATCAAGTGGTCCCTTCTTATCATGTTTAGCAAAACTTCCAGGACTGAAATAAAAAGTAATGGGGAAATTGGGCAGCCTTGTCGTGTCCCTTTCTCAATCCTAAATTCTTCTGTCACCACATTATTAACTATCAATTTTGCCTTTTGCTCAGTAAATCGCACCTATACCATTTTCAAAATTTTGTCCTACCCCCATCCCCTGAAGATTTTTCTTCATAAAACTCCAAGAAATATTGTCAAAGGCTTTCTCCGCGTCTACAAATATCAAAACTGCTTCTGTATTGATATTCACCTGTAACTTTTCCAAAATATTAATTATGTTCCTCATATTATCGGATAAGTGTCTACCAGGGAGAAAGCCAGCCTGATCTTTATGTATCATTTCAGCTAGTACTTTTTTCAATCTTTTAGCCAAAATGTCTGCAAAAATTTTGTAATCCACATTTAAAAGGGATATGGGACGGTAGTTCTTAAGTTGTGTCTTCTCAGTCTCATTTTTCGGTATAAGTGTGATGTATGCTTCTTGCCACGACTCTGGCGCTTTTTTCCCCTCCATAATTTCGTTGCAAACCTCCCTTAGTGGTTGCATTAAATAGTCTTTCAATGTTCTATAATATTTGGAGGTTAGTCCATCAGGCCCTGGAGATTTGCCCAGGAGCATATTCTGAATGGCGCCTTCCAACTCTTCTGTTATTTTATGGTGGTTCAAAAGCAATTTATTTTCTTGAGAAATTTTTTGTAATCCATTAATTTTCAAAAATTGGTCAATTTCAGTCTCATTCAGTGGCCCTTGGGTGTAGAGTTGTTTGAAATATCTCTGAAAACAATTTCTTATCTCCTATGGATTCTGTATGTTCTTTCCATCAATTTCAAGGTTAGTAACCGTGTTTAATTTTTGTCTCTTCTTCAACTGCCACGCTAGCAACTTCCCACATTTATTCACTGAATCAAAAGTCTTTTGTCTCATCTGTTTAATTTTCCATTCTATCTCTTGATTTATTATTTTCATATATTGTACTTGATGTAACTTAATTTCTCTTAAGATCTCTTGTGACTTCGGTTTAGATCTAAGTTTCTTTTCTCCTTCTCTTAATTTTCCCAGGATCTTTTCTTTTTTCTCCTCTTGGATTCTCTTTTTTATTGCATTTTGCTGAATCAGAAATCCTCTCATTAAAGCTTTGCTAGCGTCCCAGATTACTCTTTTTTCCACAGAAGTCCTCAAATTTATTTCAAAGTAGTCTCTCATAGAATCATAGAATCATAGAGTTGGAAGAGACCACAAGGGCCATCAAATCCAACCCCCTGCCAAGCAGGAAACACCATCAGAGTACTCCTGACATATGGTCGTCAAGCCTCTGCTTAAAGACCTCCAAAGAAGGAGACTCCACCACACTCCTTGGCAGCAAACTCTCATAATTTGGGGGGCCTTCTTAATAATTTCCTGCTCTCTGAACAAGGTGTCATTCATCCTCCATCTGAAGGAGCCAGTCGATGTTACTTTCATTTCCATTTTCACAGGGTTGTGGTCGGAGCAAGTCTTTGGGCAGATTTCCACCTTTCGAATCTTGGGAGCCAGTCCTCTGGTAATCCAGATTTGGTCAATTCTTGTCCAGGTCTTTTGGGCTTCAGAAAAGAAAGTTCTCTCTCTGCCTAGGGGGTTCTTAGTTCTCCAAGTATCAATCAAATCCATATTGTCTGTCATTTCAAAAAAGGTTTTCGGTAGTCTTCCATCTTTAGTTACCACTTGTCTTTCTGATTTGTCCATATTTGTCGAAACCACTCCATTCATATCTCCGAGCATGATGATATTGTAATCCAAAAAGTCCAACAGTGTCTCATGCAGTTTCTTAAAAAATTCTGATTTCCCCTCATTTGGTACATATATCCATATGATCAAAAAATTCTCTCCTTGAAATTGAATCTCAATTGCCACAAATCTTCCTTGATCATCTTTAAAAACAAATTTGGGTAGTAGGGTTTCTTTTGCATAAATCACGACTCCTCTCTTTTTAACTTTATCTGATGAAATAAATTCTTGACCTAATCTTCTGTTAATTAAAACTTTTCTATGTGTTCTGGTCACGTGAGTTTCTTGCAAACAGATCAAGTCCAATTTTCCTTTTTCAGCAAATGAAAAATTTTCTTCCTCTTATCAGGGGAATTCAGTCCTCTAATATTCCAACTTAATACCTGCAGAGACATTGTATATTTATTCTGTTCCTCCAACTGCTCCTAGTAATTGTTCTTGGTCTGTTGGTGGTCTCGCTTTCTCTAATTTATCTAATCCCAGTGGTAACTTTGCTGTGTCCAAAGCTCCTGGCTTTGGTATCTTCGGTTCTCCTTCCTCTGACTCTTTTCGTAGATGTTCCTCGTGGTCTTTCAGAAATCTCTCTTTATCTTCCTCTGATCTTCTCACCTTTCCCCCTTTATAGGTAAACTGGGGAAACTCCCACCTGAAAATGATGCTATTTCTTCTTAACAAATACACCAAATCTGCGTATTTGGCCCTAAGGTCCAAAAGATGTTTAGGAATATCTTTATAAATCTCAATCCTGGAGCCCTCAATCTCCAGTGATTTCTTGTAATGCAGACCCAAAATTTTGTCTCTCTCTTCTTTGGATCTAAGTGTTATCAGACAATCTCTTACTTTATTCTTTTTTCCTTTACCGCCTTTACCAAATCTGAAGGCCGTCACTATCTTGAAATCTTTATCTTGGTCCAGGTCCCAGAATTCTTCAAATTCCTGTGTCAAAAATTCGGTCAGGTTGTCTTCCTCCGATTCTGGGACTGCTCTAATTCTTAGATTGGCCTCTTTGTCTCTTAGTTCAAATAAAGAGAATTGCGTCTTGTGATCTTCTAGTTGTCTATTTATTGGCTGGATCTTTCCCTCTACTTCCAGTGCCTTTTCTTTAGCTTCCTCTGCAATCCTCCTTGTCAATTTAGATTCCTGCAGCAACCTGTCAATGGCCTGTGTGTTTGAGCTGATAGTAGTAGTATTTAAATCAATCTTAGCTGACAATTTTTCCAATGCTCCAAAGATTTTGTCTAATGATGCATTAAGTGTCTCATCAGAACCCCCACCTTTTGCCCCAGATTGCCCAGTTTTAAAGACTTGGCAGCTCTACATTGGCCTTTCTTCCGCATGATTGTTTGTATCCTCCAACAGGTCTTTGCAGGTCTCTAACAGACCTCACAGTGTGGCTTCCTGTAAAAACACACCTCACCGTGTGGCTTCCTGTAAAATTCTGAAGGGTACTATGAAGCTGAGGGTGAACTTCGGCTGTTCTGGTATTCTGTGGGTATATTTACACTACAAACTTATATCAGATTTCTACCAAGTGAACTGTCCTGGCTTCACTTGAATGCTTTTTTGAACAGCAGATTGATAAGGGAATTGTAACTCTCTCTTTGAGAAAGATACACACAGTGGAGCTACAGTTATCAAGATACAAGAAACCTTCTTTTCCCTCTCTCTGAAACCCTCTTCTGTTTGTGTTGCCCTCCCCCCACCCATTTCCTCATGCCTAGTGGTTTCCCATGAGAAGGAAACATCACTTTTGCTGGAAGTCTGAACTCCCTGCTTGAGGACTTGTGGCAATTACGCTGAGGACCCGCATGTGGCTGAAGAGTGACAGTTTGCCCAACCCTGTTCTAAAGCCAATAGTACAGTCCTGGTCTTTTGTCTTGAAATGATGTCCTCCCCCTTCCGATAGATCTCCTCACTCCCCCTTGCATATGGCTTCTGCTTGTAAAGTCACTTCCTAAAAGCCACTGGTAATGGGGGTGAGGTAAGCCCAGGACCAGAAAGACTTCACAGCCCTCTCCATCTGCTCTGCTCTGTGATGGATCAGTGGAGCATGGGAGGTGTTGCTTAGGACAGAGAGTTCCTACATTTCATTGTCCGGAACCCTTTAAATTCCCTGCTCATATTCATGTTTCAGTTCTCATTTTGTGGACTCTCTCTTTCTGCCCGTAGAGTAACTGGCAGCTGAGAGACGGTAAGCAGAACTCCAAGTGAGGGCAAAGAAAGGTAAGGGTTGCAATGTAGCCAGAATGATGTAGGCCTGGTCAACAGTCAGACTTGAGTGAAGTAGAGCTGGGTGGGGGATTCAGCCAAGTATTCTTGCTCTTGGCATTAGGCCCTATTGTGAAAAGTGTACCCCACTTTCCACACAAGTTTTCAGGGTATTAGAATATGCATTTCTTTGAAGGGTTGCAAGTCTATAAAACAGAAATGGAGGGAGTTTGCGTAGGAAAGACATTTTAGCAAGGGCAAAGGGTAGGTAAGAAATGCACATCTTAGTTAGTTTTTTAAAATAATATTTTTATTACTTTTCAATTACAATCCAATAATAACCTCTGCTTCTTAAAGGCGGCATTGGAGGGTTTTCAGCAGGCAAAGTGCTTTTGCACTCAGCACCTCCCTGGCGGGAGCCTGGGTAAAGAGACGAACTGTGAGTGAAGCCTATTTCTCCCTGTCCTTGGGGGGAATTTGCAAGGATAATTGCCCACAATCATCTTTGTTTTTCCTTCGCCAACAATCTTCTGCTATCGTGGGGTCTGCCTCCATTAAGGCAGAACAGAACCGGAAGCTGCACATTTTAATTAGTTAGCTTACATCAGCGGTTACCAATGTGGCATAATTCTTGCCATCCTGCCTTGCCTTTCTGTTTGAGGAATTGATCTAGCCCCAATGTCCAGCAACTCTGAGTTGTCTATTGGATTCAGAACTGTAGTCAGAAAAGCCATTAATTGGTTTTACTCGTCAACCAGAAGTAATCACACTTCTCTCCAGAGGGAAACACAAGATTCAGGAACCTTTTGAACAGAGGAGAGAGAACCACACTTTCTGGGGAATAAATTCTCAAGGCTGTTATTCTTTCACTCAGTTTTTGCAGCTCGATCTGGTGCAGTCCACCTGCCATGGATCTCTCTACCAGTGCTGTGGTCTTCTTGTTCCTCACCTACCACCTCTGTGACGCAGGACATCGAAGCTATAATTCAATCCTCACAGTGGCCAATGGTGGGGAGTGGGGAGAATGGGGAAAAATTGAATTCTGTCCCAAAGGACATGCATACGGATTCTCACTGAAGGTAAAGGCCTATCTATATCTTCTTTTTGATATCCCGATCCCAAGGAATAGTCACAATAATATAATATATATATTTTAAGTTGCTTTCCATCTTTCTTTCTGAACCCATTGCCTGCATATTACTGTCTGCAAGGTGCTTTGAAGTGTTGACTGCCATGCTTAAAGATTTAATGGCTCTAAAAATCTCCATGCCACTTTGTCAATCCATACTGGAGAGGCATAGAGTGAATTGCATTTTACATAAAAAAAAACTACCATGAATCTGGCCTGGAGGAAAAAAGGGACAAGGCTACAGAAAAGTTTGGAGTGCAGTGAGCTGGCAATGTTTTGGTCAGGTTTATCTTCCTGAAAAGTGAGTGTCCAACTGGAAAATACAGTGTGTACAGCCGGTGTACAGCTTCCGGGTCATGTGGCCAGCATGACTAAGCTGCTTCTGGTGAACCAGAGTGGTGAACGGAAACGCCGTTAACCTTCCCGCCGGAGCGGTACCTATTTATCTACTTGCACTTTGAGGTGCTTTTGAACTGTTAGGTTGGCCGGAGCTGGGACCGAGCAACGGAAGCTCACCCCATTGCGGGGATTCGAACCACCTACCTACTGATTAGCAAGTCCTAGGCTCTGTAGTTTAACCCACAGGGCGACCCGTGTCCAGGATTTCAACAACTTTCCTCAAAAAAGCTCAACAACTTTTTGTATTTGTAGTCTTACTTCTTGAAATAATATGGCAACTCTAACTTCACAAACTGAAGGAAACCTGCTGTAGCATATGAAGACATAAGAGAGGGATTGAGGGTGCCTTAGCCAGCCATTAGCAAGATCAATTTTTCCCTATTAAGTTTGCTTACTTGGGCCCAAGTACTTGATACAGCTCAGAATGTAAATCTCAATCCAGAACCAGTAATACTTGTACACAATTAGGGACATTTACTTATGAACAGATAACTGCTTATTCATGTTGCAAGCTACTACTTTGGAAAATTCAGACTAGTTTGATTAACTACAATACCCCCCCCCCCTGTAACATACACAATATCTTTTTTCCGTTTCGTTTTCTGCATGGGTACTATTTCTTGTTTCTTCCTTTTTGTGCCTGATCTTACTCTGTGAACATGTAATTTTGTACTCTTATTTTTCAATAAACAATATTAAAGAGTCCTACCTTGCAAAAGGGACGCAGGTGGCGCTGTGGGTTAAAGCCTCAGCGCCTAGGACTTGCCGATCGAAAGGTCGGCGGTTCGAATCCCTGCGGCGGGGTGCGCTCCCGCTGCTCGGTCCCAGCGCCTGCCAACCTAGCAGTTCGAAAGCACCTCCGGGTGCAAGTAGATAAATAGGGACCGCTTACCAGCGGGAAGGTAAACGGCGTTTCCGTGTGCGGCTCTGGCTCGCCAGAGCAGCGATGTCACGCTGGCCACGTGACCCGGAAGTGTCTCCGGACAGCGCTGGCCCCTGGCCTCTTAAGTGAGATGGGCGCACAACCCCAGAGTCTGTCAAGACTGGCCTGTACGGGCAGGGGTACCTTTACCTTTACCTTTACTTACCTTGCAAAAACAGCTTTATTGCAGTCTCTTTCTCTCATTTGCAAAAGACAGAGAGTGAACAAGGATCGATTGATGATGATACTTCCCTCAATGGCATCCGTCTCCATTGCAGTAGTGGTGGAGTTGTAAAATCCGCTGTTGGATCGTAAGCATCTTCTTGATTTTTCTCTTTGCTGCTTGGAAAGTGATGATGTGAGGGGCTGGCAGAAATCTATTATGTTTCAGCACCAGGGCAGTATAATGCCAGGGTCTATCAGCCTCATTCTTAGCTCTCAGACTCTAACGATACCAACTCTAGGTTGCCTTCCAAATTTCAGAGGAACCCAAGCCCCACATAAGAAAGAGAAAAGAGGCTGCAACATCAAAGTACAAAGGAAAGGAAAAACAGAGTTTCTTCCTGAGGACCACACATGCCAAGGAAAGAGAGAGCAAGAGGAAAGCACCATCTATCCTGAGAGTGGGGAACCTCAAGCCCAGGGGTCAAATGTGGTCCCCCAGGCTTCTCTGTCTGTTCCTCATGAATATCTGTGATTGTCAGGGGTCAGGAAGGAGTGGCAGGCTGAGTATGAAAAGGCCAAGACCTACCTAACCAGTGGCTGTGCCTTCCTGAGAGAAAGTAGGCACAATACTGCAGCTCTCCTTCCTGGCGGATGCACTGGCTTAAAAGATCAATGCCTCTACTCAACAGCTGTTTAGCAGAGACCTTGATCCTGTGGGGTGCAGGTGCTGCCTTGCCCGTGGCTTTCTTGCAGGAAAGTTGTTACCACTTAACTTAGTGGATCTCATCCTGCATGGTGCTGGTCACTGCACTTCATGAAGAAGCAGCACCACCACACAGAATCAGGCCGTTGTGCTTAACATCTGTTAGGCAAGAGCAGCAAATCCTATGTGGCACCGATGCACCCTGACCTTACAAAGCAGTCCCATTCTTAACAGAAGATTGGGGTTCAAAACCCCTTTAAAGATTCTCTAGCTCCATCTCCCAGGGGCAGATTGGGAGGGTGTGGTGTGGGTGGACCCTGGGTGGCATAGGGGAAATCCACCTACTCCAGGGGTTACTGTTAGTGCTTACAGAACTCACAGGGTTAAAGAGTTCTGTGTGACGTCCCTCAATTCCTGTCGCGTGACTCAGAAAGAGGGAGGAGTTGTTTCTCACTGTTCCGTCTCTGTTTTCGAGGGAGACGGTGGCCATGGCTGCTAGCAGCCCAGGAGAATCTGATAAATGCTGAGCTGTAAATATTCTGCTGCAATAAAGGACTGATAAATAAATAAGCACACTAACGCTTCGTGTGTTTGGATGGTTTTGAAGCAACAGTTGTTCCGCTGTGTTTTACTCTGCAAACTTGCGGCTGCCGGAGGAGGACCTGAGCAGAGGTCGCAACGGAAGAGTGCCGGACAGCCATAGAAGGAGTTGCGCTTAATTGGGGCCGTAAATCAATTAAGCCTAATTATTCTCAGAGGTTATGGACCTAATTACCGCTTGTAAAACTGTTGCTGGAATGCTTTGAAGTCAGCTGGGTCAGCTGGAGAACGCTACCAAAAGCGGAGGTCTGCGTTCTGAGTTTTGCCTGATGCTGCATTCTGAGGCAGAGGAGCTGACGCTGAGAAGCAGCTGGAGCTAAAAGCAGCTGGAATCGTTACTCCAAGCAAGGGAGAGCCGGAGGAGCTGGTACTGAGCACTGAGCACTGAGTGAGTACAGCTTAATGGGCACCTTGGGAGAACGGGAGAGGATGGCGCAGTTCCAGAAGCATGGTTTTGAGCTTAAGCTACCATGTGAAAAGCTGACGCGCGAAGGCTGGTGGACGTGGAGCCTCCACGTAGAACTGTTATTGGTCGGAGAAAGCCTTTGGGAGGCAGTCCAGCCACTACAGAAAGCGGCTGGAGCAGCTACAGAGCTGAGTGAAGCTGAAGAGTGTGTGCTAGCTTTCCTGGCAGAGAATGTAAGTGATGCACTGAAGCCTATTGTCCTAGATGCTGAGAGGCCTGAGGTTGCTTGGCTGGCACTCCGTGAGGCTTGTGAAGTGGGAGTGGGAAGCAAGGGCCAAGATGTGGCTGCATCAGAAGGGGAGAGGCAAGATGGCGCTGGGCACATTCTTGAGAGCCAACACACAGCTGAGGGAAGCTGTGAGCCCCCAGAGGGGGCAGAAGGGACTATTGCTGGCAGCTGTACTAGTGCTGCACCGTGCCTGTGTGAGGAGCCAGGCCAGGAGCTAAGCGTTGGGAGCCCTTTACCCACCAGAGGGGGTGCAGGAAAACGTCCTGGGAGCCCTGAGAGCAGTGGGGGGGGGGCAGTGAGCGGGGAAAGCTCAGAAACGCCTTGTTTTCCAAAGGCACCCAAAGGTTGTTTTCGTCGTGCGCAGAGGTCTGGGAAGCTGCGGAGAGCTAGGCGCTTCAAGGCCGGCCACCTGCGAAAAGTCAAGATAAGCACCAAAGAGTTGCGTGGGAAAGCAGAGGCCAGTCCGGTCTCCAAGGCAACAGAGGAAGTTGCTTCTACTGAAGCTGACAAGGTCCTGAACAAGGGGGAGTTGGTTGACGTGGCAACCAGAGAAAATTGCTGCAGACGCCCAGAGGGAGGGGGCAGCGAGACTTTTGTTGCTATGGCAATGTTTGAGGACAGCTCTGAGAGAGACACTGAACTAAGCTTTGTAATCGACTCTGCAGCTAACCGCAACATGGTTCTAGAGACCCCTGCAGTCGAGATGTGGAATTGCACGGCAGTTCCAGAGGGACAAACTGTTAAGTTCGCGAATGGACAGAGAACTAAAATTACTAAGTTCGCTAATGCCTATCTTTCTGTTTTGCAGGAACAGATGCAGTTTTGTATTATTCCAGGGGTGCATCACTGTTTGTTATCTGTGCCTTATTTGTTAAGTAAGGGGTTCAAAGTTTGTTTTGAAAATGATGTTTGCACAATCTCCAGAGGGGGGAGGTTACTGGCCAAAGTGCAGAAGGGACAGAATGATCTTTTCGTTCTTAAAACGTCTCTTGGGAGTGAGGGGAAGGTTGAGAAAGCACAAGAGTTGCGTGCTACAGTTCCCAACCAGCGTACTACAGTTCCCGCTCATGCCACATGTGCATGTGCATGGCATCAGAGAACGATTCACAATCCTTTAGAGGATTTGCAGGTGTTACCTGAGGTTGTTGCAGGTTGCGAAATTAAAGATTGCGGAAGTGCCATTAATTGTGACACTTGCAAGCAGGCAAAGGTGAGAGGGTGCAGTTACCCAAAGGTGGAACGGGTTGCCACCAAACCTTTTGAGCTGGTACACATAGATCTGTCCAATCCTGTCAGGGAACAGAGTCTAGGGGGGGCCAGGTATCTGCTGACTTTTCTGGATGATTTTTCGCAGAATTCCTGGAGTCATGGTCTCAAATCCAAGGAGGATGCAGCACAGCTGATCAGGAGCTGGATTGAGGGAGTAGAACTAAGGTTCTCCACCAGAGTGCAAGCGATCATCAGTGACAGAAATGCTAAGTACACTGGTTCTGCTTTGCAGAAGTTCTTTCACGAGAAAGGGATACGTCACACAGTTACTTCACCCAATCAGAGGGGGGTGGCAGAGCTGAGGAGTGGAGCTCTGGTTCAGGCAGCACAGGTGATGCTTACAGAGTCTGGGTTACCTCCTAAGTTTTGGCTGGAGGCGGCTAAAGCCGTGTGCTTCACCTGGAATAGGACCTACAATTCGCTGGTAGGTGACACTCCGTTTTCTCTGTTGAATGGCAGAAGACCCCAAGTTCACTTTCTGCGCAGGTTTGGGTCTCCTGCATTTGTCCCTGTGCCCAAAGCTTTGCAAGGGCCAGATGGAGCCAAAGTCCAGAAAATGATCTTCTGTGGGTATGAGCCAGAAGCCCGTGCATGGCGGTTTGCTTACCCTTCAGGTGATCAGAGTAAGGTGCTGATCAGTAAACACGCTGAGTTCTGTGAGGAGGATGTAAAGTCAAAGTCTCCTGTCAGGCGTGATGTTCTATCAGAATGTCTCTCTGATCCAGAAGACAGTTCTGATGAAGAGGAAGAAGGGGCTGAGGCTGCTGATGACGACCAGGTCACTGACCAGGGTCAAGAGCAGGATGTGGCATCTCCACAAGTTGTTAAGAGAGTGCCCAAGAGTGAGCCTAGTTCTCCTGTGAGTGTGATGGAGAGGATTCGAAGACGCTTTAAGTCAGAGGGGGAATCCCGTGATGCAGAGGACACACCTGCTGATCAAAGTGAGTCGGGGGAAACTCCTGAGTTTGTGCCTAGGCGATCCAGTCGCACAACAAAGGGTATTCCACCTGAGAGGTATCAGGCTACAGGTGCGTGGGTAAGTTTCGCACAGTGCGATTCTGAGAGTTGTGAGGTGATTCCACAAATGCCAAACAGGTTTGCCAAGGGAGGGCACAAGGCATTGGGGAAGGAATTGATCTCACAGAAGTCTGGAGAGGTAAACACCCAAGTCACCTCAGGAATGGAGGGAAGAGGGGGTGTTAGTGCTTACAGAACTCACAGGGTTAAAGAGTTCTGTGTGACGTCCCTCAATTCCTGTCGCGTGACTCAGAAAGAGGGAGGAGTTGTTTCTCACTGTTCCGTCTCTGTTTTCGAGGGAGACGGTTGCCATGGCTGCTAGCAGCCCAGGAGAATCTGAGAAATGCTGAGCTGTAAATATTCTGCTGCAATAAAGGACTGATAAATAAATAAGCACACTAACGCTTCGTGTGTTTGGATGGTTTTGAAGCAACAGTTGTTCCGCTGTGTTTTACTCTGCAAACTTGCGGCTGCCGGAGGAGGACCTGAGCAGAGGTCGCAACGGAAGAGTGCCGGACAGCCATAGAAGGAGTTGCGCTTAATTGGGGCCGTAAATCAATTAAGCCTAATTATTCTCAGAGTTACAACACACAGCCCTACTTAGAAGTTGAGGTTTGGTAGACACACTATACCTGATGAGGTCTACAAAAGACGCCTTTTAAAAATTTAAGGAGAGAACTGCCCTCTTGACCTTTGTGGTGGAAAGCAAATCTTTCCAATTTGGGTCGTATTTCCAGAGAGGCAGACATTACCACATTGTCTTCTTTTTTTTGCAGGTGGGGAAAGTGGACAGAGGTTAAGGAATGCCCCAGGGGCTACCTGGTTGCCTTCGCTCTGAATGTGGAAGCCAATCAAGGGCTAGGTGATGATACGGCAGCCAACAACATCCAGTTCAGCTGTGGAGATGGGTCTGTACTGCAGGGCGAGTCCCCCACCTTTGGTACTTATGGCCAGTGGAGCAAGGACTGCACCGCTGGTGCCATCTGTGGGATCCAAACAAAGGTGGAGGCTCCAGCTCCAGGTGATAGCACAGCACTTAATGATGTCAGGTTCTTCTGCTGTGACTGAATCACCTGGGCTTCATCCTGCCTGTGTTCTAATGGTTTGTTGTCATGAAACGTCACCAACAATAAATCTTAACCAAAGAGTTGTGTGTACCTTTTGGAGCTTTGTCCCTTCCTGATCTCAGTTCCTTAAGACTGCATGAATTGGTTTTGGATGGGAGTGTTGGGATACTGCCAGGGAGATGAAGCCATCAGACAGGCCTCCACGTCATCTTTGGACGATGTCCCCGTCTCCCGGAGAACAGCACCAGTCAATTGGCGACACGAGCCTCAGACACATTCCAAGACTAGTGCACACCCTTTCTGCAGAGTTTCCACAACTGAAGATTCAGCCAGGAGAGCATATTTACAGATTTATTCAACGTAGATCAGAACAAAGGAAAAACATGACTGCTTGCATTTGTGTCCAGGAAAACAGCCGGAACAAAAGCTATATACAAAACGGAAGTTCCCAGAGAGAACAGTGCTGGGAGTAAACAGGCATGTGACACACAACAATCATGCCTGACCATTTAAGGTGGAATGGAACTGTATCCTAACAGGAAGGCCAGTGCAATGTTAAAGAGTGTACCATCCTAGAGCCGTAGTGTGATATCTTTAGCCCATTGATCTTGCCAGGCCCACCAGCCTCTCAACTTGTCCCATGAGGTTGCTTTGAACAAATTGCACCCACTTGCCATCACCAGCCATCTTAGGCACTGAGATCTCTTATGTCTGATCTAAGAACCATGCGGTAAGATTTGAGGATTTGAAGGAATCTGGGCACCAAGCATAGCAGTCAGCTCCTAGGCCCGGATCCCTTCACCTCTCCCATAAACTATTTAAGGGGGTCACTCCCCCCCCCAAGTTGATGGGCACTGCCATTCTAATGGTGTGCATCATGTGATCAATTATGTGGGGTGGAGCTTACCTGCCTCCCCCCATATTGTATTCAAGTCGGCACCCCTGGCACCAAGCACCACCAGGAGCTCAAAGTGCAGAGTCTTATCCCAAATTTTAGCACTCTGCCTGACAATGCTCAGCTCAGAGATAAGCCTCAGGCTGTTATTTGATAGTAGAAGGCAACATTTATACATATTCCTACTCCAGGAGTGTGGCGGAGGAGGTTGCAAATGCCTTTACTCTTAAAGTGCTGGCAGCATTTCACTTACCTTCAATCTTTGCACAATGCTAAAACCAGAGAAAAGACTCTGCTTGCTCTTGGAGAGTAAAAAGCTGTTTTTTATACTTAAAGGTTAGGGAAAGGGATCTCTGGCTTTCTGAATGTGTGTATGTATACTTGTCAGCCAGCCTCTTTCTCTCTCTATGTGTGTGCCTGTGGATTTTATTTATTTTCTATTTCTATTTATTTATTTGGAATTTATTCTGCTTTTGGCCCCATCCACCCATGGAAGAATGGCCACATTCCAATCTACACCTTGGGGCAAAATTGCTTGCCTTCTCCTGCTATATAGGGATTGATGAATGGATATGTTATGTTATGTTATTTTCTTTTGACTCCTGAAGGACAGCAATCAAAACTATGGTTAGAGAGCAGTGCAGTAGTGGATCCATGATCACATCAGTGGTCCCAAATGCTCAGGACAGTTCAGCAATTTGTTTCAGTGCTTGCCTTCAAGCAGCAGTTAGTTTTAGCAGTTAGCTTTGGTAGTTGGATTAGCCAGTTTTCTAGAGTCAATAATCCATTTTAGAAATTAAAGGTCATGGTTCTACTGGATTGTAGAACATTCCCTTGAGCAATGAGACTTCCTTTCCTCCCTTTGCATCCCCTGCAGAAACTCAACAGGTGCTCCAAAGGGTTGGTGAACCCTCCAGAGCAGAATTTTAGGGGGGGGATGAAGAGCTGGCAGAGGAAGAAAAGAAACGAAAAGTCCCATTGCACAGGTTTCCGATGTACATGTGAATGGATCATTGTTTCATTGTCCTCCACGTTTGTTTTTAAATCCCAAACTTTGCTTCCAGAATGTCCATCCATATATTCATATGCTTCTGTTTAGACATCATTTGCAGAGACATTTCTTCCTTCAAAGCATTCACTAAAGCGGTTGCAGCTCTTGCTGTTGTTCCTTTGGATGGCTTTTCATCCCGAGTAGGCACCATGTTTTTCAGGTCTGCTTCCTTGTCTGGATGTGTCCGTAACTGCCTTCCATTCAAATATAAGTGCTGCTGCTGTTGTTTAGTCGTGTCCGACTTTTCATGACCCCATGGACCAGAGCACGCCAGGCCCTCCTGTCTTCCATTGTCTCCTGCAGTTTGGTCAGCTCATGTTAGTAGCTTCGAGAACACTGTCCAACCATCTCTGTCATCCCCTTCTCCTTGTGCCCTCTATCTTTCCCAACATCAGGGTCTTTTCCAGGGAGTCTTCTCTTCTCATGAGGTGGCCAAAGTACTGGAGCCTCAGCTTCAGGATCTGTCCTTCCAGTGATCACTCAGGGCTGATTTCCTTCAGAATGGAGAGGTTTGATCTTCTTGCAGTCCATGGGACTCTCAAGAGTCTCCTCCAGCAGCATAACTAAAAAGCATCAATTTTTCGGCAATCAGCCTTGTTTGTGGTCCAGCTCTCACTTCCATACATCACTACTGGGAAAACCATAGCTTTAACTATACGGACCTTTGTTGGCAAGGTGATGTCTCTAAGTGTCACTAAGAGCCTTCCATTCAAACAAAAGTAAAAGCAATATTGCTTTCATTCACTGAAGTGGTGCTTGCTGATTTTCCGAACCTAAAGGCACCAAGTGTTGTATATCTTGGCCCATTATTTTGGCTCATAGGGATAGTCATTGCTGTATTGGGATAGGAAGTGCTTGCCTCATGCCACCATCTCCCCACTCCTCATAAACATTTTTAAAGACTTGGCAGCTCTACATTGGCCTTTCTTCTGCATGATTGTTTGTATCCTCCAACAGGTCCTTGCAGGTCTCTAACAGACCTCACCGTGTGGCTTCCTGTTAAATTTTGAAGGGTACTATGAAACTGAGGGTGAACTTCGGCTGTTCTGGTATTCTGTGGGTATATTTACACTACAAACTAATATCAGATTTCTACCAAGTGAACTGTTCTGGCTTCACTTGAATGGTTTTTTGAATAGCAGATTGATAAGGGAATTGTAACTCTCTCTTTGAGAAAGATACACACAGTGGAGCTACAGTTATCAAGATACAAGAAACCTTCTTTTCCCTCTCTCTGAAACCCTCTTCTGTATGTGTTGCCCTCCCTCCCCATATCCTCCATGCCTAGTGGTTTCCCATGAGAAGGAAACATCACTTTTGCTGGAAGTCTGAACTCCAGGCTTGAGGACTTGTGGCAATTAGGCTGAGGACCCGCATGTGGCTGAAGAGTGACAGTTTGCCCAACCCTGTTCTAAAGCAAATTGTACGGTCCTTGTCTTTGGTCTTGAAAAGAAGTCCTCACCCTTCCAATAGCTCTCTCCACTCCTCCTGGCAAATGGCTTCTGCTTGTGCAGGAAGTTCCTAAAAGCCACTGGGAATAGAGGTGAGGAAAGCACAGGACCAGGAAGACTTCACAGCCCTCTCCATCTGCTCTGCTCTGTAATGGATCAGTGGAGCATGGGAGGTGTTGCTCAGGACAGAGAGTTCCTACATTTCATTGTCCGGAACCCTTTAAATTCCCTGCTCAGATCCATGTATCATTACTCAGTTTATGGACTCTCTCCTTCTGCCTGTAGCGTAATTGTCAGTTGAGAGACGGTAAGCAGAACTCCAAGTGAGGGCAAAGAAAGGTAAGGGTTGCAATGTAGCCAGAATGATGTAGGCCTGGTCAATTGTCAGACTTGAGTAAAGTAGAGGTCGGTGGGGGGGGATTCAGCCAAAGTATTCTTGCTCTTGGTATTAGGCCCTTTTTGTGAAAATGTACCCCACTTTTCGCAAAACTTTTCAGGGTATTTAAATATGCATTTCTTTTGAAGGGTTGCAAGTCTATAAAACAGAAATGGAGGGAATTTGCATAGGAGAGACATTTTAGCATGGGCAAAGGGTGGGTAAAAAATGCACATTTTAGTCCCCTCCCCATAATATTTTTATTAGTTTTCATTTAGAATCCGATAATAGCCTCATTATAACAATACCAGTTTATAATACAATTATTGATATCAATAATTTAAATATCGAATTATATACAGTGGAGTCTTGGGTTGTGAATGTGATATGTGTGGGAGGCATGTTCGCAACCCACAGCATCCGCAACCCACAGCGCCCCATCTCCGCACGCGCGGGTTGCGATTAGGTCCTTCTGAGCTCGCGCAAAGCACAATCTAGTGTTTCTGGTACTTTCGGGTTTTGGCGCATTTGTATCCCTTAATCCCGCAGCGTGAAGCGTCTGTAACCCGAGGTATGATTGTAATTTAGTTAAAGTGGCCCCAC
Source organism: Podarcis melisellensis (assembly GCF_964234715.1). Lineage (NCBI taxonomy): Eukaryota > Metazoa > Chordata > Lepidosauria > Squamata > Lacertidae > Podarcis > Podarcis melisellensis. The sequence continues at coordinate 83,351,208 of NC_138531.1, forward strand.
ACGTGCTAGAATTGATGGCTTGATTGTTTGCTTTATTTCTCCATTCCAAAATCTTATTAATTTTCATTGCATTCTGGTCATAATAATAATAATAATCCCTTATATAACCACTGCAATATTAATAATTTCTATTTGTGTTGACACATTAAATGATTTATAAATGTACAAGTGAAAAACTTAAACTATATCTTATTCTTCCTGTGCGTGGCAATTATTCGGTCCGTGGTTTTTCTTCCAGTTCTTGTAAGATATTATGTCTTTCTTTCCCCTGGTTGTTGCTGTTATCCATCATGCCTTGGGCAGAACTGATATCTCATTGTTGTTCTAGAAATTTCTCTGTTGCTCTGTCCCATGCTTCATTGTTTTGCAAGTTTAACAACAGCTGCAAAAGTCACTCTGTCCCAATAAATAATCCATCTTTACCATTTTTCCTCTCAGCCTGGGTAGAAGAGTGGTCTGTTGAACTGCAGATGACTCAGTAATGAACCTTATCAGTTCCTTGGCCAGTTCACAGACTCCTTTCATCCTCCCTTCCAACTGAAGATATATGAGCAATTACACTTCCAATTAAATTAAACTCCAAGTCCTTCAGTTATTCAGTTCACTTTGTAAATAATAAAGGATGTGGAAGAGTTACCTCTATGTTTCCATCATAAACCTTTTGCAAAATAGAGCTTCCTTCCCTTTCTCTCCCCCCCCCCAGTTCCATCTAATGTTATATTCCATATCTATAATCCAATTTCTTTCATCCTCGCTTGAACAAATATAATTTGAACTAACACTCAGAGGAGGGTTGATGAATCATAAATGTAGAGAAGAAAATTTTAAATAAAGAGAACCTCTGCTTCTTAATGGAGGCATTGGAGGGTTTTCAGCAGGCAAAGTGCTTTTCCACTTAGCACCTCCCTGCTGTGCCGGACCGAGAGCCAGGTACTGAGACGAACTGCGAGTGAAGCCTATTCCCCTCTGTCCCTAGGAGGAATTTGCAAGGATAATTACCCTCAACCATCTTTGTTTTTCCTTTGCCAACAGTCTCCCACTGCCATGGGGTCTGCTTCCAGAAAGGCAGAACGGAACTGGAAGCTGCACATATTAGTTAGTTAGCTTACATCAGCCAATTCATGCCTTGCCTTTCTGTTTGAGGAATTGATCTAGCCCCAATGTCCAGCAACTCTGAGTTGTCTTTTGAAATCAGAAGTGTAGTCAGAAAAGCCATTAATTGGTTTTACTCATCAACCAGAAGAGAGGAGAGAGAACCACACTTTCTGGGGAATAAATTCTTAAGGCTGTTATTCTTCCAGTCAGTTTTTGCAGTTCAATCTGGTGCAGTCCACCTGCCATGGATCTCTCTACCAGTGCTGTGGTCTTATTGTTCCTCACCTACCACCTCTGACATGATGTCCTCACCCTTCTGACAGCCCTCCCCACTCTCACAGGCAAATGTGTTCTGGTTGTGGAGGCATTTCCTAAAGGCACTGGTAATGGGGGTGGGGGCAGGTCAAAGAAGATTTCATAGCTTTCCCAATGCTCTGCTTTGTGATGGCTCAGAGGAGGTGTTGCTGAGGACAGAGAGTTCCTACAGTTCTTTGTCCTGCCCCCTTTAAATCCCCTGCTCACATTCATATTTCCTCACTCAGCTTAAGGACGTTTTCATTCTGCCTGGCAGCTGAGAGACAGTAAGTAGAACTACCATGCTCTGCTCTGAGAAGTTTGGTAAGGGAAGACAAGGCTTGCAACATGGCCAGAATTACAGAAGCCTGATCAGTAGCCAGTAACCAGTGGGGATCCAGTCAAGCATTCTTGTTAGTGGTATTAGGCCCTACTTTTTGTGAAATGTGTACCCCGCTTTTCACAAAAGATTTCACGGTATTTAACCATGCATTCCTTTGGAAGTGTTGCAAATCTATGGCAGCATTCCCCGACCTTGTGATCTCTAGATGTTCTGGACTTCAGTTCCCATCAGCTGGAACCACCACCATGTTTGCTGGCTGGGGATGATGGGAGTTGCAGTCCGGAGCATATGGAATTTACCAGGATGGGGAAGGTTGGCCTAAGGGGCGCTGCAAGCCTATGCCCTTTCCAGGTAACAATTTGTAGATCACTGTCAGGAGGTCCCAGGCATCCTCCAGCATCTCCTGGTAGGGCTGGGAAGTCCCCTGTCTGGAACTTTGGAGAGTAGCTCTAGTGTAGACAGAACCAAGCTAGATAACCAATAGCCTGGCTTAGAATAAGGCAATTTCCTGTGCTCCTAGAGCGAAGCCCCTGCTAAAGTGTCTATCTCTGATGTTGGAGGCACTTAGTCCAAGCTGAAGTAATCACACTTCTCTCCAGGGAGAAACACAAGATTCAGGAAGATTTTGAGTAGAGGAGAGGGAACCACAATTTCTGCGGAATAAATTCTCAAGGCTGTTATTCTTCCACTCAGTTTTTGCAGCTTGATCTGGTGTAGTCCACCTGCCATGGATCTCTCTACCAGTGCTGTGGTCTTCTTGTTCCTCACCTACCACCTCTGTGAGGCAGGAGATCGAAGCTATAATTCAATCCTCATTGTGCCCAATGGCGGGCAGTGGGGAGAATGGGGAAAAATTGAAGCCTGTCCCAAAGGACATGCATACGCATTCTCACTGAAGGTAAAGGCTTATCTATATCTTCTTTTTGATACCCCGATCCCAAGGAATAGTCACAATAGTGTAATATATATATATTTTAAGTTGCTTCCCATCTTTCTTTCTGAACCCATTGCCTGCATATTGCTGCCTGCAAGGTGCTTTGAAGTGTTGACTGCCATGCTTAAAGATTTAATAGCTCTAAAAGTCTCCATGCCACTTTGTCAATCCACGCTGGAGAGGCTTTGAGTGAATTGCATTTTACATAAAAGAAACCTGGATGGACTGGAGGAAAAAGGGACAAGGATACAGAAAAGTTTGGAGTGCAGTGAGCTGGCAATATTGTGGTCAGGTTTATCTTCCTGAAAAGTGAGTGTCCAACTGGAAAATACAGACTACACTGTTAGTGTGGAAGTAACCCAGGTAAGTTCTGGTGTTTTCTAGGAGGGTTGCCATATGTCCAGATTTTCCCTGACATGTCCAGGATTTCAACAACCTCCCCCCCCCCCCGAAAGCTTAACAACTTTTTGTGTCTGGATTCTTGCTTCTTGAAATAATATGGCAACCCTAACTTCATAAACTGGAGGAAACCTGCTGTAGCATATGCAGACATCAGAGAGGGATTGAGGATGCCTTAGGCAGCCATTAGCAAGATCATTTTTTTCCTATTAAGTTTGCTTACTTGGGGCCCATTGGACTGGTTGCACCAAAAAGCTACTGTCTTTTGATGCAGCTCAGAATGTAAATCTCAATCCAGAACCAGTAATACTTGTACACAATTAGGGTCATGTAATTATGAACAGATAACTGCTTATTCATGTTGCAAGCTACTTCTTTGGAAAATTCAGGCTAGTTTGATTAACTACAATAACACCCCCCCCTTGTAACATACACAATATCTTTTTTCCGTTTTGTTTTCTGCATGGGTACTATTTCTTGTTTCTTCCTTTTTGTGCCTGATCTTACTCTGTGCACTTGTAATTTTGTACTTTTTATTTTTCAATAATAATAAACTTAAACAAGGTTTTAATAAGAAAAACAAAAACTCCATTTACACTAAATACATCAACAAACCAAACCCAACCACCAACCCATCCCCCAGGGAAATGGGAGAGCTAGGTGCTGCTTCTTGTATACTACACCCAATTGCTGACACAGTTTAATCAATACAACTCAGCAGCACCTGCTATGTTTCACAGCTGTAAAGCTGGGTCTCGTTAGTTTGCTCTGGCCCTTGCTCTGGCCCCTTAAGGACATACACATCAGGTGGAACAATGATCAACCTTTACATTTAAAGAAACCATTCAACATATTTCTTTTTTAAAAAAATGATATTTATTACTTTTAAAGCTTACAAAAAAGAAAAAAGAGAAAGAAAAGAAAAAAGAAAAAAACAATACAATACAATACAATATATAAACAATACAAAACACAACCTTAACACATTAAACTAAACACAATAAATGAAACAAAACAAAACAAAAACAATTTAAAAACATACATCATACCTTTCCCATATTCTATCTTTCATTCCCTTGTTTCATCGACCTCCTCTCACCTCCCTCTTTGTATTCCACTTCCATTAATTGTTTCAGCAATTCCTTTCCATCTTTCTCTATTTTCTATCATATAAATGTCTTAACATATTTTTAATCTTATTTCCATTAAAATTAGTATACTTATTTAAGCTTAACTCCTTATAGCATTTCTACTAAGGCCATAAAATTTCATTCCAACATTTTTCTATCACTCATTAATTCTACAATATTTCTATATATAGACTGCCAGTCACTTCCGTCAACTCTATACAGTCCATCAACCTGGAGATCTTATGTCCGAGGCTCTTAATTCTTTTCCAAGTCCCTTCTGCAGGTCTTCTTCATATTCCTTGATACTATAGAGCAGATCTCGGGGAAACTCCGACCTAACAATACTTTTGTTCCTTCTCGACAGGTCAGCCAAATTTCCATAGTTAAATCTAAAATCCATGAAGTATTTCAGGACATGTTTCAAAATTCCTCCAAATCCAAAGGCCCCCAGAACTCCAGTCTCCTCCTGGCCCAAGTCCATGTCCCAAAAGTCAGTTAATTCCTGCATGAGGGGATCTTTCCAGCTTTCCTTCTCCAGTCCAGGCCGGGCTTCGATCCTCAAAATCTGACTTTTTCTGGATTCAATCATAAAAGGCCTCAACTTATAGTCCTCAATTTGCCCCTGTAAGGCTAAGGCTCCCACTTGTATTACTTTAGGTTCGACAACAACAACTTTCTCCTTCTCCTTCTCCACATTTTGTTCTGCTAAAGTAGATTCCTGCAGCAAATCCTGAATAGTTTCTGTATTGGTGCTCACTTTTTGTTCCAAATTAATCACTTTTTGTCCCAAGTTATCAATTTTTGGAGCCATAACATCAGTCTTTTTGTGAAGCTGTTCCAAGGAATAGCTTATCTTGCATAATGCAATCACTAAGGCTTCTCCTGTCGACATTCTTAAATGGTCCAAGGTCAAACCTTGATTCTCACAGCTCTTATCCTACAGCTGGAGATTCCCCAGCTCCACTCTTGTAACAGTTTCAAAAGCTCCCTCTAGAGGGAAACAGTCTCCACTTGTATCAATCCTTTCTAGCACAGTTCCAAAAGTAAAGTTAGTTTCAATTTTCAGTTACTTTTCCTCCTTTTTAAACACAGAAGAGGACAATGGAAACAATATATTTCTCTTATTTAACTAACTGTCAACATACGTTTTATTTACAGTCAATGAAGTCTCCCGAAACGTCAATCTGCTGGCAGCCCGTTTCCAGGTTCAGAGCAGTGGTGATTTAATTTTTATCACTCTCTCCTGCAGGCTACACGATCCAAAATTTCCCCCCTCTTCTCCTGCTTCCAATGGGGGTTTAATGATTTTAATTGATGAAAGTTTAATCCTTTAAATAAGGCTTTCCAAGACATTAGCTTGCAGCTTCTTTGCTTCAATCTATTTACAAAAGGGGAAGGCGGACTTCCCGTTTGAAACCTTCCCGTTTCGGTACCAAATTAAGACGTTTGTAAATCCAATTTTCCGTTCTACTCACGGGTATTGTTTATTTTATTTTTTAAAATTTTTATTGGATTTTTACATTTTATAAAGACACACACACACAAAAAGACAAAGACAACACATATACAATTTCATACCCTAACTTTCTTTACCCTCTTTCCCTGACTTCCCCCCACCCCCTCTTCATACATCCCAATTCCGATAATTAGTTCAGCAAGTTCTTGTCTAGCATCTTAACCATATTATTGTTACTTTTAAAACTTAGCTCTTTTTACTTGTCCACATTCAACTTATCCAATTCTCTTATAAACGTTAAATCCTTTTTCTAAGGTCGATCTAATTTCCCTTCCACAAATTTCTCCCTTTATTATATTAATTATAGGTTACATTGACCAAATAAGAAAATCATAAAATTTTGAAAATCTGTTCTCCCCTCCCTCCCTGCCCCGGTTTCTGTCCCTTCCCAAGCAAATGTCCAAAAGAAAAAAAAAGAACAGTTCCTAGCCCGGATTCCTCACGTCCGAGGCCTTCAATTCTCTGTTAGTCTCTCTCTGCCAATTCTGTTGGTAATCCTTTTTGTTGGTCCTCAAATCCCGAAGGAGTTCTGTCATGGTCACGCCAAATTTTCTTCCATCCAGAGTGTTTAAAAGTAGTTGCTGCAAAGGGTCAGCTACTCTCCCATACTCAAAAGGGAAGTCCCGATCATGTTCCTTTATTCTTTTTAATTCCAATATTCCAAATACTCCCAGGACTTCCTTCTTTTTCTTTCTCATCTTTCGCAGATTTGTAATCCAAAGATCTTCTTCTTTATAATCTAGCAATGTAGGCTTCTGGCTGGTATTTTCCACCTGTAACATCTCCACTCCTTCCTTCCTCTCCGTCGATTCCAAAATTATCTCTTCTGGTTCAGCTGTAGATTTTTTGTCAGTCGAATCCTTTATGCATTCAGCAGAGTTGTTTGTTTTAGAATTCAAGGTCAAAAGTTCTTTGTTCATAGCCATACTCTGCTCTTGCAAGATTCCACGAGAAAAAACATTTTTTCTATCTCTGCCAGTAATTTTCCCTCTGCAGCCATTGTAATGTCTCTGGTTCCCCCTAGGGGGATTTCAATTGCTTAATAGTCCTTTTCCAACAATCCGTTACTTTGTTGTTTATCACTACTTTGTTTCCAACCACCTCGATTCAAATGTATCACCTTTAGTTCAGAGAGTTATTAAATAGCAAAGTTCTTAACTTTAACCGCCCGTTTGACAGCTCCTTTGACAGCTGTCAAACTCCTTATTCTTTTTCCTCCGGCACACGCACAGGACGCTCCCGGGTTCGGGGGGGGGGGGTTACACACAAAGTTCCAAAGTTCCTCCCTTTCTCTCCAGCACAAAAACTTCTTCTGTCAAATTCATGAAAAAAGCCTTTAACACCAAGCAGACAGTAATCTCTCCACCTTAGTTCTCCGGTTCTTGCTTTAGATCATTTGTAAGTAGGGGGGGTGCGGCCTTCCCTTTAGCACATCCCCCGGTCATACCGAATTTAAAGGTAAAAATTTTAAAGTCCCAATTCCATTCTACTCACGGGTTGTTTGTTTTCCAGTCCAAATTTTGGGAAAAAAGTCAGCGCTCTCCGGCCATGGCTCGCGGCTTCGCTCCACTGAAGTAGCGGTCTACTCCCAGCACCGCACCATGCCGCTTTCCGTACCCTCTCCGTAGCCTTTAAAAAGGCTCTTCGTGGGTCGGGGAGGGCGCTTAAGGTGCCCACCGAGTCACCAAGTCCGCAGGCTTCCGTGCCTGCGGTTTCTAAGGGTCCCCGCGTCGCCGGCACGGCAAGACCCGTCTTCAGCAGAGCCGATTCCCTCCGGAGCTCGGAGGGAATCCGCCATTAGCCGATCGTGCTAACCCGGAAGTCCCACGGGTAGTTGCTTAGAGTCAAACTGCACACAGGAAAAAGTCAGCGCTCTCCGGCAACAGCAATGCGGCTTCCCTCCGTGAAAAGAGCAGTCAATTTGAAGCACCGCGCCGCTCACCCCACGTTGCTCTGGATCCCCAAAACCGGGTCTCCCCGCGAGTAGGGGAGGCGCAAAAGGTGCCAGCCGAATCCCACGTTCACAGGCTTCTCCCGCCTGTGATTTTAATGGGTCTCCGCCTTCGCCATGGCGGTCAGACCCTGATTTCCACGGAGCAAATTCCTCCCGATCGGAGGAACTCCGCCATTGCCGGAGGCGCCAACCCGGAAGTCCTATTCAACATATTTCTTGTTTCTTGGTTTTTTGGGCCTGGTCTTACTCTGTGCACTTGTAATTTTGTCCTTTTTATTTTTCAATAAAGAATATAAAACAGAGTCCTAGCTTGCAAAAACAGCTTTATTGCAGTCTCTTTCTCTCATTTACACCAGACAGAGAGAGAACGAGGATTGACTGGTGATGATACTTCCCTCAATGGCATCCGTCTCCATTGCAGTACTGGTGCAGTTGTACAATCCACTGTCGGACCGTAAGCAGCTTCTTGATTTTTCTCTTTGTTGCTTGGAAAGTGATGATGTGAGGGGCTGGGTGAAATCTATTATGTTTCAGCACCAGGGCAGGATAATGTCAGGGTCTATCATCCTCATTCTTAGCTCTCAGACTCTAAGGATACCAACTCTAGGTTGCCTTCCAAATTTCAGAGGAACCCAAGCCCCACATAACAAAGAGAAAAGAGGCTGCAACAACTGAGTACAAAGGAAAGGAAAAGCATGAAGCAGCAGCACACAGAATGAGGTTGTTCTGCTTAACATCTGTTAGGCAAGAGCAGCCACGCTACATGGCCTGACCTTAAAAAACAGTCCCATTCTTAACAGAAGATTGGGGTTCAAAACCCCTTTAAAGATTCTCTACCTCCATCTTCCAGGGCCAGATTGGGAGGGTGTGGTGTGGGTGGACCCCGGGTGGCACAGGGGAGATCCACCTACTCCAGGCGTTACAACACACAGCCCTACTTAGAAGTTGAGGTTTGGTAGACACACTATACCTGATGAGGTCTACAAAAGATGCCTTTTAAAAATCTAAGAAGAGAACTGCCCTCTTGACTTTCGTGGTGGATTTGGGTCATATTTCCAGAGAGGCAGACATTATCATATTGTCTTCTTTTTTTGCAGGTGGGGAGAGTGGACAGAGGTTAAGGTATGCCCCAGGGGCTACCTGGTTGCATTCGCTCTGAATGTTGAATCCCCAAAAGGGCCAGCTGATGATACGGCAGCCAACAACATCCGGTTCAGCTGTGGAGATGGGTCTGTACTGGAGGGCGAGTCCCCCACCTTTGGTACTTATGGTCAGTGGAGCAAGCGCTGCACCGCTGGTGCCATCTGTGGGATCCAAACAAAGGTGGAGGCTCCAGCTCGAGGTGATAGCACAGCACTTAATGATGTCAGGTTCTTCTGCTGTTACTGAATCACCTGGGCTTCATCCTGCCTGTGTTCTAATGGTTTGTTGTCATGAAACGTCACCAAGAATAAATTTTAACCAAAGAGTTGTGTGTACCTTTTGGAGCTTTGTCCCTTCCTGATCTCAGTTCCTTAAGACTGCATGAATTGGTTTTGGATGGAAGTGTTGGGATACTGCCAGGGAGACGAAGCCATCAGACAGGTCTCCACGTCGTCTCCGGACGATCTCCCCGTCTCCCATAGAACAGCACCAGTCAATTGGCGACACAAGCCTCAGACACATTCCAAGACTAGTGCACACCCTTTCTATAGAGTTTCCACAACTGAAGATTCAGCTAGGAGAACATATATACAGCTTTATTCAACGTAGTTCAGAACAAAGGAAAAACATGACTGCTTGCATTCGTGTCCAGGAAAACAGCCGGAACAAAAGCTATATACAAAACGGAAGTTCCCAGAGAGAACAGTGCTGGGAGTAAACAGGCATGTGACACACAACAATCATGCCTGACCATTTAAGGTGGAATGGAACTGTATCCTAACAGGGAGGCCAGTGCAATGTTAAAGAGGGTACCATCCTAGAGCCGTAGTGCGATATCTTTAGCCCATTGATCTTGCCAGGCCCACCAGCCTCTCAGTTTGTCCCATGAGGTTGCTTTGAACAAATTGCACCCACTTGCCAATCACCAGCCATCTCAGGCACAGAGATCTCTTATGTCTGATCTAAGCACCATGCGGTAAGATTTGAGAATTTGAAGGAATCTGAGCACCACGCATAGCAGCCAACTCCTGGGGGCTGAGGTCCCTTCGCCTCCCCCATAATCTATTTGAGGGGGTCACTCCCCCCGCCAAGTTGATGGGCACTGCCATTCTAATGGTGTGCATCATGTGATATAATTACCTGCCTGCCACCATATGGTTGGTACCCCTGTCACTAAGCACCACCAAGAGCTCAAAGTGCAAGCAGAGTCTTATCCTGAATTTTAGCACTCTGCCCGACAGTGCTCAGCTCAGAGATAAGCCTCAGGCTGTTATTTGAGAGTAGAAGGCAACATTTATACATATTCCTACTGCAGGAGTGTGGTGGAAGAGGATGCAAATGCCTTTACTTTTAAAGTTCAGGAAGCATTTCACTTATGTTCAATCTATGCACAATGAGACTCTAGTGCTGAAACCAGAGAAAAGACTCTGCTCGCTCCCGGGGAGTAAAAAGCTGGGGTTTTGTTGTTGTTGTTTTTACAGGGGTTGTTTGTTTTTTAATTACATGATCATGAAACACTACAGTCACCCTGACTGTACTCATTCAAGCATGATTGCACAATTCTTCAAATTATAATACAAGAAGTACATATGTTAAGAACCATCCATGATCAAAAGTTCCCTGGCTGATGAGAAGGCTTTTTGACATTGTTACAATATAATACATGGAAAAATAGAAAGTTTAAAAACCAATCTCATCAGAGAGTCATTTCCATTTGTATGGTGAAATAAATAAGGTAGTAAAAAGCTGATTTTTATTCTGAAAGGTTAGGGAGAGGGATCTCTGGCTTTCTGAATGTGTGTATATATACTTGTCCGCCTGCCTCTTTCTCTCTCTATGTGTGTGCCTGTGGATTTTATTTATTTTCTATTTCTATTTATTTATTTGGATTTTTATTCTGCTTTTGGCCCCATCCACCCATGGAAGATTGGCCACATTCCAATTTACCCCTTGGGGCAAAATTGCTTCCCTTCTCCTGTCATATAGCAATTGATGAATGGATATGTTATTTTCTTCTGAGTCCCAAAGCACAGCAATCAAAACTATGGTTAGAGAGCAGTGGAGTAGTGGATCCATGATCACATCTGTGCTCCCAAATGCTCAGATGGCCAGAATAGAAGTTTTCCCCTCTTCCGTTTGCTGCACTGGTAAACGGCTGTTGTAGCTGACTGACCTCGACTGCCACCCTCTTGGCAGAATGTAGTTGCTTTGGATCTAGTAGATCATCGCCTCCTCTGCTCCATCCCAACCTCATTCCTTTAACATCTTGGACTTCATGTTTCCTACTGCTGGACATCTTTACTCCTCCAAAAAGCAAATATCAGAAGTCCGGATTGCTCTTTCATTTATGATGCCACTGAACTGGATCCAACTCTGGATTTTTCTAAGTAGAGAAGGAATTAGAAATGTTTTTATTATATTTTTTTAAATGTCAATTTTAAATTCAGACATTTACATTTTGATCATGAAAACTGAGTGCATGATCAAACCTACCCAAGCACTCAGATCAAAGTATCATGTTAGACTGGAAAGTAAAACAAAAACAAAAACCTGAAGAGGACAAACAGGAAGAGACACAGATGCAGAAAGCGAAAACAACAGAGGGAGTGAGAACGAACGAATGAACGAAAGAAAGAAAGAAAGAGAGATGGAAAATAAAGTTGGGAAATTGAGAAGGACGGGCGCAAGGGGCCAAGCAAAATAGAGGTTAATAAAAAAGACATTCACCAGACAAATTTATTGAAAGATGGAATGAAGTTCATTTATGAATCACCGGAATACCAATTTTTGTGACAATATACATTATATATGTTATTTTCTCTTTCAGAATTCCTTTTATTTCTCTTATACTCAAGTATCATACTTTCATTGATTGCCTGTTCTGTTCTTTCACCAATAAAAATTAAATGAAATGAAGAATAAGTGTGTCCCTTCTTATCAGCTGTGAGAGGAGCAGGAAGAGGAGATACAGGCAGCATGTGTGTCAGAGTGTGTGCGAGCAAACTAGGGGTGACAAGGTGAAACATTCACCTCTTGTGGTCATGGCAGACAGAAGTGGGTTAGGAGGAGCTGCTTCCCATAGTGCTCAGCCCTAGGAAGATGCAGAGGTCACCTGGCTAAGAGGAGGAAAAGGCCTCAGAATGCAGTAAGCCAGAAGTTTGCACAACAGCTTCCTAAAGTGAAATGAAGAGGTGGGGGAAGAGATGTGGCCAAAAGACCTGGGACATGGCGATGCCCTCTAAGAAACATAGGATTGCTCCCTAAAGTGCACTAATGGCTGGTTGTAAGCCACTTTTTGAAGATGAATATACAACATCACTAAAAAATATACAGCACACATCAAAAACCCTATGAATACAAAGGTTCAGTTTTAAAACTTCAGACAATAAAGACCACAAAGATGGCACCAGGTGGGCCTTTCCAGGGAAGGCATTTCATAACTAGGCTGACACCACCTATAAGACCCTGAATCCAGGAGCACTTGAAGTGAGCCTCTGATGATGATATCGGGGTCCAGGTAAGTAGACCTGGGAAGAGGTGATCCTTGAGGTAAGCTGCTCCCAGGCCATTTAAGGAGTAGACAATAAATCACTAGTGCAATATAGTGAAATTGCCCACAAACCCTTTATGAACCGTGATACCGCATGTGGAACTTTCTGTACTGTTTTCAAAGTCATCCCATGTATAACTCACTTCAGTTAATCTAACAGGAAGATCATGGATAATGGACACAAGACTACCTCCAGCCCTGTAAGGTTATAGTGTATCAGATTAAGCTGATAAAAATTCATTTCAATGAATGATTCATTTCAGCAAAAAAAATGGTGAATGGACAGTTCAGCAATTTGTTTCAGTGCTTGCCTTCAAGCAGCAGTTAGTTTCAGCAGTTAGCTTTGGTAGTTGGATTAGCCAGTTTTCTAGAGTCAATAATCTGTTTTAGAAATTAAAGGTCATGGATGTACTCAAGTGGAGAACACTCCCTTGAGCAATGGGACTTCCTTTCCTCCCTTTGCATCCCCTGCAGAACCTCAACAGGTGCTCCAAAGGGTTGGGGAACCGTCCAGAGCAGATTTTTAGGGGGGGATGAGGAGCTGGCAGAGGAAGAAAAGAAACGAAAAGTCCCATTGCACAAACAGATTTGTGATGTCCATGTGAATGGATCATTGTTTCATTATCCTCCACCTTTGTTTTTAAATCCCAAACTTTGCTTCCAGAATGTCCATCCATATATTCACATGCTCCTGTTTAGACATCAATTGCAGAGACATTTCTTCCTTCAAAGCATTCACTAAAGCTGTTGCAGCTCTTGCTGTTGTTCCGTTGGAGGGCTTTTCATCTAGAGTAGGCACCATGTTTTTCAGGTCTGCTTCCTTGTCTGGATGTGTCCGTAACTGCCTTCCATTCAAACAAAAGTGCTGCTGCTGTTGTTTAGTTGTGTCAGACTTTTCTTGACCCCATGGACCAGAGCACGCCAGGCTCAGCTTCAGGATCTGTCCTTCCAGTGAGCACTCAGGGCTGATTTCCTTCAGAATGGAGAGGTTTAATCTTCTTGAAGTCCATGGGACTCTCAAGAGTCTCCTCCAGCAGCATAATTGTTGTTGTTGTTGTTTAGTCATTTAGTCGTGTCCGACTCTTCGTGACTCCATGGACCAGAGCACGCCAGGCACCCCTGTCCTCCACTGCCTCCCGCAGTTTGGCCAGACCCATGTCTGTAGCTTCGAAGACACTATCCAACCATCTCGTCCTCTGTCATCCCCTTCTCCTTGTGCCCTCCATCTTTCCCAACATCAGGGTCTTTTCCAGGGAGTCTTCTCTTCTCATGAGGTGGCCAAAGTATTGGAGCCTCAGCTTCACGATCTGTCCTTCCAGTGAGCACTCAGGGCTGATTTCCTTAAGAATGGATCGGTTTGTTCTTCTTGCAGTCCATGGGACTCTCAAGAGTCTCCCCCAGCACCATAATTCAAAAGCATCAATTCTTCGGCGATCGGCCTTCTTTATGGCCCAGCTCTCACTTCCATACATCACTACTGGGAAAACCATAGCTTTTACTATACGGACCTTTGTTGGCAAGGTGATGTCTCTACTTTTTAAGATGCTGTCTAGGTTTGTCATTGCTTTCCTCCCAAGAAGCAGGCGTCTCTTAATTTTGTGGCTGCTATCACCATCTGCAGTGATCATGGAGCCCAAGAAAGTAAAATCTCTCACTGCCTCCATTTCTTCTCCTTCTATTTGCCAGGAGGTGATGGGCCCAGTGGCCATGATCTTCGTTTTTTTGATGTTGAGCTTCAGACCATATTTTCCGCTCTCCTCTTTCACCCTCAATAAAAGGTTCTTTAATTCCTCCTCACTTTCTGCCATCAAGGTTGTGTCATCTGCATATCTGAGGTTGTTGATATTTCTTCCGGCAATCTTAATTCCGGCTTCGGATTCATCCAGCCCAGCCTTTCGCATGATGAATTCTGCATATAAGTTAAATAAGCAGGGAGACAATATACAGCCTTGTCGTACTCCTTTCCCAATTTTGAACCAATCAGTTGTTCCATATCCAGTTCTAACTGTAGCTTCTTGTCCCACATAGAGATTTCTCAGGAGACAGATGAGGTGATCAGGCACTCCCATTTCTTTAAGAGCTTGCCATAGTTTGCTGTGGTTGACACAGTCAAAGGCTTTTGTATAGTCAATGAAGCAGAAGTAGATGTCTTTCTGGAACTCTCTAGCTTTCTCTATAATCCAGCGCATGTTTGCAATTTGGTCTCTGGTTCCTCTGCCTCTTCTAAATCCAGCTTGCACTTCTGGGAGTTCTTGGTCCACATACTGCTTGAGCCTTCCTTGTAGAATTTTAAGCATAACCTTGCTAGCGTGTGAAATGAGTGAAATTGTGCGGTAGTTGGAGCATTCTTTGGCCCTTCTTTGGGATTGGGATGTAGACTGATCTTCTCCAATCCTCTGGCCACTGCTGTGTTTTCCAAACTTGCTGGCATATTGAGTGTAGCACCTTAACAGCATCATCTTTTAAAATTTTAAATAGTTCAGCCTTGTTATTTGCAGTGCTTTCTAAGGCCCATTTGACTTCACTCTCCAGGATGTCTGGCTCAAGGTCAGCAACTCCACTACCTGGAGTTTGCGAGACATCCATATCTTTCTGGTATAATTCCTCTGTGTATTCTTTCCACCTCTTCTTGATGTCTTCTGCTTCTGTTAGGTCCTTATCACTTTTGTCCTTTATTATGGTAATCTTTGAATGAAATGTTCCTTTCATATCTCCAATTTTCTTGAACAGATCTCTGGTTCTTCCCATTCTGTTGTTTTCCTCTATTTCTTTGCATTGCTCGTTTAAGAAGGCCTTCTTATCTCTCCTTGCTATTTTTTGGAAATCTGCATTCAATTTCCTGTATCTTTCTCTATCTCCCTCACATTTTGCTTCCCTTCTCTCCCCCGCTATTTGTAAGGCCTCATTGGACAGCCACTTTGCTTTCTTGCATTTCCTTTTCATTGGGATGGTTTTCGTTGCTGCCTCCTGTATAATGTTGCGAGCCTCCATCCATAGTTCTTCAGGCACTCTGTCCAGGAAATCTAAATCCTTAAACCTGTTCCTCACTTCCACTGTGTATTCATAAGGGATTTGATCTAGATTGTATCTTACCGGCCCAGTGGTTTTTCCTACTTTCTTCAGTTTAAGCTTGAATTTTGCTATAAGAAGCTGATGATCTGAGCCACAGTCAGCTCCAGGTCTTGTTTTTGCTGACTGTATCAAGCTTCTCCATCTTTGGCTGCCAAACCTAAAGGCACCAGGTGTGGTATATTTTGGCCCATTATTTTGGCTCATAGGGATAGTCATTGCTGTATCCGGATAGGAAGCGCTTGCCTCATGCCACCATCTACCCACTCCTCATAAACATTTTAAAAGACTTGGCAGCTCTACATTGGCCTTTCTTCCGCCTGATTGTTTGTATCCTCCAACAGGTCTTTCCAGGTCTCTAATAGAACTCACAGTGTGGCTTCCTGTTATTTTGAAGGGTATTATGAAGCTGAGGGTGAACTTCAGCAGTTCTGGTATTCTGTGGATATATTTACACTACAAAGTTATATCAGATTTCTACCAAGTGAACTGTCATGGCTTCACCTGAATGCTTTTGTGAACAGCAGATTGATGAGAGAAATGTAACTCTCCCTTTGAGAATACTAATCCACACATACAGTGGAGCTACAGTTATCAAGATACAAGACACCTTCTTTTCCCTCTCTCTGACACCCTGTTCTGTATGTGTTGCCCTCCCTCCCCATTTCCTCCATGCCTAGTGGTTTCCCATGAGAAGGAAACATCACTTTTGCCGGAAGTCTGAACTCCAGGCTTGAGGACTTGTGGCAATTAGGCTGAGGACCCGCATGTGGCTGAAGAGTGACAGTTTGCCCAATCCTGTTCTAAAGCCAATTGTACAGTCCTGGTCTTTGGTCTGGAAATGATGTCCTCACCCTTCCGATAGCTCTCTCCCCTCCTCCTGGCAAATGGCTTCTGCTTGTGCAGGCACTTCCTAAAAGTCACTGGTAATGGGGGTGAGCAAAGCACAGGACCAGGAAGACTTCATAGTCCTCTCCATTTGCTCTGCTCTGTGATGGATCAGTGGAGCATGGGAGGTGTTGCTCAGGATAGAGAGTGCCTACATTTCACTGTCCTGAACCCTTTAAATTCCCTGCTCACGTCCATGTTTCATTACTCATTTTATGGACTCTCTCTTTCTGCCCGCAGAGTAATTGTCTGCTGAGAGACGGTAAGCAGAACTCCAAGTGAGAGGAAAGAAAGGTAAGGGTTGCAATGTAGCCAGAATGATGTAGGCCTGGTCAACTGTCAGACTTGAGTGAAGTAGAGCTGGGTGGGGGATTCAGCCAAGTATTCTTGCTCTTGGCATTAGGCCCTTTTTGTGAAAATGTACCTCACTTTTCACAAAACTTTTCAGGGTATTTAAATATGCATTTCTTTTGAAGGGTTGCAAGTCTATAAAACAGAAATGGTGGGAGTTTGCATAGGAGAGAATTTTTAGCAAGGGCAAAGGGTGGGTAAGAAATGCACATCTTAGTTTTTTAAAAAGAAAATAAAAAATATTTTTATTATTTTTCAATTTCAATCCAATAATAACCTCTGCTTCTTAATGGCGGCATTGGAGGGTTTTCTGCAGGCAAAGTGCTTTTGCACTCAGCACCTCCCTGGCACTCAGCACCTTCACTGTGAATGAAGCCTATTTCTCCCTGTCCCTGGGGGGAATTTGCAAGGATAATTACCCTCAATCATCTTTGTTTTTCCTTCACCAACAATCTTTTGCGGTCGTGGGGTCTGCCTCCATTAAGGCAGAACAGAACCGGAAGCTGCACATTTTAGTTCGTTAGCTTACATCAGCAGTTACCAATGTGGCACAATTCTTGCCATCCTGCCTTGCCTTTCTGTTTGAGGAATTGATCTAGCCCCAGTGTCCAGCAACTCTGAGTTGTCTATTGAAATCAGAAGTGTAGTCAGAAAAGCAATTAATTGGTTTTACTCATCAACCAGAAGTAATCACACTTCTCTCCAGGGGGAAACAGAAGATCCAGGAACCTTTTGAACAGAGGAGAGAGAACCACACTTTCTGGGGAATAAATTCTCAAGCCTGTTATTCTTCCACTCAGTTTTTGCAGCTCGATCTGGTGCAGTCCACCTGCCATGGATCTCTCTACCAGTGCTGTGGTCTTCTTGTTCCTCACCTACCACCTCTGTGAGGCAGGACATCGAAACTATAATTCAATCCTCATTGTGCCCAATGGCGGGAAGTGGGGAGAATGGGGAAAAATTGAATCCTGTCCCAAAGGACATGCATACGGATTCTCACTGAAGGTAAAGGCTTATCTATATCTTCTTTTTGATATCCTGATCCCAAGGAATAGATTTAATAGCTCTAAAAAGTCTCCATGCCAATTTGTCAATCCATACTGGAGAGGCTTAGAGTGAATTGCATTTTACATAAAAGAAAACTGGATGGACTGGAGGGAAAAAGGGACAAGGATACAGAAAAGTTTGGAGTGCAATGAGCTGGCAATATTGTGGTCACGTTTATCTTCCTGAAAAGTGAGTGCCCAACTGGAAAATACAGACTAAACTGTTAGTGTGGAAGCAACCCAGGTCAGTTCTGGTGCTTTCTAGGAGGGTTGCCATAAATCCTGATTTTCCCTGACATGTCCAGGATTTCAACAACTTTCCTCAAAAAAGCTCAACAACTTTTTGTGTTTGGATTCTTACTTCTTGAAATAATATGGCAACCCTAACTTCACAAACTGGAGGAAACCTGCTGAAGCATATGGAGACATAAGAGAGGGATTGAGGGTGCCTTAGCCAGTCATTAGCAAGATCATTTTTCTCCCTATTAAGTTTGCTTACTTGGGGCCCATAGGACTTTTTGCACCAAAAAGCTACTGTCTTTTGATGCAGCTCAGAATGTAAATCTCAATCCAGAACCAGTAATACTTGTACACAATTACGGACATGTAATTATGAACAGATAACTGCTTATTCATATTGCAAGCTACTACTTTGGAAAATTCAGACTAGTTTGATTAACTACAATAACACCCCCCCCCCTTTGTAACATACACAATATCTTTTTTCCATTTTGTTTTCTGCATGGGTACTATTTCTTGTTTCTTCCTTTTTGGGCCTGGTCTTACTCTGTGCACTTGTAATTTTGTCCTTTTTATTTTTCAATAAAGAATATAAAACAGAGTCCTAGCTTGCAAAAACAGCTTTATTGCAGTCTCTTTCTCTCATTTGCACCAGACAGAGAGAGAACGAGGATTGACTGGTGATGATACTTCCCTCAATGGCATCCGTCTCCATTGCAGTACTGGTGGAGTTGTACAATCCACTGTCGGACCGTAAGCAGCTTCTTGATTTTCCTCTTTGTTGCTTGGAAAGTGATGATGTGAGGGGCTGGCTGAAATCTATTATGTTTCAGCACCAGGGCAGGATAATGTCAGGGTCCATCAGCCTCATTCTTAGCTCTCAGACTCTAAGGATACCAACTCTAGGTTGCCTTCCAAATTTCAGAGGAACCCAAGCCCCACATAACAAAGAGAAAAGAGGCTGCAACAACAGAGTAGAAAGGAAAGGAAAAGCACGAAGCAGCAGCACACAGAATGAGGTTGTTCTGCTTAACATCTGTTAGGCAAGAGCAGCCATGCTACATGGCCTTTCCTTAAAAAACAGTCCCATTCTTAACAGAAGATTGGGGTTCAAAACCCCTTTAAAGATTCTCTAGCTCCATCTTCCAGGGGGAGATTGGGAGTGTGTGGTGTGGGTGGACCCTGGGTGGCATAGGGGAGATCCACCTACTCAAGGCGTTACAACACACAGCCCTACTTAGAAGTTGAGGTTTGGTAGACACACTATACCTGATGAGGTCTACAAAAGATGCCTTTTAAAAATCTAAGGAGAGAACTGCCCTCTTGACTTTCGTGGTGGAAAGCAAATCATTCCAATTCCATTCATATTTCCAGAGAGGCAGACATTATCATATTGTCTTCTTTTTTTGCAGGTGGGGAGAGTGGACAGAGGGTAAGGAGTGCTCCAGGGGCTACCTGGTTGCCTTCGCTTTGAATGTTGAATCCCCAAAAGGGCCAGGTGATGATACAGCAGCCAACAACATCCAGTTCAGCTGTGGAGATGGGTCTGTACTGGAGGGCGAGTCCCCCACCTATGGTACTTATGGCCAGTGGAGCAAGCGCTGCCCCACTGGTGCCATCTGTGGGATCCAAACAAAGGTGGAGGCTCCAGCTCGAGGTGATAGCACAGCACTTAATGATGTCAGGTTCTTCTGCTGTGACTGAATCACCTGGGCTTCATCCTGCCTGTGTTCTAATGGTTTGTTGTCATGAAACTTCACCAAGAATAAATTTTAACCAAAGAGTTGTGTGTACCTTTTGGAGCTTTGTCCCTTCCTGATCTCAGTTCCTTAAGACTGCATGAATTGGTTTTGGATGGAAGTGTTGGGATACTGCCAGGGAGACGAAGCCATCAGACAGGTCTCCACGTCGTCTCCGGACGATCTCCCCGTCTCCCATAGAACAGCACCAGTCAATTGGCGACACAAGCCTCAGACACATTCCAAGACTAGTGCACACCCTTTCCTCAGAGTTTCCACAACTGAAGATTCAGCCAGGAGAGCATATTTACAGCTTTATTCAACGTAGTTCAGAACAAAGGAAAAACATGACTGCTTGCATTCATGTCCTGGAAAACAGCTGGAACAAAAGCTATATACAAAACAGAAGTTCCCAGAGAGAACAGTGCTGGGAGTAAACAGGCATGTGACACACAACAATCATGCCTGACCATTTAAGGTGGAATGGAAGTGTATCCTAACAGGGAGGCCAGTGCAATGTTAAAGAGGGTACCATCCTAGAGCCGTAGTGCGATATCTTTAGCCCATTGATCTTGCCAGGCCCATGAGGTTGCTTTGAACAAATTGCACCCACTTGGCAATCACCAGCCATCTTAGGCACAGAGATCTCTTATGTCTGATCTAAGCACCATGCGGTAAGATTTGAGAATTTGAAGGAATCTGAGCACCAAGCATAGTAGTCAGCTCCTAGGAGCCAAGGTCCCTTCGCCTCCCCCATAATCTATTTGAGGGGGTCACTCCCCCCCCCAAGTTGATGGGCACTGCCATTCTAATGGTGTGCATCATGTGATCAAATATGTGGGGTGGAGCTTACCTGCCTCCCTCCATATGGTTGGTACCCCTGTCACTAAGCACCACCAAGAGCTCAAAGTGCAAGCAGAGTCTTATCCTGAATTTTAGCACTCTGCCCGACAGTGCTCAGCTCAGAGATAAGCCTCAGGCTGTTATTTGAGAGTAGAAGGCAACATTTATACATATTCCTACTCCAGGAGTGTGGTGGAAGAGGATGCAAATGCCTTTACTCTTAAAAAGTGCAAGCAGCATTTCACTTACCTTCAATCTATGCACACTGAAACTCTAGTGCTGAAACCAGAGAAAAGACTCTGCTTGCTCTTGGAAAGTAAAAAGCTGGTTTTTTGTTTTTTGTTGACAACGGATGTTTGTTTTTTATTTACATGATCACGAAACACTACAGTCACCCTGACTGTACTCATTCAAGCCTGATTGCACAATTCTATAAATTATAATACAAGAACAAATACATATGTTAAGAACCATCCATGATCAAAAGTTCTCTGGCTGACGAGAAGGCTTTTTGAAGTTGTTACAATATAATGCAGGTAAAAATAGAAAGTTTAAAAACCAATCTCACCAGAGAGTCATTTCCATTTGTATGGTGAAACAAATAAGGCAGTAAAAAGCTGTTTTTTATTCTTAAAGGTTAGGGAAAGGGATCTCTGGCTTTCTGAATGTGTGTATGTATACTTGTCTGCCTGCCTCTTTCTCTCTCTATGTGTGTGCCTGTGGATTTTATTTATTTTCTATTTCTATTTATTTATTTGGATTTTTATTCTGCTTTTGGCCCCATCCACCCATGGAAGATTGGCCACATTCCAATTTACCCCTTGGGGCAAAATTGCTTCCCTTTTCCTGTCATATAGCAATTGATGAATGGATATTTTATTTTCTTCTGAGTCCCGAAGCACAGCAATCAAAACCATGGTTAGAGAGCAGTGGAGTAGTAATGGTAAAAGGTAAATGACCCCTGGATGGTTAAGTCCAGTCAAGGGTGACTCTGGGGTTGCGACGCTCATCTTGCTTTTAGGCTGAGGGGGCCACTGTTTGTCCACAGACAGCTTTACGGGTCATGTGGCGAGCATGACTCAACCACTTCTGGCGCAATGGAATACCATGACGGAAACCAGAGCCTGCGGAAACACTGTTTAACTTCCTGCCACAGTGGTACCTGTTTATCTACTTGCACTGGTGTGCTTTCAAACTGCTAGGTTGGCAGGAGCCGTAACAGAGCAACGGGAGCTCATTCCATTGCAGGAATTCAAATTCAAATAGTGGATCCATGATCACATCTGTGGTCCCAAATGCTCAGGTGGACAGAATAGAAGTTTCCCCCTCTTCAGTAAACAGCTGTTGTAGCTGAGTGACCCAGACTGCCACCCTCTTGGCAGAATGTAGTAGCTTTGTTTTTTTTTATAATTAATATTTTATTAAATTTTTCAAAAAAAAGAAAGATTACAATAAAACAATAAACATTAAAACCCCAACCAACACCAACATTCAAGCAACAAAAACAAACAATCAAAACACAGCCAAAAAACAGGAAAAAGAAAAATATTACAAACCTAAAAAAAAAGTAAAAAAAAATTAACATAAAAAGGGTAAAAGAGCTCTTTTCAAATTCATATCCTTCATAACCTTATTTTCCTGACTTCCACCCGCCCTCCTTTCTTGTATTCCACTTTAAAATTAATTTAGCAAGTTCATTCTTATTAATTTTATCCTTTAAAAATTCATTCACATATTGTATTATTCAGATTTTCGTCCAATATCTATGCCTTCTTTCATACTCTTATTTATCTTATTCACTAGAACCCCTTCGTTTCATTTCAATGTCCTCAACATTCAAAAATTTTACAATGTTCTTGTAGATAATTTTTAAACTTCTTCCAATCTTCTTCCACCTGCTCTTCTCCTTGATCTCGTATTCTGCCAGTCATTTCTGCCATTTCAATATAGTCCATTACTTGGATCTGCCATTCTTCCAAGGTGGGTAGATCTTGTGTCTTCCAGTGCTTTGCGATGAGTATTCTTGCTGCTGTAGTTCTATCCTTCTTTGACACCAATTGGCCGACCATACCCAGGAGAAAGGCCTCTGGTTTCTTCAAAAAGGTATATTTAAATACCTTTTTCATTTCATTATAAATCATCTCCCAGAAGTCTTAATCCTTGGGCACGTCCACCAAAGGTGAAAGAATGTACCTTTATTTTCTTTACATTTCCAACATTTATTATCAGGCAAATGGTAAATTTTTGCAAGCTTGACTGGGGTCATGTACCACCTATACATCATTTTCATAATATTCTCTCTTAAGGCATTACATGCCGTAAATTTAATTCCAGTGGTCCATAACTGTTCCCAATCAGCAAACATAATGTTATGTCCAACATCTTGTGCCCATTTGATCATAGCAGATTTTACTGTTTCATCCACAGTATTCCATTCCAACAGCAAGTTATACAGGCAGAATGTAGTAGCTTTGAATCTAATAGATCATCGCCTGCTCTGCTCCACCCCAACCCAATTCCTGTAACATCTTGGACTTCCTGCTTCCTACTACTGGACACCTTTACTCCTCCAAACAGCAAATATCAGGAGTTAGCATTGCTCTTTCATTTATGATGCCACTGAACTGGATCCATCTCTGGACTTTTCTAAGTAGAGAAGGAATTTTAAAATGTTGTGTGTTTTTTAAATGTCAGTTTTAAATTCAGACATTTGCATTTTGATCATGAAAACTGAGTGCATGATCAAACCTACCCACAGACCCAAGCACTCAGATCAAAGCATCGTGTTAGACTGGAATGCTTCATCCAGGTCTCATGGGTAAACCATGCAAATATTTCTTTAAAAAACTGAAAGAGGACAAGCAGGAAGAGTTACAGATGCAGAAAGGGAAGACAACAGAGGGAGGGAGAAGAAAGAAAGAAAGAAAGAAAGAAAGAAAGAAAGAAAGAAAGAAAGAAAGAAAGACAAGGGGCCAAGCAAAATCTTGCTGTCTTGAAGAAAATGATGAAAATGAGATGATCTGCTTTATCTAGCTGTGGAGTGAGACTCCTGTTCCACGCATAAAAATATAAGTGAAGGCTGAGTCCTTTGTGAAGACTAGGGTTTGCCTTCCAAGAAAATTGTTTTTATGAGGAATCCATGACTTGCAGGCCAGATGTGGCCCACAGCCAGATTTCCTCTGACTCTCCCAGCCCATGAACTGTTTAGCACAGGAGCTGTTAAGAGGGAAAAGGGCGTAGATGTTTTGCAAAGCATGCAATTGCATTTCTTTCCTCTGCAAGCAGTTTTGATACAAGTCAGAACAGAAGGGGGAAATGCCTTAGCCAAGAGATAGACTTGTGTGCCTTGCAAATATGC
Source organism: Podarcis melisellensis (assembly GCF_964234715.1). NCBI lineage: Eukaryota > Metazoa > Chordata > Lepidosauria > Squamata > Lacertidae > Podarcis > Podarcis melisellensis. The sequence continues at coordinate 83,375,100 of NC_138531.1, forward strand.
ACAAGGAGAAAGACCTGGAATGAGAGTCAGCAGCCTGTCCTGTGATTTGCCGCAACTCCCATGGATAGAGAGAGAGAAAACAAACTGCTGTAGCAACTGGGGGCCATTGGGGGGGGCAAAGGGCCATGGAAATAAAACAGTATTAATAATTTTCTATTTCTTTTTAAGAAGCCTAACTGGGTGGGTGGCGTTGGGACGTGGGTGGCGCTGTGGGTTAAACCACAGAGTCTAGGACTTGCCGATCAGGAGGTTGGCGGTTCGAATCCCCGAGACTGGGTGAGCTCCCGTTGCTCAGTCCCTGCTCCTGCCAACCTTGCAGTTTGAAAGCACATCAAAGTGCATTAAGTAGCTGTAGTTAGTTTCACTAGCTAGTTTTAACTATTAGTTTCATCAGTTCGTTTCAACCATTAGTTTCACCAGTTAGATCCGGCCATTAAGTAGCTGTAGTTAGTTTCACCAGCTAGTTTTAACTATTAGTTTTATCAGTTCATTTCATCAGTTCGTTTCAGCCATTAGTTTCACCAGTTAGATCCAGCCATTAAGTAGCTGTAGTTAGTTTCACCAGCTAGTTTTAACTATTAGTTTCATCAGTTCATTTCATCAGTTCGTTTCAACCATTAGTTTCACCAGTTAGATCCAGCCATTAAGTAGCTGTAGTTAGTTTCACTAGCTAGTTTTAACTATTAGTTTCATCAGTTCATTTCATCAGTTCGTTTCAGCCATTAGTTTCACCAGTTAGATCCAGCCATTAAGTAGCTGTAGTTAGTTTCACCAGCTAGTTTTAACTATTCGTTTCATCAGTTCGTTTCAACCATTAGTTTCACCAGTTAGTTCCAGCCATTAATTGGCTGTTGTTCATTTCAGCTATTAATTTCACCAGTTAGTTTCAAGAAGTCATGGCACCATGAGGATTCAGATACAGTGGTACCTTGGTTTAAGAACAGCTTTAGATTAAGAACACTGCAAAGCTGGAAGTAGGTGTTTTGGTTTGTGAACTTTGCCTTGCAAGCGGAACATGTTGGAGAAGTTGCGAGTGGACATCAACACTAAAGCAGTTTTAATTTTTGTGGATGCGGAGAAAGCTTTTGATAATATGGCTTGGAGCTTTATGAAGAAAAATCTTCAGGGAATGGGGGTTGGTCAAGGGTTTGAAAATGGTATAAGTGCAATTTATTCAGAACAAAAGGCGAAATTAATAGTTAACAATGTGGTGACAGAGGAATTCAAGATAGAGAAAGGGACACGACAAGGCTGCCCAATTTCCCCATTGCTCTTTATTTCGGTCCTGGATGTTTTGTTAAATATGATTAGAAGGGACCATCTGATTAAAGGTATAAAGGTCGGAGCTAAACAATATAAATTGAAAGTTTTTGCAGATGACTTAGTATTGACTTTACAGGAGCCAGAATCTAGTACTAAAAGAGTATTAGAACTGATTCAAGAATTTGGTCAAGCGGCAGGATTTAAGTTGAATAAGTTAAAAACTTGAGAAAAATTTAACACCGATGGAGAAAGAGAGGTTTCCGAATGAGACAGGTTTAACAGTGGTTAAGAAAGTGAAATACCTGGGGATTAACATGACAGCTAAAAATGGGAATTTATTTAAAGACAACTATGAAAAATGTTGGTCAGAAGTGAAGAAGGACTTAGAAATAAGGTCAAATTTGAAGCTTTCCTTGTTGGGTCGAATTGCTGCGATAAAGATGAATGTATTGCCAAGAATGTTGTTTTTGTTTCAATCATTACAAATTCTGGACAAAATGGACTGTTTCAAGAAGTGGCAGAGAGACATTTCTAGATTTGTCTGGCAGGGCAAGAAGCCCAGAATAAAATTTAAAATACTAACTGACGCAAAGGAAAGAGGTGGATTTGCCCTGCCAGACCTTAAACTTTATTATGAATCAGCAGTATTCTGCTGGTTGAAAGAATGGCTGCTTCTTGAGAACACAGACATTTTGGATTTAGAAGGTTTCAATAATGTTTTTGGGTGGCATGCATATTTGTGGTACGACAAGGTTAAAGCACATAAAGCATTTAAAAACCATATTGTCAGGAAAGCATTGTTTAATGTCTGGATAAGATATAAAGACTTACTTGAAAATAAAACCCCAAGGTGGCTGTCACCGATGGAGGCTAAGGCTCAGAAAAAGCTCAATATGGAGGCCAAGTGGCCAAAATATTGGGAAATTTTGGAGCAAGAAGGAGACAAACTGAAATTGCAGAGTTTTGAGAAATTAAAAGACAAAGTGAGAGACTGGCTTCATTATTATCAAATAAGAGAGGTATATAATTTGGACAAAAAAAATGGCTCCCAGGTGGAAAAATCAAAGCTGGGAAACAGAACTGTTAGATCCCAAAACTAAGATACTTTCAAGAATGTATAACTCTGCTGTTATGGAATATTCAGGATGAAACGGTTAAATCTGCTATGATTAAATGGGCACAAGATGTTGGACATAACATTATGTTTGCTGACTGGGAACAGTTGTGGACCACAGGTATGAAATTTACGGCATGTAATGCCTGAAGAGAGAATATTATGAAAATGATATACAGGTGGTACATGACACCAGTCAAGCTTGCAAAAATGCATCATTTGCCCGATAATAAATGTTGGAAATGTAAAGAAACTGAAGGTACATTCTTTCACCTTTGGTGGGCGTGCCCAAAGATTAAGGCTTTCTGGGAGATGATTTATAATGAAATGAAAAATGTATTTAAATATACCTTTTTGAAGAAACCAGAGGCCTTCCTCTTGGGCATAGTCGGCCAACTGGTGCCAAAGAAGGATAGAACTTTTTTTATGTATGCAACAACAGCAGCAAGAATATTGATTGCAAAGTATTGGAAGACACAAGATTTACCCACACTGGAAGAGTGGAAGATGAAGGTGATAGACTATATGGAATTGGCAGAAATGACTGGCAGAATCCGAGACCAGGGAGAAGAGTTGGTGGAAGAAGATTGGAAGAAATTTAAAGATTACTTGCAGAAATACTGTAAAATTAATGAATGTTAAAATGATGTTGGAGTGAAAATAAGTGATATTGGTAACAAGATTAATAAGAATATGTAAATACGGATTGATAATGGATGAAAATATATAGTTATAATAGTAAAGATAAATGAAAGAGGGTAAGGATTTGCTGAAATGTATTTCTAAATGGGAATACAAAAAGGGGAGGTGTGAGGAGGTCATGGAAACAAGTAAATGAGCCTAAAGATATTGAAAAATGGATTTCTTTTTCTTTTTTCTTTTTAGCTATTTGTTTTTTTTGTATCTTTTTCTTTTTTTTCTTCTATGTGTGTTTTTAACTTGTTAATCTTTGTTTAAATTTTTCTCTATTCTGTAAACCTATGTTTTTTGTAAAACCTTAATAAATATTTCTTTTTTAAAAAAAGTAAATTGAGTCCCCCACTGCTGTGGGAAAGCAAACCTTGGTTTATGAATGCTTTGGTTTAAGAACAGACTTCTGGAACAGATTAAGTTCATAAACTGAGGTACCACTGTATTAGTGTCAGCACTTATACATTCTGGCCCTTGTTTTCAAAAAGTCAGTTTCAAGGATCCTTTCCAGCAATGAATAAGTAGAGAATCCAGATCAGTTAAAGCAGAGTCAGCACCAGTTGTGGAGGGGCCATTGGAATCTTGTCAATGTGCTTATCCCAACCATCCCTGCTTGTGGCAACCATGGCAGACATCATCTGCTTCCTCTATTGGTTTCCAGGTACGTCACTCACTACCCTCTAAAACTAACTCCTAGATCTTAAATGGACAATAGGTGGGAGTTAAGCTGGGTGTCCATCATGGCTGCCACGCAGCCTGCCATCTTAAGTTGCCTAAATTGTAACGCTTTAGACCACCGATGTATGACATCAATACATTGCATAGGTCTGTGAACTGTACCATTACATTAAGGGTAACTTAAAACAGCAGGCTGGGTGACCATCACAGGATATTTAACAACATTATTTAACACTTAGTTCCAGCTCCGAGGGCCTTCTGGTGGTCCCCTCACTGCAAGAAGTGAGATTACAGGGAACCAGGCAGAGGGCCTTCTTGGCAGTGGCGCCTGCCCTGTGGAACGCCCTCCCATCAGATGTCAAGGAAATAAACAACTATCTGACTTTAAGAAGACTTCTGAAGGCAGAGCTGTTTAGGGAAGTTTTTAATGTTTAAAGTTCTATTCTGTTTTTAATGTTCTGTTGAAAGCTGCCCAGATTGGCTGGGGAAACCCAGTCAGATGGGTGGGGTGGTAAAATAATAATAATAATCATCATCATCATCATCATCCCTGGGTTCCAGTATTATGGGAGAACTACATACCAAGCACAATAGAGTTTTATAAAGGCATTGTGATATTATTTTTTGATCCATTTCCAAAGCATGGAATCTGCCTTTCATACATGTGATACATGTGGAGGTGATATTTTAGGTGAGCCATCTAGCATGGTCCCAAGATCTCTTCCATCATTAGTCGGTGCTGTTTAAGACATCATTTGGAATCTTAGGATCATCCCTCCCAATATGCTCCCAATATGTATTACATTGAATCATATTTGCTATTTTGTTGCAGGCTCAGTTGAAGGAGCTCACGTAAATCCCCAAATGACATAGGCCCCCAAATATCTCAGACAGCACCTCTTTATCTATAGACGCTCTCAGGTCTCAAGATCTGCAGAGGGGCTCCCCTTGATACTTCCACTGCCTTCCGATGTTTGGGATGGTGGTGACCCAGGAGATAGCATTCTCTGTGGCTGTAGAATATTCTCCCTGGGAAGTGCGTTTGGCACCTTCACTATAGTTTTCACCACATACTGAATACAGTCCTCTTCATGCTGGCCTGTAACGCCCGAGATATATATTTTGAGGACTCACCCTATTCCCGTGACTGTTAAATACTGACCAGTTCTGTCCAGTCATGGAGCTGCAGAGCATGGCAGTTGATGCTCAGGAAGACAACTCCCACATCTCCTTTTTCCTGTTCCTGGTTGCTGCCCACATTAATATAAGCAGCTCAGCTCAAAGTCTTTCCCACATAGGATAATTGACTGCAGTGAGACACTGCATGAAGCAGCTTGCTGAAGGGAGAAAGGAAAACAAGGGCTGCCTCCTGTTCATAATTATACAAGCTTAGGCAGTGGCCAGAACTGAATGAGGTAAAGCAAGAAAACAAAACAACAACAACAATAATAAATAAATTCCAGCTGTGCTGTTATTCCCAAAAGGTGAGTAGTAGTAGTAGTAGTAGTAGCAGCAGCAGCAGCAGCAGCAGCAGTAATAATAATAATAATATTAAAATTATCATTTGCAGGGTCTTTTCTGTGCTGGCTCCACCCAAGGGTGACTGACCTTCAGGCATCTTGAAAGGCATTCAAGACTCACATGGTGTGATTGGCCTTCCCAATCATGCAATGAAAGTTGGATTGTGGAGTCTTTTTATTTTTATTTTTGTGACTATTCTGTTTTAGGTTTTAGTAATAAACTTTTAGGTTTTTATTGTTGTGAGTCACTTTGGACAAACCTTTGTTAACAATGTTTAGGAATTCTTGAGAAGCAATAATAATTACTCAGGGGTTAGGTAAAACCCAGCCATTATTGTTCTAGAAAATTAGAAAAGCCAACCAGTGAATCTGTTGCATCAGCCAAAAGCAACCACATATTCTGAAAAACAGGATTCAGGGATTTGGGGTTCAACATTCTCATGGCTATTATTTTCCCACTTGTTCTTTTGCTGCTAGATCTGCGGTGAGCTACCTTCCATGGCCCTCTTTATAGGTACTGCACTCTTCTTGATCTTCTCCAGCTACCTCTCGGATGCACTACCCCAAAAGGCTAACAAAGAACTCTCAGTGCCAAATGGAGGGCCATGGGGTGTCTGGGGACCCATAGAATTCTGTCGCGAAGGGTATGCAAATGGATTCACATTGAAGGTAGATACCTCCTTGTGTCCTCCTTTTCAGGCACCTTGGTGCCAAGTAGCTGTGACAATAAGTATGAATGGACAGTGTCCCGGGGCGGCTCTGCTCAGCTGACCTCCATCTGACTGAGTTGCTTGGTGGTGAGGTCATTATGATGCAAACGTACTGGTTGCACACCTAAAGCCCTTTAGCATTTGTGGTTCTTCTTCATGTGCCTTCTCTGTGAGAGGTCCGGAGAGCAGCAACACAAGAATGGGCCTTTAATGTAGTGATTCCTCACTTGTGGAATGCTCTCCTCTCCCCAGAGAGGTTTGCCTGGAACCCCTGTTACATACCCTTAGGTGCCTGGCAAAAGCATTCCTCTTCTCCCAGGGCTTTGGCTGATTAAGCTGTTGGGAGAATTGTTTTTGTTTGTTATTATGGCATGCATTTTTGTTTTTTTACATTGTAAACCACCCTGTGATCTTCAGATGAAGGGTGGTATAGAAATTAAATACATGATGATGATGATGATGATGATGATGATGAAGATATTGCACCATGCCAACAACAGCTGAAAAGTAACGGCTGGGTGAACGAAAAATGAATTCAGTTCATTTTGAAGCAAATTTCTAGTTCATCTTCAAGTTCATTCTCTTAAATGTGTTATTTACACTTTGGACCCTTTGTGCATTTAAGCTTAAATGTCATCATTTTGAGGGGAAAGAAAACAAACTATTCATATTCTGCTGTGTGTGGAATGATGGTTCCTTAGTCTTCTTAAGTAAATTTTATGCTTCAACACAACAGCTTGTGACTTTTTGGAGGCTGAAATATTTTTTTGCCAAGGAACACTTGGACAAACTTGAATTGAACTGGGAACTGAAATAGTTCATTTTGTAAAGGGGCAAACTTGAACTGGAGTTAGTTCCTTTTGGGGCATGTGAAACCAGTTCCTTTTCAAATCAAACCATCCAAGTTCTGTACAATACTGTCAAATTCAGCCTGCCAATCTAGCGTGTGTGAAATTCTTCCTGAAAATGCTGTGCTTTGCTCTTAAATGTGGTCTTATTGCAGTCACAGCTTCTCTTCTCCCCAAGGCAGACACAGCGGTAAGACCAGCACAGTTAAAAGATGATACATCTCTGAATGGCATCCGTCTTTCTTGCACGGATGGTTCAGAAATTCAATCTGCTGTTGGTCGGTGAGTAACTTTAAATATTCCATTCCTTGGTTTTGTTGATAGAAAAAAGTATGGAACCAAATGTGGCAGCTTCTTGAGGAGGATACATCTTGGATTATGTTGACTTATTCATGGGCTGCCAAACCTGAGTGCATCAACAATGCAACAGGGAGGGATGTGATAAAATAGCGAAATGCAATGTAGAAAAGACAGTTGCTCAACATTCGGATGTAGTTCCAGAGTGCATCACGTTTCCTTCCCCAAGAATTAATCATTGAGCTAACAAAATTAAATAAAACAGAATTCCATTCTACATCTATTTCCATATGAGGTGAATAAAATGTGAAGAGAATGCAACATTACCTGTGTAATAAAATGTAGACCGTATTAGTTGAGAACAAGGGTAAAAAATTACAAAATAACTCATCTAATCACAGAAAGATATAAAATTGATATCACCAACCGTTGCTGATATGAAAAGTATTATAAAATTTACCTGTTCCTGTGTGCATATTTCCTGAAGAACGTAAAACACAAAATAACAATAGAAATAAGAAATGTGCACCCCGCCACTGAAACCATTCTTTATAGCTATTATCCAACTTTCCAAAAACTAAACAATTCTTGAAATGGTTTGAGCCCTTTTTTGTTAAAATATACCTTCTATATTTCCTCAAAGTCAAAGCACCAAGGATTCTTTGGGGGAAGCCATATGCTTCAAATGTGTGCTGAATGACTGTGAATGTATGGTGCAGACATGATTTGAGCAAACATTTCTTCAGAGTATTAACACCACTATCTTTGTCAGGTATGGACAATGGACAAAGAAGGAGACTTGTCCTAAAGGCCGTCTAATCTCATTTTCTCTGAGAGTACTAGAACCACAAGGAGCATTGTATGATGATACATCTGCTAACAATATCAAGTTCCGCTGTGAAGATGGGCTTGTCCTGACAGGCCATTCAATTGACTGGGGTACGTATGGCCCATGGAGTACAATCTGTTCTAAAGGCGCCATATGTGGAATTCAGACAAGAATTGACAGTGACTTGACATCCGGCGACATGACAGGACTTAACGATGTGATCTTCTACTGCTGCGACTGAACCATGTGGGTTTCACCTGACAATAGCTCAGTTCCCTGTGCCCCAATGGCTCCATGACGTGAAACTTAATAATAAAATGTATTCCCAATGAAGAATTCTGGGTGTCTTTTTTTGATGCACTGTGCCTTAAATCTTCATGTATGGCTTGTTAGCAAAGCTATGTAAATCTTGGTAATGCTTTATTGAGGAAGCGGAACACAACATTGTATAACTTGAGGAGAAAGCAACAGAGAGGCTTTTGTCTTTCTTAGGTCAGGCACCAGACATAGTAGTAAGGCTATGAACTATATATAACAGGGGGGAACTCCCGCAGAACTACACAGCCAATCAGAGCGTTCGCTACCTCAGTGAGTGTTGTGCCACTTTGCTTGGTTGTTAAGCAAAACCTCAGCCAGCCCTCCTGGTCTGCTGACTTACTAATAACAGAATGAATACTAAAGTCACACACAGAACAATCTCTGCTGTGGCAATTCCATCATGGCTGCTGGATAGGAGGCTAACCATAGAATTGGAGAGAGGACAGAGAAGGATGAATGGATACAGAAGAATGTAAGAAGAGGCCCACTGGATTGTACGACAGGTCTATCTGGTCAAGCATCCTGTTACTCAGAGTGGCTTCTCAGATGCCTTTTGAAGCCCAGCAACTGGCAGAGTGCACAGTCCCACTGTTCTTCCATGGCAGCTGATGTTCTGATAGGGCTGTCATACTGTACGTCCATTATTTCCCTGACTTAGCTGGGATTCGTCCATTGAAAATGGCATCCAGGGGGCAGGATTTTCTAAAAGCAGCCTGTCACTTTTTAAAATAGGACAACCCATATTTTTAGAGGTGATATTTTCACACGTGTCCTGAACCCCAATGTAACTGGATTCCACAGAGGAGTCACAGAAAAAATATGGCTGGTCAAGGGAACCATAGACTCAAAAAGGTTGAAAACCACAGCAGTAGACAAAGCCTACACTGCTTATTCAGGCTCAAACCAGTGAGTATGGAACAGTCAAACAGAAAACACTTGCTTTACCAACACAAACTTTGGCATTGTCGGAGTCCTGACTTGCAGCAGCAGGTTGTTCGCAACCTCTTTTTTCTGTTCGCCATCAGCCGCAGAAATCTCAAGGTACTGAACCACATGAGGATAATACAGCTCTCAATCATTTCCATCTCCATTGCACTAATGGTGCAATAAATGAGTCTACATCAGGAACATGAGTATTCTTTAGATTTCTCTCCTACTATGATGCGAGTGGCACTGTGGGTTAAACCACAGAGCCTAGGACTTGCCGATCAGAAGGTCAGCAGTTGAATCCCCATGACAGGGTAAGCTCCCGTTGCTCGGTCCCTGCTCCTGCCAACCTAGCAGTTCAAAAGCACGCCAAAGTGCAAGTAGATAAATAGGTACCGCTCTGGTGGGAAGGTAAACGGGGTTTCCGTGCGCTGCTCTGGTTCACCAGAAGCGGTTTAGTCATGCTGGCCACATGACCCGGAAGCTGTACACTGGCTCCCTTGGCTTATAAAGTGAGATGAGCGCCGCAACCCCAGAGTTGGTCATGACTGGACTTAATGGTCCTTTATCTTTACCTATGACCTTGTAGCTTTCAGGTGAAGGGCTGCCGGAAATGTATTATGAATTATTTTTGCCTCCAGAACAGCTACAGAAACCACTCTCAGTAATTCCCAGCTTCATAGAAGGAACCCAAGTCTCATTCAACAAAAAGTTAACAAACATATTGTATTATCTTTCAGTAAACTATGGTGAAAAGCACAGCTAGTGAGGAGTCACAGCACAATTCCACCAGCACAGAGTGGCAGCTTGGTCTTGAGGGTTTCCTGAGTCAATCACAGAATACCTTTTGGTATCCAGCATGAGAAGTGTAGGAAAAATGGTAGCTATTTAACAGGGATTACCGTTTTTACAGTTCAGAGGTTATTTGTTCTAGTAAGCTAGAAATACATGTTGCTTTATAAATAAAAACATTTCTTTTTAATTTAGCAGTTAGTTTTCTTAGAGTAGGTCTGACGAAGTTAAACCTTGCCTTCCAAGACCCACTCATTTCATGAAAGTCCATTCTAATTTATCAAATGCCTTTTCTGTGTCAGCAAGGAATGGAATAGCAATTTTGCTTCTTTGTAATAGTTATACCAAGTATTCTCCTTAGTATCCTGAAGAAATCTCCCTTTAATGAAGCTGATCAGTATGCATACATTCAGACAATCCCCTTTCTAACACATTCAGGAAAAATGAATGTCAAAATCTTAGAGTCAATTTAGAAGAGATATTGTTATATGGTAGCCAACCAATGATAAATCTTTATTGAGTTTGATATCAAGAGTTTTTAATTGAATTAACACTCAAACTCTATTAAAATCAAGTGGAAGATACCTGCATTCTCAGGGAATTGCTGATATTTCCAGGAGGACAAAATATCTTTTAAACTAAAAAACAACAATCCTAAGGTAATCAAACTCACCAGCAAAGAACAATAAAATGAGAACTGAAGATGCTCTGTAGCCATGAAATGTTAAGTACCTGATTGAAAATAAAATGGAAAACTGTGGAGGGTGGCTGAGATGGTTAAAATTCCTTAACAAGAGCTGCAGTTTTATTGCAACATTGCTTATATATCTTCTCTCTCTCTCTCTCTCTCTCTCTCTCTCTCTCTCTCTCTCTCTCTATATATATATATATATATCAGCTACTAGTTTTTCTGAAGGGCCTCCAACACAAGAAAGTATTTGTGTTGATTTATCACAACATTGCTACCATGGTCTTCTTCCATAGTTGGGGAGACTGGGACAAGTCTCATTACTGTGACCATGACCGCCTGGTTGCCTTTGCTTTGAGTGTGGAACCTCCCAAGGATGGGGTGGATAATACAGCAGCCAACAACATCTACTTCAAATGTGAAAACGGGAGAGGAATGTTTCCTAATGGAATATGTTAGGGCTATTATGTCAGCGTTTGCACCTGCTTTTCTGGTGCTATATGTGGGCTGCAGACAAAGTACAGCCTGATCAAGGAGAAGGTGATGATGCAGCACTTAATGATATTAAGTTTTACTGCTGTAGATGAAGCTTGTTCTAATAGTTTGCTGACCTGGAATTTAACCACAATTAAATGCTAAACAAATATGAGTGTGTGTCCTTTTTTTTTGAGACCAGTTCCTCAATTCTAGAAGGAAGACTAACAAAAGAATAATGTGGAAGAGCAACAAGCGCATAACCACATAGAAGCCTTCGCCCATCCAGTGGCATCCAAATACTTGGACTACAACTCCCATTAGCCATTGCTTTAAAATGAATCTGGGAGTTCCTTCTACATTGTGTGGATAAGAAACTTCCTGGATCATTTTGGACCTTTTAAAAAGTCTTTCCTGATGCATGTGTGACTGTATTTTATTTCTTCACAGCATTTGTGAATCATAGCTGTGACTTCACTCATTGGCTGAAAACACTAAATAGTAGGAGCAGACTCATGTCTTCCTTTTTGTGTTGAACGGGGACTGCACATTTTCATTCATAACTCTCATTCTACAAGGTCTAGAGACTTCGGGGTTACTTTAAAGTGGAAGCTCAGTGTCTAGGCCTAGGATAGAAGTACCTGCTGTGTCATCCTCTTGGTGGACCTGATGCAAAAAACCGAAAACATTAAATGACAATGTCTGAATTTGTTCGTGGAGTTCTCCAGCTAAACAGTGTTTACAAAAATGCATATATTAGGGGAACGTGTGCATTCTAAAAATTATGTTTTGCTTGTGAAGACCCCTGAGACCTCCCAAGAAAGACACAAATGACACCAATATTAGTTTAAGGTTTTTGGCATAATTTTGGCCACAACTTTATTGATAACAAAATGTCAGTAAAAGTAAACACCCTGAGAGAGCCCTACTGCGGATGCAAATTCACCCCAACATTCTCGCAGGTGCTCTGGCATGGCCCTAACCCCTGAAACGGGATTGGACAAAAGCATGGTGAACACCTGGATTCCTTTACCGGAATACCCTATGCACACTGGGAGGGGCAGGTGTGAAAACCTCCCCTCCACCACACCTTGAACCAATGCCTAACTGCCACACGAATACCCACGCTCGCCACCAAAGCACTCACAACTGTAACCAGCCCCTCTGACACCCTGGTCAGCCAAACATCACGTCCGGCATTGGAAAGATGCACACCATCAGGCCTATACAAGTCCGCATCCGTGAAGGTAATGCCTGCATGGCGGATAACAGTGCCTCCCAGGCCCAGAACCTTCCTGGCCACAGCGCAATCCATGCACATTCTTGCCCACTCGGTGGCAGCTGGGCAGTGGCTACCGCACCATACACGTCGCTGGAGCAATTGCGACCTGAAACCTTTGAGTCCTGGGAAGGCAACAGCCAACTCCTCCAAGTCCATCTGGATGTGGGAACTCAATCTGAGGCCATGAGAAAAAGACAAGATGGCAACCGGGGATAATATCCCTGGTTGAGTTGGTGGAGACTTTAACATCCTTAACCAAAACACCATCCTTCACTTCCAAGGCCGCACCATACCTGGCCCCAATAAGGGGGGAATTGTCCCTGCGATTCGCCCTGGCCCCAATAAAGGGCCATATTGGCCTCCACATCATCATCGGAGCTTGTGTACCTGAAGTACCTGAAGACGAGGTGGTATCCTGTCCTTGCTCCTCTTGCCTCTCCAACGAGAATGGCACCTCCAGTGGCATTTTCCAGCCCTGGAAGGCACACAAGGAACTGGAAGCTCACCCTCCTCAGAGGTGGCCGTACAAGGAGCCTGGTGCAAAGACACTGCCATAATCTGTGAGGAACTAGAAATATGTGAGAGACTCGCCTCACCCACACCTCGCATGGTACCAAAGGACACAAGCCCCAACTCAATGGACCTAGTGTGGGGGGCATGGGGGTCCCCAGACAAAGAACAAGACTCCCAACCCTGGTGAGAGGGCTGGATCGAAGTGTCCAAACTCCTGGGGCACCCCTGCGTCGAAGTAGGGATGGGAATCCTGTAAAATTGTGACTCATTAAACAAGGCCCCAGAAGAATCAAACCCTTTGCCTTCCCCACTAGAATCAGAAGGGACAAGAGCCTCAACAATTGAAGATGAGGATGGGCCTGGTTGACACTCAGAAGGGGCACCAAGACACTTCAAAAGGCCATTATGTTCAGCTGAGAAGCTTGATGTGGCACGGGGATCACCAGCCAGACCCGAAATGATGGACTCAAGGTGCCTGGCCACCTGCTCAGGGATCAAGGGAGGCTGCGATGAGCGGAGTGAGGGGTTGGCCCCCTTATTAACCTCTTAGGAGGAAGGACCACATCCTGGATTATTTTTGGAGGCATTATTGAAAATAGGCCTGCAGGAGGCAGCCGAAGCCTTAAAGCAAAGGGGTAAAAAAGGACAAAGCACCCAGGTCCCAAGCCTATACAAAGGCTATAAGGAAACACTGACTAGGCCGTAAAACAAAATGGTGCTCCTGCTTAAGTGCTGAAGGGCCACACACACAAGATAGCAACCAGCAAGAAGGCAGCAATCAAAATGGCGCTAACGCCAAAACACTGGAGAGAAACCGTCCAAAATGGCGACCAACAAGAGCCAAGGCCCACTGGAGCGCTCCCGCTATACTGGATGTGAGGGGCACGCCCTGAATGGCAATCAGCCCAATCAAAAGGCAGAAGCAATTAAGGATACTGCCAGGACTGCCCGCATAGGATGGAAACCAGACGCTAAAACAAGAAAGGGAAAATAAAAGCTATGAAAGAAGCCGCCCCAAACAACCCCAGGTTGGCTGGGGTGAATGCAGCAAGTCCCACGGGTAAGCCAAAGCTATAAAGCCAACAAATAAGGCCGCTGCAGCTTCAATGTAAACATAAGAGGAAGCTACAGGGAGATCCTAGAAAAAAGCACCCCGATGAGGCAACCCCTGTCGGGTACGGGGGGGGGAGGGGAGAGAAAGGAGCCAAATTAAAGGAATTACACTAAATAGGGGGAAGGAGAAAGAAGAGGGTAAAAATTGGATTTAAACCGACAAATGGAAGATCTCTCCATTGAAAAGGCTTCACGCTGGATACTTAGCGCTCCGACAGCTTTGGGTGATCCGATGCACGAGGCGCTAAGAGGAAGCACGACACAACATGTAGTGTTATATATAGGTTCCCCGACTGTTCGTTCTCAGAACCCCATTGGCCAGAATCATCCCAGCAACCGGGGGACCCAATCGGGTAGTTGTGGCTATCCAAACGTTTCCACAGTGAGATCAGTCTTGGTGATCTCACCGCAACACATGCCCTCCATGAAGAGGACCTGATTTATTGATTTTTCAAACTGAAGCAGAATTATATAACACTAACAGCAATCTCATTTTCAATGCTGTTATAAGTAAAAAGCTGTAGTATGTCATCAAATCCAGCTGGTGCCAGTGGCCTGACTTTGGATATTTCCAAGACACTCTTATGTTTTGCCTTGGTAGAGAAAACCATGTTCATGATTCAGAGGCTGTGATCTGAGCACAGCTCAAGAAGTCTTTGTCTGTTCTGCCAATACCAAAGTAGCCTATGCAGTTGTCCCACTTGTGATGACCATTCCCAGCTCTGGCATTGAAATCTCCCAGCAGGAATAGGTGGGACCCTTTGGACAGCTTGGTCCAGTTCTTTGTAGAAACGGTGCTGGGTTTTTATGTTAGAGCAAAAAAGTTAAATAAACTGAGGTAACTTATGATTTATAATGCTTCAAATTAAATTAGAAATATTTCATCTTCATTAAATAGAAAGGGTATTTGTTCAGACCCATCAATAAATCTATCAATTCATTTCCACAGAAAATTATTTTTTAGCAAAAAAAAAATATTATCAGACAATTTCAAACATTACTTTCAGCTGTTAACTTCAAAAGTCTGTTTCAGCCATTAGTTTCACCAGTTATATCCAGCCATTAAGTAGCTGTAGTTAGTTTCATCAGCTAGTTTTAACTATTAGTTTCATCAGTTCATTTCATCAGTTCGTTTCAACCATTAGTTTCACCAGTTAGTTCCAGCCATTAAATGGCAGTAGTTAGTTCCAACAATTAGTTTCACCAGTTAGTTCTAGTCATTAATTGGCTGTTGTTAGTTTCAGCTATTAATTTCACCAGTTAGTTTCAAGAAGTCATGGCACCATGAGGATTCAGATACAGTGGTACCTTGGTTTAAGAACAGCTTTAGATTAAGAACACTGCAAAGCTGGAAGTAGGTGTTTTGGTTTGTGAACTTTGCCTTGGAAGCAGAACATGCTCCGCTTCCTGTTGAGTGTGTTCCATTTGTAAATTGAGTCCCCCACTGCTGTGGGAAAGCAAACCTTGGTTTATGAACACTTTGGTTTAAGGACGGACTTCAGGAACGGATTAAGTTTGTAAACCAAGGTGCCACTGTATTAGTTTCAGCACTTATACATTCTGGCCCTTGTTTTCAAAAAGTCGATTTCAAGGATCCTTTCCAGCAATGAATAAGTAGAGAATCCAGATCAGTTAAAGCAGAGTCAGCACCAGCTGTGGAGGGTCCATTGGCATCATGTCAATGTGCTCATCCCAACCAGCCCTGCTTGTGGCAACCATGGCAGGCGTCATCTGCTTCCTCTATTGGTTTCCAGGGACATCACTCACTACCCTCTAAAACTAACTCCTAGACCTTAAAGGTTAACAGAGTTAACACTGGTAAAGAAGGTAAAATATCTGGGGGTGAACATGACTGCTAAGAATGTGAATTTGTTTAAAGATAACTATGAGAAATGTTGGAGAGAAGTGAAAAAGGACTTAGAAATATGGTCAAGCCTGAAGCTTTCCTTGTTAGGCCGAATTGCTGTCATAAAAATGAATGTATTGCCAAGAATGTTGTTTTTGTTTCAATCACTGCAAATTTTGGACAAGATGGACTGTTTCAAGAAGTGGCAGAGAGACATTTCTAGATTTGTCTGGCAGGGCAAAAAGCCCAGAATAAAATTTAAAATACTAACTGATGCAAAGGAAAGAGGTGGATTTGCCCTGCCAGACCTTAAACTCTATTATGAATCAGCAGCATTTTGCTGGCTGAAAGAGTGGCTGCTTCTTGAGAACACGGACATTTTGGACCTAGAAGGGTTTTCGGGTGGCATGCATATCTGTGGTATGACAAGGTTAAAGCACACAAGGCATTTAAAAATCATATTGTCAGAAAAGCATTGTTTAATGTCTGGACAAGATATAAAGACTTACTTGAAAATAAAACCCCAAGGTGGCTATCACCTATGGAAGTGAAGGCTCTGAAAAAACTCAATATGGAGGCCAATTGGCCAAAATATTGGGAGATTCTGGAACAGGAGGGTGACAAATTGAAGTTGCAGAGTTTTGAGAAGCTTAAAGATAAAGTGCGGGATTGGCTTCATTATTTTCAAATAAGAGAGGCCTATAATTTGGATAAAAAAATTGGCTTCCAGGTGGAAAAATCAAAATTGGAAACAGAACTATTAGAACCCAAAACTAAGATATTATCAAGAATGTATAACTTGCTGTTGAAATGGAACACTCAGGATGAAACGGTAAAATCTGCTATTATTAAATGGGCACAAGATGTTGAACATAACATTATGTTTGCTGACTGGGAACAGTTGTGGACCACAGGTATGAAATTTACGGCATGTAATGCTCTAAGAGAAAATATTATGAAAATGATATACAGGTGGTACATGACACCAGTCAAGCTTGCAAAAAATTATCATCTGCCTGATAATAAATGTTGGAAATGGAAAGAGACCGAGGGTACATTCTTTCACCTTTGGTGGACGTGCTCAAGGATTAAGGCTTTCTGGGAGATGATCTATAATGAAATGAAAAAGGTGTTTAAGTACACCTTCTTGAAGAAACCAGAGGCCTTTCTCCTGGGCATGGTCGGCCAATTGGTGCCAAAGAAGGATAGAACTTTCTTTATGTATGCTACAGCAGCAGCAAGAATACTCATCGCAAAGTATTGGAAGACACAAGACCTACCCACCTTGGAAGAATGGCAGATAAAAGTAATGGACTATATGGAATTGGCGGAAATGACTGGCAGAATCCGAGACCAGGGAGAAGAGTTGGTGGAAGAAGATTGGAAGAAATTTAAAGCCTACCTACAGAAACAGTGCAAAATTTTTGAATGTTAATGACGTTGGAATGAAACAAAGTGGTTCTAGTAATAAGGCAAAACAGGAATATGAAAAAATGGATTTGATATTAGATGAAAATTTGAAGTTATAATATGTGAGGATAAACAATTAAGGTTAAATAAAGAGGGTATGGATTTGCTGAATTAATTATTAATAGGAATACAAAAAAGGGAGGTGTGAGGAAGTCACAAAAATAAGTAAATGAGTTGCAAGATATCAGAAAGGGATTTATTTTTTAATTGTTTGTATTTTTCTCTTTTTATGTCTTTTTGTTTTTTTGTATTTTTTGTGTTTTCTTTTTACTATCTTGTACTTTACTTTTTGTTGAAAATTTAATAAATATCATTTTAAGAAAATAAAACTAACTCCTAGATCTTAAGTGGACAATAGGTGGGAGTTAAGCTGGGTGTCCATCATGGCTGCCACCCAGCCTGCCATCTTAAGTTCCCTAAATTGTAATGCTTTAGACCACCGATGTATGACATCAATACATTGCATAGGTCTGTGAACTGTACCATTACATTAAGGGTAACTTAAAACAGCAGGCTGGGTGACCATCACAGGATATTTAACAACATTATTTAACACTTAGGTCCAGCTCTGAGGGCCTTCTGGTGGTTCCCTCACTGCAAGAAGTGAGATTACAGGGAACCAGGCAGAGGCGCCTTGCCCTGTGAAATCTTGGCAGTGGCGCCTGCCCTGTGAAATCCCCTCCCATCAGATGTCAAGGAAATAAACAACTATCTGACTTTAAGAAGACTTCTGAAGGCAGAGCTGTTTAGGGAAGTTTTTAATGTTTAAAGTTCTATTCTGTTTTTAATGTTCTCATAGAATCATAGAGTTGGAAGAGACCACAAGGGCCATTGAGTCCAACCCCCTGCCAAGCAGGAAACACCATCAGAGCACTCCTGAAATATGGTTGTCAAGCCTCTGCTTAAAGACCCCCAAAGAAGGAGACTCCACCACACTCCTTGGCAGCAAATTCCACTGTCGAACAGCTCTTACTGTCAGGAAGTTCTTCCTAATGTTTAGGTGGAATCTTTTTTCTTGTAGTTTAGAACCATTGCTCCATGTCCGCTTCTCTGGAGCAGCAGAAAACAACTTTTCTATGTGATATCCTCTTATATATTTGAACATGGCTATCATATCACCCCTTAACCTCCTCTTCTCCAGGCTAAACATGACCAGCTCCCTTAGCCGTTCCTCATAAGGCATCATTTCCAGGCCTTTGATCATTTTGGTTGCCCTCCTCTGGACACGTTCCAGTTTGTCAGTGTCCTTCTTGAACTGTGGTGCCCAGAACTGGACACAGTACTCCAGGTGAGGTCTGACCAGAGCAGAATACAGTGGCACTATTACTTCCCTTGATCTAGATGCTATACTCCTATTGATGCAGCCCAGAATTGCATTGGCTTTTTTAACTGCCGCGTCACACTGTTGGCTCAAGTCAAGTTTGTGGTCAACCAAGACTCCTAGATCCTTTTCACATATACTGCTCTCAAGCCAGGTGTCACCCATCTTGTATTTGTGCTTCTCATATATTTTTTTGCCCAAGTGCAATACTTTACATTTCTCCCTGTTAAAATTCATCTTGTTTGTTTTGGCCCAGTTCTCTAATCTGTCAAGGTCGTTTTGAAGTGTGATCCTGTCCTCTGGGGTGTTAGCCACCCCTCCCAGTTTGGTGTCATCTGCAAATTTGATCAGGATGCCCTTGAGTCCATCATCCAAGTCGTTGATAAAGATGTTGAATAAGACCGGGCCCAAGACAGAACCCTGTGGCACCCCACTAGTCACTCTTCTCCAGGATGAAGAGGAACCATTGATGAGCACCCTTTGGGTTCGGTCAGTCAGCCAGTTACAAATCCACTGAGTGGTAGCATAGTGAAGTCCGCATTTTACCAGCTTCTTTACAAGAATATCATGGGCACCTTGTCAAATGCCTTGCTGAAATCAAGGTAGGCTACATCCACTGTGTTCCCTTCATCTACCAGGCTTGTAATTCTGTCAAAAAAATGAGATCAGGTTAGTCTGACATGACTTATTTTTCAGAAATCCATGCTGACTATTGGTGATCACAGTATTCCTTTCTAGGTGCTCACAGACTGTTTGCTTAATGATCTGCTCCAGAATCTTCCCTGGTATTGATGTCAGACTGACTGGGCGGTAATTATTTGGGCCCTCTCTTTTCCCCTTTTTGAAAATAGGGACAACATTTGCCCTCCTCCAGTCTGCCGGGACTTCGCCTGTTCTCCAGGAATTCTCAAAGATGACTGCCAGTGGTTCTGAGATCACATCTGCCAGTTCTTTTAATACTCTTGGATGCAGTTCATCTTGCCCTGGAGACTTGAATACATCTAAACTAGCCAAGTATTCTTGTACTATCTCCTTAGTTATTCTGGGCTGTGTTTCCTCTGCTGAATCATTTGCTCCAAATTATTCAGGTCAGGCATTGTTTTCTTTATCGGAGAAGACTGAGGCAAAGAAGGCATTGAGGAGTTCAGCCCTTTCTGTGTCCCCTGTTTGCATTTTACCATCTTCTCCTCTGAGTGACCCCACTGTTTCTTTGTTCTTCCTTTTGCTACAAACATACCCATAAAAGCCTTTTTTGTTGCTTTTAACCTCTCTAGCAAGCCTGAGTTCATTCTGTGCTTTAGCTTTTCTGACTTTGTGTCTACACGTGCTGGCTATTTGTTTGAATTCCTCTTTGGTGGTTTCCCCCCTTTTCCATTTTTTGTACAAATCCTTTTTAAATCTTAACTCAGTTAAAAGTTCTTTAGATAGCCACCCTGGCTTCTTTAGGCACCTTCCATGTTTCCATCTCATTGGTATCTGTTGAAAGCTGCCCAGATTGGCTGGGGAAGTAAGTAGTAGTACTAGTAGTAGTAGTAGTAGTAATAGTAGTAGTAGTAGTAGTAATCATCATCATCATCATCATCATCATCCCTGGGTTCCAGTATTATGGGAGAACTACATATCAAGCACAATAGAGTTTTATAAAGGCATTGTGATATTATTTTTTGATCCATTCTACAGCACTAGGGCTCCCTGGGAAGTGTGTTTGGCACCTTCACTATAGTTTTCACCACATACTGAAGACACTCCTCTTCATGCTGGCCTGTAATACCCCAGATATATATTTTGAGGGCTCACCCTATTCCTGTGTCTGTTTAATACTGCATTTGAAATGTGCAAAACACACAACTATCTATCAAAATTTACACTTGTCTAAATTTGTTGGTGCAGTTTTCAACCAAACCTTGTTTACAATAATGCATATATTAGGGGAAAGTGGGCATTTTTAAAAAAATGTTTTATTCATTTTTCAAACTTATACAGAATTACATAACACTAACAAGAAATAAAACTCCCATCCTCTCCTTAAGTGTGTAATTCCCTGTAATTAAGTTACAACTTCTGTCTAGCCCTGGAGGATTTTATTCAACTTAGAGGGATGCTTATACCAATGTATAATCTTCAGTGCATTTTCCCAATTTTAATACCAGTGCTTGGTTTCTATGTTAGAGCAATAAAAGTTAAATAAAGTTAGGTAACAGTTAAATATAATATAATTTATAATGTTTCAAATAAAATAAAATATATTTTATCTTCATTAAAAAGAAAAGGGATATGTTCAGAATCATCAATAAATCCATCAATTCATTTCCACGGAAAATTATTTTTTAGAAAAACAATGTATCAGACTATCTCGGTCATTAGTTTCAGCAGTTAGCTTTAGAAGTCTGTTTTGGCCATAAGTTTCACCAGTTAGATCCAGCCATTAAACAGCTGTAGTTAGTTTCGCCAGCTTGTTTTAACTATTAGTTTCATCAGTTCATTTCATCAGTTCATTTCAACCATTAGTTTCACCAGTTAGTTCCAGCCATTAAATGGCTGTAGTTAGTTCCAGCCATTAGTTTCACCAGTTAGTTCCATCCATTAAGTGGCTATAGTTAGTTTCAGCTATTAATTTCATCAGTTAGTTTCAAGAAGTCATGGCACTGGGATGTTTCAGATACAGTTGTACCTTGGTTCTCAAATGCCTTGGTACTCGTACATTTTGGCTCCTGAACATCAAAAACCTGGTTGGAAGTGTTCCAGTTTTCAAATGTTTCTTGGAAGCCGAATGCCTGCTTGAGTGTAGGAAGCTCCTGCAGCCAATTGGAAGCCACACCTTGATTTTCAAATGTTTTCAGAAGTCAAATGGACTTCCGGAACAGATTACGTTCGACTGTAGGTACAACTGTATTAATGTCAGTAGTTATACACTCTGTCCCTTGCTTTCAAAAAGTCAAATTCAAGGATCCATTTCAGCAATGAAGAAGTAGAGAATCCAGAGTCAATTAAAGCATAGTCAGCACCAGCTTTGGAGGGGCCATTGGCATCATATCAATGTCATATCATATCTAAAACTAACTCCTAGACCTTAAGTGGACAATTGTTGATTAGTCGTTTGGTCGTTTCTGACTCTTCGTGACCCCATGGACCAGAGCACACCAGGCCCTCCTGTCTTCCACTGCCTCCCGCAGTTTGCTCAAACTCATGTTTGTATCTTCAAAACACTGTCCAACCATCTCGTCCTCTGTTGTCCCCTTCTCCTTGTGCCCTCAATCTTTCTCAACATCAGGGTCTTCTCCAGGTAGTCTTCTCTTCTCATGAGGTGGCCAAAGTATTGGAGCCTAAGCTTCACGATCTGTCCTTCCAGTGAGCACTCAGGGCTGATTTCCTTAAGAATGGATAAGTTTGATCTTCTTACAGCCCATGGGACTCTGAAGAGTCTCCTCAGGCAGCATAATTCAAAAGCATCAATTCTTTGGCCATCAGCCTTGTTTATGGTCCAGCTCTCACTTCCACACATCACTACTGGGAAATCCATGGCTTTAACTACACGGACCTTTGTTGGCAAGGTGATGTCTCTGTTTTTTAAGATGCTGTCTAGGTTTGTCATCGCCTTTCTCCCAAGAAGCAGGTGTCTTTTAATTTTGTGGCTGCTGTTACCATCTGCAGTGATCCTGGAGCCCAAGAAAGTAAAGGTGGGAGATAAGCTTGGTATCTATCATGGTTGCTACCCAGCCTGCCATCTTAAGTTGCCTAAATTGTAATGCCTTAGACCACCGACGTATGACATCAATACACTGCATAGGTGTGTGAGCTGTACCATTACATTAAGGGTAATTTAAAATAGCAGGCTCGGCGACTACCACAGGCTATGGCTGTACCTTGGTTCTTGAAAGCCTTGGTACTCGTCCATTTAGGCTCCCGAATGCCACAAGACTCTTCACGCTGACCTTTGACACCCCAGATATATATTTTCAGGACTCACTCTATTCCTGTGACTGTTTAATATTGCATTTTAAATTTGGCCAGGGGTTTTATGGTTGCTGTTATAATTATTTTAGTGCCTTGAAGAAAGGCTTGAGCTTTACACTGTCCAGTTCTATCCAGTCATGGAGCTGCAGAGCATGGCAGGTACTGCTCAGGAGGGAAACTCCCACATCTCATGTTCCTGTTCCTGCCCACATTAATATACGCAGCTCAGCTCAAACTCTTTCCCACATAGGATAATTGACTGCAGTGAGACACTGCATGAAGCAGCTTGCTGAAGGGAGAAAGGAAAACAAGGGCTGCCTCCTGTTCATAATTATACAAGCTTAGGCAGTGGCCAGATACTGAATGAGGTAAAGCAAGAAAACAAAACAACAACAACAATAATAAATAAATTCCAGCTGTGCTGTTATTCCCAAAAGGTGAGTAGTAGTTGTTGTAGCAGCAGCAGCAGCAGCAGCAGTAGTAGTAATAATAATAATAATAATAATATCATTTGCAGGGTCTTTTCTGTGCTGGCTCCACCCAAGGGTGACTGACCTTCAGGCATCTTGAAAGGCATTCAAGACTCACATGGTGTGATTGGGCTTCTCACTCATGCGATGAAAGTTGGATTGTGGTCTTTTTATTTTTATTTTTGTGACTCTATTCTATTCTAGGTTTTAGTAATTAACTTTTAGGTTTTTATTGTTGTGAGTCACTTTGGATAAACTGTTCTTAACAATGTTTAGGAATTCCTGAGAAGCAATAATAATTACTCAGGGGTTAGGTAAAACCCATCCATTATTGTTCTACCATTCACTTTTTCTAAAAGCGTTTCCTGCTTGCCTAGTGAATTCTGTCCTGGTCCCAGCCCAAATAACTCCTGGGTTTCTCATAGGAATCAAACTATGATTAGAAAAGCCAAAATCAGCCAAAAGCAACCACATATTGTGAAAAACAGGATTCAGGGATTTGGGGTTCAACATTCTCATGGCTATTATTTTCCCCCTTGTGCTTTTGTTGCTAGATCTGCAGTGAGCTACCTTCCATGGCCCTCTTTATAGGTACTGCGCTCTTCTTGATCTTCTCCAGCTACCTCTCGGATGCACAACTCCGAAAGGCTAACAAAGAACTCTCAGTGCCAAATGGAGGGCCATGGGGTGAATGGGGACCCATAGAATTCTGTCGCCAAGGACATGCAAAAGGATTCAGATTGAAGGTAGATACCTCCTTGTGTCCTCTTTTTCAGGCGCCTTGGTGCCACGTAGCTGTGACAATAAGCATCAACAGACAGAGTCCTGGGTCAGAGTCTGCTCACCTGACCTTCCATCTGTAATGGTTGGGTCT
This sequence comes from Podarcis melisellensis, assembly GCF_964234715.1. NCBI lineage: Eukaryota > Metazoa > Chordata > Lepidosauria > Squamata > Lacertidae > Podarcis > Podarcis melisellensis. The sequence goes on from NC_138531.1 coordinate 83,399,091, forward strand.
CTTCCAGAGAAGCGAGACAACTCTGGCAGTAATTAACTCAGGTTTGTTGCCCAAAACACACAAATCACTCTGGACCTCAGTCACTCAGCGTCTGCTTCCAAATTAGCTGTTGCCGAGACTGAGTTCTGCCCATTCCTCTTTCCTCATTTCAAGCCCCCCTTTCGCTTCCTTTCCTGTTCCCGCCTCTCATTAATTCTTCTGAGCCTATGCGTCATGGGATGGGCCTCCCTGTGAGTCCGAACATAAACTGTGTCTTCTCCCTTGAACTCCCCCCTTCCTTCTCCTTGTTCTCGGAGCTCAGGCTCTTACTGCAACGAGGCTGCTCCTCCCTCGTTCTGCATTCCTGTCTAATTACCTCCTCCTGTCTCTCCATGCTCTCTCCCTCTCTCAGCAATGGGACGCAGCTGACACCATCTGACTAAGTTGCTTGGTGGTGAGGTCAACGTGGCACACCTAAGGCACACCTTCAGCTTCTGTGGTTCTTCTTCATGTGTCTTCTCCTGACACCAGCGTTACATATATTAGGGTCCATGGCAAAGGCATTCCTCTTCTCTGTCCTTTGGCTAATTAAACTGTTGGGGGAATTGTTTTTGTTTCTTATTATGGCATGCATTTTTTTTATATATATATATTGTAATTCACCCTGTGAATAGTATAGAAATTTAATACATGATGATGATGATATTGCACCATGCCAATTACACCTGAACATAGTTCCCATAATTGCTGGGGGAGAGTAACATGAATTCAGTTCATTTTGAGGCAGAACTTTGAATGATTTCTAGTTCATCTTCAAGTTCATTCTCTTACATGTGTTATTTGCACTTTGGACCCTTTGTGCATTTAAGCTTAAATATCATCATTTTGAGGGGAAAGAAATCAAATGATTTGCATTCTGCTGTGTGTGGAATGATGGTCCCTTAGTCTTCTTAAGTAAAATTTATGCTTCTTTTTTTTTTAAGAATAATTTTTTATTAACAGACCAATCACATCAAATCAAACCAAATTACATAAATTCCAAATTACACAGCCAAATTTTAAATTTTTGTTGGGGGTACCCATATTTCAAGTTCCGAAGGAGATCCAATCAACTTCTTGCTTCTTACTGCTGTTTTAATGTCCACAAATCTAACCTTATGATGTTCACAGTACTATCCAGTCCTTTCTTATTGTTTTTCCACATCTCTTGTTGTTATTTTCGTATATTTTTCCTTTCTCTTTGTGACCTCTGATAGTCTCCACAAGCTGGTTAGAACAGTTTGTAATCCTGCGTGGATATATTTTTTTTAATCCAGTAGCCATATCCAGACGTTTTCCATATAACATCACTTCCATACATCAAAACAGTCTTAGTGTCATTAATCTTCACCAATCTGCCTCCTTTCTCAAAACCTCTGAGGAGATTCACCAGGAATGCAGTCTGCAAATAAGTCCGTTCCTCCTCCCGGCTATAAATCCTTTGGCAAGATGGCGACTCCGAATTAATTGCTGCGCCATTCCAAAAGCTCTTATTGCTTCTCGATCTCCATAAAGCATACTTTTGGTTAAAGTTTATCTCCACACAGACCTTAATCATCCTGTTTGGGTCAGTTCAACCGACGATTCTAATGAGGAGGGGTTCTTGTAAATCACATAGAAGGAAAGTAAAAAAGGTTCCCCCCCCTTCAGTCCCATTGTCAACATACCCAGCCTTTGGTGTATCTTCATCGTAAAATATCCCTGTTTCTCCAACCCGTAGTCTTCTTTCGCAGAGGTCACTTAAATTAGCAGACTTCACTCCCCTTCTTCACTTGAAATATGTGCATTTGCTTCTTTTGTAATTAACTATTCCAAATTGCTGCAGCTAGTGTGTGATCAGAGACAGCATCCAGGAGGGCCGAGGTCCACACGGGGGCATTCTCCCTAGAGCCCTCACCCCCTTCTTTCGAATTAGGGGGTGATTTAGGGGGCACAGCAGGCAAGGGCAGTGTTCCCCATTTCCTTGGGGCAACAAGGGAGGCTGCCTACTCCCATAACGGCCTCTTAATTACCCCATGTTGGTCGGAGAGATGGTATTGTCGGCCATCTTCCAATGCGCCTCTAGTGTCCCCCCCCCCAAGTAAAATTTATGCTTCAACACAACAGCTTGTGACATTTTGGAGGCTGATTTTTTTTTTTTTGCCAAGGACAAACTTGAATTGAACAGTGAACTGAAATAGTTCATTTTGTAAAGGGGAATTTGGGCATGTCAAACGAGATCCTTTTCGAATCAAACTACCCAAGCTCTGTACAATACTGTCAAATTCAGCCTGCCAATCTAGTGTGTGTGAAATTCCTCCTGAAAATGCAAGGCTTGCTCTTAAATGTGGTCTTATTGGAGCTACAGCTTCTCTTCTCCCCCAGGTAGACCCAGGGAAAGACAGAGTAAAGGTAAAAGATGAAACATCTCTGAATGGCATTTTTGTTTTTTTACATTGTAAACCACCCTGTGATTTTCAGATGAAGGGTGGTATAGAAATTTAATACATGATGATGATGATGATATTGCACCATGCCAACTTCAGCTGAAAGTAATGGTTGGGTGAACGAAAAATGAATTCAGTTCATTTTGAAGCAAATTTCTAGTTCATCTTCAAGTTCATTCTCTTAAATGTGTTATTTACACTTTGGACCCTTTGGGCATTTAGGCTTAAATATCATAATTTTGAGGGGAAAGAAATCAAACTATTCGTATTCTGCTGTGTGTGGAATGATGGTTCCTTAGTCTTCTTAAGTAAAATTTGTGCCTCAACACAACAGCTTGTGACTTTCTGGAGGCTGAAATATTTTTTTGCCAAGGAACACTTGCCAAGGAACATTTGGACAAACTTGAATTGAACTGTGAACTGTGAACTGAAATAGTTCATTTTGTAAAGGGGCAAACTTGAACTGGAGTTAGTTCCTTTTGGGGCATGTCAAACGAGTTCCTTTTCAAATCAAACCATCCAAGTTCTGTACAATACTGTCAAATTCAGCCTGCCAATCTAGTGTGTGTGAAATTCCTCCTGAAGATGCTGTGCTTTGCTCTTAAATGTGGTCCTATTGCAACCACAGCTTTTCTTCTCCCCCAGGTACAGCCATGGACACCAGAATCACCCTTTAGAGATGATACATCTCTGAATGGCATCCGCCTCATTTGCACGGATGACTCAGAAATTCAGTCTGCTGTTGGACCGTGAGTAGCTTTAAATATTCCATTCCTTGGCTTTGTTGTTAGAAAGAAGTATGGAACCAAATCTGGCAAGTTCTTGCCTTTTCCCTGAGTTCTTGAGGAGGATACATCTTGGATTATGGTGACTTATTCATGGGCTGCCAAACCTGAGTGCATCAACAACGCAACAGGGAGGGTTGTGATAAAATAGCGAAATGCAATGTAGCAAAAGATAGTATTACTAGGGCAACTGTTACACAGCTGGAAATCTAAACAACCATGAAAGTAACAGGAGTAATTTTTTCTTAATGAACATTTATATATTTGAATCTTGATAGCAGAAGTATCCACTCATAAATCAACAGTTGCTCAACATTTGGATGTAGTTCCAGTATACATCACATTTCCTTCCCAAGGAATTAATCATCGAGCTAACAAAATTAAATAAAACAAAATTCCAGTCTACATCTGTTTCCATATGAGGTGAATAAAATGTGAAGAGAATGCATACATGCAACATTACCTTTGTAACAAAATGTAGGCCGTATTAGATTGGAACAAGGGTAAAAAATGACAAAATAACTCATCTAATGACAGAAGGATATAAAATTCATACCACCCACCGTTGCTGATATGAAAAGTCTTATAAAATGCACCTGTCCCTGTGTGCATATTTCCTGAAGGAAGAACAGAGAAGAGGCACACTGCCTTCTGTTTGTTAGCCTTCCTTAAGGAATATGAATAGGCCTCACAAATATAAAGGTAAAGTAAGGACCAGCCACAAACTCAGCTGAACACAATAAAATATATCCTGCAAATTCTATTGTTGAATTCTAACCATATGGATCCAGTGTATTCAGTTTATAAATATACCTCCATTCCATTTGTGAAAGCTTCCTGGTCCTGAGTGCAGGCACGATGAGACAACTGGGAAGTCCACCTTTTCTAAGGCAGGCTTCTTCAGACTCATGTGCTCCTGATCTTTTGGACTACAATTCCCATAAGCACAGGACAACACATGGAGGTAACAGGAGCTTTAGTCCACCACATCAGGAAGACACCAGGTAGAGGGAAGCTGGTCTAAAGCACTGATGAGCTGACATTTTGATCTGGAAACCAAGCCTTATGAGCAATAGTTGAAGGAGCTAGGTATGTTTAGGCTGGAAAAGAGGAGGCTTAGAGGAGATATGATAGACATCTTCAAATATCTCAAGGGCTGTTACAAGGAAGAAGGAACAAGCTTGTTTTTTCCTGATTTGGAGGGTACCTCTTGAGCCAATGGTTTCAAGTTACACAAAAGGAGATTCTGACTAAACATATGGAAAACTTTCTGACAGTAAGATTTATTCGACAGTGGAACACTCTCTCTTGGGAGGTTGTGGACTCTCCTTCCTTGGAGGTTTTTAAGCAGAGGTTGGTTGGCCATCTGCCTCGGTTGCTATAGCTGAGATTCCTGCATTGCAGGGGGCTAGGCTAGATGACCCTTTGGATCCCTTCCAACTCTACAATTTGATGATTCTCTCTTGGAGCACTAAGATATTCTCTATTTTCCCAAGGGACAGCAAAGAGGCAACCAGTAGAAGAGAAAGCTAGATAGAGTAGCCAAAAGGGATTAAAGAATTAATTTCCATGCAGTTTCCACCTGCCCCAACCCACACATCTGGGTTCCCCCATCACAGAACCAGTTATTGTAAGATGCATTTCAGATCAGTATTTAGCAAGGGAGCTTGGAGAGGTCTCCTCTGTTTCCTTATTTCTTATCCAGGTGATAACATGTATTGGGATTTGCTTTTTAAAAACCTTAATTTTTAAAAACCAAAACCAAAATAACAATAGAAATAAAAATGTGCACCCACCACCAATACTATTCTTTATCAAAATTATCCAACTTTCCAAAAACTTAACAGTTCTTGAGATGGTTTGACCCCTTTTTTGTTATAACAATACAAATTCCACCAATACCTTCTATCTTTCCTCAAAGTCAAAGCTCCCAGGATTCTTTGGGGGAAGCCATATGCTTCAAATGTGTGTTGAATGGGCATTGAATGTATGGTGAAGACGTGACTTGAGCAAACATTACTTCAGAGTATTAACACCACTATCTTTGTCAGGTATGGAACATGGACAAAGGCTGAGATTTGTCCAGAAGGCCGTCTAATTTCATATTCTCTGAGAGTACTAGGATATCAAGACATCAGGGATGACACAGCAGCTGACAATATCAGATTCAGCTGTGAAAATGGGGGTGTCCTGACAGGCCATTCAACTGACTGGGGTACGTATGGTCCATGGAGTCAACAATGTACTAATGGTGCCATATGTGGAATGGTGACAAGAATTGACAGAGGAACAACCGACAACACAGGACTTAACGATGTGCTCTTCTACTGCTGCGACTGAACCATGTGGGTTTCACACAACAATAGCTCAGTTCCCTGTGCCCCAGTGGCTCCATGATATGAAACTTAATAATAAATGTATTCCCAATGAAGAGTTCTGTGTGTCTTTTTTTGATGCACTGTGCCTTAAATCTTCATGTATGGCTTGTTAACAAAGCCATTTAAATCTTGGTAACACTTTATTGAGGAAGCGGAACACAACGGTGTTTAACTTGAGGAGAAAGCAACAGAGAGGCTTTTGTCTTTTTTAGGTCAGGCACCGGACATAGCAGGAAGGCTATCAACTATACATAACAGGGGGGAACTCCCTCAGATCTACACTGCCAGTCAGAGCGCTCGCTACCTCAGTGTGCGTCGTGCCACTTTGCTTGGTTGTTAAGCAAAACCTCAGCCACCTGTTCTGCTGACTTACTAATAACAGAATGAATGCTAAAGTCACACAGAGAACAATCTCTGCTGTGGCAATTCCATCATGGCTGCTGGATAGGAGGCCAACCATAGGATTGGAGAGAGGACAGAGAAGGATGAATGGTCACAGAAGAATGTAAGAAGAGGCCCCCTGGATTGTACGAAAAGTCTATCTGGTCAAGCATCCTGTTTCTCAGAGTGGCTTCTCAGATGCCATTTGAAGCCCAGAAACTGGCAGAGTGCACAGTCCCACTGTTCTTCCATGGCAGTTGATGTTCTGATAGGGCTGTCATACTGTACGTCCATAATTTCCCTGACTTAGCTGGGATTCGTCCGTTGAAAATGGCATCCAGGGGGCAGGATTTTCTAAAAGCAGCCTGTCACTTTTTAAAATGCTTACACTGCTTATTCAGGCTTAAACCAGTGAGTATGGAACATTCTAGTCAATCACAGAATACCTTTTGGTATCCAGCATGAGAAGTGTAGGAAAAATGGTAGCCATTTAACAGGGATTACCGTTTTGACAGTCCAGAGGTAATTCGTTCTAGTAAGCTGTATATACATATTGTGATATAAATAAAAACATGTTTTGCTTTTTAAAAAATAGCAGTTAGTTTTCTTAGAGTAGGTCTGACGAAGTTAAACCTTGCCTTCCAAGACCCACACATATCAGACACACTCATTTCATGAAAGTCCATCCTAATTCATCAAATGCCTTTTCAGTGTCAGCAAGGAATAGCAATTTTGTTTCTGTGTAATAGTTATACCAACAATTCTCCTTAGTATCCTGAAGAAATCTCCCTGTAATGAAGCTGATCAGTATGCATACATTCAGACAATCTCCTTTCTAACACATTCAGCAAATTAGATATCAAAATCTATTTTAGTCATTTTAGAAGTGATATTGTTACATGGTAGCCAACCAATGATAAATCTTTCCTTGATATCAAGAGTTTTTAATTGAGTTAACACTCAAATTCTATTAAAATCAGGAGGAAGATACCTGTACTCTCAGGGAATCGCTGAGATTTCAGAGGACAAAGTATCTTTTAAACAAACCAACAATAACCCTTAGGTAATCAAACTCACCAGCAAAGAACAATAAAATGAGAATTGAAGATGCTTTGTAGCAGGGGTCAGCAATTTTTTTCAGCAGGGGGCTGGTGCACTGTCCCTCAGAACTTGGGGGGGGGCTATTTTTTGGGGGGGAGGATGAATGAATTCCTATACCCCACAAATAACCCAGAGATGAATTTTAAATAAAAGCACACACATTCTACTCAAGTAAAAAGACACTGATTCCTGGACCGTCCGTGGGACAGATTTAGACGGTGATTGGGGCAGATCCGGCCCCCAGACCATTTGCTTACCCATGTTTGTAGTCATGAAATGCTAAGTACTGGACTGAAAATAAAATGGAAAACTGTGGAGGGTGGCTGAGATTCCTTAACAAGAGCTGCAGTTTTATTGCAACATTTTATTGCAACATTGTGTATAGATCTACTCTCTCTCTCTTTTTATGTCAGCTGCTAGTTTTTCTGGAGAGCCTCCAACACAAGAAAGTATGTGTGTTGATTTATCACAACATTGCTACCATGGTCTTCTTCCATAGTTGGGGAGACTGGGACAAGTCTCAGTACTGTGACCATGACCGCCTGGTTGCTTTGCTTTGAGTGTGGAACCTCCCAAGGATGGGGTGGATAATACAGCAGCCAACGTCTATTTCAAATGTGAAAATGGGAGAGGAATATTTGCTAATTGAATATGCTGGGGCTATTATGTCAGCGTTAGCACCTGCTTTTCTGGTACCATATGTGAGTGATCAGAACTTAAATGGTTAAGGGTTCTGAGTGTGCGTCACATTCCGACGTCAGCTGTTAGAAGCTGGGAGGAGACAGAAGCTTTTAGAAGCTAAGGAGGAGGAGTTGTTTCCTGTACTTTCACTTCTCTCTGTGTATCTGTGAGAAAGAGACATGGCTGAAAGAAGCCCTGGTCTTTGTAGCTAAAATGTTTTAATAAAGAGCTGTAAATAGACGAACCTGTCTGTGTATGTTTGCATGGAGAAAAGGACTGCTTTACACCGCTGTTCAACTCTGCTAAGCCGTGACCTGAAGGGAGCAACAGTGGCGCAGCTTTGAAGAAGTGTGCCGGACCCGTTATAAACTGCTGATTGACGATCGTAAAGTAATCAGGTGTCACGGCAGGGATCGATCTCCAAGAGGTTATGGAAGGTCAGCCAACGCTCGTAAAGCAGTCGGTGTGAGCCTCAGGAATGCTTTGAAGTTAGCGTTCTGAGGCTGAGGGGCCATCGGAGGCCAACGGGAGCTGACTGGATGCCAGGGAGCAAGAATGATTAATTGCCTGCTTCTAAGAGGCAATGAGAGCTGCTGATACAGAGAGCTGGCTGGAAGCTGAGAAGCAGCTGGAGCTAAAAGCAGCTGGAATCGTTACTCCAAGCAAGGGAGAGCCGTAGGAGCTGGTACTGAGCACTGAGTACGGAGTAAGTACAGCTTGGGGCACCTTGGGAGAACGGGAGAAGATGGCCAAAAGCCAGAATATACCGCTGGAAAAGCTCACTCTAAAGAGTTGGGCAATATGGAGCAGAAGAATAAGGGGATGGTTCCTAGTCGAAGGGCTTTGGGAAGCAAGCCAATGGGAGCCAAAATCACCCCTTAGCTGGCCAGCAGCTGGAACAGGCGTTGCAAGCTGTGGGGCTGCGTGGGCTGAAGATAGCCAGCAGAGAATGCAACTTGAGCTGGATATGCTCAGAGCATGCGTTGATGAATCGCTGAAGCCTCATCTTGAGGGCGTTGAATCGGCCCATGCCGCCTGGCAGGCGCTGAGGAGTGTGTGTGAAAGCTCAGCAGGAGCCAGGCCAGAGAGGGCTGGAGGAAGCCCAGGAGAGGCTGAAGGATGCCCAGAAAGCCCAATGGGGGCTGGGACAGTGTTGGGGAGCTGTTGTAATGCTTCTACACGCCTGTGTGATGGACTGGATCCTGGGGAGGCTGGACTGGCAGGCCCTGTTCCCGATGGATTGGCCTCTAGGAGCGCTAGTGAGCAGATCGGGGGGGCGAAGAGTTCCAAAGGCAAGTTTAAAGAGCTTTCGATTGTTGCTGAAGCGGAGAGCAGCTTCGGGGGGGCCAGGCTGGTGGGAGGCGCCGTTCCAGAAGGAGGAAGGCCAAGCCAGCTGGCAGGAGCCCCGGGCAGTGTTTTTCCACTGGAGTTCAACGTCTGCGTGGCAGTAGCCCCCACCGGAGCAGAGAGCCGAGGCAGGATGTTGTGAAGGACACTTCTCATGGGAACCAGACGGGTTTCCATGGCAACCAGCCTGGCAAGACGTGCAGGCGTGGGACTGAGTCCAGTGGTCATGGAAAGGAACAGGAAGAGTCTTATCAAGTTTCTGCAAGCATGGCGGTTTGCTTACCCTTCAGGTGATCAGAGTAAGGTGCTGATCAGTAAACACGCTGAGTTCTTAGAGCAGAGTGAGAAGCCAAAAATGTTTGTCAGGCGTGATGTTCTCTCAGAATGTCTCTCTGATCCAGAAGACAGTTCTGATGAGGCGGAAGAAGAGGCTGAGGCTGCTGATGACGACCAGGTCACTGACCAGGGTCAAGAGCAGGATGTGGCATCTCCACAAGTTGTTAAGAGAATGCCCAAAAGTGAGCCTAGTTCTCCTGTGAGCGCGATGGAAAGGATTCGAAGACGCTTTAAGTCAGAAGGAGAATCCCATGATGCAGAGGACACACCTGCTGATCAAAGTGAGTCAGAGGGAACACCTGAGTTTGTGCCTAGGAGGTCCAGTCGCACAACAAAGGGTATTCCACCAGAGAGGTACCAGGCCACAGGTGCGTGGGTAAGTTTCGCACAGTGCGATTCTGAGAGTTGTGAGGTGGTTCCACAGTTGCCTAACAGGGACGCCAAGAGAGGGCGCAAGGCATTGGGGAAGGCATTGATCTCACAGAGTCTTGCTGAGGATGTTCCACAGGTGCAGTCGGAATCCAACGCAAGGGGGGGTGTGAGTGATCAGAACTTAAATGGTTAAGGGTTCTGAGTGTGCGTCACATTCCGACGTCAGCTGTTAGAAGCTGGGAGGAGACAGAAGCTTTTAGAAGCTAAGGAGGAGGAGTTGTTTCCTGTACTTTCACTTCTCTCTGTGTATCTGTGAGAAAGAGACATGGCTGAAAGAAGCCCTGGTCTTTGTAGCTAAAATGTTTTAATAAAGAGCTGTAAATAGACGAACCTGTCTGTGTATGCTTGCATGGAGAAAAGGACTGCTTTACACCGCTGTTCAACTCTGCTAAGCCGTGACCTGAAGGGAGCAGCTTTGAAGAAGTGTGCCGGACCCGTTATAAACTGCTGATTGACGATCGTAAAGTAATCAGGTGTCACGGCAGGGATCGATCTCCAAGACAAAGTACAGCCTGATCAAGGAGAAGGTGATGATACAGCACTTAATGATGTTAAGTTTTACTGCTGTAGATGAAGCTTATTCTAATAGTTTGCTGACCTGGATTTCAACCACAATTAAATGCTAAACAAATATGAGTGTGTGTCCTTTTTTTTGAGACCAGTTCCTCAATTCTAGATAGGAGACCAACAAAAGAATAACGTGGAAGAGCAACAAGCGCATAACCACATAGAAGCCTTTGTCCATCCAGTGGCATCCAAATACTTGGACTACAACTCCCATTAGCCATTGCTTTAAAATGAATCTGGGAGTTCCTTCTACATTGTGTGGATAAGAAACTTCCTGGATCATTTTGGACCTTTTAAAAAGTCTTTCCTGATTCATGTGTTTTAACTTCTTCACGGCATTTGTGAATCATAGCTGTGACTTCACTCATTGGCTGAAAACACTAAATAGTAGGAGCAGACTCATGTCTTCCTTTTTGTGTTGAATGGGGACTGCACATTTTCATTCATAACTCTCATTCTACAAGGTCTAGAGACTTTGTGGTTACTTTAAAGTGGAAGCTCAGTGTCTAGGCCCAGGATAGCAGTACCTGCTGTGTCATCCTCTTGGTGGACCTCATGCAAACACACACACACGTAAAACAAAACATTAAATGACAATGCCTGCTCTTCAAGTAGCAACATCATACTCCTCTAGTAGACACTTCGGGTTGTGAGGCATTTATTATGGCAACTAGGAATGGGGGAGAAAGGATATGAAAATCTATCAAATCTGCGTTTTCTAAAACAATATGCCTACCACACAACTATCAAAATTTACACTTGTCTGAGTTTGTTGGTGCAGTTCTCCAGCTAAACTGTGTTTACAAAAATGCATGCATTAGAGGAAAGTGTGAATTATAAAAATTATGTTTTATTAACTGAAACAGAATTACATAACACTAACAATAATCTCATTTTTAATCCTGTTTTAAGTCAAGAGTTGTAGTATGTCATCAAATTCAGCTGGTGCCAGTCGCCTGACTTTGGATGTTTCCAAGACACTGTATGTTTTGCCTTGGTAGAGAAGAATGTGTTCATGATTCAGAGGCTGTGATATGAGCACAGCTCAAGAAGCCTTTGTCTGTTCTTGTTCACGCTGCCAATATCATAGTAGCCTATGCAGCACGTGTGATGAACAATCCCAACTCTGGCACTGAAATCTCTCAGCAGGACTAGGTGGGACACTTCTGACAGCTTGGTCTAGTTCCTCACAGAACCAGCCCTTGGTTTGTTTGTCAGAGCACATAGTGGGAGTATAGAGGCTCAGTATGTTAACTGGATTCGAGGTGATTGAGAGGTGGAGGGAAAGCATGTGTTCTGAGTCTTTGGTCAGCAGTGCTATCACAGATAGAAGGGAATTTCTCACTGCAAAGACTGAGGCTTGAATACATGGTTTCTCGTGATACCCTCCTTTGCCAGCAGGTAGGTGAACAAGCCAGGACACATGGTCCTGATGCTTCAACTTGCTAGCCACAAGAGGGTTTGTTTCTTTTCTGTTTTACCTGGTGCAGTAGTTTGGTCCACTTGTTGAGTGATACTCTGAGCTCCAAGCACCCATTGAAGGAGGCAGGCAGTGAGACATGTCTCTTCCATCGTGTCTCGCTCACTGATGAAGGCAATCTGTAGTACTCGTACATTATGCCAATCAGGTTGAGTCTATAACTCGTATCTGCTATCAAAGAAGGAGGCAAATGGAAAATAAAACCATATAAGCAAGTTAAGGAACATGTTTATGATTGGTTGCATTATTTCCAGGTTAATGAAATGTTTTAAAAAAGATATTAAAGAAAGTGGTTACACAGAAAAAGATTCAAAGTTTCAAACAGATATAATAAACAATGATTGTAAAATTTTGTCAAAAATGTATAAGATATTGCTAGACTGGCATACGAAAGATGAGGAAGTTAAATCAGTAATGATACAATGGGCCAGAGATTTTGGGTATAATATACAATTTGATGTCTGGGAAAAATTATGGAAGGAAAATTTAAGATTTACTGCTTGTACGGCGTTAAAAGAAAATGTTATGAAAATGTTTTACAGATGGTATATCACACCGGTAAAATTAGCAAAAATGTATAAGACCTGTAATACATTTGCTAAGAAACCAGAGGCCCTACTTTTAGGGATTACAGGAAAGGAAATAAGAAAGAAGGACTATAAACTTTTCCAATACACAGTTACAGCAGCAAGAATTCTACTGGCCCAGAAGTGGAAACAAGAGGAAATACCGACGAAAGAAGAATGGAGCATGAAATTAACAGACTATGCAGAATTGGACAAATTAACAGAGAAAGTCAGATATCTTCGAGACCAAAAGTTCATCGAGGACTGGGGAAAATTTGCGGAATATCTGAAAAGTACATGTGAAGTACAAACAACGTTAGTGGGTTTTAAAGAAGCACTGTAAAAGCTGAGATATATTGTTAAAAGGAAATGGATGATTGGAGGGAGGACTAATGACAATATAGAACAGAAGAAATGCGTAATTAAGAGTTAAAAATGGATGATTGTCAGAGAAGCTGAAGGAAGTCCAAAAATGTTAAATTTGTAAAAAATTGGATTAAATTGTATATCTATGTTGGAAAATTAATAAAAAGTATATATATATATTTAAAAAATAACTCGTATCTGCTGCCTCCAATGTTGTTTTTCCTGCGTTTGCAGCACCCAAGTGACCTCTCTAGGGAGCAAGGCTGGGCAGTGTGTATGGAGATCCTGGGCTGCCCAGATGAAAAGAACCCCCCTCTTGGCCATGCAAAGGAAAGGAAAGCAGCACATCTGGTACCAGCTTGGCTGCAGGAGTTGCTTGATGAAGGTGCACAATACTCTCATTCCGAAGGCCACATTAGGTATTGCATTTTATCCCCACAATTCTTATCCCCTACAATTCCTCCTTTGAAGGAATCATTTTACTTAAACATCACACTTTGCTAATTTGAGTTTTATTCCTAAATGCATTAATATTTTTTTCATGCACATTTCTATACATTAATGTTACATCACTTACTATCAGATATAGGCAGAGCAGCCTTAATGAAAGGTCAGGGAGGGTAACAGAGAGGACATTATGCACCATCCTAACCCTCCAGCATCTATATCAGAAGGGGTTTGAATTGCAGCCATGGTTTATTAGAAATGTATATAACTTGAAGTTAGATTTCCTGGTAGACCAAAAAGTGAAAGAAATTTAGGTAACAGTTCCATGTAATATGGTTAGTAACTTTTCAAATAAAATTAAAAATATTTTATCTTCATTAAGAAAACAGTGCTTTGTATAGGCTCGTCAATAAATCCACCAATTCCCCTCCATGGAAAAATAATTTTAGGGGGGGGGGAAATCTATGAATTTCAGCAATTAGTTTCAGCGGTTAACTATAAAAATCTGTTTCACCAATTAGTTTCAGTCAGTGGTTTCACCAGCTAGTTTTAGCTATTCGTTCCAGCTATGCATTTCACCAGTAAGTTCCAGACATTAATTGTCTGTAGCTAGTTTCCGCCATTAGTTTCGCCAGTTAGTTCCAGACATTAACCGTCCGTAGTTAGTTTCCGCCATTAGTTTCACCAGTTAGTTTCAAAAAGTCATGGTACCAGAAGGTTTCAGATCCTAGTGTCAGCAGCGACACATTCTTGAAGTTGCTTTCAAAAGGCAATTTCAAGAATTTGTTTCAGCAATAAATGAGTAGAGAATCCAATTGAAGCAGGGTCAGAACCAGATTTGGAGGGGCCATTGGCAACGTGTCAATGTGCTCCTCCCAACTAGCTCTGCTTTTGGCAACCATGGCAGACACCATTTGCTTTCTCCATTGGTTTCCAGGGACACTACCCTCAAACGAGCTCCTGGACAGAATTGAGTGGTGACGCTTTTGAATGGGAGTTAAGCTTGGTATCCATCAGGGTTGCCACCCAGCCTGCCATCTTAAGCTACCTAAAATGTATTGCCTTAGCCCACAGATTTATGAAAGCAATACATTTCATAGGTCTTTGTGCTGTGTCATTACATTCAGGGTAAATGGAAATGGCAGGCTAGGTGACGACTACTTACTCTTTAAAACCATGTGATTCAACCCCCAGTTTCAGTATTACGAGAGAGGTAAAATAACATATCTCCACACCATGCATACTTTTAAAAAATCTCATTTCCCCCCCTTTATATTAAAACATTTTTCCTCATGGGAAGTTGCTTCAGCGTCGTGATCGTTTTGATTGCCCATTTCTGCAGCTTTTCCAGTTCTACACCACCTTTTTTGAAATGTGGAAACCAGAACTATATACAGTATTCCAAGCACAATAGATTTCCACAAAGGCTTTGTGATATGTCCCTCCCCCCGCCCAATTTCCTAATGATCTCCAGCATGGAATTTGCCTTTTCAATGGGTGATGCACTCTGAGTTGATATTTTAGTTGAGCCATCTACCATGATCCCAAGATCTTTTCCATCATGAGTCTGTGGTGTTTAAGACATCATTTGGAATCTTAGGATCGCCTCTCCCAATATGCTCCCAATAGGTATCACATTACTGTACATTGAATCATATTTGCTATTTTGTTGCAGGCTCAGCTGGAGGTGCTCACATAAATCCCCAAATGACTTAGGCCTCCAAATATCTAAGAGAGCACCTCTTTATCTTTAGATGCTCTCAGATGTCAAGATCAGCAGAGGCGCTTCCATTGCCTTCCGATGTTTGGGATTGTGGTGACCCAGGAGATGGCATTCTCTCTGGCAGCTCCTAGACTGTGAAATTCCGTCCCTAGAGAGGCGTGTTTGGCACCATCATTTTAGATTTCTCTCCGCCCCATATGCTGAAGACACTCCTCTTCACCCTGGTCTTTGACACTTCATACACACACACACACACACACACAGGACCCACCCTATTACTGTGATTGTCATTTGTTTTAAATGATTTAATATTGTATTTCAAATTGTTGTAATTCACCCTGTGATCTTATGGTTGTTGTTATTATCTCAGTGTAGAGGTCAACAACCTAAGGCCCATGGGCAGGTTGTGGCCTATGAACTTCCTGGAACCGGCCCATGGCCGTTCCGTGGATCGGTTTGGGGATTCCGTGCTCCTCCCCGTGGCGCCAATTTTTTTGCCTCACTGTGGGGACTGACTTTTGGGCTGGAAGAGCGCTGCAAAGAGCGTGTGCACACGGGTGCTCCTCACCCGGAGGAACGCCTGTACGCATGAGTATACGCTATTTACGGCGCACTTCCGGGATGGAGGAACGCCTGTGCTCATGCACACATGCTATTTCCAGTGCTCTTCCAACCCAGAAGAATTCCGGAAATAGCTTGAGCTTATGCATGGGCACGCATGGGCGCACACTCTCCAGCCCACCAAGAGGTCTGCCGGGGAGTAGA
Source organism: Podarcis melisellensis (assembly GCF_964234715.1). Classification (NCBI taxonomy): domain Eukaryota; kingdom Metazoa; phylum Chordata; class Lepidosauria; order Squamata; family Lacertidae; genus Podarcis; species Podarcis melisellensis. The sequence goes on from NC_138531.1 coordinate 83,414,890, forward strand.
CCGAATTGGCCTCAAAAAACGTTGCTGACCCCTGTCGTAGTGCCTTGGAGAAAGTCATCAGTTTTACATGAGACATAATGGTCATGGCTTCCCCCCCAAAATTCTGGGAAATGTCATTAGGTGAGGCAACTAAGAATTCCCTAGTCCTCCTACCAATAAAACACACACACACACAACCCTCTAAAACAAACTCCTAGACCTTAAGTGGGCAGTAGGTGGGAGTTAAGCTTGGTATCCATCATGGTTGCCACCCAGCCTGCCATCTTAAGTTGCCTAAATTGTAATGCCTTAGACCACCGACGTATGACATCAATACATTGCATAGAGCTTTACCAGTACATTAAGGGTAATTTAAAATAGCAGGCTCGGTGACTACCACAGGCTACGGCTGTACCTTGGTTCTCGAACGCCTTGGTACTCATCCATTTAGGCTCCCAAACACGCCAAATATATATTTTTAGGACTCACCCTATTCCTGTGACTGTTTAATATTGCGTTTTAAATTTGGCCAGGGGTTTTATGGTTGTTGTTATAATTATTTTAGTGCCTTGGAGAAAGGCTTGAGCTTTACACTGCCCAGTTCTGTCCAGTCATGGAGCTGCAGAGCATGGCAGGTACTGCTCAGGAGGGAAACTCCCACATCTCATGTTCCTGTTCCTGGTTGCTGCCCTGCCCACATTAATATATGCAGCTCAGCTCAAAGTTTTCCCCACGTAGGATAATTAACTGCAGTGAGACACTGCATGGAACAGCTTGCTGAAGGGAGAAAGGAGAACAAGGCCTGTCTCCTGTTCATAATCATAGAAGCTTGGGCAGTGGCCAGAACCGAATGAGGTAAAGCTAGAAAACAAAGAATAACAATTAATAAATTCCAGCTGTGGTGTTATTCACAAAAGGTGAGTGAAAAAATAGTAAATCCATCTTTTATTATCACACAGGGTCTTTTCTGTGCTGGCTCCACCTCTTTTGAATTTCTTCCTAGTAGGGTGACTAACCTTCAGGCATCTTGAAAGGCATTCAAGATTTATATGGCTTGATTGGCCTTCCCACTCACGGGATGGAAGTTGTGCTTTTGGGTTGCTGAGTCTTTCGATTTATTTATTTTTGTGACTCTATTCTGTTTTAGGTTTTAGTAATAAACCTGTAGGTTTTTATTGCTGTGATTTACTTCAGACAGGATTTGGCTGGAAAAGCAGCATATAAATAATTTAAAATAAACAATATGAATCAAACCTTTCTTAACAATGCTTAGGAATATCCTGAGAACCAACAATAATTGCTCAGAGTTAGGTAAAAATCCATCCATTATTGTTCTAGGGTTCACTTTTTCTAAAAGCATTTCCTGGTTGCCTGGTGAGATTTGCCCTGGTCCCAGTCCAATTAACTCCTGGGTTGCTCATAGGACTCAAACTAGAATTAGAAAAGCCAGCCAGTGCTTCTGCTGTATCAGCCAAAAGCAACCACATATTCTGAAAAATGGGATTCAGGGATTTGGGGTTCAAAATTCTCATGGCTATTATTTTCCCACTTGTGCTTTTGCTGCTAGATCTGCGGTGAGCTACCTTCCATGGACCTCTCTATAGGTACTGCGCTCTTCTTGATCTTCTCCAGCTACCTCTCGGATGCAAAAACCCAAAACTATACAACTGAACTCTCAGTGCCAAATGGAGGGCCATGGGGTGAATGGGGACCCATAGAATTCTGTCGCAAAGGGTATGCAAAAGGATTCAGACTGAAGGTAGATACCTCCTTGTGTCCTCCTTTTCAGGCACCTTGGTGCCAAGTAACTGTGACAATAAGTATGAATGTACAAAGTCGTGGGGCGGCTCTGCTCAGCTGACCTCCATCTGACTAAGTTACTTGGTGGTGAGGTCATTATGATGCAAACGTACTGGTGGAACAATAGGGCCCTTCAGCATTTGGGGTTCTTCTTCATGTGCCTTCTCTGTGAGAGGTCTGCAGGACAACAACACAATAATGCTTGTGGAATGCTCTCCCCAGAGACGTTTGCCTGGTGCCTCTGTTACATATCTTTACGTGCCTGGCAAAAGCATTCCTCTTCTCCCAGGGCTTTGGCTAATTATACCGTTGGGGGGGGGGTATTGTTTTGGTTTGTTATCATGACATCTATTCTTGTGTTTTCACATTGTAAACCACCCTGGGATCTTCAGATGAAGGGTAGTATAGAAATTTAATACATGATGATGATGATATTGCACCATGCCAATTACACCTGAACATAGTTCCCATAATTGCATAACATAAGAGCACAACATGAATTCAGTTCATTTTGAGGCAGAACTTTGAATGATTTCTAGTTCATCTTCAAGTTCCTTCTCTTACATGTGTTATTTACACCTTAGACCCTTTGAGCATTTACGCTTAAATATCATATTTTTGAGGGGAAAGAAATAAAACTATTCGTATTCTGCTGTGTGTGGAATGATGGTTCCTTAGTCTTCTTAAGAAAATTTTATGCATCAATATAACAGCTTGTGACATTCTGGAGGCCGAAATATTTTTTGCCGAGGACATACTTGAATTGAACTGTGAACTGAAATAGTTCATTTTGTAAAGGTGCAAACATGAACTGGAATTAGTTCTTTTGGGGGCATGTCAAATGAGATCCTTTTCGAATCAAACTTTCCAAGCTCTGTACAATACTGTCAAATTCAGCCTGCCCATCTAGTGTGTGTGAAATTCCTCCTGAAAATGCTGTGCTTTGCTATTAATGTGGTCTTATTGCAGTCACAGCTTCTCTTCTCCCCCAGGTAGACCCATGGGAACGTTTTAAAGTATTTAAAGATGATACATCTCTGAATGGCATCCGCCTTTCTTGCATGGATGGCTCAGAAATTCAGTCTGCTGTTGGACCGTGAGTAGCTTTAAATATTCCATTCCTTGGCTTTGTTGTTAGAAAGAAGTATGGAACCAAATCTGGCAAGTTCTTGCCTTTTCCCTGAGTTCTTGAGAAGGATACATCTTGAATTATGGTGACTTATTCATGGGCTGCCAAACCTGAGTGCATCAACAACACAACAGGGAGGGTTGTGATAAAATAGCGAAATGCAATGTAGCAAAAGACAGTTGCTCAACATTCGGATGTAGTTTCCTTCCCCAGGAATTAATCATTGAGCTAACAAAATTAAATAAAACAGAATTCCATTCTACATCTATTTCCATATGAGGTGAATAAAATGTGAAGAGAATGCATACATGCAACATTACCTGTGTAACAAAATGTAGGCCGTATTAGTATGGAACAAGGGTAAAAAATGACAAAATAACTCATCTAATCACATTTGAGCGTCTGCGCATGCGCGAGCAGCGAAACCCGGAAGCTACTTCTGGGTTGCCGCAGAGTGTAACCTGAGAAATGCTCAACCTGAAGCACATTTAACCCAAGGTATGACTGTACCTTTCATATTTCCTCAAATCATAGCTCCCAGGATTCTTTGGGGGAAGCCATGTGCTTCAAATATGTGCTGAATGGGCATTGAATGTATGGTGAAGACATGACTTGAGCAAACATTTCTTCAGAGTATTAACACCACCATCTTTGTCAGGTGGGGGAAGTGGACAAAGACTGAGACTTGTCCTGAGGGCAGTCTAATCTCATTTTCTCTGAGAGTACAAGAAGAACGAGGAATTCTTTTGGATGACACATCAGCTAACAATATCAGGTTCACCTGCGAACATGGGGCTGTCCTGACAGGTCATTCAACTGACTGGGGTACTTTTGGCCCATGGAGTGCAATCTGTCCTCAAGGTGCCATATGTGGAATTCGGACCAAAATGGAACCTCAGATGAAAAAAGGCGACAACACAGCACTAAACGATGTGAAGTTCTACTGCTGTGACTGAACCATGTGGGTTTCACCCGACAATAGCTCAATTCCCTGTGCCCCAATGGCTCCATGACATGAAACTTAATAATAAAATGTATTCCCAATGAAGAGTTCTGCGTGTCTTTTTTTGATGCCCTGTGCCTTAAATCTTCATGTATGGCTTGTTAACAAAGCCATTTAAATCTTGGTAACACTTTATTGAGGAAGCGGAACACAACATTGTATAACTTGAGGAGAAAGCAACAGAGAGGCTTTTGTCTTTTTTAGGTCAGGCACCGGACATAGCAGGAAGGCTATTAACTATACATAACAGGGGGGAACTCCCTTAGATCTACACAGCCAGTCAGAGCGCTCGCTACCTCAGTGAGCGCCGTGCCACTTTGCTTGGTTGTTAAGCAAAACCTCAGCCAGCCCTCCTGGTCTGCTGACTTACTAATAACAGAATGAATGCTAAAGTCACACACAGCACAATCTTTGCTGTGGCAATTCCATCATGGCTGCTGGATAGGAGGCCAACCATAGGATTGGAGAGAGGACAGAGAAGGATGAAGGGACACAGAAGAATGTAAGAAGAGGCCCACTGCATTGTCCGAAAGGTGACTACCCAGATGCATTTCTCGTGTTCAGAAAGGGCTCAACAATTTTGCCCCCCCCCATAAAGAGGTCAACAACTTTTGTTCCAGATTTTCACTTTTTTAAATATAGCAACCCTAGTTCAGAGGGGGAAAGGGGGTGGAACGGGAAAATTCCCATTTACATGTGTCCTGAACCACAATGTAAGTGGCTTCCACAGAGGAGCCATAGAAAGAATGTGGCTGGTCAAGGGAGCCATGGACTCAAAGAGGTTGAAAACCACTGCAGTGGACAAGGAGGTGTGTGTGTGTGTGTGTGTGTGTGTGTGTGTGTGTGTGTGTAAAAACTAGCCTACTATACAAAGGTAACATTTGCCTTTCTTTCTTGTTTTTGCTATACCTCCTTTTGCCCACCCACCTTGGCAAGTGGTGGCCCTCCAGCTAAAAAAGGCTCCAGAGCCCTGCTGTCAAGCGCGGTAGACAATGCTGGGCTGTGGTGCTAGACGTAACACCACCATCCCACCTTAAGATATGTCCTTTTGATGCAGACAGCCATGCCCACCCCATTCCAAATGCCAATGGACTCCTTGGTCTGGATGCACTTATGAAAGGCAACTAGTAGTGGGAGTGCAGTAGGCACAGATCAAAGGTAGGTTTCCATCTGCTCTGCTCAGCTAAGGAGCATGACAGCATGGCAGGTGAAGGACAGATGACTTGTACTTCCCATTGCCCTGCCCCCTTTTCACTCCCGGGCCCATATTCACATTTCCCTGCTCCCTCTCTTTCTGGCTGCTTTGCCGTGAGACGGTAAGTAGAATCGCATGGTTCTGCTTGCTCTGGGGAGAAGGCAGGGCGAGAGCTGCAATGACAATTGTCTAACTGGGTTTTGTAACCATCTATTATATTCCTGTAGCCAACCTGACCTGGGACATTGCTATTAATATTATCTATTTTTAATTTCTTACCTACCATAAGGTCACAGGGCAGGTTACAGCAATTTGAAACGACGGCATTAAGATCAGATGAAAACAAATATAAATAGGTTCAAGTTCAGCATATGAGAAGTGGTATAATGAATGTTCCAGACGCATCTCTGTGGTAAAGGGTGGATCAGTAATCTTATATTTTAACTGGGGGTGGGGGGCGATGAATAGATAACTAAATGGAACCCAGCCAGAATTATACAACTGGTGGAAATCCAGCAGTGTTCTTTCAATATGTTTATTTGACTTTATTTTTCTCCTACACATTTAGAATGGCCTGAAGCCATTGTAGTGGTTTGCATTGTGATAAAAATGAGATAAAACTCAAACAATGCAAGCTCTAAAAGCCATAAAAGTGCTTGAAACAAAATCCAAAACAAATGAACAAATGAACCTGTTTCTACAAAAGGGAAGCCCCTTGTAAAAGTATAATTACTATTCTATAAATAACTTTCCTCAAGGAAAGCCTTCCAGAACAAAAACGTATTCAAGTTGGCAACGTTAGCATAATGAAGCTATTTATGTCTATTTATTTATAAGGTAGGGGGCACTTTTCAAAGACTTTATCAGAAGCTTCATTCCCCCCCCCCCCAGTTGGGTGGGAGAAGGTACTGTAAATCCCAAAGGGTCTGCCCTTTCAGAGTAGGGGCATTTCCAACCTGCTTAGAATCAGAGGCATTCTGCACAAGATATATTTCATTCACAGTGCCTATAGGAGGGCTACAGAGATTAAGTCATTCATCATTTTAACAATGGTGTCACATGTTGTCAGTCATATGCCCATATCAGCAGTCTGGAATTTCTGAACTGGGCCCAATACAGCGCATTGCAACAATCCAGCATCACATGGACTTCGGTGGTCAAGCTATCCCTATATTGCTGGTTTATAGCCAAGAATGATCAGCTGAGGCATGCTAGTGGTTAGCAACCTACTTGTGTGCAGTATTAAAATCTCCCATTGTTCTAGGCACATTTTGTGATGGAATTTCATTAGCGCAGAGTGGAAACAAAAGAGGACCTTTTTCTGCCTCCCACTTCCAGCTTCTCTCTGAAGACTGGAGAAGAGACCCCCTGAAGACTATTAGGGGGGTGGGCAGGGGAAGGACTAGACCATGTGAAAAACATAATATTTTAGCTGCAGCTCATTCGTTTTCAGCTTTGTATTCTTGCTACAAAAAAAGCGCACCTAGACATTCCGTTATTGCGCCCTAACCTAGGTTTAAGGGGCCATTTAGCTCCTAGCTTTCATAGATCGGTTTCTAACACTGCTTGTGTGATAACATGCCCTGATGAACAGCAATGTAAAATTGTCCTAATATCAGATCTGGGGAGGCCACAAGTGCAGTTTCTGGTAATTAAGGCTGCAAAAACGAACAACAACCACCGTGCTTCTTTGATTAGGAGGAACAGAACCCAGTGTTCTCTGTTATGAGACTCGTAGTGACTCTTTCTGATATGACTTTTACTAATTGGGATTGCAAATCTTCTGAGGAGCATGGAACATTTCAGTAACATAAAAGCATAAGGGGGGGATGCACTGGAACATAGCACACTAGTGACTAAGGTGGAGCTTTCTGAATCTCCTTTGGTGAAAATTAAAGTACCTAGAGCAGATTGTCCCCTGCCCTCAACAACTTTTTTGGGCTCGTGGACACATTTGGAATTTTGAGATAGTGCCATGGGCACTTTCACAAAATGAGTGCTGGGTGGGTGGATGTGGCAAGACCCCAAATAATAGTCTGGGCAATTACCAAAGTTACTCTTGCAACAGGCTACTTGTTTTAGCAGAAAAGCAAACTATTCAGACTAAAATACAGGTAGCTTGCTCAGACACCTGGGCAGAAGGCCAAGGTGGGACCTGAGGCTCAAAGCACAAAGTCTCTCCGCCAATCTTTTTCTCTCTCTTTGGCAGCCAACCCATCCATGGATGGCCAAAGACATTTTGCCACTCGCAAATGGACAAAGTGGGGTTCAAAGCCAGTGCCAGACAGCCAACCCCTTTGAAATTGTCCTCATCAGGGACTGACTACTGGGAACCTTTCTCACTCTCCATAGGCCATTTTTGACAGGAAGTTGTCACCTCATGATGTCTGGAGACTGATAAACCACCCTGCCTAACTCTCAAAAATGGGCTGCAGAGGGTGGGGCAGTTTTGGACCAGGGTCTCATGCTGAAGAAAAGGTTTCCCACCCTTGGTCTAAAGGATAAAACAGAAATTCCCTGCAGTGGCAGATGAGTCACTGCTGCTTATTTAGAAGCAGGAGGAAGAGGAAACAGGGAGGAGGGAGAGTGGTACAGGTCAAATGGACTGACAAGGAGCACAAGATTAGCTCTGCTGGAGTGTTTGCACTGTACCATCTTCCCTGCTGCCTCACTCCTCTTCCTCCTGACCCATCTGCAAGGAGGTCAGCGAAGCTTCTGCATCCCAGCATGCTACCTTCTGCTGATGCCCTTAATGTGCACATGGTGACTATGTTACTGATAGTACAGTGGTGCCTCGCAAGACGAAAATAATCTGTTCCGCGAGTCTCTTCGTCTAGCGGTTTTTTCGTCTTGCGAAGCAACCCTATTAGCGGCTTAGCGGATTAGCACTATTAGCGGCTTAGCGGCTAGTAAAGCCTCAGCGGCTTAGCGGCTAAAAGGCTATTAGCGGCTTAGAAAAAGGGGGGGAAGCAAAAAAAATTGCAAGACTCGCAAGACGTTTTCGTCTTGCGAAGCAAGCCCATAGGGAAATTCGTCTTGTGAAGCGCATCGAAAAACGGAAAACACTTTCGTCTAGCAGGTTTTTCGTCTTGCGAGGCATTCGTCTTGCGGGGCACCACTGTAAAGACCAATTGTTGCCTGTCATGTTTTATAGTAGATTCATGAAGACACCCTGCCCAAATTTTCAGACTACATGTTCTCATGGCTACCTTTCTTCAACTTTATTTCCCCATCTAGGACAAAGGAGGACTCCTCAATATGGATGTTTCCATCACTGCTGTGGTCTTCCCAATCATTTTCTGCTACCTCTGGGAAGTAGAGGCCCGAGGTTACGACTCCATCATCTCCGTGCTAAATGGAGCACCATGGGGTCTTTGGGGAAAAAAAGAACTTTGCTCCTTTGGTTTTGCTACTGGTTTCTCACTGAAGGTAAAACTTAACTTGTATCTGCTTTCCAGACAACCTCACAACTGGTTATCTCTGATGATTCTGCCCTCCTTTCTTCCCACAAAGTTATATTCATCTCTAGGAAAGCGTCTTAGTGTGAACCAGAAAACAGGCCCAGAATTGGCAAAACATTAATCAACAAGGCAAACTTACATTGGCTGCGTGCCACTTTAACCTGCATGGCTTTTGTCAGTGCATCCTGGGAATTGTAGTTTGTGAAGGAGCTAGCAGTGCAGACCCTCCAAGTATCCCTATTTTCCAGGGGAGGTCCTCGATTTACAGAAGCCGTCCCAGTTTCTGACTTGATCCTGGAATGTCCCACTTTTCCTTAGGATGCCCCTATTTTCTATATATATATATATATATATGCAGGTTTTGGTGTCCTCGGGTGTCTACCCGTGTAAAAGTTGGGGTGTCTAGGCGACGTTTCGACGAGGTCTCACTCGTCATCTTCAGGCTGGTGCTTTCGGCTTCTTGTTACTGGAACAGAGCAGGATCTCAGTGTTTGAGTTCCTATAAATACTGTTGAGGGGGTGTGGTGTATAGCCTCCAATGTTCTGGGCAGAGAGGAAGTTCCCAGGCTAGTGTGCCTTTTCTTCTTTTGTTCCTTAATTACTTGAGGGATATCTTGAGTGATTTCTTGAGTGATATCCTGAGTACCACTTAGGTGGGTCATTAGGTGTGGATTAGTTGCTAAAGTCTTTGTGTCTTGACCTCTTGAACTTTGTGAAGAGTTTTTCTGAGAATATGGCTGTACTGCACTTAGTTGTGCTCTGGCTTGGCTTCGTGTATAGGGGCGAGCTGTGGTTTTGTGGCCTGTGTCAGCCAGATCTGTGTAGGGATTGCAGGGGGGTGCAGCATCCGGAGGTGCCACCATGGTTTGGCTACTGGATGGTGTCTGTAATTTATCTGTGGAGAGGGTCTGGGTTTGGGTCTGGTGTGGTTGGTTGGTGATGGCGTTCTGTGTGCCTCTGGATCTGGTGTCAGTTTTTGTGGGGAGGGCTAATTTCCAGATGTCTGGCAAGCGGGATGTGTCGTCACGCTTGTTCATGTTGTGAGGGTGTTTCTCTATCTCGATGGCTTCCATGATTATTCTCTTGTGGTGATGTTCCATGTTAAAGAGCAATTTGGAATCTGCAAAATTAATTTCGTGTCCTGTTTCTTTCATGTGTTGGAAAAGAGAGGAAGTTTTTTCTTCTTTTTTGACGGCATTCTTGTGTTCTGCGATACGTGCATTTATTCGTCTGTTTGTTTGTCCAATGTACGTGGCTGGGCAGACTTTGCAGGGTATTTCATAGACCCCTTGGTTTTCCAACTGGATTTTATCCTTGGGGTTTCTGAGGATATTGGCTATTTTTTGGTTGGTGCAAAAGGCTGTTTTGATATTGTGTTTATGGAGGATTTTGCTAATTTTATCTGTAGTGCCCTTGATATAAGGAAGGAGGGCCATGCCATTGTTTTCTTCTGTGTCTTGGTTTTTGGGGGGTGTTTCTTTTTGGATTAGCTTCGTAACCCTGTTTTGCTGGTATCCATTGGCAATTAACACATTTGAGAGATTCTGTAAGACTCTCATCTCCAGAACCAAACGCCTGGCTGACAAAGACCACTTGACAACTGAGTTACAGAATCTCTCAAATGTGTTAATTGCCAATGGATACCAGCAAAACAGGGTTACGAAGCTAATCCAAAAAGAAACACCCCCCAAAAACCAAGACACAGAAGAAAACAATGGCATGGCCCTCCTTCCTTATATCAAGGGCACTACAGATAAAATTAGCAAAATCCTCCATAAACACAATATCAAAACAGCCTTTTGCACCAACCAAAAAATAGCCAATATCCTCAGAAACCCCAAGGATAAAATCCAGTTGGAAAACCAAGGGGTCTATGAAATACCCTGCAAAGTCTGCCCAGCCACGTACATTGGACAAACAAACAGACGAATAAATGCACGTATCGCAGAACACAAGAATGCCGTCAAAAAAGAAGAAAAAACTTCCTCTCTTTTCCAACACATGAAAGAAACAGGACACGAAATTAATTTTGCAGATTCCAAATTGCTCTTTAACATGGAACATCACCACAAGAGAATAATCATGGAAGCCATCGAGATAGAGAAACACCCTCACAACATGAACAAGCGTGACGACACATCCCGCTTGCCAGACATCTGGAAATTAGCCCTCCCCACAAAAACTGACACCAGATCCAGAGGCACACAGAACGCCATCACCAACCAACCACACCAGACCCAAACCCAGACCCTCTCCACAGATAAATTACAGACACCATCCAGTAGCCAAACCATGGTGGCACCTCCGGATGCTGCACCCCCCTGCAATCCCTACACAGATCTGGCTGACACAGGCCACAAAACCACAGCTCGCCCCTATACACGAAGCCAAGCCAGAGCACAACTAAGTGCAGTACAGCCATCTTCTCAGAAAAACTCTTCACAAAGTTCAAGAGGTCAAGACACAAAGACTTTAGCAACTAATCCACACCTAATGACCCACCTAAGTGGTACTCAGGATATCACTCAAGAAATCACTCAAGATATCCCTCAAGTAATTAAGGAACAAAAGAAGAAAAGGCACACTAGCCTGGGAACTTCCTCTCTGCCCAGAACATTGGAGGCTATACACCACACCCCCTCAACAGTATTTATAGGAACTCAAACACTGAGATCCTGCTCTGTTCCAGTAACAAGAAGCCGAAAGCACCAGCCTGAAGATGACGAGTGAGACCTCGTCGAAACGTCGCCTAGACACCCCAACTTTTACACGGGAAGACACCCGAGGACACCAAAACCTGCATTCCTGTACCCGTGAAAATCTACGAAAGCAAATATATATATATATATATATATATATATATATATATATATATATATATATATATGCAGGTTTTGGTGTCCTCGGGTGTCTTCCCGTGTAAAAGTTGGGGTGTCTAGGCGACGTTTCGACGAGGTCTCACTCGTCATCTTCAGGCTGGTGCTTTCGGCTTCTTGTTACTGGAACAGAGCAGGATCCTGCTCTGTTCCAGTAACAAGAAGCCGAAAGCACCAGCCTGAAGATGACGAGTGAGACCTCGTCGAAACGTCGCCTAGACACCCCAACTTTTACACGGGAAGACACCCGAGGACACCAAAACCTGCATTCCTGTACCCGTGAAAATCTACGAAAGCATATATATATATATATATATATATAAATTTTTATTAAGTTTTTCTTTAACAAATAATTTTGACAACCATGTTTACCAATTTACAGTTTTTGAACTCCCATCAGTACCTCCTTCAATCATCCATTTTTCATATCTTTACACATTTTCTATGTAGTATTGCCGATTTGATAATAACCTTCCATCTCAGTTTCTTTCTTACAATATACCTTGGTTTATCACAAAGCCTCTTTAAAACCCACTAGCATTGTCTGTTCATCACATACAGTTTTCAGACATTCCGTAAACTTTCCCCAGTTCTCCATGAATTTGTGATCTTTCTGATATCTAATTTTTCCAGTCATTTTATCCAATTCTGCATAATCCATAAGTTTCATTCTCCACTCAGTCAAGGTCGGTAGTTCCTTTTGTTTCCATTTTTGGGCCATTAGTATTCTTGCCGCTGTAACTGCATATTGAAACAGTTTATAATCACATCTTTTTATCTCTCTTCCTGTTATTCCTAACAAAAAGGCTTGTTAGGATGCCCCTATTTTTATCAGAGAAATGCTGGAGAATATAGACCATCACATGTTACCTGCCCCAGGTCAGTTCTCCCGTGACTGGCAACATCTGTCCAGAGTGTCAGACAGGAGACTCTTCCAGGCTTAAGGTGCCAATGACTGAATCTGAGACCTTTTGCATGCAAAGCATATGCTCTGCCCCTGAGCTACAGCCCATCCTAGGTGCCATCTGGTGGTGGCAGGAAGAACTTTGTGAAATTGTGTTCGTTTAAGAATGGCAGGCAGGGCCAGCCCTATCACTAGGCAAATTGAGGCAGTTGCCAGTCCAGCCAGTCCTTGATTTTGGGAAAAAAGCACCAGCTAGCAAGGAAGTCCAAGGTGAAATCACTTCCGATTCACCATGTCCAATAAACTCAAAACATACCAGGCTCCTAGAACAGCATATAAAACAGTCAAGGGGGTGGGGAACATTACAACAATCATTTGCTAAAATGCCCTTATTTCAATGTACTGGCATCAACACTGTTCTTCAGCTCAATTCTGAATCTTATTAGAATCTTTCCCCCGCAGAATTGCTCACAATCCTTTCTTACATAACACCGGTCCTGAAAGACCTACATTGGCTCCCAGTACATTTCCAGGCACAATTCAAAGTGTTGGTGCTGACCTTTAAAACCTAAACTGCCTTGGCCCAGTATACCTGAAGGAGCATCTCCACCCCCATCGTTCAGCCCGGACACTGAGGTCCAACTCCAAGGGCCTTCTGGTTGATCCCTCACTGCAAGAAGCAAAGTTACAGGGAACCAGGCGGAAGGCCTTTGAGTAGTGGCACCCGCCCTGTGGAACGCCCTCCCATCAGATGTCAAGGAAATAAACAACTATCAGACTTTTAGAAGACATTTGAAGGCAGCCCTGTCTAGGGAAGTTTTTAATATTGGATGAAACATTGTATTTTAATATTCTGCTGGAAGCCGTCCAAAGTGGCTGGGGAAACCCAGCCAGATGGGTGGGGTATGAATAATAAATTTATTATTATTATTATTTGATTATCTGTCTTGTAAGACATTTTTCTATGGGAATCCTGGGAGTCTCTCTAACCTGTTCAGGGCTGCCCTAGACCTATAGGCTACTATAATACAGAATTCAGTTTGTGAGCCCAAAGTTTCTGTTAAGTTTCTTAGTATTTCAGGCTTACATGAAAGGGCACACATTTCGACTTTATATCTTTAACAAGCCTATTTCACTCAATCCTCTTCCTTTGGAGGGTGCTTGAGGGAACTTTTTGTTCACTCTGAGTCCCCCCCCCCCGATTATATTCAATTCCCCACCATGTTGGTAGCCCAAGTGAGTGCCAAAGGACTCTTACTTTATCACAGTCTCTCTTCCCCTTTGACACCAGGTGGAACCATATCAAGGAGGTGGAAGGAAAGACGACGATACAGCCCTAAATGGCATCCGATTGTTCTGCAATGATGATTCATATATTTCGTCCGCTGTTGGGGAGTGAGCATCTCTATCTTTTTTTTTAGCTGTCACCATAATTTAGGCTTTCCCCCTGTGCCAATCTTGTGTTATATATATATATATATATATATATATATATATATATATATATATATATATATATGCAGGTTTTGGTGTCCTCGGGTGTCTTCCCGTGTAAAAGTTGGGGTGTCTAGGCGACGTTTCGACGAGGTCTCACTCGTCATCTTCAGGCTGGTGCTTTCGGCTTCTTGTTACTGGAACAGAGCTCTGTTCCAGTAACAAGAAGCCGAAAGCACCAGCCTGAAGATGACGAGTGAGACCTCGTCGAAACGTCGCCTAGACACCCCAACTTTTACACGGGAAGACACCCGAGGACACCAAAACCTGCATTCCTGTACCCGTGAAAATCTACGAAAGCATATATATATATATATATATATGCAGGTTTTGGTGTCCTCGGGTGTCTTCCCGTGTAAAAGTTGGGGTGTCTAGGCGACGTTTCGACGAGGTCTCACTCGTCATCTTCAGGCTGGTGCTTTCGGCTTCTTGTTACTGGAACAGAAAAGCTCTGTTCCAGTAACAAGAAGCCGAAAGCACCAGCCTGAAGATGACGAGTGAGACCTCGTCGAAACGTCGCCTAGACACCCCAACTTTTACACGGGAAGACACCCGAGGACACCAAAACCTGCATTCTTGTACCCGTGAAAATCTACGAAAGCACATATATATATATATATATATATGCAGGTTTTGGTGTCCTCGGGTGTCTTCCCGTGTAAAAGTTGGGGTGTCTAGACGACGTTTCGACGAGGTCTCACTCGTCATCTTCAGGCTGGTGCTTTCGGCTGGTGCTTTCGGCTTCTTGTACCCGTGAAAATCTACGAAAGCAAATATATATATATATATATATATATATATATATATATATATATATAATGTTGCTCCCTCTTCGCTTTTTATTTTAGTAGCAGTGGGAATGAGGGTTCATAAATTCTGTGGCCACAGGGTTACGATACCTGGACAAAACCAACATTTGGAAGTTGCCTTAGGACCAATCAACCCCACAGAGAGACAGTTTGGCCTCTGTTCTTCTTAGGTCCAAAAGAACTGATCTGGCCAGGACCTAGCAAACCAGAAATAACTTCACCTCACATTTCTCTCTTATTGAGAGTTATACCCAGAAGTGGCTTGCCTGGTGCGATGGAGATACAATGCCAGGAGGGATAGAGGAAGGGTGAGGAGGCAGGGACAATGGCATGGTGCAGTTGGGCTGCCAGGAGTCCCAGACTGTTGTGCTGTGGCAACTTCCCCTTTGCCTTGCCACAACTCTCTCCCATACCAGGAAGCACCGTGACTCCGCTGCTTCCAGTTACATCTTCGGAAAGGCAGAATGAAAACAGCCCCATAATTTCTGGAATGTACGCAGTGGCTCAGATAACTCTTTGTACTCAGTAGTGTGGTAAAGCAGACAGACACTGCATAAATAACAAGGCCTTGGACAAAGTTAAATAAAAAAAACTTAGCTTTCACTCAAGGTTTTGTTGTTGTTGTTGTTTTTTTTGTAAAGCAGCAGTTTTAAGCATTCATTGTGAAGATATTCATAGGAAAAACCTCCCCCATTTGTTTTAGAAAAGTAGGGACAAATAACCCAGGAGAAAATGAAAATATAGGAAAAATGCAGCCAGGCAAACCTAACCTAGATTATTTCACTACCAAAAAAAATCTGTATCTGAGTCACCCTGTTCCTCCCCCATTTCACCCCCCCCTTCAGCCTATGTTTTAGGCTGAACTGCTAAACCGCTCTGCTTAAAACGAAGCTCTTTTCTTTCTGCATTCATTGAAATGGGAAATATAAAAACGGCTATAGCTTTGTCCCCTTTTGGACAAGTGGATGAAATATTCAGGCACAAGAAGGTTTATTAGCCTGCCAAATTACAGACAAATGGATTCAGGGCCTTTGGGGGGGGCAAGTAGCAGGGATTTGCTTTCCTTTTTAATCAAAGAGAAACAGAGATATTACATTGGAAAACATAAAGCTATACAGAAAAGTACAGAAAGAGATGAACACGAAACTTTGTGGAGGCTCTCATCTGACTTGGTGTGGTGGTATTGACCTTGTGCTTTGACTCAAGAGGAAGGAGATATCACCCTCCCCCCCAAAAATTGCTTCAGTTTTCCTTGGTCTTGATTTGCTGTTAATCAATTATATGTTCTCATTAATTACATTTGAGGTATCAGTCATTTGGGAGAACATTCTACATCCCATGAGCAATGGGACCTCCCCTTCTTCTTCCTCCTCCTGCAGCCCCTTCCAACTCTCTAGAACAGATCTGAGGGGATGAGGAGTAGGTGGGTATAGACAGAGGAAACGGAAGGGTACAGCTGAGATAAAAATCTGAATATATTTCTCTTTTATATCTTTTTTAAATTTTCAATTTTGCATTCCGAAATAAACAATTTACAAACTTTAAAATCAAAAATAAATAAATCTGAATATATTTCTCAAGCCAGCTTTGTCATCTTTGGCAGATGGGGAGCATGGTCTGAGATTCAGTATTGCCCTGTACCATCCAAGCTTAAGGCCTTCTCCCTGAGAGTGGAAGTACCGCAAGGACTTGGGGATGACACTGCAGCCAACAACATCATGTTCATGTGTAGCGATGACTCCAAGCTAAAAGGCAACTCGCATGAATGGGGAACCTTCGGCCCATGGAGCTCTCCCTGCCACACCGGTTCCTATATATGTGGCATCCAGACAAAGGTCGAGTTTCCACAAGGGCCCGAAGATGACACTGCACTTAATGACATTAAGTTCTATTGCTGCAAAGGAAATTTTGGCATATTTCGTTGACATTCCTGCAGATCTGCTAGCTTATGAATTTGTCCTCTATTAAACTTTACCTTTAACTGGAGAGCTGTGTCTTTTTTTATTAAAAAAAAATCTGATGCACTAGACTCATTTTTCAGCCCTCTGATGGGAGGAGAACCCAAGGAGGGCAGAGACATAAAAGGGGGGCAGAAATATATAAGCGCTGATTGGCTGATTTGGAGACAGCAGGGGAAGTCATGCTCTTTAGCCCCTCAAGTATGTACAGTCCTAGTCAGATCATAAGGTCCAAACTCAGCACTGTCACAATAAAAAGGTAATGGTAAAGGACCTCTGGACGGTTAAGTCCAGTCAAACTTGACTATTGTGTGCGGTGCTCATCTTGCTTCAGGCTGAGGGAGTCAGCGTTTGTCTGGCTCATGTGGCCAGCATTGTCTAAACCACTTTTGGTGCAACGGGACACTGTGATGGAAGCCAGGGCGCATGAAAACACCCTTTACCTTCCCGTCACAGTGGTACCTGGTTATCTACTTGCACTGGCATGCTTTCAAACTGCTAGGTTGGCAGGAGCTGGGACAGAGCAACAGGAGCTCACCTCCAGCGGCGTAGCTAGCGGCTCAGGCATCTGGGGTGGCACAAATGCCCTGTGGAACAAATTATTTGTGCCAGTCTTCACAGCAGATGTTAGACAGATTCTTATGCCTTGATCACTAAGTTTCTAGGAGGAGACTGGAAGAAACCAATCAAGTAGGCACGATGAAGTCACTTCTGGTAAATCTGAAATTTTAGGGGAAATTGCAGATTTAAAAATTGGCATCACTGTGTCTAGATAATCTGCAGCCAAGAGTTCTGAAATTACCGAAATGTAAGAATGTTGATCTTCTAAGAAAAATATGCGAGTGATCACTAATGCCAGCACCTGTATTGGAAGACTAGAAAGTAGCCAACCTAACATCAAATCACTAATAAGAGATCTAAGTGAGCTAGGAAATTGCGTGCCCATTAGCCTAACATCTGTCCTGTGTAAATTGGTGGAAAGCATACTTGAAACTAGAATGGTTAAATATTGGAGAATACTTGCGGAGGGAGGATAATCCTAACTTCTGCAAAGGGAATCATAGAATTGGAAGTCTTTCTTCACCTATCTTTTGGAATTTTTGAGAGTATTAACATGTAGACAATCTGCCCACCTGCCACATTTGGCCCACATTTGGGTGTGTGTGTAATGTCATGGCTTGCCAGCTGCATCTAGTTCCCCAACAGACATTGTATACAGTGGTACCTTGGGTTAAGAACTTAATTTGTTCTGGAGGTCCGTTCTTAACCTGAAACTGTTCTTAACCTGAGGTGCCACTTTAGCTAATGGGGCCACCCACTGCTGCTGCCATGCGATTTCTGTTCTCATCCTGAAGCAAAGTTCTTAACCCGAGGTACTATTTCTGGGTTAATGGAGTCTGTAACCACTGTACAATCATACCTCGGGTTGAAGTTGCTTCACGTTAAGCCTTTTTGGGTTGTGCTCCACGGCGACCCGGAAGTAACGGAGCGTGTTAGTTCCAGGTTTTGTCGCTCGTGCATGCGCAGATGCTCAAAATGACATCATGCGCATGCGCAGAAGCAGCGAATCACGACTGGTGCACGCGCAGACATGGGTTGCGTTCACTTCAGGATGCAAACGGGGCTCCGGAACGGATCCCGTTCGCATCCAGAGGTACCATTGTACTTGGAATTTCAAAAAGCATTTAACCAACTTGCTTTTAACCAAACAAGCTTGTTTCCTACTGCTCTGGAGGGCAAGACTCAAACCAATGGCTTCAAGTTCCAAGAAAGGAGATTCCGTCTAATAATAATAATAATAATAATAATAATAATAATAATAATAATAATTTATTATTTGTACCCCGCCCATCTGGCAGGGTTTCCCCAGTCACTCTGGGCAGCTTCCATAGAAACAAAAAATACACTAAAATATCACAGATTAAAAACTTCCCTGAACAGGGCTGCCTTAAGATGTCTTCTGAATGTCAGGTAGTTATTTATCGCTTTGACATCTGATGGGAGGGCGTTCCACAGGGCAGGCGCCACTACCGAGAAGGCCCTCTGCCTGGTACCCTGTAGCTTTGCTTCTCGCAATGAGGGAACCGCCAGAAGGCCCTCGGCGCTGGACCTCAGCGTCCGGGCAGAACGATGGGGGTGGAGACGCTCCTTCAGGTATACTGGGCCGAGGCCATTTAGGGCTTTAAAGGTCAACACCAGCACTTTGAATTGTGCTCGGAAACGTACTGGGAGCCAATGTAGGTCTTTCAAGACCGGTGTTATGTGGTCTCGGCGGCCGCCCCCAGTCACCAGTCTAGCTGCCGCATTCTGGATTAGTTTTAGTTTCCATGTCACCTTCAAAGGTAGCTCCACGTAGAGCGCATTGCAGTAGTCCAAGCAGGAGATAACCAGAGCATGCACCACTCTGGCGAGACAGTCCGCGGGCAGGTAGGGTCTCAGCCTGCGTACCAGGTGGAGTTGGTAGACAGCTGCCCTGGATACAGAATTGACCTGCGCCTTCATGGACAACTGTGAGTCCAAAATGACTCCCAGGCTGCGCACCTGGTCCTTCAGGGGCACAGTTACCCTATTCAGGACCAGGGAGTCCTCCACACCAGCCCGCCCCCTGTCCCCCAAAAACAGTACTTCTGTCTTGTCAGGATTCAACTTCAATCCATTAGCCGCCATCCATCCTCCAACTGCCTCCAGGCACTCACACAGGACCTTCACCGCCTTCACTGGTTCTGATTTGAAAGAGAGGTAGAGCTGGGTATCATCTGCATATTGATGGACACCCAGTCCAAACCCCCTGATGATCTCTCCCAGCGGCTTCATATAGATGTTAAAAAGCATGGGGGAGAGGACGGAACCCTGAGGCACCCCACAAGTGAGGGCCGAGGGGTCTGAGCACTCATCCCCCCACCACCACTTTCTGAACACGGCCCAGGAGGAAGGAGCGAAACCACTGCATAACAGTGCCCCCAGCTCCCAGCCCCTCTAGACGGTCCAGAAGGATGTTATGGTCGATTGTATCAAAGGCCGCTGAGAGATCCAGCAGAACTTGGAAACAACTCTCACCTTTGTCCCTAGCTCGCCGGAGATCATCAACCAGCGCGACCAAGGCAGTTTCAGTCCCATGATGAGGCCTGAATCCCAATTGGAAGGGATCCAAATGGTCCGCTTCCTCCAGGCGTGCCTGGAGTTGTTCAGCAACCACGCGCTCAATCACCTTGCCCAAGAATGGAAGATTTGAGACTGGGTGATAGTTGGCCATACTGGCCGGGTCTAAAGATGGTTTTTTAAGAAGCGGTTTAATGACCGCCTCTTTCAGCGGATCTGGGAATGTTCCCTCACAGAGGGAAGCATTCACCACCCCGCAGAGCCCATCGCCCAGCCCTTCCCGGCTTGCTTTTATTAGCCAGGATGGGCAAGGATCAAGGAGACAGGTGGTTGGTTTCACGCGTCCAAGCAGCCTGTCCACATCCTCGGGGGGTAACGGATTGAAATTGATTCCATGCAACTTGACCAGACAGAGCTCTAGCACTCTCCCGCCCCAGCCCTGCTCCCACGGTGGTCAGTCAGAACAGGACTAGGGAAAAGTGCAGAAAGGAACAACTTAAATAATCAAGAGATGGAACATTTTTCATCCGAGGCATTTCGCTTCGGAGGCTGGAAGACCGGGGGTGTTTATGATAGAAGTTTATTACATTTTGCACTGTGTGCATTCTCTTCCCTCTGCCTTGATAAGGATTTGTCGATAAGGAGTCCAGGCTCTTGACTGGAAGTAGATATGGGGCAATCAAAAGCAAGCACTTCTTCACCAACAAATAACAAGTGGAACAGACTGCCAGAGGTTCAGATAGTTAAAATGAAATCAGTCAAATTTATGCAGAGCACTGAAGGACTGAAGGATTCTCCAGATCCTTGAGGCACTGTTCAGGCATTCACCTGAATACACAAAAGCTCAAAGCAGCAACAGGGGCATGCACTCGTCGAGCCCCCAGTGTCCCTGAGGCCAACATACCCTCAGTCTCCAACCTTCTTTGTGCTGTCCAGAGAAGATTAGCATGCATGTGAGGAGAATTCTCTGTGCAGTCAGGGAGCCTGATAAAGCTAACATCAGCAGATGCCCACTGCATACGTTTTTCCTGCCCATCAAAGTAAAGGTCAGGGACTGGGGTGAGGGGGCAACATACATGAGCATGTTGGGAGCAGGACTTGCACAACTGTCATTGTGCTTCGAGCATCCCTGTGTTTGGCTTTTGCGTGTTTCTTTAACAAAGTTGCACCCTGCCTCTGCACCTTTTAGATCTCCAGAGGGGCTTACAAATATGTTTGAATAATTGCCAGAGGGGCAGCCCTCTTAGTCTCTTGCTGCAAAAAGCATGTGGAAGCCCACTCAGGCTGAGACTAAAACAACCTCATCATGCTTTATTGAGTCTGCTTAATTGACTGCGGCATAAGCTTTAACCAACACCAGCTTGTATGTGTTGTCAACAACTGTTTCGTGGGTTAATTAACCCTGTTCGGGTTTTTTGCATTTCATTTGCTTCTGACCTCACATAAACCAGTTTTAACAAAGAGCAATAACAGAGATGGGTACAGCACAGAAGATTACACCGAAAACTAACACCACAGATCTTTCCCCAGTTCCCTTCTCACTGTACCCACAGCACATCCATTGTGTTGTATTTGTACAGGATGTTGTCCTAAGACCAGTTTCTGCATGTGCTTTATTCATAACCCCCACTGCCCCGATCTTAATCAATCTAAGAAAAGTTACAAATTAATCATGAAGCAGAACAAGATGTTACAGTGTGATACAAAGGAGTACAGCAGAACACAAAGAGCTCAGGATAGAATCACAATTGCCCCCCCCATCAAATGGCTGAAGTTCTTAACAGCAGCTTGAACCATGCTAAAAATTATGACCTCGGCCCAGTATACCTGAAGGCGGTCCAGTGCCGAGGGCCTTCTGGCGGTTCCCTCACTGTGAGAAGCAAAGCTACAGGGAACCAGGCAGAGGGTCTTCTTGGCAGTGGTGTCTGCCCTGTGGAACACCCTCCCATCAGATGTCAAAGAGATAAACAACTACCTGACATTTAGAAGACATCTGAAGGCAGCCTTGTTCAGGGAAGTTTTTAATGTGTGACATTTTAATGTAATTTTAATCTTTGTTGGAAGCCGCCCAGAGTGGCTGGGGAAACCCAGCCAGATGGACGGGGTACAAATAATAATAATAATTATCTATATTCATATTAAAAATAAATGGGGCTTTTTTTCCCTTTTGACACGGCTGCGTGCATAACCTAGACAGGACTGGCAGACAATTTATATCACAAAAGTGTTTTTGGTTTTTTTTAAGTACAGACTGAAATTACTAAAGTCAAGCAATGCCACCCTGTCCTCAATTATGCTGGTTGAAAGGACATAGGCTATTGTCAGGCAGAACAATCCTATATGGGAAGTGGGGGTGGGCAAAGAAAGGGATGAGCCACCACTTCCTAAGACCGGCTGGGTATTATTTTGAATAGGAAACCACCCCAAATGCATTGGCAGAAAGGTTGCTGTCAGGGACTGGGCAGAGGGGTAGGAATGGTGAATACTGCCTCCTCAGCCTGAACCTGCCAGAAAAGAGGGAGACAGTATAGATTAGGTCCCACGGAGGACCTTAAGGTCCACAAATGACAACATTTTGGAGGTCCCAGGTCACAAGGTGGTTAGATTTGTCTCAGCTAGGGCCAGGGCCTTTTCAGTACTGGCCCCAACTTGGTGGAATGCTCTGTCACAAGAGACTAGGACCCTGCAGGACTTGACATCTTTCTGCAGGGCCTGCAAGACAGAGCTGTTCCGCCTGGCCTTTGGTTTGGACTCAGTCTGACCCTTATGTTTCCCTCCCCTTATGGTTTTGATCCATGGGCTACTTTTAAAATGAGGCTGCATTTTAAGTTGTATTTTAAATTGGTTTTTTTCTTTTCCTATTATGTTTTTACTGTAATTTTACTGGTGTTAGCTGCCCTGAGGGAGATGATTGGATTCCTTAAAGTCTGACAGTTGCATATACAGTGGTACCTCGGTACCTCGGGTTACATACGCTTCAGACTACATACGCTTCAGGTTACAGACTCCGCTAACCCAGAAATAGTACCTCGGGTTAAGAACTTTGCTTCAGGATGAGAACAGAAATCATGCTCCGGTGGCACGGCAGCAGCAGGAGGCCCCATTAGCTAAAGTGGTGCTTCAGGTTAAGAACAGTTTCAGGTTAAGAACGGACCTCCAGAATGAATTAAGTACTTAACCCGAGGTACCACTGTACAGTAAATGTAGGCCAGGGGGGAGAAACAAACCCATAGATCTCTCCCCCTACCAAAGGGGAAAATATTATAATGGCATCCTATGCTGGCCTGGGTATGTCAAGGTACACTGTGTTCCATGTGCTTTTGCACATCTTCCCACCCCACTCACTGAACAGGGTTCTCCAAACAGCATTATGTTCCTGTTTTGAGAACATTCCTTCCTTAGCAAGGTCTGACCTTCATTGCCATCTTTATCAGGAAGCTTCCATATTTATTTTGAAAACACAACTGATTGAAATACATTATCCTGATGCCAGCCAACATATGGGGAAGTGGAATGCCAAATAAGGTCTGAGAGCCTGGCTATACATTGTACTCACTGCCTGGTAACTTGGTGGAGGCTGGTGAAGACTAGCCCACCAACCAGCAGAGAAAGCCACAGGCTGCCTTCGTCCATCTGTCTGTACCACAAGTCTCTTGGTCAGGGCTTTTTTCCACCTGGAACTCAATTCCAGCCCTCCCAGGGAGGCACCATTGCCATTATAAGAGAACAAGGGAGGCATTCATGGTGAGCTTTCTAGAAAAATAGTACCGCCCTTAGTTGGTTATTTCCACTTATTGCTCTCCTTGGTGGGCTAATTTCCCCTAGGAGTTGGAAGAGAGAGGAGCAAGAAAAGGACTGTTATAAAGTGGTACCTCAGGTTAGCTACGCTTCAGGTTACAGACTCCGCTAACCCAGAAATAGTACCTCGGGTTAAGAACTTTGCTTCAGGATGAGAACAGAAATCGTGCTCCGGTGGCATGGCGGCAGCAGGAGGCCCCATAAGCTAAAGTGGTGCTTCAGGTTAAGAACAGTTTCAGGTTAAGAAGGGACCTCCGGAATGAATTAAGTACTTAACCCGAGGTACCACTGTATGTCCATTTTATAACAACGTATGTAAAGGAATGTCCCTCCAAACAGAGTACTCCTCTGTAATATGAATGATTAATATCTAGGATAATTACTTTGGTACCTAAACTAGGAATAATTAGGCCAGAACACAAGGTACTTATTTCTTGGAAGCTTGTTGTAGCTAGAATACGGTATGCAGAATATTTAAAATTGCATTTGACACCTAAACTTTAAAAGGATGGCTAAGTTAGCACACTTTTTATGGTAACAAGAAAGAAGATATGAAAGATATTCAACATTCTCTGACTGCTGGTACAAGGGCTGCTGTGCTAGCGTAAGGGTGAGAATAAGCAATAATTACCCAAGTAGAATACAAACCCTTTTTCTTCCTTTGGCTATTGCTCTTGAAACTGCGCTTTTGGGAGAAGCACATATTGTGCTGCTTTCTCCTGTTGTAATCAGCAGTTTTATTTCAAATTTACTTAATTTCTTGTTATGGCATCATCTATGTTTTTGCAACAATTAAAGCAACTTTAATAAGAGGAAGTAAAAGTGGACCATCTTAGGTTGGCTCTTTGAGAAATGGGATTATTCTGCACCTCTCTCTTTGCTATGCCAATAATCTTACTCTCTCCACGTCCAGGGAATGACAGGCCTTTTCCAATGGATGTGATGGTGAAGAGAAGATGGGTAATATCAACCCCTGCTGCCTATGGGAAAAGGAATATACCGTGAGGGTACAAGGTGAGTGTTCTTAGAACCGTTCTATAGCTATGGAAAACACAGAGATGCTGAGCCAGTGAGAGTGCCAAAAGATCAGACACACACTGTGCAGCGGTTATTGCCAACAGAAAAGAAAGCACTTTATGTGAAAGAATTTTCAAGGACACAGCATTCAGCGGCTCAAAATGAGGTTTTCATAAACCCTTCAGACCTCTGTGCCAGTTCCAGGATGTGCATCTATGAACAACCAGTGGAGACTTGAGAGACATTCATCTCAGAAACCTTTTTACGAATGGATAGACTCCCAAAGGATGAGAAAGAGTGGATGAAACCAATATTGATGAAATCGTCAAACATGGCTGGGCAAAGACCCCTGTTAGAATTCCTACTCCACGCTTGCAGTCATGGGATTGTTGTGTTTCACATGACAGTGTGTGTTTTGACTCCACAAAGTGGGAAGTGACGGAGACAGGATGTTTGTGTTACTATGTTCCATGAAGTGGGACTATTGTCCTTTGTTCTTTTTCTATTTGTTGTCTGATGCTAGAGAGAGAAGGAGTCATGTTGCAGTGCTCCATGTGTGTTTATATGTAAATAAAGTAGATTAGCCAAAATGCTGAGTTGCTGAGGTCTGTTACGCATGGTGTGCAAACTCTGAGGATCCCTAAGTTTGCTGGTGTCGGTTGGCATCGGTCGCTGTGATGTTTGGGCTGAAGAAAGCTTATGAAGCTCCCGAACGATCGACCAGGAGGGAGGGAACATGCCAGTCGGGCATGTGTCTCTGCCAGGGTCCTACTTGAGTGTAGGCTGAACTCCTGCCAATGGTTATGGGCCCAGGGATCAGGACCACAGACCCAGTGCCAGCAGAGGAAGAACTGGGGGCTGTTTTTGCCCCAGTTGGAGTCTCCTGGAACCAGCAGCGTGAGGCAATAAAGGAATACAGGAAGCTGCCTTATAAGGATTCATACTATTGGTCCATCTTGCTAAGTATTGTCTGTGCCAATTGGCAGCAGCTGCCCAGGGATTCAGAGCAAATGAGATGATAGGGACTGAAAGTTCAGTATAAAAAGCACAAATTCTCCCACTTGCATCTTCACCTGGCCAGTGGCTGTGCAATAAACCTGTTGCTGCGTTTCTGACACACACAGAAACAGTTCGATGTCTGTTCTTCTACACCATGGTATACAAGATATGGGTGTTATTTGTTACTACAAAGTGGATTTGGGGTGCCATAGAAGGTAATGAAGGTGGAATGACCCTACCTGCCCTGAGCTTTAGGCTCTGAAGATGTGGGGGATGCCACAGATGAGTGGTTGGCCATCATTGATGACATCAGCAGTCTGTGCGTACACCATGACAGCCATCTTCTCAGACATTCCACCCACACAGGGTGGAACAGAATATGGAAATCAAGCACTGTTTTTTTAGTATAATTAACAATGTGAAATTGAAGCCCTTTCCCCCCAGCATGCAGGGATATTTACTTGCGAGTCACGTGCAACTGAAGTAAAGCCTACTGGGTAGGCACTCTATTTGATAAAAACAGAAAGTTATAACAGTGCAAAAAAGGTTAAAAGTACAAAAGGGGAGGGGAAAGGGAAAAAGAAACCCACATGAAAGTCTGCAACCCAGCAATTGCACAAGATTTTTATAAATAATTCTTCCAAACTAAAAGAAAGGTCAGGGAACTTTAGAAAAGCAGAGATCATACATTTTGGGGAGGGAAGAAATGAAGTTGCAAGGAAGGAGGACGGTGTCATGAAATTGTAGCTGTATAAGAAAAAAATATTCTATGTGGGAAAAGCTTTGAAGTTTTGAAAATAAGATTCTTCTTTTTTAGGTCAAAGCGTCTACCTCTAATGATAACGTTTTATTAACATTACATACAGTAATACACAGGATATTCTGGAAAATAAGGTTTTGCTTGTGCTGAAATCATTATTTTTTAGCTTTATAACCCAACAACAAAGCCTATTTTTCACGAAATGCATTCCAGCATATTATTGCAGCTGGGTGTCAGTTTCAATAATATTTGGAATTTGCTACAATTTCAACACTTTTTCATCTAGTCTAAGTAAACCTAGCAAAATGCCCAATAATATCTGTTACATACCATTCAGGCTTTAATACAAGTTCTCCTTCATTTGAATTTAAATGATAAAAAATGATACCATATTTCCACTCATGCTTCATTAACTAATTAAAGCCATGATGCATTTTAGTTAATTATAAAATATCATCAAAAGGGGGGAAAAGAAAAGAACTTATCAGCATCAGCAAGTGAGGAAAATCATTCCTCTCCCTGCCAACCACACAATATTTTATTAAAGTAATTTCTTTAAAGTGTTGATGGTTTGAACAAACTCATTATAACACAACATGGGCTAATTACTATGATCTTGAATACAGATCTCTGGGAAAGGCAACATATATTAAAAAACAGGGTTGTATCTAATGCGTTGCTTAGTTGAAGTCCCTTATCTGTATACTTGTTCCACAGGGGAAAGGTTTTATGTCAGTGGAATATGGTTGCACAAGAGAAAGTAAAATAAATAAATAAATAAATAAATAAATATTTTTTAAATTTATACTTTGCCCTCCCCGGCCAGAGCCGGGCTCGGGGCGGCTAACACCAGTAAAGTCATAATAAAAACATAATAGGGGAGGGGGGAAAAATACAATTTAAAATACAGGTTAAAATACAATTTAAAATGCAGCCTCATTTTAACAGTAGCCCATGGTTCAAAACCATAAGGGGAGGGAAACATAAGGGTCAGACTGAGTCCAGACCAAAGGCCAGGTGGAACAGCTCTGTCTTGCAGGCCCTCCAGAAAGATGTCAAGTCCCGCAGGGCCCTAGACTCTTTTGACAGAGCGTTCCACCAAGTCGGGGCCAGTACTGAAAAGGCCCTGGCCCTAGCTGAGACCAATCTAACCAGCTTGTGACTTGGGACCTCCAAAATGTTGTCATCTGTGGACCTTAAGGTCCTCCACGGGGCATACCAGGAGAGGAGGTCCCGTAGGTACGTGGGTCCTAGGCCGCATAGGGCTTTAAAGGTCAAAACAAGCAGTTTGCCAGTAACTTTGACTTAGAATGGAGGTGGGGGGCACAAAATTTTGGCGACACACAGGGTGCCAATGAAATTTGAAACCCCAAGGTCTGCTACTGCACCCATAGGTGCGAGCCAGACTCATAATCTGCAGCATCAGTGGCACAAAGGAGAAAGGGATGTCCCGTGCTGCCCCTTTCAACCTCTGATGTCTGTGGACTTTGCAAGCCTTCCTGTGCTCCCCCTGTCAACACAGGCAGAGGGGAGGAGACCATAGGGAAGAACATTGTTTCCACACCCCCACCTTTCAGCCTGATGTAGCAAGACTTTTCATCCTTAACATTCTTATCGCTTGCGTCAAGATCTTCACTGATATGTTCCTCACTTTCTTTTTATTGCATCGTATTATGTGGTTTGCATTTGTTTTGCCTGAATTTTAGCTCTTTCACATTTTCCTCCTTTGAAAAGTACTTAAATGTTCTTGCCTTTTTGCCTTTTATAGTTTCCTTGACTTCCCTTGTTGACCACAGGAGCAGCCTCTTGGATGCCACCAGAGGTCATTGTCAAGTGTCTGTTGTCAGCTTCACAGAAGAGCGTAGGGCTTTGAGAGGGCTGGGAACAGTGCTTCACTGAAAGGGGCACCTTATTTGTGTTGAATCCAACCCAAATGGCGTATCACGCACTTGAAGGATTGTGCCAAGATGATAATGTGACCACTCTTTCATCTGAGCATAATTTTACCTGGTGGAAGGGGTGTAAAGTGCTGAATTGCCCGTGGTCTCCTCAACTAAGGGCCAAATTAGATATGGTGAGCCCTCACTTGGTTGCTTTTTAAGTTTTCAGCAGCAGCCATTGAATCCCAAGTCAGCCCTGCTGCTGCCACAAGACAGCATCAGGCCAAATCTGGACTGCATCACTGTACTGGCTACAGCCTGGCACAGCAAATTTCCTGCCCCAGCAATCTTCTAAATCTGCTGCTGTGCATGAAAAGCCATACTGGTCTCTCTCTCTCTCTCTAAATAAATAAATAAATTTAAAAAATAAAGAATTGTCCAATAGCACCTTAAAAGGTAAAGGTAAAGTGACCCCTGACCATCAGGTCCAGTTGTGACCGACTCTGGAGTTGCAGCGCTCATCTCACTTTATTGGCCGAGGGAGCCGGCGTACAGCTTCCAGGTAATGTAGCCAACATGACTAAGCCACTTCTGGCAAACCAGAGCAGCGCACGGAAATGCCATTTACCTTCCCACCACAGTGGTACCTATTTATCTAGTTGCACTCTGACATGCTTTCGAACTGCTAGGTTGGCAGGAGCAGGGACCGAGCAACAGGAGTTCACCCCGTCGCAGGGATTCAAACCGCCGACCTTCTGATTGGCAAGCCCTAGGCTCTGTGGTTTAACCCACAGCGCCACCCATGTCCCCTAATAGCACCTTAGAGACCAACTAAGTTTGTTCTGGGTATAAAAGCTTTCTTCAGGGGTGTGTGTGTGTGTGTGTGTGTGTGAGAGAGAGAGAGAGAGAGTGAGAGAGAGAGAGAATTCCTCCCTAACTCTTCAACTTGAACAGAACATTCCTTCCTTCCGAGTTGAACTAAACCACAACAAGAAGAGTTAATCAGGATGTGAATTTCCTTAATTCTATATTATACCACATGCCCTGCCAAATTATCTGGAATTTCCATAGTATAACTGTGCACTGAACGTCCCCAGCTGTGCGTAATTGCTGCATGTAACAGCCTGATATTAGAAGTGTCCCATAGGTTATTACTGTTCAGTTGTTCTGCACCAATGCTTTACAGGCTGCAAATAATAAAATAAACCCCCTGCTTTTCAGAGGTTGTGTTTGCCAGCTTATAGCCTTTGGGCTTTACAAACTAAATGGCTTCTCAAAATATCTGGCATAAAAATACACTCCTGTGTCATTGCTGTTCATACAGTTTTTGTGTTCTCTTTTCTTGCTGTACTTACCAGATTTTCTTCTCTTAGACTAGCCCTTTTTCCCTCTTTCAACAGAGAAGTTCCTCTCAAGTGATATCTTCAGGTCATCTTTGACCTTTTCAGGATTGGGGATGAATTTGATTCAGTTCACATTTAAAGGTGAATCTACCCAGTTCGCACTTTCCCCCAGGATATGAGAACTGAAACATGGCCATCTTTTGAAATTTACACTTCTCTGAATTTTGCAACGTGGTTCCCCAGCCAGGGAATGTGCACCCAGCCAAATAATGTGAAACTTGCATATGAACGTGCAAAATACTAGGGGAAAATGTTTTGCAAAAGTGTGTATACTGGGGAAAATTGCATGCAAACATGTTTATATTAAGAGAAATCTGCTGATGAATTTTCACAAAGGACTTCCGTGCATTAACAGGCAAACAAGCAGAGGGCCTTCTCAGTAGTGGCATCTGCCCTATGGAATGCCCTCCCATCAGATGTCAAGGAAATACACAACTCTGACTTTTAGATATATCTGAAGGCAGCCCTGTTTAGGAAAGTTTTTCATGTTTGATGTTTTATTCTGTTTTTAATATTCTGTTGGGAGCTGCCCAGAGTGGCTGGGGAAACCCAGCCAAATGGATGGGGTATAAATCAATCAATCAATCAATCATCATCATCATCATCATCATCCCCCCCACACACTAACTAACACCTGTGCTGATGATCAACTGCCAGGCCTCACTCAAGATCTTGTGGTTAACATATGACCCCCTGAGCAACTCAGGACCAGGTTATCAGAAAGACAGACAGCCCCTACTCATGGCACTACACCCCACAGAATATTTTAATATTGTAATTGGCATTTTCTTCTATCGCCCCTGTGATGTGGAATGCTATTCCCTCTGCCATACACGAAGCAGCAATGATTGGTTGCTTCAGATGGGTCCACACAACTCTGTCTAATATATGCATGTTTGCAAGCAAGCCCCCCCCCCAACATAATGCATTTGTGTATGCTCTTTTCATGAAAATATGCATTTTAAACACTTCCCCTTAATACAGTGCTTTTTTTTCTTAAAGAATGTTTAGCGGTACTCCCATTTTGACTCAAAAAATCACCATTTTATAGTTCAAATCGGGGAAAATAAATACAGTGGTACCTTGGGTTACAGACTCTGCTAACCCGGCAGTAGTACCTCGGGTTAAGAACTTTACCTCAGGATGAGAACAGAAATTGTGCAATGGTGTCACTGTCCGGGTTACAGGCAGTCGGAGTCCCGGCTTGGTACGTTGGGACTGGGGTAGAGAATGGGATGCAGGAATCAGCAGTCCAGGGGTCAGGAAGCCAAGAGTCCATGAATCAGAAAACCAAGAGTCTGAGGGTCAGGAAGCCAGGAGTCAGGAAGCCAAGGGTCCAAGAGCCAGGAAACCATGAGTCAGGAAGCCAAGGGTCCAAGAGTCAGGAAACCAAGAGTCCGAGGGTCAGGAAACCAGGAGCCAGGAAGCCAAAGGTCCAAGAGCGAGGAAACCATGAGTCAGGAAGCTAAGGGTCCAAGAGCCAGGAAACCATGAGTCAGGAAGCTAAGGGTCCAAGAGTCAGGAAACCAAGAGTCCGAGGGTCAGGAAACCAGGAGTCAGGAAACCAAGGGTCGAAGAGTCAGGATACCAGGAGTCAGGAAGCCAAAGCTCAGCTAGGTGGGTAGCGTGTTGCTGTGGCAAATAGTCAGAGGAAAATGCTGGTCTTATATATCCCTTCCTGCCCTTGCCACCAGGTGCTACGAGTCTTCTGTCAAGTCTCACCTGTGCAGCCACGCCTTGCCCTTCCAGGCCAAACTCAGGAAGGCCGCAGTCCTGCGAGGCCCTACCAGTCACAGGGCCTGGATCCCGCACACAATCCTGACAGGTGGAGTTGCGGTGGTAGCAGGAGGCCCCATTAGCTAAAGTGGTACCTCAGGTTAAGGACGGTTTCAGGTTAAGAACAGACCTCAGGAACGAATTAAGTTCGTAACCACAGGTACCACTGTACAAAGATTCACAAAATGTTTAGGGGTATGCGTTCCCCAGTGTCCCCCCATTTTTGTTCAGAGAGCTGCATCACAAAATTCAGATGAGCTGTGATTGGTTCAAGTATTGGTATTGCTGAGACGTGTGAATGAGGTAGTTTCTCACTTAAATGCAAACAAAATCCAATTCCTTCCCCGTCCTTACGTAGGAGTAATCCCCACTGAGTGTTGTGGGATTTACTTCTAAATAATCATGCATAGGGTCTTGCTGTTTATTTACTCCCCCACCCGGCCACACACAATAATATGTATTTTATTAAATATACTCAACTAGCATAATTTGATACCTCTAATTTTGTAATATACATGGCTTACAGTGATTTAATATCAAAGGGAGATAAGCTTATCTTTCCATGCCCCCCTATTCCCAGTATTCTGCAAGGCTATTTTACTAATTAACTCCTCTCGCCCCTCAAGTATGGAAAGTGTGCAGCATGTACAATTTTACAGGAAATGCTTTATTTATTTAATTAATTTCACCACACCACCACTTGAGACTACATTTGGAGATACAAAGATGTTTGTGGCTTCAGTGAGTTACAGCTTTTTATAGCTCCGTCAAGCCCTACACAAAATGCTTAAAGAACTCAAGTCCAATATATTCATTTCTATTTCTTCACAGGAAGGAGGAAAAAAAAGGACACTTCAGATCCCCGAGCTCATATATTTAGTATTAAGAGGCCCGCAGAGGCCTTGCCTGTTTGCCAGTGAAAACACATTTTTCTGGGCTTGCTGCAAATTAAGCTTTGATCATGGTTGTTGGCCTGTTGGTTTCTCAGGGAAGATTATACTTAGCATTTGGACGTAACATAATGGCTGCATTCAGATGTAATTCTAAGATATGGCTAAGGGCAGGGATGGGGAACTTGATCAAGCTTATGTCTCTCACAGGCCAGCTTTGACGGGTGGGTGGATCTGTTCAACTGACAATCACCTGATGATAATAAGAATAATAATAATTTATTTATACCTCGCCCATCTGGCTGGGTTTCCCCAGCCACTCTGGGAGGCTCTCAACAGAATTAAAAGCACAACAAAACACCAAACATTAAAAACTTCCCTAAACAGTGCTGCCTACAGATGTCTTCTAAAAGTCGGATAGTTGTTTCCTTGACATCTGATGGGAGGGTGTTCCACAGGGCGGGCACCACTACTGAAAAGGCCCTCTGCCTGGTTCCTTTGCAACCTCACTTCTTGCATTGAGGGAACCGCCAGAAGGCCCTCGGAGCTGGACCTCAGTGTCCAGGCTGAACGATGGGGGTGGAGACACTCCTTCAGGTATATTGGGCTGATGCCGTTGAGGTATATAATGATATAATGATGACATCAGATGAACCATTTTTGCCTGTGCAGTTTGACATCAAATCATGCAGGCAATTACATGGTTTATGGTTAAATTATCTTTTCACCAACCACAAGTTGTAACCAAGGTTTATTTTTGACTACAGCCTGTTTGGATAGTTTTGGTAAATCTATTTTGTCTTATTGTGTGGTGTGAGCCAAGCCTTAGACATCAAGTCAAGGCGTGCTGGTTCTCTTTTCCTTTACACGTTGACAAAAGTTCTCCTCTGGTTTCTGTACTTATTTTCTCCCCAGCAGCCTGTGCATGATACTAAAAAATGAGGAGAAATTGAGTATCGGGAGTGTCAGACATTTTAAAAATTCTGTGTTATTTTCACTGGGAGATTCCCATTGTGGGCTCCTGTATTAAGCCCAGCTGTTATAAGAAGGTTCTTATTTATCGAACTTGTATATCAGCCTTGTATACCATAAATCTCAGGGTGGTTCACAACATAAAATTGCAATATTAAAAAACAAAATACATAAAAAATAAGAACATAAACAACCAATAATCCCCCCTCCCACAACACATGTTATTATTGCGGATGGGTTATTTAAAAATGCTTATTTGGTTACTTCTGAGCCAGCTTCCATACTGAATTTCTCCAATTTTTAATCCTAAGGACAGTAAGAGAAGAATACACCAGACCACATTTTCAGTGAATTAATTAATGGGCCATTTGTGTGAGTAGGATCTGTGATTTATTCTGAGTACTGGGTAACTAATGCAGAACTCTATGGGAGCAGAAAAGGAGTGGGGGAACACTGTGGCAAGTATAATTTTAGAATGTGCTTTTTTAGCTTGGTTACACTGCATACGTCATCCCTATGTGGCAAACTCTGTTAAGTAAGAGGTGTGTTACTCTCTATGTCAGGATAAAAATGGTTTGACAATTTTTGGTCTCCCCCCGCCACCTCGGTTCTGCAGAGACCTTATGAATGATATTAGAGGCAAGATTTAGTTTTGTTTCTATGGAAACCAGTGTGTGTGTGTGTAAAATAAAGCGTGCTTAACAGGAGAAATTGTGACACAGTAGCACTTTGGAAGCAAGGCACTTGCAAAATGCATCATTGATAAATTTTCCATTGATTTCCAGTGTGTAGCAGAGAAGCTTTATGCAGAGAATGCAAGGAGATAATTAGTCTCCACCGTTACCTCAGTGGTGAGAAATTGCAGCTCAGGCACCTTATGACTAGAGAAATACATGGCTACTGGAGGTGGGTGGGTGGAAGGTGTCCTGGAGGCTCTGATGACTGAAGTACAGCTGGATAACTGTTTTGACTGCACCTAAGGAAATGTAGCCCCTTAGTGGAATCTATTGCCTTGAAATAAGAAGGGCCCATTCCAACCTGCAGTCAAGCCTAGCGCCCTCGATGAATCTCACACGATGAAATACAAGTTGCTTATTTCCCAGCACCCCTGGAGGCGGGGAAAGTGTTAAAAGGCTTCATGAGAGCTGCAGTGGTGCAGACACAACCCTGGGTTCACAGAAAAGATACCTGAGTGACCTGGTAAACAGGGCCGTCTTTACCTGGGGCTGCAAGGGGTATGGGGCACCTGGGTGTTGAAGTCTGGGGGGCGCCCGGCGCCTGCTGCTGAAGCCGCCTAAGCTCTTAACTATCTACTGGTTATGAAATAATAAATAATTTTGATCAAGCTAGAAAAACACAATACATAAATACCTAGGTATTACCAAAATGTATACCTACTGTTTCTCTAAAGGACTTGACTTTGTGCGCTCATTTACCAAAGACACACCGGATCAGCAGCGGCACTTGTCATTCACAACGGCTCCGTACAAGCGAAATTAACTCTTACATTGAAATATTATGTGACGTACTGTATTGATCTGCTAGGTGGCAGCGGGGTCAGTGGCACCTTTGACACGACTGGTGTTTCTCCTAAGTAGGTGCATAAGCAATACTTATAAGTTTAAGTGTGGTGGTGTTGTGTACTTAAGTATAAGTGTATTGTAAATAAATGAGCAAATAAAAAAGTTTCTTTTTCCTCCCTTCTTTCGTAAACAAGAGATAAGGCATATGCATGGTGTCTGACATAAGCATAATAAAAGTTAATTTGGGGGCTAAACTAAATTGGGGGGGCACTGGGTGGATCTTTGCATCCCGGTGGCGCATATGCTAAAGACAGCCCTGCTGGTAAACTCTGAGAGTCCCATTACGTTACAAACTCTGGCATATAAATCAGACTGAAGTCTCTGGACAGGACAGAGACTGAAGCAGTGTGAATAATTTGAGAACGATTCATTATTTACCACACAAGCAGAAGGGTTGGCTTGCTGTTTATCTAATAAATGCAAGGTGATATTTATTTGTGGGCAAAGAGGATGTTCCTGCCTTCACAAACTGACATTGCCAGTTTTGTGGTTTAAATGGGGACGGTGTCTTCCTCTCGGTGTGTCAGTACCATAAGATATTTGAGACCCATTAACGTTGATTTATTCCCACCGAGGCTGGCTGTTCCTTAGCATATGCAAATGGCATGGCATCATTCATCTCCCATAGGAGTCAGCTCTGCTGTCTAATTACGCTACCTGCCAAAATGTTTTCCAAACACACTTAACCTCCCCCCCCCTGCACCAAACAACTTTTACATCAAGATTTTTCTCCTCCTTTTGAGACCATGAATATTCCTCCCAGCTACTAAGCCTATGAATAATTCCTTTTCTTCTCTGCATGTTGTTGTTACCTGCCAAGTATTCACAGATCATAATTATGTGCTCTCAAGCCTCTGCTGCTTAAATATTGCCAACTCAGTCTCTGTCTTTAAAATAGTGTGCTCTTTATTTCCCCACTAATTTGAGCAAAAGCTAAGGGGATGGTCTCTCCCCAGCGCCATTATGGAAACTATGTTTGTGGAGCACTTTGATCAATGCTAAGGGTGAGATTGCCTGTTGTCTTTGTCCATGCAGTTTTCTTGTCAGGAATGCTGGAGTGGCTTGCCAGTTCCTGCTCCAGTTGGATCACGTTTGGTCAAAACTCTCCACAATGACCTGTCCATCTTGGGTGGCCCTGCACGGCATAGCTCATAGCTTCTCTGAGTTATTCAAGCCCCTTCGCCACGGCAAGGCAGTGATCCATGAAGGGGAGTGAGAGATTTTACCTTCTTGGGCTCCATGATCACTGCAGATGGTGACAGCAGTCATGAAATTAAAAGACACCTGCTTCTTGGAAGAAAAGCAATGACAAACCTAGACAGCATCTTAAAAAGCAGAGACATCACCTTGCCAACAAAGGTCCGTATAGTTAAAGCTATGGTTTTTCCTGTAGTGATGTATGGAAGTGAGAGCTGGACCATAAAGAAGGCTGATCGCTGAAGAATTGATGCTTTTGAATTATGGTGCTGGAGGAGACTCTTGAGAGTCCCATGGACTGCAAGAAGATCAAACCTCTCCATTCTGAAGGAAATCAGTTCTGAGTGATCACTGGAAGGACAGATCATGAAGCTGAGGCTCCAATACTTTGGCCACCTCATGAGAAGAGAAGACTCCCTGGAAAAGACCCTGATGCTGGGAAAGATGGAGGGCACAAGGAGAAGTGGGCGGCAGAGGACGAGATGGTTGGACAGTGTTCTCGAAACTACCAGCATGAGTTTGACCAAACTGCGGGAGTCAGTGGAAGACAGGAGTGCCTGGCGTGCTCTGGTCCATGGGGTCACGAAGAGTCGGACACGACTAAACGACTAAACAATAACAAGGGAGAGATTCACCTAATGATCATTGTCAGTGAAAGCCCTGCAAAAGGACTTTGGCTTGGCTTTTCGCTCTCTGCTCCTCTCACCACTACCACTCTGAAACTGGCAGGGGTGTGTGTGGCAGTAGGACCCCCAAGAATAGCCTGCAGTGAGAGGAGAGGAGAGATCATTCTGGTAAACTGAAATGCTTGCAGTGACAGGACGCTTGTCATAGTATTTTTAGAATTAATTTCCCCAGAGGAACCAGGAAAGGGCTGGGCTGTGGTCTGCTGATCCAACAGCAGTAGAACTAGAAAATAGTCAAGACTGAAGAGCAATCAGGACCAGAGGTCAAGCAAAGATGCAGGAGCAAGCGAAGAGTCAGGATCAAAGACTAAACAAGGGTCCAGAGCTCAGGAAGACATTGTTGCTTACAGCCATAGCTTGGACATAGTAACTGAAAGTGGAGAGACTTTATGAATACAACTCTCCATTTTCATAAGCAGTTTCTGAGGCTTGCCTCCTTTGTTTCTGTAGTTTGTAAGTTTGGTTGCTTCCTCTCACTATGTTCTAAGTCCAGTGCTTTTTTTCTGGAGGGACGCAGAGGTACACATTTTGTGAATTATCATCAGTTCCGTTGCTATTCCCAATGGCGGCCTCATTTCCTGTCACAGTGTTTCCTGAGTTTCAGACGGAAGTGAGCATTTAATGTGGAAGTTACTGTGAGCTGTAAGCTGTGTAATATGAGGTAATGCATATTCTTTGTACTTCTGTCCATTTACTGTATTTATTTTCCCCCGATTTGAAGTATAAAATGGTGGTTTTTCTTAAGTCAAAATGAAACTATGCCTAAACAATTTTTAAGGAAAAAGTACTGTCTCTGTGTCTCCTCAAAAAGCTTCTCTCACTAAAAGCCTTTGGCTGGTCCTCCAGAAAGAAGCTTGTCACAATGCAGTATACGTCACCATTACTTTAGCAACCTTGACCAACAGAAGTTATTGTTCCATATCAGCTCAGCTTTTATGGTCCTTTACAATGTGCATTTTCAGAGGTCTACAAATCTCGTATTCTTGTGAAAGCAAGTATAAAAATAACCTAAAGTGCTCACCAACACTATGTACAAAAGAGCAAACTCAATATTGTAGCTGCCCAAACCTAGCCAACCCACACTAACCTTTGGTAAAGGCCTTGGCTACTGCCGGGCAATGTGTTTTGTTCAGAGGTGCCACCTTTTCAACTAATCATGGAAGCTTTTGTGTGGGTGCCTTTCATACAAGGAACAAAACCAGGAAGCTTGGTAGTTTAGTCTCTTCCTGTTGACATACGTCTTCCAAATGGCCAAGGACAGTGGCAGACTTGGGTACTATGCATGGCTGTCAAGGTTTCCCTTTTTTAAAGGGAAATTCCCTTATTCCGAATAGGATTCCTCGCAAGAAAAGGGAAAAGTTGACAGCTATGTGGAAGTCCAAAATTTGGCACCCTCTCCCAGCCTTTCCAGGGGTGGGTATGGAGGAGACTAAGCTTATCATATCAAGCCCACCAGATGTTCTGGACTACAACTCTCATCATCCATGACAGTTCATAGAATCATAGAATAACAGAGTTGGAAGGAACCGGAGGGGCATGTAGTCCCACCCCCTGCAATGCAAGAATCTCAAATAAAGTAGACCATGCTGGCTGGGGCTGATGGGAAAGGTCCAAAAACATCTTTTTATTATTAAAACATTTATAATTTAAAACATTTTATAATGTTTTAAACTGAACCTGTTTCCAGAATGTCTTAACTGTTTTATAGTGCTTTTCTTTTTAAAATGTGGATTTGCTTGCTTCCCTGGGTTCCTTTGAGAGGAAGGACAGGATATAAATTCAATAATTAAATAATGACAGGTTGAGAAAGGCAGTGACTCTCTAGGGTTTCAGACAGGGCTCTTTTCCTTGAGGTGCCTGGGACTGGATCTGGGACCTTCTTCACACCAGGCATGTGCTCTGTCACTGAGCTCCAGTACTTGTTTACCTTTATTTTCAGTTTAGATAGGGCATCATGGCTTCTTGGGTGCAGAAGAAGCCGAATATAAACAAAGCACAACAACAACAACAAAGCAGCCAGCAGACTGTGTCCCATGAGGACCCAACCTCATTTAAACTTCTGGGCTCCCATGAAAGCTGTGGAGACTACCGCTATGATCTGAAGCATGTTTTCTTGGGAATAATTCCCACCAAACTAATAGGACCCACTTCTGAGTCAGTGTGTTCAGGATCTGTGAAAAGCCAAGATTACAAGCACGAGCTGAGGACTGAGTGGTCCAAAAACACGAAAGAAGCCAATAAAGCACAAGTAAATTAAAGAAGCAATTATGTAAATGCCAATGCAATCGCATCCCGGACCAGATGGAATCATTGCTGAGTTTTATAAGAAAACATTAGTCGTCGTTGCAGGTAAATTAACTTCTCTTTTTAATGAGTCTGAGAGAGCAAGGAGACACAGAGAACAACAAAGGAGGCGGATATGGTAATACAAGAGAAAGTGAATCCCTGATGAGAAAAGGGCTGGAGCTCAGGGACAGAGCACAAGTTCTGCATGCAGAAGGTCACAGGCTCACTTTGCATCTCCAGGTGGGGCTGGAGAAAAATTCCACCTGAAAGCTTGGAAGGCTACTGCCAGCCAGGAGAGCAGACAGTATGGAGCTTGCTGGACCAATGGCCCCAAAATGGTACAGTGGTACTTCGGGTTACAGACACTTCAGGTTACAGATCCTTCAGGTTACAAACTCCACTAACCCAGAAATAGTACCTCAAGTTAAGAACTTTGCTTCAGGATCAGAACAGAAATCATGCTCCGGCGGTATGGCAGCAGCGGGAGGACCCATTAGCTAAAGTGGTACCTCAGGTTAAGAACAGTTTCAGGTTAAGAACGGACCTCTGGAATGAATTAAGTTCTTAACCTGAGGTACCACTGTATAAGCAAAATGCTGGTACCCTGTCTACAACTTCATTAACATCCTTCTACAACTTCACTAGCATCTCTCAGTATTGTGAACAACATCGAACTTACCCTTTGTTGGTATCTTTATGAACTTACCTAAAAAGCTAAAGAAAAAGGAAGACTGAGTTAAGCATTTGAAAAACCTATCAAAACCAGACATTATAAGTTCATCTTAAGTCGGGTAGGTCATAAGTCTCTGTGGCTTTACACAAGGTTTTATATTTTTCTCCAAAGTTTGATAAAGAATGTATAATTATTTTGGTAATTATTGTATGTACATTAGTCACCAACGTGTTGCATGAGTCGTACTACTCCTATCAGCAGCACAGGTTGCATTTTTCTAGCAAAAATGGTATAAGGCAACTGCTTGTGATTTGTAGATTATAATATGTGTTATTTTGTTGTTGTAGTCTCTTCCAAGTGCCCCCCCCCTCTTTGTACTCATGTGGCTTGCTCATGAGCACAGTATTTTTCTTTCACAAAGAGCCAGTGTGTGGGCCCCAATACAGCAAAAAAGCAGGGAGCTTTAGCCCTTTGTACACACCCCTGCCCCCTTCATGGATCACTGCCTTGCCGTGGCGAAGGGGCTTGAATAAATCAGAGAAGCTATGAACTATGCCATGCAGGGCCACCCAAGATGAGCAGGTCATAGTGGAGAGTTTTGACCAAACGTGATCCACCTGGAGCAGGAACCGGCAAGCCACTCCAGTATCCCTGCCAAGAAAACTCCATGGACTAAGACAACAGGCATATAAAAGTTATGACGCTGGAAGATGAGCCCCTCAGGTTGGAAGGCGTCCAACATGCTACTGAGGAAGAGTGGAGGACAAGTACAAGTAGATTCAGAGCTGATGAAACAGCTGGGCCAAAGCCGAAAGGTCGCTCAGTTGCCAGATTAGCCCCCAGCCCTACCATTTGCATAGGCGGGGGACGACTCTCATGGGAATGAATGGGAGGTTCCCCAGCATCCAGATTGAGGGCAACATGCTGGCTCTTAAGATATTTTATGGAAATAGACAGATACATTAGCACGGATTAGCATTTCGGACAGATTAAGAAGGTAGCCATGATAGGATTTTCAACTGATTTAAAGTTTTGGATTTAGTGAGGCAGCTTGTTTGATTTGAAGAGTGATTTGAAAAGTGCTTCCAGGATGCCTTTAAATGTCATAAAGCAAAGGGAGCCAATGTGATGCACAGG